>NC_142808.1:23716470-24412423 GCF_049724085.1 Artemia sp. Qi Xiang Cuo | reverse complement strand
TCTCACTTTGATGGATTATTGAGTCTAATGGGGACAGGTCAATGACCTCTTTCTCCAGGTGTGTTGTTGTTGCTCGATGCAAATGTTATGAGTTTCCAGGAAACAGCTAGATCACGTGTTTCCTTCTCAGCCAATCAGAGGGCTTGTTTACATAACAATTTGACCTTGAGATTTCGTATATAACGGGCATGCAATGTGATTAAATTATCAGGAAGTATTTTGACATAGTTCAAACAACAATGGATAAATTTGATGAATTAGAAGCCTTGGCAACTTCAATTTACCATGTAAGTACATTTTTTATTTTCAAATAAAATTATTTTCCTTGGTCACCCTCCAGTATATTCAGGTAAATCCCCCCCCCATACAATACAAACATCACAATACAATCTTTATACTTGATAGAAAACGTAAAATTTATTCTTTTTACCCTCGAAACCTAACCCCCCCCCATACAATACAAACATCACTATACAATCTTTATACTCGATGGAAAACGTAAAATATGTTCTACATACCCTCGAAACCTAACCCCCCCCGCCCCCAGCATTGTTTTTACAATCAAATTGTGGCAAAAATAAATAATTCACTTTTAGTTAAATTTTAGCCTTTCTCTAATGTGATTTAAAGTGTCTACTGACTTCTGTCAATTTTTAAAGAAAATGCCGCTCTGTTTTGACACAAGGCTCTATGCAAGGTTAAAAATAGCTATCACCCCTTTTCCCTCTGTGTTTATGAGCGCGGCGGTCAAAGTCAAAGAAACTGTTCTTCCGTCAAAATTAAAACACTTTGATGCAATTGCAATAATACACGATGCTCTATTTTGGGGAAGTGAAACGGGTTATTTTCAAATTAAGGTCTAACAATATATTTAGGACATTATTGTAAAAGGGGGGAGGGGGGCAATGCCTCGCTTCTAATAGCTTAGTTGTAAGTGAAGTATGTAACAGGGGGAGGGAGGGGGCAATGTCTCAATTCTACCGCCATCGGTGTAAAATGAAAAAAAAACTGTGCAAGGCTAGAAAGAAAGGTCTTTGGGAGTTGCATGAAGCTTATATTATGTGTAAATTGAATAGCATTTTAACCCATGTTTGTAAAATTTAGGTCTATAGGCTGCTGAGTTAACGATCTAATTTAAAGCCTATAGACTGGAACATTTAATATTTTTCCAAATGGTAAAAATAGAAACAATGATTCCTATCCTATGGTTATAGACTACTGATTTTCATGATTTATTTTTTTACAAGTTGTCTAATAAAAACGTTTGATTTCTAAGCCTAATATATTTCTCGTGAAATTTTTACTTTTTGCTTTACTGAAAAGGGGTAGGGGCTTCTTTGATATAAATACTTTTCTAGACAAAATTATATCGATGATGATACTAACTTTCATTCTTTAAAATAAGGGGGAAATTATTTTGATACGATTTTTTTTCTATTCTTTATGGCAAATTATGAAGAATGTATTTCAGCACCTCCAGCTGTACAGATTTTTAGGGGTACCGCAAATACTGAAAAATGCGCCCCATCTCCTAGTAAGAAAGCAAGAGAGGTCGAGGTAGCCCCTGTAAAAGCAACAGTTTCTCAATATGACCATTGGTCGAAACTCCCCGGCTCCATACTGCCTGCCCAAGTTCAGCTGTCTATGCAAGCTCAGGGTATCACTGGCTCAACCTCACAAGTCAAAAGTCCTACTCTACAACTCACATCCCAATCTGCACAAGAAATTAATGACGTAGACCCGTCCGCCCTCCAAAATGCAATACCCGGACCTTCTGGCACCCGAGTGCAGCCAGGATATGCAAATGTGAGCATTTTTTTCCTACATATCTTATAGAAATATAAATCCATTTCTTCCAATGTTTTTTCCTTTTCACAATTTTTCAACACTGTGTAAAAGTATATCTCTGGGACATTATCCCCCCCCCCAACCCTTATTTTCTCTGCCCTCCCTCAGAGATATCTAAATGTAATTTTATTGCAAAGAAACCGCTCTTTTTTTCTAATCTTGTCTCTGTTGCTATTTCTTCACTATCACATATAGTTTTAGGTACCTTTGAAACTCTGTGAATGCTATTTTTCACATAGTTTTAAGAGAGAGTTTATTCCATTTTATCCATCTGTCACATACCAGCGTTCTAATTTGCACTGAGCCTTACATCGTGCCAAGATTCTAGTGAGGGGAAACCGAGTTAACGGTTCCCGTTATTTTCCTACCTGTTGAAGTTCAATCTTGGAAATTGGAACACTCGCGCACGACAGGTTACAATAATTAAACTCATGAGTTCACTGAATCTGTATGGAATTAGAGAAAAATATTTCAACTTTTGACGGGCATTATGTAAAGGAGGAAGAGAGCCGATCGGGAAGCGCTGTGGGAAGCGATACAGGATGCTCCACGGGCCAGAGAAGCGCCACAGGGATGCGCCACGGGCCCGGAAAGCGCTGCAAAAAAAAGCATGGATGATTTGAACACTTTAAAAATAAACTATTTTTGAACAAATTGTCGCCTTTTATTTAAAGTGTTGTTTTAGATTGTAAATATATTAAGTTGGAACTTTCAGTTGAATTAACCAAATGCTATTAAGCTGACTTTAAATAATAATCCAAATTTTAACAGTAGGGATGATTTGAACACATTGAAAATAAGCTATTTTTTCATTTATAGGTTGGTGCATTGGTCCCTTACTCACCATCGTCATCGAATGAAGAAGAGGACATCATTCAGGACAATGAAACATCAGCTATCTATGACTGGCATGATATTATCAATTGTGTTGAAATACCTTTTAATATTGATGAGTTTCTATGTAATTATTTCAATGTAGAACCTAGCACAGTTGAGCAAGGTAATGTTCCTAGTTCAGAGGCGTACTTGAGTCCAAATACCATACAAATTTTAGAGGATTTTACTGGGAACCCTCCTCCCACTGATTACCTACTTCCACTTCAAACAACTGAAGTGGAACATAGCCCAAATATTGTTGAACAACTTGGGGGAAAGGGTAATATACAAGAGGAGGTTACAACTTTTCCCGATTTTCTATTGTCGAATACAATTTTAAATAATATAGTGGTTTTCATTGCAATGTTTGGGGATCCTTTGAAGTCACTTATGGAGGGAAATTTCTTATTTGATTCCATAGAGATTGTACAGGCCTATGTAGATAAAATTTGTGCACTACTGGAGACGCGAATTCAATTATGGGGAGGTCGGAATTCAATTAAGGTTTCAATTGTTTTAAAGGTTTTTCATGTAAATGAGGGGAAAAAGGAAGTTTATTATCATTATATACATTCCGATATACGCCTAATTTATCCAAATTTAGAAAATTTTGAGGGAATGCTTAGTGAGTCGGTAGGGCAAATTATTGCCCATCTTGAGAACTATAACAACAATGGGAGCGGGTCTGTAGTTTTATTTATTGAAAATTTAAGTGTAAATATTTGTAAATTTAAAAAGGATTTTATTTTAAGAGGGGGGCATAGGGATAAGGGTACAGTTTTAAATTATAATCCAGATCTAGTAGGTTGTCAAGGTGTTCAGAAGATTTGTTTTGAAACAGATCAAAAATGTTTCAGGTATGCTTTCCTCATATCAGCATTCGAGCCTCTAGCACGTGACGCTACCAAGACGAATTTAGATCACTGGGCTGTACATGGGAAGGACGGGTCCAATTTCCCCATTGTAGATTTCTCTTGCTTAGAAGGAAAATACCCAGTAACGCTACAATCCATTGATATTTTTGAAAGGGCTAATGCCCATTTAAATATCGGCATTACTGTGGTATAATTCGAAACTGAATTTGAAGATGGGACTCGCTCAAAAAAGAAGTGGGTTGTTTTTCCCGTAAGGGGCCCGTCAACTGATTTGTACAGACACTGGGTTTGGTTGCTATATACACCATCTTGTGAAACGAATTTAATTGGTCATTTTAACCCGATCACTGACATTAGTAGAGTTCTGGGGGAGGGTAAGAATAAGGGGGCACGTTTTTACTGTCCAACATGCCTGTCTAGATTTTGGACTGAATTAAAGTTGCAAAATCATATGAGACACTGTAGACGGCATGGCTATCAGACAGTGGAAACGGTTTCAGGGGATAGGGCCATTCTATGCTTTAAAAATTTCCAAAACGCCCTTCTCCAGTGCAACAAAATATTGTTGGACTGTGAAGCTAAGCTCGTGGAGGTGAATGATCCCCAATATCCAAACCGAATCAAAGAACATAAAGTCATTGCAGTGTCATATGAACACGCGCAGAGAGATAATTCCAATACCATGTAGTTGTTAGAAATAGTTGAGAAATTGGATGAGAATGAGTGCATGGTCAAGGCACTGACTAAACTAATTGGCACGGATAATTGCACTATTTCTCATTTGAGAAATACACATAATCCAATGGTGTTGTCTGCAGAGGATCGTCTCGCGATTAAAAATCAAAAAATATGTTGGGTTTGTAAGGTGGAGTTTGCAGAGGAGGGGGATAAGGGGACTAAAGGGAAAAGAGGGGGGAGAGTCAGAGACCATGATCACTTGTGGCAGGAAATATCATCTGGGGGTAGTAATTTCAGGGGGTTGCGCATCAATCGTGTAACTTAAATGTTAGCCAATAGTTTTTTATATTTGTTTTTATTCACAACTCAAATTATGACTTAAAATTTTTTTGACCGGCAATGGCCCGTATGCGCAGAGGGGAGTGTGAGTAGATAGTCCATGTGTAAATAATTCACATACCTATAACATTATTCCCAAATCAGCCAAGAAATTGTTGCTTCTCGAACTGAAATGGCAAGTGGGGTATAATGGACGTGTGTGCTGGAATAAAATACAGTTTTTAGAGTCTTTTAGTTTTTTTTCCTAAGAAATTGAGTCCCTTGATTCAAGTGCAGAAAAGCGACAATTTTGATAGCTTTCCCTTGCTTAAACAGCACTTTCCAGACAGTGAAATGTATGACTTATTAACCAGCAAAGGTGTATACGCATATGATTATTACTGTTCTGGCGCTCGCTTAAGCGAGGTGAAACTACTACCAATTGAAGCTTTTTACAATTCACTGACCAACAGTGAATGCACAGCCGAGGAGTATGAGTTTGCCAAGAAGGTGTGGTCCAAGGGGAATTGTAAAAATGGGTGGGATTATTGTATACTGTACTTCGCCAGTGACATTTTTAATCTGTTTGATATGGTCTGTAAGAATACAGACCAAATCTATTCAGAGTTCGGGTTAGATATAGGATATTATTTTTCCATCCACTAGTTGGTGATGGAGTTGATTTTAAAAATTAGTAGGGAGGAAATAGGCCTAATCACAGATGTAGATCAACACCTTTTTTAGAGCGTTCAATGAGGGGGGGGGGTATTTTTTTCATGGGTACCGCGTCTTATCAACCGATCCGAGCGGACAAAGCACCGGTGTAAAGTCAAATGCAGTGTTCTTGGACATGAACTCGTTATACCCCTCGGCAATGTCCCACTACTCTTTGCCGTATGGGCACTATCAATGGCTTGAGAATCCTTGTGAGTTACCCGACATTGCCACCGTCGAGGACAACGGGCCACAAGGATGGTTTTTTGAAATTGATGGTCGCATTCCGATGGTACTTCATGACTCAGTCAAAGATTTTGTTTTTCCCTGTATCAATCGACCACTGACCAGGGACTCGCTGAGCCCCTACAATCGATCATTGGCTGAGGATATGAGAATGCACTGGACTCCCTCCAAGCAAAAACTGATTGCTAATTTGGACCCTAAGGAAAATATCGTTGTTTACCGTGTGCTTTTGCACTGGATGGTGAACAATGGTTTCAAGATCACCAAAATACATAGGGTCCTGCAGTTCAATCAGCGACAATATTTAAAAACGTTTATCGATACTTTTGTCGATAAACGCTCTAGGGCAAACTCCAAGGTAGAGAAGGAATTGTACAAGCTCATTCTCAATTCAGTGTTTGGAACTATGTGTGAAAGCGTTCGCAATAGAGCTCATTGCGATGTTGGGAATGACTCATTAGAGTGTGCACGAATTATTGCCGATCCCAATTTTACATCATTCACGAGCATAGAGGCTGGCATGGTTCTTCTACACAGGCGAAAGCGAAATGTGGTACTGAACAAGAATATTGCAGGTGGTAGTTCAGTACTTGAAATTTCAAAAAAGCTCATGTTGTCGTTCTTTTACAATGTGTGCAAGGTGCAATGGCCACGGGAGGGTGAGGTTTAACTTTACTATGGTGATACAGATTTTCTTCTGCTAAAGATAAATAGGACCGAAGATTTATTGGGGGATTTAGAAAAGGGTGAACACATCAGCTCGTAGATGGATTTCCCCAACTGGAATCCGACTCTCTACCCAAAACTGGTGAAACAGTCAAGCCCCCAACCAACTATTAATGTTAAAATCAGAGACGGGGAGTGATTTGATATCCAGGGGGGTGTTCCCGGGTCCCAAAGTTTATTGCATTGAAACACATAGTGGGGATGAAAAGAAAGCATGTAAAGGGGTGCTTACACATTTTGTAAAGAGCAATTTCAACATGAGCGTGTACAGAGACTGTGTAGAAAGTAGCCTAGTGCCGAGAGCACAAGTGCTTGCAATTCGCTCTCTACAGTATAGAAATTATACTGTGAGAGTGGAAAAAAATGCAATGTCATGTATATCTGACAAAGTCTATGTGCTCGAGAATGGTGTGAGTGTCCTGTCTCATGGCCACTATTGTATTTCAGACCGAGTTGAATGCATAGACTATCGCAATCAACTTGGTCTGGATAAATTAACCAAATCTGACTAACCAACTAACCGCTACCACTGACCCAACTAACCCAACCACTAACCTCTAGCAGTGACGACAACTATTGTTTTCCCATCGCGGCTCCCGGGGGGGCCTTCCCGCGGCCGGCTCCCGGGGGGGGGGTCCCACCCGCGGCCGCCCCCCGGGGGTGGGGGGGATGGGGGGTCCTACCTTAAAATTCACTGCAATGTTCAAATGTGCTAGTTCATGTTCCAAGTGTATTTTGTTGTTGTATAGAAAAGTGTTGATGTACAAAAAAGTGCTGTAGATGGACAAAAGTGCTGTAGATGGACAAAAATGTTGTACAGAAAAGTGTTATTGATGTACAAAAAGTGTTTATTATAAAGTGTTATCATTGTTCATGTTGAACAAATAGAGTTTTCATGTTGACCATGAAATTTTGTCAGGTTCTTGTTGAACAAGTGTTATCATTGTTCATGTTGAAGAAATATTTGTTTTCATATTGCCATAATAAATGCTACCATGAAATATTGTTTTTTGTTGTTCTTGAATAGATAGATCTATGGGAAATTTACTACTTATTCATTGGACACATATGATTTACAGTTAGTCATAGTCCGACTGTTGTCAACAGCATGTATCAATTTAAAACACCCTTCAGATCGTTTCTGTGTGGGCCCTCAATGTCGGGGAAAACAACGCTTTTAGATAAAATAATAAAAAAGTGCGAAAATATTATTTTTGAGAAGCAGAATAAAATCTACTAGTGATATAGCCTTTGACAGGAGTAATCCTGCAAAATAGAATATAGTGCAGCATACATACCAAAACAATTTATGAGGGGACTTGATTGGTTCAATATTATTGAATCGAACTCGTGGCTGATTATTGATGATTTGGCTGAGTCCATTGAACATTTCTCACAGCAAATGTTGCAATTGCTTATTGTTCGATCCCACCATGAGCAGATTGCATTAACCCGGTTCTACACAACGTATCTCATCAGAGCAAATATATGCAAACCCTTACTTTAAATTGTACAATCTATATTATCTATCGAGTTGCTCGCGATTCTAGTTCACTCATAACTCTCAATAAACAGATATACCCTGGTGCCCCAAAATTTCTGTTGTCAGCTTACACTCAGGCGACTAGCAAGCCCTACGGTTAAATTTTGCTGGATCTTAATCAGAGCACGCCCGAGGATCTACTTGTAGTCACCGACATTTTCGACAATGAAATTACAGTATATCTTCTGTTGAACAGTAGAAAAGGATATTAGTTGCCATTATGACACTGAAGAAACTACACGACCAGCGGCATTTATTTTCCGTTTTAAGCACTTCAAAACCCTTGCTTAGGAAGGTCATACTCAAACATGGTGTCGACAATGATTTCATTAATCTAATATCTGAACTTTGTTTAAATTTAACTGAGAGAAATGTTCAACTGCCAGAAGTTTTTATACAACAGACAAAGCAACATCGTTCCACTGTACGTGCCTTGGATTTTAAAAAAAAGGTAAAAAAATTTAAAATGACACGGCTCCTTCAGACAGGCGGTAGCTTTTTCACACTTTTACTGCAGACAATCGCAGGCCTTGTAGACAGTTTTCTCTAGAGACTGGCAAAGCCCTATAAATTGACACCTTTTGAACTCGTCCTCTCGCCCGTTGAACATTTTGAAGACAATCTAAGCAAATTCATTAATGACAAGAATATTGCCGATGACAAAAGCTGCTTTTACTCCAAGATACATTGCGATGTATGGACAAACATAAACCTTATCGCGAGAGACCCGCCGCCGATCCCTCTAAACAAGAAACATCTCTTCAAGATTTTGCACAATCAAAGGAGAAAGAATTGAATTTGATTGTAACGAAAATTGGAAATCTATCGCCACTCACCTATCGTGAACAGAGTAAAAGAGTATTATCTTATCTTATGTTTGAAACTGGTGATCAAGTTCAAGTCGACAGCACAGGGAAACGAATTATAATTCAGGGAAAAAGTTATAATCTAGTTGATTTAATTTGTGATATGGTAACGAATCGTAAAGGACTTTTATCCTTTGACGATAATCTATAAACCTTTGTAAGTATATCAAACTTCCCCAAAAGTCTTATTGGCAATAAGCAAATTCTTAAGAAACTAAGAGAATATAGTCCACCAACAACGCCAACACCATTTAAAAAAGAAGAAGATTCAATATTTGAAAATACTAGCACCACTGATTTTACAACACCTGTGGCTGCTAGTCAAAAGCGAAGACGAATTGATTCACCCTCCAGTGTACAAAAGGAGAGTGTTCATTACACTTTGTGCTTGCTTTCAAAATGGATGACGTTCTGAAAGGTGTCTTTGAAAATATTGGCGAAGCAGGAAGTTTAAGCTTTTCCAAAACACTTTCTAGAGCTGTGTCTGGCAACACATTTAAAAATGCAAAATAGTATATAGAAAATGAACCAAGTTACACACTGCATTGGACTCACAGGCTTTCGTGGCAAACAATATCGACAAACTAAAGCCTTTTTCCCTCTGCATATAATGCAAATGGATCTTTTAACTTTAGACGCAGTTCAACGGCGTCACAATGCACCCTACAAATATATTCTGGTGGCAATCAGTATCTTTAGTCGCTATGCCTATGCCATTCCACTGCAATCAAAGAGAGGTGTTGAAGTTGCTCGGGCCATTGAAAGTATTCTCGAACAGGATTCGTATAGAAAAATTCGATCGGATCGTGGTATTGAATTTGTGAACCCACATGTGCAAAAGGTTCTTTTGAAATATAATACAACACTTTATCATAGTCACAGCCCGATAAAGGCTGCATTGGCTGAACGATTAATAAGAACGAATATTTCTCTACGCCTCATTTGTGGAAACATCTCGGGTTGGTAATTCAAATGTTCCCCTCCTACGAGTTCTTGAACGAAAAACCAATCAAGAGCATATTCATCACTACAATATAAGGCATCTTCATTATAATCTCGTAAACACTTCACATTTGGAACTCTGTCAGTTAACACTAAGAACTGAACTAGGTTATTCAATAGCAATTTCAAAAGGTTTGGCTGTGATTACATGTCATTTTCGCCCCATCGTTCAACAGCAAGATGTCTAATAGAAAAGTGGTATTCACTTGTCCTGATATTGACTGCTATGTTAATACTCTTGGCCCAAGACAAGAGGTCAATGGAATGGACTATTACAAGGGTCGCTCGTCAATGTCTGGCTACGGTCTGGGCAGTTGGTTTGATAAGCTGTTTCGCTCTTCACTACCACTGGCTAGAAAATATCTTGTACCGGCTGCGACAGACTTTGCATCCTCTACACTATACGATTGGGGCTCTGGCAAGGATTTTAAAAAAAGTGCTACGGAAAATCTTAGGTCCAGTGCGCGAACCCTTGGCGAGAAATTAAAAAAAATGTCAAGAAACGTAAAGGTTTAAAAAGGTCAAGAAACAATGCATCACTCATCAGTCTCTACTCAGGTCGGAAACGAAAGACATCATCCCTTTTGTCACAGAAAAGAAGGAAAAAGCCGACACGTAGTGTAACAAGAAGCCCCAGGAAGAGAATTGTTAGATTGAAACTTGATTTCTTCTCTTAAGATGTCCTACCTACCGCATAAGGATTCTCAACCTTCAATCACCGCCTCATTGAATCTATTCAATGCTGAAAATGTTGATGTGAGTGTCAAGCATGGATACTATGAACAATTTTATCCACTACAACCCCTCTCCGATAATATCCACTTTCAAATTTATTCCAATGAAGACTACTTTATGGACAAGTCTTCAACATTTATAGATTTACAAATGAAAGTCCGGAAATCCGATAATACAATGCCAGTTCGAGCCGATGGGATATCCTATGAAAATTGTATATTACATAATATATTTCGTCAAATTAGTGTCTACATAAATGGCACGCTGGTGAGCACAAGCAACAATCTCTCAAACTATGCAAGCTATATGCAATTCATGTTGATGACACCCAAGTCATACAAGGAATTGAGAGGCGCCTCCAATGGATATGAATATATTACTAATACCGATAGTACAGATGCACTTAAAAATCCTACAACAAGTGAATTACACCTAGTTGGAATATTCCATATACTTAATATACCCCAAGGGCTGCCGCCCGATGTTAAAGTGAATATAAAATTGACGCTTGCACCATCCAATTTCATATTGAGAAAAGAACTTATTGCCAATCCCGATGTAAGTCTCTCCCTCACCTCGGCAATACTCCATGTGCGCAAGCAGCAGGATATGAATTCTGTTGCTTTGGCCGTGGAAAAACTGAGAACCAATGGAAATAATACTAAACTAGCTTTTCTTCATAAAATCATCCATCAACTTCATATTACCACGGGCGATAACACCTTTACTGACTCATCCATTGTCAATGGCGAAATCCCCTGGAAACTTGCATTGGCATTTGTAAAAAGCGCCAGTGCAATAGGATCGTGGACTGAATGCCCACATAAATTCGAGATGTTTGGACTTTCATCTCTTGT
The DNA here is from genome assembly GCF_049724085.1 of Artemia sp. Qi Xiang Cuo. Taxonomy (NCBI): domain Eukaryota; kingdom Metazoa; phylum Arthropoda; class Branchiopoda; order Anostraca; family Artemiidae; genus Artemia; species Artemia sp. Qi Xiang Cuo. The sequence goes on along the minus strand of NC_142808.1, from coordinate 24,401,139 downwards.
GTGCAAAGTAAACGGTATCCCACTCTAAAATCTATCTTTTGATAAATCCTATAGAACATTGTATGAGTTAACCATGCAAACCCTAGATCATGACTTGCAGCTACTTGAAAATGGTATAACCGAAGATATGTTTGCTAAAACACATGGTATCATTGTATTGGAATTTTCTGGCACACAGGATATGCGTATAGTCCGTACCGGGACTGTGCGTTTAGAGTGTACATTTGCCGACCAATTAGCTGAGAGTATTGCACTAATCTCACTAAATCAATATGAAACCTATTGGGAAATCACTCCCGAAGGTAGTGTTCTACTAGACTTGGCGCCATGAACACCAGTCAAATAATCAATGTATTTAATATTGATTCCTATATGCCTCAGTACAAATATTGCTGTTTGCCTTCAGACTATCTTGGAAAAAATTCGTATCGCAAACAATACTTAGATTTTTGTTAATAGAAGTCCATCGACTGTTGTGACGAGTCATTGGCTGTGCATCTATCGAACTATGATAACGATTGAATTTTTTAATTCTTTTGGTCTACCCTATACATTCTACATACCCCACATCAGCAACTATATTGAGAGCAGTGGAAAACTATTATTCAAAATCGAAAGAGGGTGCAGGATCTAACGACTAAAAGCTGTGGCTTCCATGCACTACTATATTTTGTGTTCCGATGTCGTGGCTATACTTACAAGCAGTTTTTCCACATTTATGGTGACAATCCACGTCTGAACGACTTTCTAGTGGAGAATATACTTCTAAGTGTATCTATTATTGATTTCAGTGCCCTAAGAGTAAAGTGCTTAAAAAATGTTTGTGAATTTGTTTATTAATAAAATGTATATATACAACAATTTCTTTAAATCTTCACTTTTAGATTTCTTCATCGGTGTATAGGCAACTGTCGTGAACCACTAATGCTGGTAAATCATTTGGATTCACTGTATATTGATCTTGATTGACTGCAAAGTCAGGGTCACATTTTCTACAGTATAATGTAACTTCACTCTTGTCATATCTCTTTGTATAGTCAATGATACTATTTACATTCATATTATGAAATTCACGAGTTTCAATCTGTCTATTTGAAGCAATATCACAAACAGTGTTTTCAAGTGGTGAATCACATTCGGTAACTGCCAAATAAAAATCACTTGGTTTATAGTCATTGTAGGCTGTGTCGTCACAGCGATGACGTAGACAACAATTTGTATTTTTACTCCAACAGTTTAATCTTAGACAATATTCATCTTCCCATAATACTTTAAATCCACGGCGATACCAATCCCGTAGAAATAAACTAAAATCACGTTTAGGATTCTTTCCAATCATAGCGGGGTAAGTATTCTCCCACTGATCAAATTTATCATGGTGACAATTGGAGCACAGGTGTCCTCTAGGTTGAGAGTCACACACGTCCTCAAGACATGAATTACATCCTTTAATTTTTACTGCATAGCCTCTATTTAATTTGCAAGGATTACATAATTTACAATTTTAACTATAGTCATCAATAATTGTAAAAGTCTCACATTGAGTCCAACTGCCAAGAGTGTACAGGCACAATCGGCATATATAGAACATTTTTTTTGATTTCCGATGTCAACTCTCTCACAGCTAAAATAAAACTGATCGTCTTCGCTCGATAAATTCAAAGTGGAGGAAGGGGGAGAGGAGTAACTCTGTGACGTTACCTCTTTCGAAGGAGGAGCCATCTACATTGAATCCGCTGGCAATGATTTCAAAAGTATATCCACAATATGATTCTACTTTGTTCCAATTAATATATCAATAAATTGAGTATAAGCATTTGAATCATGTTTTAAAAGTTTCATACAATAGTCCAATGGGTGAGAATCAGTTTTCATTATATTGTCAAGTGTTCCCTGAGAGAATATCCTGCGTTGAAGAGGTAACTCGAGAAAATCATCATCCAAAATCAAATGTTTTTCCATAAACACTAGATTTGATCTAATTCTCTCTTTCTCAAATTTATTCATTTTTCAGTCCTTTCACTCTGACTGCTGACTCTAGACTAACCCAGATTCGTTAGTCCTAATCAGAAAAGAAAGGGAATATTTTCGAAACAATTTTTTTGAATAATTATAACATCAATAATACTATGCATGTACAATTAGCGATAGAGTTTATTGTCTTCGATATGTTTCACTAATGCACTTAAAGCACATTGAAGTCTATTCACATGTGCTATATCAACTTTTGAGGCCAAACATAATTGATCTTCCATTTTAAATTTGGTCAAGGATATCACATATCTTGCATATACTGCATCCCATTCCAGACAAAGCTGAGATCCTTTCGTAATTTCCACCGCAATGTTTGGTGCTCTTGTATTATTACCATCAACTCCACTATCAACTTCTAAGAGGGTAAACATTCCACTCGCCATCAACACAAATATATATCCAAATGAGTAAAGTCAAAACTGTTCTTCTCACTCCTTTGAATTCTATTCACAGACTAATAAAACTATAGCAAAAATACTTTCCTTATATTCCCTCCGCCGCTAATATGTATCCGACTCGCTGACTGGCTGAGAAGAAAACACGTGATCTAACTGTTTCCTGGAAACTCATAACATTTGCCTCGAGCAACAACAAGATCTTGAAGGAAGTGTCATTGACCTGTCCTCATTAGACTCAATAATCCATAAATGTGAGAAAGTTCCTGTTTTTCAAATTCTCACTGACAAAAACCATAAAACAGACGTAAAAGTGAGAAAGTTCCTGTTTTTCAAATTCTCACTGACAAAAACCATAAAAACATCCATAAAAGTGAGAAAATTACTGTTTTTCAAATTGTCACTGACAAAAAACATAATAAATACATAAATTAAAGGTTACATAAATAAAAAAATCAAATAAATCTATAAACACACACAATCCGCCAAGAAAACATAAATAAAAGTGAGAAAATTCCTGTTTTTTCAAATGGAAAAAAATACTGTTTTTTCATTCTCAGTGAGAAAACCATAAACCACATGGGCCTACGCCCATATAAGGAGTCCCGCCCAGACCTCCTGAGGCATCTCTACTAATAATTTCAGTTCGTTTTAAGTTTTAATGTCGCTCCTTACTTTCAGTTAAAAAAAACTTTTTTTTAATTTAATTTCTGAACGTTTTTGAATCAACACAGCTTTGATTCTGGCTCACCGTGCATGAATAATTAGAATGAAATTTGCATATTAATTTTACTTGTTTTGGCTAAATGGCTTTCTCTAAATTTTGTTCTGACGTAACATACAAATTAACTTACGTAACGAACTTCTATATTTGTATGTTCTTCTTACGTATATTAGGGAGTTTACTCCTATTCAATACCTCGCTCTTTACGCTAAATTTCAAATTTTTTCGAATCACAAACCCCTGAATCACAAAGGCCGGTTAATTAGAATAGATAGCTCTTTTGAAAGTACTAAAAAAAACTTTAGCGTAAAGGGTGATGTATTGATTAGGGGGCAAACCTCCTCATATATGTAATAATTTCTGTTTGTTTTATGTTTTAATGTTGCTCCTTACTTTCGGTTGAAAAAACTTGTCTTTTTTATTTAGTTTCTAATCGTTTTTTAAATAATGCTGGGAAATCCGACTCCACCTTCATAGAAATGTCCCTTCCTCCAGGGATACATCCTCCATGGAAAGATCCTCAACCTTAACCCCCTCCTCTGACCCCCCACCATAAACATAGAATCAGGACAAAATAAATATAGAAGTTTCGTGGTATATTTTTATATGCCACGCAATATTTTTATATATTTGAAATCAGCATAAAAATCTGATTCTATTGATGCATCTATTGATATCAAAAGTCCAGTTTTTAAAGTTTTGGTTACTATTGAGCCGGGTCGCTCCTTACTTACAGTTCGTTACCACGAACTGTTTGAATTAAATAAAAAAAACAAGTTTTTTTTAACTGAAAGTAAGGAACGACGTTAAAACTTAAAACGAACAGAAATTATTCCGTATATGAAAGGGGCTATCCCCTCCTCAACGCCTCGCTCTTTACGCTAAAGTTTTTTTATTGTTTTAAAAAATAGAGTTGTGAGAAAGTCAAACTTTAGAGTAAATAGCGAGGCGTTGAGGAGGGGACAGCCCACTTCATATACGGAATAATTTCTGTTCGTTTTAAGTTTTAACGTCGTTCCTTACTTTAAGTTAAAAAAACTTTTTTTTTTTATTTAATTTTTGAACGTTTTTGAATTAATGCAGGTTTTGATTTTGGCTCACCGTACATGAATAATTAAAACAAAATTTGCATATTATATTTGGTTAAATGGCTTTCTCGAAACTTGTTTAATTTTATTTACGAACGTTTTTATTAGTAATAAATATACGTAACTTAGAATTAACTTACGTAACGAACTTCTATATTCATAAATTTTTAAAACGTATATTAGGGGGTTCGCCCCCTAGTCAATACCCTGCTCTTTAAACTCTAGTTCGAATTTTTTTTCCAGTTCTTTAAAAATGACCTCTTAATCACAATCAGTTGATCAGTTGAAAAACTTGTTTTTTTTATTTAATTCCTGATCTTTTTCTTTAATAGTGCTGGGAAATCCGGCGCCCCCTTCATAGCAATGTCCCGTCCCCCATGAAAACTTCCTTCATGGAAAGATCCTTCCATATGGCCCCCGACCCTCTCCTTCCCCCACCTACCAGAAAAAATCTCCTCTGAAAAAGTCTGTATACTTCCCAATAACCAATACTATATGTTAACATTGAGTAAAGTTCATAACTTTTAGCCCTCCCCCTGGGGATTTTGGGGGATCAAGTCATCTTAAAAGACATTTTTATCATATTTTCGACCATGCTGAACAAAATGGCTATCTCAAAATTTTGATCGGGTGACTTTGGGAAAAATATGAGTGTGGGAGGGGGCCTAGTTGCCCTCCATTTTTTTTGGTCACTTAAAAAGGGCACTAGAACTTTTAATTTCCGTTCCAATGAGCCCTCCCACGATATTCTAGGACCACTGGGTCGATACGATCACCCCTGGGAAAAACAAACAAACAAACAAACAAACAAATAAACACGCATCCGTGATCTTTCTTCTGGCAAAAAATGGAAAATTCCACATTTTTGCAGATAGGAGATTGAAACCTCTACAGTAGGGTTCTCTGATACGCTGATTATGATGGTGTGATTTTCATTAAGGTTCTATAACTTTTAGGGGGTCTTTCCCCCTTTTTTTGAAAATCAACTGATTCTTTTGATGTATCTATTGGTATCAAAATCCCGTTTTTTAGAGTTTCGGTTACCATTGAGCCGGGTCGCTCCTTACTTACAGTTCGTTACCACGAACTGTTTGATTCGTTACCACGAACTGTTTGAAAACTGCTATTAGGTCGAGGAATAGTTGAGGGTTAGTGAAACAGCTTACACAAAGAAACGGGGAGCCTAAAACTTCAAAAGGTGCATTTCCATGGCCAAATTTTCCGAAGAGCACTTTAAAAGAATACGAACAAGAGGGGATCTTTATTTGAAAGACATGTTTGGAATCAATGCAAAATATGGAATTTTAAGGAGGTAGCTCCCCTCTTATTGCATTTTCATTGTGGAATACAAGCTGATGTTCTTTTGCGTCCTTGCGTAACGGGTAGAACTAGGTGTTATGCCCCGAGAAAAGCATTTGTCCAACGTCCCTCCGAAACATGTTAACATAAAACCTGAAAAATTATTCCAGCACTTTCAGAACTTCTTCAGAAAATAAAACTCACAAGGACCCCCCCCCACTTTTTCAGGAGATATTTTTACTTCGTGGTAATGTTTTTAAAATTTACACTTAGGCAAAAAAACTTATACATAGCTGGGTTTATGGGATAGTATTTCCCCTAATATTTAGTGCAACCTTAAATATATCCTTAAAAACAAACAGAGTATGCGATTTCTTTCTCTCAAATGAAAGTGAGAGGCACCGTTAAAGCTTAAAGACACAGAAATCATCCTGTAAATAAGGAGGACTAAAGCTTCCCTAAGCTCCCTACAAAGCCGTACCCAGGGTTTTTTCGGGGTGTGTGTGGGGGGGGGGGTGACTCAAAAAAATTTCGGGGAGTTAAAAAAAAAATTGACAACAATATATCGAACAGCTCATGGTAAAAACAACAAAAAAAAGCAGTAAGTAGAGAGAGATTCATGCTAGTAGTAATCAGTAATAATCAGTGATTTCTAACCCCTATATACAAAACAACAAATTGTGTAGTTTTTCAAGAAGGACTGTCACAGACACGTATAATTTGTTTTGTTTTTTTTCCAGGGGCATTTGTTTAAAATCACTGGTCCTAAAATATAAGGAGAGGATGTATTTGAACACAAACTGAAAGTTCTACTTCCCTATTTAAGCAGCAAAAGTGGTCGCACCAAATTAAATCTGCGTTTTCTCCTCTTTTGTGGTGCAAAACGACAATTTTGGTCTAAATTGGGCCAGAAAACGATCAAGTAAAATTTATGAGATTTTCAATCGATTTAAAACTATCAAAAAGCTTACCTTTAACTTACCATTTTCAAGATAAAGATGCATACAGTCCATACGAAATGAACAGGACAATTTTATTTAATTTTTAAGCTTTATTTCAGATAATTGTTTTTAAACTTCATTTGACTGCGTTTATCCGGTCGTTGCTTCTTAAAATCATGCACAGTGGAGCTTTCTTGTGTATTAGCGGTTACGTTGGAGATTCAGGAGATTATTCTGCTGGCGCAAGAAAAGGGTGCTTGAATCCTGAAATTGCATTTTTATGCCAACGTTTCCTAGAAGGAGGGAGAGGGAGGGATAGTATTAACCACTAATCTCCATGATTCCAAAGAATATATTTTAATAAGCCCACAATATAGGTGCTGGGGGAGACACTTCCCCTCTTACAGCAAAAGTACTCTGCGTAATATATTACATATTACGTTTATATACTGACCGGTGCAGAAGGATGGAGGTTGAAGGATGGATGGAGGACAAACGAAATCGTTCAGCAGCAAAGTGTCCTTTTCTGCCCTATATAGAGAACTATATTTAGACTGAGCATGCGATGTTGGTTTTGAGGTAATTCCCATTATCATAAGCAGCGCAATAGCGCTGCCTAAGTAAAGAACGATGTTGACACAATGTATTATTTATTTTTTCTTTTTTTTTAGACAAGGGTAGTTGGTATCGAAAGAGTTGTCTTAAAAACGTCGAAAAGGGCTCATTCAATTGAAAATTGAGTGGCTTGTGCCCTTTTTAATAGTCGAAAGTGATTGGAAAGCAACTAACCCCCCTTCCACGCCCACCATTTCCCCGAAAACATCCAGTCAAAATTTTGAGATAGCCATTTTGTTCAGCGCAGTGGCTTTCCACATATAAACTATGTTTTTGAGGAGGAAACTCCACAAAATGTTATGCCCTGGGGGATATAAGGTTTTTATAGAAAATTTTGTCGTAGAAACTTCGAAAAAGGCTCATTCGATTGGAAATTCAAAGGGCTAGTGCCCTTTTTCATAGTCGGAAGGGATTGGAGGCCAACTAACCCTCCTCTCACGCCCGCCTTTTCCCCAAACACATCCAATCTAAATTTTGAGATAGCCATTTTGTTCAACGTAGTTGAAAGTTTGGGAAATTATGTCTTTGAGGATGACCCCCCCCCCGCAAAGCCCGCAGGGGAAGGGTTGTAAGTAATGTCCTGGGGGCATATAAGGTTTTTATAGAAAGTGTTGTTGTAGAAACTTCAAAAAGGGCCCATTTCGTAGGAAATTGAAATAGCTAGTGTCCTTTTTAATAGTCGAAATTGTTTGGACGGCAACTAACACCCCTTCCACGCCCACCATTTATCCAAATACATCCAATCAAAATTTTGAGATAGCCATTTTGTTCAAAGTACTTGAAAGGTCCGGAAATTATATCTTTGAGGATGAGACTCCCCCCCCCCCAAAGCCTCAGGGTAATGGCTGTAAGTTATGCCCTGGGACATATAAGCTTTTTTTTTATAGAAAGCTCTGTCGTAGAAACTTCAAAAAGGGCTCATTTGATTGGAAATTGAAAGGGCTAGTGCCCTTTTTAATAGCCGAAAGTGATTCGAGGGCAACTAACTCCCCTCTCACACCCACATTTTCACCAAAAACCTCTAAGTAGGGCTCAAAACCCCTATGCCTTCCCAAGGCCAGAACATAATTTGCGCCTTGCTGAAAAAAAAATACAAATGATTGTGCATTATCAGTTCAATATACATTTACTGATATTTAGTAATCAAAATGTTAATATCATTTGATTTATTTAAGTTATAACAGTAAAAAATTTTCAGTTAAGTGCAAATTATGCTCTGACTTTGGGAAAGCATAGGGGTTTTGAGCCCAACTCATGTTAATTTCTGCTCGTTTTGAGTTTGACTCGGTTATTTATTGTAATTTCCGTTCGTTTTGGGCTTCATTTATTTATCGATGCTAATTTGTGGTTGTTTCACGCTTGGAAGATTATTTGATTTTTTTTTTCGCTCATTTTTGGTTTAATGAGGTTCTTTACTTTTTTCTGAAAAACTTATTTTGTGAAAAAAGTTTTTTTTAATTAATTTTGTAAAGCATCGTGAACGGACAACGGAGGGCTTGTTGATTCGTATATACGCTCCCCAGTATTCAATAGAATTTTTAATTCGAATGTGTTGAAGGTAATCGGTAATTGAAGCAGTTGGAAGTACTAAATGGTTGTCTCCTTCAAAAATACTTTCAGCTTAGCACTAGTCCAACTTTTGTGCAATGAGTTTGGGGCTATAAAGGTGGCAGCCAGCCTCATAGGCAAAATTATTCTTGTCGATTTTAAATCTCGTTGTTGCTCTTAATTTTTGTTTCCCTTAATAACCAGAAGTAACATTAATGTCACCAGTGTGCGCCTAAAAACTTTTTTACATGGTTAGCAAAACAGGCTAATGGTTTTAAATTCAGGATACAGAATTCAGCAATACATTCTATTTTTCAGAATCATATAGGCCTATGTATTACACAGTAATTTCACTTCTTCAATATTTTTTTTGAGGACTCGTATTGTAAATTTTTGACGATGTTTATATTTCGCATTTTACTCTATGATATTAATTATTCTAGTCAAAACTGGATATAGTAGTCTGATAACGATGTCAGCTTCTTCGTGTCATGCTTAACTATGATAAAATTTCAGCTTGATGAGCTGCATCTTGTTTCTGCAACATAAAATTGTCTTTTGTTTGTTTTTCGCGCTAACGACTCCGAATTGTCCCCTTTCAATTTATTTTTATGAACAATATTCCTATAGATTTTGTGTTTCAAAATCTTCTACATTTTCTTGATTGGACTTGGTTGTTCACGAAAAGTCTAGCTTGCTTCGCTTTGCTGAATATGATTTCACTGACTCTTGAGGTTTAGTACCAAAAGTTATTTGGTTCTACCTAAAAAAGAGAAAATTTAGATATGCAAGTTTGAAACAATATATACATTTAGCGAATGTATTATTTTCTGATTCCAAATAAGATACATTTTAGAGTCAAAATATATACATCACAAGCTATTAGCAGAAGGAACTTACTAAATCAGACTCAATGCTGCAGCGTTGAATTAGTAATTTGCCTCTCATGTGCGTTTTTTTTTTCAGTCACTATGTTTATCTTTATTTTTTTTTATGTTTTTCTTTTTTTTTCTATGTTTTTCTTCTTTTATTTTCTTTTTTTATTTATAAAAACAAATATAAAAAAAAACCTGAAGCAAAGGTCTTTTAGGTAAACAGTCCCCCCAAAAGGCTTACATGTATAATAACTTATGCAAGGTGACGACAATCAACCATCAAAAAAAGAAAAAAGATCAACAAAAAGCAAACAAACCATTTAGGACCACCCATTTTCAATCCATCCAATTACAAAACTCCTACAAGATTTTCTTTTAAATTAGTAAGTGAAAAAGACAGAAAACCCCCAACCACCTTTTCATAAATCCTGAAACAATGATCTTCCAGCAACCTTTGGAACTCACTCAAATTTGATTCCTGGACAATATCATGTGGCATAGCAAACTATTCCAAGCACTTCAGCTAACATGACGTACACAAAACTTAGATCAAGTATGAACTAGCGTGCTTTACAGTTTCTAAGCGGAGTTGAACTCCTTGTATTATACTTGTGAACCCTTGAAACTGGCAAAAAAAAAGACTGATAAAACACCTTTGAATCAGATTGCTTTGGTAGTCCAGCATAAATATAGCAATATAAAATTTAATTAGACTAAAAATGGGAATAGGTGAAATTCATCATGATCGGACCTTTCTGAAGAAAGTTCGATCAGCACTCTTACCTCTTTAGTTTGAAGCATCATCAGTTGATGTAGATGACTTACGAACGTATAAGACCACACAGTAACATAGTACAGTAGATGTGCATGCACCATAAAAATAAAAAGTCCTTAGGATATTAGCCGGGAAAACATTTTTAAGTTTTCTCATCTTCCCGATGCTACAAGCAACCTTAGCAGAAATGAGACAGACATGGTTCTTAAAGCTGAGGCACTCATCAATAGCTAACTTCACTGAATTAGAAGACATGATGACATTTTAGCTTAACTGCAGCTCTTTAATCCATGGATAATAATTAAGGCTTCTACAACATATAACAAAAGGAGCTTTTCTTGTGATTCAACTTCTGGTTGTTAAACCTCATCGACTTTTCTATACATACCCTTACCATTCCTCTTTTCAAAAGGTTTAGCAGCCTCTTTTCTGTCGTAGCAGTCACTGTATAATAGGTATCATACAAAGCTCGTTAAAATAGCTTTAAAAACAGAGTGGTAATCATTAATTAATCCATCTAATGTTATAAGAAACCCTGAGAAGGGAATCACTTGATCAAAATTTAGTATTCTAGAGAATTTTCAAAGATAGTTAGCCCCATTTTATTCCTTTTTTCCCTAGACACCCCTTTAGCTTCTTATGGCATCGGATAAAAATGTCGAGGGTCCATTCCACTTAGTCAAGAGGTCAAGAAAATCATAGGCAGCGCGCTAGCGCTGCCTAAGTAAAGAACGATGTGGGCACAATATGTTTTTTTTTTCTCCATACCCGGGCACTTCGTATCGAAGGAGTTTTCGTAGAAACTTTGAAAAGGGCTCATTCGATTGGAAATTGGAGTGGCTAGTGCCCTTTTTAATAGTTGAAAGTGATTGGAGGACTACTAGCCCCCCCAGGCCCATTATTGAGGGTTGAGAAGGACACTCCCCCACAACCCTGAGGGGACGGGTTTTATGTTATGCCCTGGGGGCATATAAGGTTTTTATAGAAGGCGTTGTCGTAGAAACTTCTAAACAGGCTCATTCAATTGGAAATTCAAAGGACTAGTGCCCCTTTTAATAGTCCAAAGTGATTGGAGGGCAGCTAGCCCCCCCCCCCACGCCCATAATTCTCACAAACACATCCAATCGAAATTTTGAGATGGCCATTTTGTTCAGCGTAGTTGATTTCCAGATAGAAAATGTGTCTTTGAAGAGGATACTCCCCCACAACCCTCAGGGCAAGGGTTTTGAGTTATGCCCTGGGGGCATATAAGGTTTTTATAGAAGGCGTTGTCTAGAAACTTCAAAACAGGCTCATTCAATTGGAAATTGAAAGGGCTAGTACCCTTTTCAAGAGTCGAAAGTGATTGGAGGGCAACTAGCCCCCCCCCCCCGCCTATCATTCCCCCAAATAAATCCAATCAAAATTTTGAGGTAGCCATTTTGTTCAGTGTAGTTGATTTCCAGATAGAAAATATGTTTTTGAGGAGGGCACTCCCCCACAACCCTCAGGGCAAGGGTTTTAAGTTATGCCCTGGGGGCATATATGGTTTTTTATAGAAGGCATTGTCGTATAAACTTCAAAACAGGCTCATTCGATTGGAAATTAAAAGGGATAGTACCCTTTTTAATAGTCGAAAGTGATTGGCGGGCTCCTAGCCCCCCCCCCACGCCCCTCATTCCCCCAAACACATCCAATCAAAATTTTGAGATAGCCATTTTGTTCAGAGTAGTGGATTTCCAGATAGAAAATATGTTTTTGAGGAGGACACTCCCTCACGACCCTCAGGGCAAGGGTTTTAAGTTATGGCCTGGGGGCATATAAGGCTTTTATAGAAAGCGTTGTCGTAGAAATTTCAAAACAGGCTCATTCAATTGGAAATTCAAAGGGCTAGTTCCTTCCATATAAGGCTTTTATAGAAGGCGTTGATGAAAGTGATTTGAGGGCAACTAATCCCCCTCTCACGCCCACCTTTTCCCCAAACACATCCAATCAAAATTTTTAGATAGCCGGTTTTGGAAATTAGGTGTTTAAGGATGACAACCCCTCCCCCCACAGCTCTCAGGGCAAAGGTTGTAAGTTATGCCCTGGGGGCATATGAAGTTTTTATTGAAAGCGTTGCCGTAGAAACTTCAAAAGGGCTCATTCAATCAGAAATTGAAAGGGCTAGTGCCCTTTTTAATTGTTGAAAGCGATTGGATAGCGACTAACGCCCCTCTCACGCCCACCCTTTTCCCAAACACATCGAACCTAAATTTAGATATATCCTTTGTACTCAACGCATTTGAAGGTTCTTGACATTTGGTCTTTTAGTATAATACAACCCGCATAACCGTTAGGTCGAGGGTTATAAGCTACGGCCTAGGGGCATATGTAGTTTTTATTGAAAATGTTGTCATACAAACTTGAAAAATGCTCATCCGATTGGAAATTAAAAGGGCTAGTCCCCTTTTTAATAGTCGAAAGTGATTGGAGGGCAACTAGCCCCCCCCCCCCACGCCCATCATTCCCCCAAAAACATACAATCAAAAATTTGATATAGCTAATTTGTTCAGCGTAGTTGATTTCCATATATAAAATATGTTTTTGAGGGGGACACTCCCCCACAGCCCTCAGGGCAAGGGGTGTAAGTTATGCCTTGGGGGCATATAAGGTTTTTTATATAAGGCGTTGTCTTAGAAACCTCAAAAAGGGCTCATTCGATTGGAAATTGGAGTGGCTAGTGCCCTTTTTAATAGTCAAAAGTGATTTGAGGGCAACTAGCCCCCCCACGCCCATCGTTCCCCCAAACACATCTAATCAAAATTTTGAGATAGCCATTTTGTTCAACGTAGTTCTTTTCCAAAAAGGAAATATTTTTTTGAGGAGGACATTCCCTCACAACCCTCAGGGTAAGGGTTTTAAGTTATGCCCTCGGGGCATATGAGTTTTTTATTGAAAGCTTTGTCATAGAAACTTGAAAAATTGCTCATTCGATTGGAAGTTCAAAGAGCTAGTGCCCTTTTAGTAGACGAAAGTGATTTGAGGGCAACTAGCCCCCCCCCCCCACCACGCCCATCATTTCCCCAAACATATCCAATCAAAATTTTGAGATAGCCATTTTGCTCAGCGTAGTTGATTTCATGATAGAAAATATGTTTTTGAGGAGGAGACTCCCCCACAGCCCTCAGGGCAAGGGTTTTAAGTTATGCCCTGGGTGCATATAAGGTTTTTAAAGAAGGAGTTGTCGTAAAAACTTCAAAAAAACCTCATTAGATTGGAAATTCAAAGGGCTAGTGCCCTTTTTAATAGTTGAAAGTGATCGGAGGGCAACTAGCCCCCCCCCCCACACCCATTCTTACCCCAAACACATCCAATAAAAATTTTGAGATAGCCATTTTGTTGAGCGTAGTTGATTTCCAGATAGAAAACATTTTTTTAAGGAGGACACTTCCCCACAACCCTCAGGGAGAGGATTATAAGTTTTGCCCTGGAGGCATATAAGATTTTACTGAAATCGTTGTCGTAGAAACATAAAAAGGGCTCATTCGATTTGAAATTCAAAGGGCTAGTACCCTTTCTAATAGTCAAAAGTGATTTGAGGGCAACTAACCCCTCTAACCTAACCTAACATAAACCAGACACGAAACAAACACAGAGACGACACACACATAGAGGCGACACACACACAGAGAAGACAAACACACAGAGACGACACACACACATACGACAAACACACAGAGACGACACACATACAGAGAGGGCACACACACAGAGATGACACACGCACAGAGACGACACACACACAGATACGACACACACAGAGAGCGCACACACACAGAGAGGACAAACACACACAAGACGACACACATACAGAGACGTCACACACATAGGGACGACACACACTTAGAGACAACACACATAGAGATAATACACATAGATACAAATAGAGATAAGGTTTTTACAGAAATATTTGTCGTAGAAACTTGAAAAAGGGTTCATTCGATTTGAAATTCAAAGGGCTAGTACCCTTTTTTAATAGTCGAAAGAGATTTGAGGGCAACTAACCCCCCTCTCACTCCCACCTTTTCCCCAGACCCACCCCAACAACCCCCAGTGCAAGAATTATAAGTTATGCCCTGGGGGCATATAAGGTTTTTATTGAAATCTTTGTCGTAAAAACGTGAAAAAGGGCTTATTCGATTTGAAATTCAAAGGGCTAGTACCCTTTTTCATAGTCGAAAGTGATTTGAGGGCAACTAACCCCCCTCTCACGCCCACCTTTTCCCCAAACCCATCCAATCAAAATTTTTAGATAACCATTTTATTCAACGTAGTTGAAAGTTTTGGAAGTTAGGTCTTTAATGATGACAACCCCTCCCCCAACAGCCCTCAGGGAAAGGTTCGTAAGTTATGCCCTGGGGAGCATATAAGGTTTTTATTGAAAGTGTTGTCTTAGAAACTTCAAAAGGACTCATTCAATTGGAAATTGAAAGGGCTAGTGCCTTTTTTAATAGTTGAAAGTGATTGAAGAGCAAATGACCCCCCTTTCCCGCCCATCATTTCCCCGAACACATCCACTCAAAATTCTGAAATATCCATTTTGTTCAACGTAGTTGAAAGTTGTAGAAATTATGTCTTTTAGGATGATAACCCCCTCAGAGCCCTCAGTACAAGGGTTGTAAATTCTGCCCTGGGGGCATTAAAGTTTATATAAAAAAATGTTATTAGAAATTTCAAAAAGGGCTCATTTGATTGGAAATTGAAATTGCCCTTTTTAATAGTCGAAAGTGAGTGGGGAGTAATTAACCCCCCTTTTACGCCCACCATTTCCCCAGAAACATTCAATGAAAGCTTAGAGATAGCCATTTGTTCAACGTAGTTGAAAGTTCTGGAAATTATGTATTTAAGGATGACAAACCCCCGAGAGCCCCAAGGGCAAAGGTTGTAGTTTATGCCCCGTGGGCATATAAGATTTTATAGATAGAGTTGTCGTAAAGCTTCAAAAAGGGCTCATTCAATTTGAAATTGAGAGGGCTAGTGCGCTTTGTAATAGTCCAAAGTGATTGGAGCATAACTAATCTCCCTCTCACGCCCACCATTCCTCCAAACACATCCAATCAAAATTTTCAGATAGTCATTTTGTTCAACGTAGAAGAAAGTTCTGGAAATTAGGTCTTTGAGAACGACCTTAGGGTAAAGGTTGTAATTTATGCCCTGGGGGCATATAAGGTGTTTATAGAAAGCGTTGTCGTTTCCAAAAGTGCTCATTCGATTGAAAATCGGAAGGCCTAGTGCCCTTTTTAATAGTCGAAAGTGATTGGAAGGCTTGACATTTTTATAGTAAAGATTGATGTGGGTATAATGTATTATTTTTTGTTGTTGTTGTTGTTTAGACCAGGGCACTTCGTATCGAAGGAGTTGTCTTGGGAACTTCAAAAAGGGCTCATTTTATTGAAAATAGACCGGGCTGACACCATTTATAATACTCAAAAGTGGTTGGAGGGCGACTAATCCCCTTTGCACACCACCCCTCCCATTTGCCCATGATGTTTAAAAAACTAAACGTTGCCATAAGATTAAATAAAAACGCACTGTGATAATTCTAATTCCCAATAACGCATCTCAGCTGTATCCCAAGAACGACTGAAGGTATTATGTTTAAACTTTCGGGGCTACTTCTGCTCTTAAAATTTAACCAAATCAAAATAGCGTGAAACTCAAAACGAACACAAATTACAATAAATAACCGAGTCAAACTCAAAACGAGCAGAAGTTAACATAAGTTGGGCGCAAAACCCCTATGCCTTCCCAAGGCCAGAACAAAATTTGAAAGAAAATACAAATGAATGTGCATTGTCAGTTTAGTATACATATACTGATATTTAGTAATCAAAATGTTAATATTATTTGATTTATTAAAGTTATAAAAGTAAAAGTATTTATATTTTTTTTAGTAAAGTGCAAATTTTGTTCTGGCCTTGGGAAGGCATAGGGAATTTGCGCCCAACTTGTGTTAATTTCTGCTCATTTTGAGTTTGACTCAGTTATTTATTGTAGTTTCTGTTCGTTTTGCGTTTCATTTATTTATCGATGCTGATTTGTGGTAGTTTCACGCTTGGTAGATTATTTGATTTTATTTTTGCTCTTTGTTTGTTTAATTGAGTTCTTTACTTTTCTTTGAAAAACTTATCTTGTAGAAAAAGTTTTTTTTTTAATTAATATATCTAAGAGGCAGCTCTTCTATACCTATTGGCATGGATCTCACAACTTTTTTTTAATATCTTCTACCGATAAATATTGATACAGTTTTGGTTAGTAAACTCCAAAAAAACTCAACACCGTTTTTATTTTGCAATTATGAAAAATGGTTCAGGCTCATATAGCTAAAGCTGCAGGACCCGATTTTAAAAAAGCTATTTTTTCAAATGAAGATAAGAATCAACATTGCAACCTAAAACGAACAGAAACCATCCTGTATGTAAAGAGAGATACCTCCCCTGAGCACCTCACTCTTTACGCTAAGATTGTACTAGTATTTAAGAAGGGTTTCTTTGGTTGAAAGAAACGTAACTATTAAGGATCCTGCATTCCTGCATGTAGCTTTGTCTTACTTTCTATGTGCTTTTAGAATTCAATGCTTTTAGTCAAACAATCTATTAAATATCATTTCACTCCTTTTCAAAAATTAAACCTTAATTTTCGTCTTTAATGTTTATTAAAAAAACACACAAGTTTTTTAACTGTAAGTAAGGAGCGAAATTAAAACTTAATACGAACAGAAATTATTCTGTATATGAAAGGGGCTGCCCGTTCCTCAACCCCTCGCTCTTTACGCGAAAGTTTTTTATTGTTTTAAAAAACAAAATTGTGAGACACAGTCAAACTTTAGCATAAAGAGCAATGGTTGAGGAGGGGGCAATCTCCTTAACCCTTACATACAGAATAATTTCTAAATACAGAATAATTGTCGACCCCTACAACCCCTAATATTCTGAATATTTTCTGTTCATTTTAAGTTTTAATGTCGCTCCTTACTTTCAGTTAAAAAACTTGTTTTTTTTATTTAATTTCTGAACGATCTTGAGTTAATGCAGCTTTTATTTTCGCTCACCGTACATAAATAATTAAAAAGAAATTTGCATATTAATTTTACTTTTTTTGGCTAAATGGCTTTCTCGAAATTTTGTTATGACATAACTTACCAATTAACTTACGTAAAGAACTTCTATATTCGTATATTTTTATTACGTATATTAGGGGGTTCGCCCCCTAGTCAATATCTCGCTCTTTAAGCTAAATTCAAACTTTGTTCCAATTATTTAAGAATGACCCCTTAATTACAAAGGCCGTTAATCCGGCGCCCCCTTCATAGCAATGTCCCTTCTCCCATGAAACCTTTCTACATAGAAAGGTTCCTTCCATTTAACACCCAACCCCACACCATCCCCCAACTACCAAAAAATTCCCCCTGAAAACCTCGGTATACTTCCAAATAACCAATACTATATGTAAACATTGGGCAATGTTCATAAATTGCAGACCTTCCCCCGGGAACTCTGGGGGGATTAATAAATCCTCGAAGACATAGTTACTGTATTTTTCGACCATAATGAACAAAATGGCTATCCCAAAATTTTGATCGGATGACTTTGGGAAAAAATGAGCGTGGGAGGGGGCCTAGTTGCCCTCCATTTTTTGTCACTTAAAAAGGGCACTAGAACCTTTAATTTTGATTCAAATGAGCCCTCCCGCCAAGGCCGTATCCAGGGGGGGGGGGGAGGGTTACCCGGTTTGAACCCCCCCCCCCGAAATTTTTGACTGAGTCGGAAATTAGTCTAAAAAATACCTGTAAAGACAAAACCTTACCAGAAAAAAAATATGCTCCCACACTAAATCCTATTGCATTTTGTGGGTAAACAGTGCTTATTAGCTTACGCAATTAGGTAACCCCATGTTCACCTGACCTTGCATAGTAAATTAGGGTTAATATGCGCTATTAACCTTTTGCATTCTGTGGCATACAAAAGTCCTATTGCAATTTTGTAGGTAAAAGTTTGTGATCAGCTTACACAAATAGGTAACCCCATGTTCGCCTTATTATGCAAGGTCAGACCTTGCATAGTAAATTAGGATTAATGGGGGCTCGAGGTAAATGTTATAAGAGTGCAAGATTGTCAGTTCAGTTCAATTTCGGACTTGGATAAGAGAAGAGCGATTTTCAACATGAAGAGGAAGTGTGGCATTACGTCGTTTTCCTCGCCCAAGCGGACCAGGGATGTTTCTGACAGTGGCGTTAGCGGGACGTCTGCGGAGCATTCATCTACACCTGTGGATCTGAAGGGAACTTGAGCCATCGTTGAAGCTTCTGAATCGCGGACCCCGGAACCAACCACGACGCAACACGCGCCTGCACCAACCCAGTCTCTGTCGTTGCTTGCAAATGACATCGGTCTTTTTGTCAACAAATCATCCAGTCTCGATGCAAATTCTAAACTTTGTTTGCTGAAGAGCCCTTGGACACCAGATGTCTCCTACATTTTTCAAGTATACGAAAAACGGAAGCTGAAGTTTCAGTTAACTTGACTCGCTCGTTTCAGTTGGTTGTCCTACTCTCCGTCTGAGGACGCTGCTTTTTGCAGATTTTGCGTTCTGTTCTCGTCAGAGACAGCTGGCAAAGGCTGCCACCAGTGCTTGGGGAATCTAGTCACCAAACCACTCAGGAACTGGAAGGATGCGAAAGAGTGCTTCACAGCTCACCAACAAGCAGAGTTTCATAGAAACTGCCTTTTATCGGCTGAAAACTTCATTTCTGTCTCGGAGAAAAGGCAGAACAAAATCGTGCACCAACTAGACGGGGCAAGGAAAGCGCAGATTAAATAAAATCCCCAGAAGTTGCAACCAATTGTTGAGACGGTGATATTTTGTGGGCAGCAACAGCTTGCCCTTCGTGGTACTAACAATTCCGGCCCCATTTTGGTCTCGGATCCAGAACCTTCCCACAATAATGGCAACTTCCGAGCACTACTGCGGCTGAGGGCGAGACACGGTGACGATATTCTGAAGAACCATCTTCTTTCTGCGGCCTGAAATGCTACATATCTTTCTCCCATCATCCAGAATGGTATTATCGCCACATCCGGGGAGCTTCTTCAGCAGTCTATTGTGGAAAGAGTAAACGCAAGTCCATGCTTTTCGGTGCTTGCCGATGAAATGGTGGACGTTTAGAACACGGAGCACCTGTCTGTTTGCCTCCGCTACACATTCAAAGGGAACCTGCATGAGGACTTCCTTGGTTTTAACCCCAGTTTCTGATTTGACTGGACAAGGTCTGGCTTCATCAATCCTGCGATTTCTCGAAAGCCTTGGTCTTAATCTGAAAAAGATGGTTGGTCAGGGATATGACGGTGCAGCAGCGATGAGTGGGCATCTTAGGGGTGTCCAGGCTGTTATACGTGAAAAGTATCCGAAGGCGCTTTACGTCTATTGTAGTGCGCACAGTGTCAACTTGGTCATCTCTTCTGTATGCTCTATTCTGGAGTTTAAGCATTTCTTTGGAGTCTTGTCACAAGTCCGCAGTTTTTACCAGACTTCCCCACTCAGGACACAGAATTTAAAAGAGAAGATCATCGAAATACTACCGGATTCGAGG
This sequence comes from Artemia sp. Qi Xiang Cuo, assembly GCF_049724085.1. Taxonomy (NCBI): domain Eukaryota; kingdom Metazoa; phylum Arthropoda; class Branchiopoda; order Anostraca; family Artemiidae; genus Artemia; species Artemia sp. Qi Xiang Cuo. The sequence goes on along the minus strand of NC_142808.1, from coordinate 24,381,235 downwards.
AAACATACTTTAACCGGACTCTGCGAAACAAGATGGGTAGAGCGCCACGATTCAGTCGTGTGTTTTCTTAAGCTGTACTGACCAATCCTGTTATCCCTGGAAGCTCTTGAAGAGAACAGAAATGCAGAAACTTATGCAAAAGAGGAGCAGTTGCTTGACGCGATGAACCAGTCGAAATTTGTTGTATATCTCCGTGTGGTCAAAGAGCTTTACTGCCTTACGCTTCCACTGTGCAAGACTCTTCAGTCAGTCCACTGTGATTTGACAGCTGCGTGCAGGCACATGGAAACCGTCCTTTCAAAAACAAAGGAAATGCGAGGAAATGCTGCTACTGCTTTCACGTCTACTTTTGACGAAGCTCAGTGTTTTACCAGCGACTTAGGACTGGAGATGACTCGTCCAAGGACGAGAGGTGGCTGGAGTATGCATACAGGCGTTCCAGACCTTTTAAACCACTATATAACCTCGCTCTTTATTCCTTTCCTGGACCACTTCACATCTGAGCTGAAACAATAATTTGTACTTTACCAGAAACTGCTGTCAAATCTCAGCGTCCTTTCTCCTGCCAAAATTGTTTCTGTCGATCTTAAGGCATTAAACCCGGAGTCATTGGTTGAATTGTATGGCGATATTCTTCCCGAGCCAGACTGTCTGAAGCAAGAAATTGAGCTATGGCGCATCAAGTGGGAGAATGTTCCGGTATCAGAGAGACCTACTTGTGCTGTGTCTTCGCTTCAGGCATGCGCCGCTACTTTTTTTCCAAATGTTTTTCTTCTTCTGGCTGTTCTTGCGACGTTACCTATTAGCATTACTACTCCGGAAAGAAGTTTCTCAACGCTCAGAAGGCTCAAAACCTGGCTGAGAAATTCAACAGGAGAACGATTGAGTGGCTTGGCCCTCCTTGTAGTCTATAGGGACGTTGACATCTGCCCAGACAAGGTCATCGACATTTTTTGCCGGGAAGAAAAATCGTCGCTTGGATTTCGTTTTATAGATATTCGCCCTTACTTTTAGCTGAAAAAAAACTAAAATAAAAAATATATAGACTACTTGTACTATTTGGCTTCTTTTTGCGTTCTGTTTTTGCTGTCTCAAAAAAAAAAATTAGCTTGTAGTATTTAACTGTATGTAAATACTTGTCTTGTTTTTGCGTTACTAAAAAAAAAAAGGAAAAAAAACCCTTAAAGATACGAAAATATGCCTAGTGGACTCGTCCTCGTTCGCAAGTAGCGGACTAACGGTCTTGAGCTAACGTAATGTTGCTCGAGGATGTTAGATAAAGTTCACTGGAAAATATCGGGTAATCCCCCCTCCCCCCCCCCCCCGAACAAAAATCCTGGATACGACCCTGCCTCCCGTGATATTCTATGACCATCGGTTTGATACGATCACCCCTGGGAAAAAAAACAAACAAATAAACACACATCCGTGATCTTTCTTCTGGCAAAAAATACAAAATTCCACATTTTTGCAGATAGGAGCTTGAAACTTCCATTGTGGGGTTCTCTGATACGCTGAATCTGATGGTGTGATTTTCATTAAAGTTTCTCGTATATTTGAAATCAGCATAAAATCTGATTCTTTTCATGTATCTATTGGTATCAAAATTCTGTTTTTTAGAGTTTCGGTTACTATTGAGCCGGGTCGCTCCTTACTTACAGTTCGTTACCACGAAATGTTTGATCCACGGCACGCTCTGTTTGTGCTGACGACTTGAGTAGTTACTTAGTTTTACCTTCACTTATGTAGTAATGGGGCCTTTCCATTCTGAATCAGCGAGTAATGGGCACACGAGAGGCTGCAAGCAATACAAACAGTAAAATTCTGATTTAATTTGTTCAGTTTTTGTATGGACAGGTTACAGTTTCCCATGCCAGGGCACATAAGAGGGTTTCAAATAGGGTTTCAACGGCGAGTGTTTTAGCGCCGATCGGGTACCTTTACAAAAACTGGGACAGATATCTCAGATCATGTATAAAACTGTTTACTACTAGCAAATCCACCATCCTCCCCCATGGGCACCCATAAGGGGGGCAGGAGGGGCACCCGCCCCCCTGTCTGAATGATGCTGCCTTAGTTTTATATTTTCGTTCCGAGATTTCTATTATATAGCATTAAATGTGCCAATTAGACCAGATTTGACCCCCCTGGAATTCAGCTTATGGGCTCCCATGTCCTCCCCTGAAAAGCTTCCTTGTGCAATAAGAAGGTGACTGTCATCCTGCCATATCTTTGTTCAGGCTTAGCCTAAATGAAGGGAAATGGAAGATTAATTCTTACTCATTTCCTCCACAAATTCTTGTCTGTACCTATCTGAAGGTTAATGAAGCCTATCTGGATAATTTGATAAATTTGGGTATATGACAGCCCCTCTACCCCTAAACAATGAACCACCGTTCCTCCTTCATAATAGCTGATGTGGAATTATAAACCAATGAGCATAATTTAATGAAAATCAAGTAAATCACCTTAGTTTAATGATGTATTAAGACATATGCCTATATTAAGCATTTAGTTTGTACAGACTATGTAATATTTCGGGAAAGAATGCGCCACCGCGTGGTATTACTTCTTCTGCAGCTGAGAAGATAAATTTATAGTTTTTCGAAACTTTGAAATCGATTAGCTATGTCAGTTCTAATCTTTAGTAAATTGGTAATCTCTGGGGGAAAACCATAGCTTGGCACAAAATAATAACAGAATATGCCAGTTTACCGTGGCACAGTCTTCTTGGCCACTTAAAAAAGGCACTAGAACTTTGAATTTCTGTTTGAATGAGCCCTTGTCAGATCTTCTATTTCCATTGACTCGATACAATCACCCCTGGGGAGAAAACAACAAACAAACACTTATTCATGATCTTTGTTCTGGAAAAAAAAATCCACAAAATTCTACATTTTGTAGATAGGAGCTTGAAACCTACAACAAGGTTTTCTGACATGCTTAATTTTATAAGGAGGTTTTTGGAACGATCAAATGTCAATTCGGGCGTTTTTCCCTCTTTTTCAAAAATCAAATTTTCTCAGGCTTGTAGCTTTTGATGCGTAAATTCAAACTCACTGAATTACATAAGTATATTGAGAATCAGCGCAAAAACCAAATTATTTTAATTTATTAATTGTTGCCAATTTATTTCTTAGATTTTCGATTACTATTAGCCCCAGTCACTGCTTAAGTGCAGTTCGTTACCACGAACTGTTTGAATGGCAAATACACTAAATGAACTCCTTCTTTTGAAGCACTGTTCTGCAAAAGTTCATCCATGATTCAAAGAGTGGGAATTGAGGCGATGGTATACCTACTAACATTTTGGCTATCCTTGATATGGCATTAAAATATAACAAACAAAAACATTATTAAATAGAAAGTCTTTGTCCCCTACTCTTTCCAATAAGTTTTAGCTTTTTGTTTCCAGTGCTGTAAGAACAAATGTTTAAACACGAGGCGAATGGAATGATATAAAAGGTCAAATTTCAGCATAAATATCGGAGTGTTAATGAGGGGACTTAATTTTATACTCTAAATAATTTCTATTCGTCATAGTGTCAAAATAATTTCTCTCTACTTTCAGTAGAATTCTTTAATTAGATAATATTCAAGTACTTTATTTTTATTCAACTCTCAAGAAACGTCACAGATACTTAGGTCAGCTTAAAAAAGCTTATGTAGTTAGGCCTATTTATTAGAAACTAGGTGGTGCTAATTAGGCTTAGTATCTTTTTGCTAATTACAAGCAATTTTAACTACTCCCAGTACGTGTTTATTCTCACACAATAAAGTGATTTTCATTTAGTTGTTCTTCTTCCTCCGTTTAGAATGGTTCAAGACCAAAGCAGATACCCAGTTTATGAGACCACAATCTTGAGAACGCTTGGAAGAACCAATTGAATAAATAATGCAAGTTATGTTGAGAAGTATGTTTGGTAAATCATGTTGGCTCAAAGAAAATCGAAAATCTAGGGGCCAAAGGAAACAAAGTTATAAAGAACTAGATTCTTCTGTCTATTGCCAAAGAAATGTTGGGAGTTGTACAAGGAACAACACATTCTTCCCCATTATTCATTCACCCATCGATGAAGATGACGACATTTTGGGGTCAAAATGGAAATTTACTATAAAGTCTTTCATCTCACAGAAAAGAGAAATAGCTAGATGCTCATAAGAGCAAGAGAAATGTGTTCCAGTTTTTTTTTTAATAAAATTGTTATCCTCTGTTATCCTCTGGTGATTATCATCTGTATAAATTTCCGAGATCAAATTAGAACACTGGATCTTCCAATTCCCACTGTGGCTCCAATAATTTTGAAAGATACGTAACGTAACCCCCAATCTCACTCCCCGAATTATAGAAGCCTCTACTATGACTCCTTAGAATACTTATAACAACGTTTATCGTTTAAATATTCATTTCATTACAGTGGTATTCCCATAATAATAACTATCTATGTTTCAAGCTAAAAAAGTCTTCAAATGCATTATTTGTATCCATAAGGTCTGTTATGTGTTATCTATTACACTTTTGGCACACTAATATACCTAAGACGACCTACGTTAGTCTCTTGAACGTAGCGCATCCTCATCAATACCGATGATTAAGCACGGAACGACAGCACATCTAAACAAAATTAATGTACTATTTATCTCACTAGCTTACTGCTCAGCACGGAAAAAAAGAAGAAAAAAGCCGATCAACACCGGGCATTATCTACAAGGTTTTATAGATTTTGTAGCACCAGGGGCGTAGCTCCAGTATTTTTATTGTGGGGGGGGGGAAGAGGTGGTCCACATCCAGATAGTCTATGGGCATGGGCTATCCTTCAGGGGAAAGCAGTGATGAGTCTGGCTTCTTCGATTTGCTTGTACTTACAGTAAGTATTAAGTATCATTATATAAAACAAACAGTTCGTGGTAACGAACTGAAAGTAAAGAGCGACTCGGCTCAATAGGAGCTGAAACTCTAAAAAACGGATTTTGATACCAATAGATAGATCAAAAGAATCAGGTTTTTAGGCTGATTTTAATATATAAGTTTCATCAAGTTTAGTCATACCCATCAACAGTTACGAGCAGTGGCGGATCCAGGATTCTTCTAGGGGAGGAGACACAAAATAGGTTTATCCGATAAACTTGCGTTAGGAGCAAGTTTAATTACCGCAATCTTGCTTTAATTAAGTTAATTACACTACTTTAGACTATGTTTGCCCTCGCCCCTCCTCTGGTTCCGCCACTGGTTACGAGCCTGAGAATATTTGCCTTATTTTTGAAAAAAGGAAAAAACACCCCGTAAAAGTCATAGAATCTTAATGAAAATCCCACCATGAGATTCAGCGTATCAGAAAATCCTACTATAGAGTGTTCAAGCTCCTATCGGCAAAAATGTGGAATTTTGTATTTTTTGCCAGAAGAAAAATCATGAATGAGTGTTTATTTGTTTTTTTTTCACCAACCAGGGGTGATCGTATCGGCCCAGTGTCCTAGAATATCGCGCAAGGGCTCACTCGAACAGAAACTAAAAGTTCTAATGCCCTTTTTAAGTGACCAAAAAAATTGGAGGGCAATTAGGCCCCCTCCCGCGCTCATTTTTTTTCATAGTCACCACATCAAATTTGATATAGCCAATTTGTTTAGCATATTCGAAAAATCTAATAACTATATCTTTGAGGATAACTTAATCCCCCACAGTTCCTGGGGGAAGGGCTGCAAGTTATGAACTTTGCCCATTACTTACATATAGTATTAGTTGTTGAGAAGTACAGACGTTTTCAGGCGGGTTTTTTTCTGTTGCGGGGGTTGGGGGAGGGGATTACGTGGGAAGATCTTCCGATGGAAAAATTTTTCTTGGTGGAAGAGAATTTTCCGTGAAAGGGGTGCCGGATTTCCCAGTATTGTTTAAAAAACGATCAGGAATTAAATAAAAAAACAAGTTTTTTCAACTGAAAGTAAGGAGCAACATTAAAACTTAAAATGAACGGAAATGATTACATATATGAGGGGGTTCGCCTCCTCTTCAATACCTCGCTCTTTACGCGAAAGTTTTTTTAGTACTTTCAAAAAGCTATTTATTCTAATTAAACGGCCTTTGTGATTCTGGGATCATTCTTTAAAAATTGGAACAAATCTCGAACTTTAGTGTAAAGACCGAGGTATTGACGAGGGGGCGAACCCCCTCATAAGCGTAATAATTTCTGTTCGCTTTAAGTTTTAATGTTGTTCCTTACTTTCAGTTGAAAAAACTTATTTTTTTCTATTTAATATTAAAGTAAGTGAGGAACTTACTGCCAACCACGACCTCTACTTTATTTTAATAAAGATGAAATAAAAAAAAAAACTACAAAATGATTATAAATGTTTGATTATTTATTTCAAGTTTGTGCCCGTAAAATTTCTACGTCCAGGATGAGTGCCCCCCTCAACCCTTCTCCTCTAAATTCACCTGTGGGAAAAGAGGTCTTAAGAAACTTGTGAAAAACACAAGCCTAGATGTGTTTTAAAGATGTCTGAAAATTGTGATGATTCTGTTCCAAATTTTTCCCGTTAGTCTAAGGGAAAATCAAGTCTCTCTGTTGAAAGTGGAAATCATAGATATGAGCCAAAGCTTAGGTTGGACAATTATTTGGATCATGGATGTTAATTTATATAGACAAAATTGAGCTGCTTTCACTGTTAAGATTGCCTTCCCTTTCTGTGAAGATGGGAAGGTGTAGATGGCGTAGAAGGCGTAGATGGGAATCAAATCCCTCTTCAATACATTCTTCTTCTTGTTCCTCTTTCCGTTGCCTTACGAAATTGGTTCTGAGCCAAAGAATGAAAGTAAGGAGCTCTGCCTTTTACTGGTTTTATTATCCTGTTATGACCAATTCAAATTGATACAAATTATATTATTAATACCATTATAAAACACATCAATTATGACAGTTGGACAAAGCTGATTTTTACAGAACTGGTTAAGGAACCGAAAGTATGGCCATCTTACATTTCTGAGCCTAGGGACACGCTGTTTCTTAATTCATAATTTATAGAATATGTAGCAGCCCAGCTGTCCCGATCCTGGGACTACATGTGCGTGAGCTCTTTCACCTGATTGGGGGGATATACTAAGTGGTTAAAAGATAAGGATACCACGTCCCTTCTCTAAGTCTTCAATAGGACATCTTGCTTCAAGCAATAACGAAGAAAATTTACTATTTAGCAAAGACGTTACTCGCTTTAATTAAAAAAACATTATAGAAAACATTAATAAAAAAATGCACACGTATCGAACAAACATAAACTAAGAACTGGACTCAGATTTTACTAAGGCTGTCAGCAATGAGTTGATGCAGACGACAGTAGTGTGCTGTAAACACTTTTGGGTGGGTGATGGTGAGTTCACTAAAGTCAATTTCTTTGTCAGATTTACCGGTTAATATTAAAGTTCATATCCCCCTTCCACTTCCTTCAACTCCTTTACCCCTCATAGGAGACAAAGTCTCGCAGTTGAACTACGCACTATTCCAACAGCCCCGTGCATCGCGTCATTCAGTTGCATGTAATTTGAAAATGACGTCTTAATAAAAAAAAAGTACACCTTTTAAATTACTATTGTTGAAAACATATCCAGGGAAATTGCAACCCCCCCTCATTGAACAACAAGAAAAATTACTTTTTTACATGGGTAGCAGTGATATGTCTTCTTATTTTTCTTCATCACTATTGAGGCTCTGGAACATAATAGAGAGCTGTTTAAGGAATTATAAAAGATTATTCGTATACAGTATCTTATCTTTATATATATATATATATATATATATATATATATATATATATATATATATATATATATATATTTCGCCTATATATATATATATATCAAACTCACCAAGGCTGTCATAAAGTGAGGTATAGTAGCCTACACTAAAGCGCAATTTGGGTGACATTTTTGGAATGGAAAGACTGGGCCAAACACATTGGCATCATAAAGAGCTAATTATGGGCTCATTTATGAACTAATTTTTTTTATTAAATTGCTAGTTATAAATTCTACTTTATAGTTATAAAGTGACACATGACACCCAAAAAATGTGCTTGGGTTGTTTTTTCATTTTTAAAAGTACAAAATAACAAAAAGGGTTTTCAATTTTGCCATTAACTAGGCTTACCTATTTACTTGATAAAAAGGTTTTGAAGACAGTGTATTTTTATAAATATTAAATGTGGAACATATTATAAAGTGGAGTGGACCCCTGTTTTTTGCTTTTGTACAATATTAAATAAAAAAACAAGTTTTTTAAACTGAAAGTAAGGAGCGACATTAAAACTTAAAACGAACAGAAATTATTCCGTATATGAAAGGGGCTGTCCCCTCCTCAATGCTGCACTCTTTACGCTAAAGTTTTTTTTTGTTTTTAAAAATAAAGTTGTGAGAAAGACTCAAACTTTAGCGCAAAGAGTGAGGCGCTGAGGAGGGGACAGCCCCTTCCATATACAGAATAATTTCTGTTCGTTTTAGGTTTTAATGTCGCTCCTTACTTTCAGTTAAAAAAAATTTTTTTTTATTTAATTTCTGATCGTTTTTTAGTTAATGCAGCTTTTATTTTGGCTCGCCGTCATTGAATAAGTAAACAAAATTTGCATAAAAATTTACTTTTCTTTTGCTAAATGGCTGTCTCTAAATTTGGTTCTGACGTAATTTACAAATTAACTTACGTAACGAAATTCTATATTCGTATATTTTTCTTCTTGCAAAAAATACAAAGTTGCAGATTTTTGCAGATATGAGCTTGAAACCTATGTTATAGGGTTTTCTGATAAGCTGAATCTGACGGTGTAATTTTCATTAAAATTCTTTCACTTTTAGGGGATGTTTCCCCTATCTTTAAAAAATTAGGTAAATTTTCTCAGGCTCGTAGCCTTCGATGAGTAATACTAAACTTAATCAAATTCATATATTTAGAATCAGCATTATAGGCCCATTCTTTTGATACATTTATTGACATCAAAGTTCCGTTTTTAAGAGTTTCGATTACTGTTAAGCCGTATCGCTTGTTTTTTTATTATTGTTTTTTTTTATTACGTATATGTTATTACGTATATGATGGGGTTCTCCCCTTAGTCAATACCACGCTCTTTAAGTTAAAAGATAAAAAAAATTTTAATTCACAAACCCCTGAATCAAAAAGGCCGTTTAATAAGAATAGATAGCTCTTGTGAAAGCACTAAAAAAAAAACTGTAGCGTAAAGAGCGAGGTATTGACTTGGGAGAGAACCCCATCATATACGTAATAATTTCTGTTCATTTTAAGTTCTAATGTTGCTTCTTACTTTCAGTTGAAAAAACTTGTTTTTTTAATTTAATTTCTGATCGTTTTTTAAATAATGCTTGGAAATACCCCTTCATAGAAATGTCCCTTACCCCAAAGAAACATCCTCCACGGAAGGATTCTACCGAGTAACCTCCTCCTCCAGCCCCCCCCCCCCACCAAAAAAATTCTTCCTGAAAAATGTCTGTATACTTCCCAATAACCAATACAATATGTAAGCAATGGGCAAAGTTCATAACTTGCAGCCCTTCCCCTGGGAACTGTGGGGGATTAAGTCATCGTGAAAGGCATATTTATTAGATTTTCGACTATGCTAAACAAAATGGCTATCTCAAAATTTTAATTGGGTGACTTAGAGAAAAAATGAGCGTGGGAGGGGGCCTAGTTGCCCTCTATTTTTTTGGTCACTTAAAAAGGGCACTAGAACTTTTAATTTCCGTTCCAAAGAGCCCTCCCACGATATCCTAGGACCACTGGGTCGATACGATCACCCCTGGGAAAAAAAAACAAAAACAAACAAACAAACAAACAAATAAACACGCACCCGTAATCTTTCTTTTGGCAAAAAATACAAAATTCCACATTTTTGTAGATAGGAGCTTGAAACCTCTACATTAGGGTTCTCTAATGCGCTGAATATGAAGGTGTGAATTTCATTAAAGTTCTATAACTTTTCGGAGGTCTTTCCCCCTTTTTTCGAAAATCAGCCAAATTTTCTCAGGCGCGTAACTTTTGATGGGTAAGATTAAACTTGATGAAACTTATATATTTGAAATCAGAATTAAGATTTGATTCTTTTGATGTATCTATTGGTACCAACATTCCGTTTTTTAGAGTTTCGGTTACCATTGAACCGGGTCGCTTCTTACTCACAGTTCGTTACCACGAACTGTTTGAAAAAAGAGGATGGATTAATTAAAAAAATTATATGCTTAAAGTAAAGAACAAAGTTGAATCTTAAAACGAGCAACAGTTTTAAAGTTACTTAATAATTTTTTTTCCAAATCATTGGGGGGGAACCCCTCCCTCCCTTTCAACGATGCCACTGCGTATCATTAAGTTAAGAATAAGGGGCGTCACAGTACAAAAAACTTCTATTAATTCCTTTGAGAAAAATAAATTCTGCTGTTAACCTGGGTACACACATAAAAGATTTTGTTTCAAATTATCGCGATAAAAAATTCAGATTCGAACGTCACATGTTGTCGATTATTATTATAAGGAACTCACACGTGACTTCTATTCGTATCGAAGACTGTTTTTGCTAAAAATTACGCATAATAATAAATAAAACAATATCAATTAAAACAAAAAAACACCAAATTAAAACACAAAGTGGTGTCATAATAAGCCAAGAACGGTATTAGACTTTAAGATGATCTGAAAGTAACTCATATTGGAAATGAAGCTCTTAACCAACAAAGAGATAAAGTGGTGAAGATAAAGTGTTAAAGTAATAATCTGCCATCAAGAAGCGTGGACACCTACATTTTTCAATACTTCACACAACAAAATGCTACTAACCTTATCAATTCCAACCACATCGACTAAATGTATTAGCACATCGGCTAAACAGTATGTACACATCGCCTATAGGACCTTATCACTTTTTAGTGCGTTCGCTATACCCACTTTTTAACTCATCTGACATCTACACAAACTTCATCGGTATTAATGCATGTGCAATAAAATGGCTGACTGGTGTAGTAAAAACACCTGGCTCCTCCATGCATGAGAATTTTATATTATGATGTAAGATTATCTCCTTAACCTATGATTTCAAGCAAGCATCCCGTCGGTTTGCTGCAGCTACCAAATCCTCCCACTCGGGCTGGATAAAAGTGTTTAGGCTGCGTAAGTCTGTCTGCCGTAGTTTATTCTCAGGCCTTCCCCGACGACGGGTAGCCGTTGGTTGCCAGTAAAAGACTACTTTCGGAAGCTACTACTTATCCATTTTTAAGAAGATGTCCTCGGTTTCTCTCTTTACGCACTATGATCACATCAATCACAAGTGGATTTCTTGTGGCATCTTCTACTGACTGGTTTGTGGCTTTTTGTGTACAATTGATATTCAATTTTCTTTGCCGGCACATATGTTTGAAGGATAGAATTTGTCTTAATTGCTGTTGGTTTAAGTGCCATGTGTACAAAATATAAAGGAGTGCAGGCAGCACGTTCCTGTTAAAAAGATGAAGTTTCAACCGAAGAGAAAGATTTTAGGATCGCAATATGTTTATAAGTCGGTTAAAAGAGCTATTCACCTGTTTGATTTTTGCTGCAATTTCTTGTACCGTTGAGTCATTATGTTTTATTATACTCCCCAAGTGTTTAAACCAGACTACTTGTTCAACATCCTGATCTCCATAATTTATATTTAAGGGAGAGTATGAGGTTGCCGTGTATTTGGTCTTTTCAACCTTTTTTTCAAGCTGACTTGATCGGCTCTTTTTCTCAACCCCATCCAATAGTTCCTGGGGTCGCTCTTTGTGGGACTCTAGCCTTGCATTGTCATCAGTGTAGTCTATGTCACTCAAAAGAATTTATGTGTTAATCTGGATGACACATGGTTCAATGCATCTGAGGATGTAGTTGATAAATATTACAAAAAGCAATGGAAACTTTACTCCTGATAGGATACGGAAACATACCGCATGATCATCGGGTTTCTTAGTGAAGCATTCCCTTTTTCTATGCATAGCAATGATTGAGGCAACTAGGTTTTCCGGGATGCCGTAGTGTAGAACGATCTCAAACAGGCTTTGCCGGTCTACAGAGCCAAAGGTCTTCTCAAAATCGAAAAAGATCATAGATCTTTGACCACCATTCCTGGCTTGCTACTGTTAAGATACACAGGGTTAAGATTAGATCTGCACAGGAGCGGTGGGGTTGGAAGCCGTGTTGTTCGTCTCGGACCTGTTTTTCTAACAGCAACATAATTCTCTGATGTATCATTTGTGAGAGTAGCCCCCAGAAATCGTAAAAAGACAGATGCTATACCATTTTCCAGGAAGTGATGTGCCATCTTTTTTAAAGAGCCTGACTAGGGTACTTTGTCTACTTTCAGTGGGTTCTTTGACTTTTGTCCAAATCATCATGAACACAGCTTTCCAAAATGTAACGCAAGATGATTCCGACGGCTTAGTCATTTCTGCTGATATGCAGTCTCTCCCTGGAGATTTTTTAGTTTCTTAGCTGCTGTAAGAACTTCAGAACAGGTTGGGCGTGGAGAATAGATAAATAAAGAGAACAAAGGCGTTGTTGGCATAGTTAGGTGTGATTTTTGTGGCGGTCTATTCAGCAGCTGTTCAAAGTAACAGGCCCAGACCTCATAGACAGCTGACTGGCCTGTAACAAGGTTCCTTGATAGGTCGCCAACTGGTCCATGCTGAATGGAAGACTTTTTGCCGGTTATTTCATTTTTTATTTGATACATCGCATTGGAGTTATCTTTTTTCTGCTTCTTTTGCCTCAACCGCTTTACGCTTAACTAGCTTGCGCTTGTCTGTTCAAGTACTTTTCTTTACTGATTTATGAGTTGCTTTGCATTCTCCATTTTTTAGTACCAGGTGCTTTGGAATTTGTCTCTGGAGAAGGAGCTTCTTTATTTTCTTTCTTTCATCAATAAGATTCCAGAATCGTCTGACAACCGCTAGTCCTTGGGTCTCTTGCAGTGGTCAATTATTGCCTTTTCTGTTTTGTGGTAACAGTCTTTCATATATTCCCACTGCTGAACACAGTCTGCACAGTCTGGTATTGACAGGGCCTTGAATCGGTTAAAACATTGATACGAAAGACTCTCTTTACTGCCCTATCAATTAGTTTTTTTTCGAGTCCAAATGTCTGTTTTCATTTATTTGAACCCAGGGGCAGATCCAGGATTTTTTTTAGTGGGGTGTAAAATAGTTTGATCTGATAATCAAACTTAGGGGGGGGGCAAAATGGATCCGATAAACGTGCGTTAGGAGTAGGTTTAATTAACGCAAACTTGAGTTAAGTAAGTAAATTACACCACTTTAGACTACGCTAGTGGGGAGCCCTTCACCCCCTGGATCCGCCATTGTTTGAACCAGTCAATATTCGCGTTCAGCTTGGGTGGAGTAGGATTGATCATTTCCAATTTTTGTATGGAAGTCCCCCAGGAAACATGTAATATCGTATCTCGGAATATCTTTTGCTAATGTTTTGTAGAACTCATCCTTAGCCACGTCGAATGCTTAATTTGTAGGTGCGTAGCAAGGTAAGCTTGACAGCTTTGTATGGGCTTCCAAGAACCTTGCCACAATTATTCTTGGTGATAAGGGTATCCATTTCAATATGGCATTATATTCTCGTTTTGTCATCAGGATCTCGGGATGTCTTTTGCTAGTGTTTTGTAAATTCCATCCTTAGCCACGTTGAACGCTTCATTTATAGGTGCGTAGGAGGCTGTAATTTTCAGTTTGATATATGTTCCCGAAAATCATTGTCACAATATTCTTGGTGATACTGGAATCCATTTCAACAGGGCACTGTGGCCTCGTTTCGTCATCAGGAGGACTACTTTGGTTTCTTGTGTGGTTTCTGGTTGGCTGGTTGGCTTTTTCCAATGGCGTTGTCATTGTCGATTCTTTTGTTTGTCAAGAACCAAGCCATCATACATTCGACAGAGCAAGTAGGTCAAAGTGGTAGTTAAGCCGCAAAGTTGTTGCAGTCACAAATAGTCGCAGTCACAAGTTGTCGAAGTCACAAGTAGTTTTAGTCGCAATAAGTCACAATTACAATCACAAGTAATCTCAGTCAAAGTGACAAGTAGTTGCAGTCACTAGTATTCGTGGTCAACAGTAGTTAAAGTCGCAAGTAGTCGCAGCCGCTTATACAAGTAGTCACATCTGGTAAGTAGTCGCACTCGCAAGCATTTACGATTGCTGTCGTAGTCGCAAGTAGTCACAGTAGCCGTCGCAAGTAGTCGCAGTCACATGTAATTGCAGTCCTAGTTGCAAGTTGTCGTAGCCGAAGTCACAAGTAGTGACACTATCTAGTAGTCTCAAGTAATCATAGTCGCAATTACATATAGTCACAGTCGTAGTTGCAAGTAGTGGTAGTTGCAGCTACAGTAGTAGTAATGGTGGTCATAAAAGTTTTGAGTCAAAACCCTTAGCCACTGCTAATACATTGCAGATACGTTTTTTTGGTAACCTGGATGTACGTAGTGTTATTTAGTTTAACATCCTTCTCCACAATCCCTGAAGTGTCATCTTTACGCCCATTAGCCGTTTCTGACAGTCCCAGGATTAAACATTCACTCACTTCCCCAGCGATAAATCTTGTATGTAAACAAGGGGCAGCCTCGAAAATTTACAACCCTTTCCCAAGGGCTACGGGGGCATGGCATACCCAGAGGTATCTATATTAGACCTTTTGACTATTTTGAAAAAAGTGTATATTAAAAAATTTATTTCAGTGTTGGGGGAATCTAAAAGGGACAAAGGGGCCTTTTGTCCCCCAGGTACTTTTCAACATGCCCTGCGAGTTTCAACTTAATACGCTCAGCCGTTCCTGAGTTATTATGGATGTGCCCTTTGACAACCAGCATGTGCGTAGTGTGTTTTTGTTTTATTAAGCATCCCTGATGTGCTAGACACAATATACCATTCTAATAGGCGTGTCAGACTCAAGCTTGTTTATTGCTCATAATTATTCAATCAACAAAAGGAAAAATGGAAAAATGTATATTACATACTTAAGAAGTTTAGAACAATTAAATAATGAAATTACTTGAACAAAAATGAAAAAAAGATAAAAAACTATGCACAAAACTATTTATTTCTTGATGTTTTCTTCATTTGTCTTCTCTTTCTACACAAAGACTTTGTCGTACAGAATTTGGGGTCATAGATTATCTGGATTTAGAATATACTCATCTTATAGTGAAAAGTTAGGGTCACATTTCTTGCAGAAGAGGGTTGTTTCATTTTTATTATTTATTTTATGGAAATCAATGAGATTGATTTTTATTTTCTGAAATAAATTTTTATTATAAAATTCATATATCTGAATTTATTTTTAAGACAGGAACAATAAGGGGCTGCCATTGATACCAATTTTAGCTTAGCCAAAGAGCTTAATTTGGGCTAAATTGACTCATGCTGGCTTAGTAATAGCTCTTTCAGTTTTAGGATAATTAAGCATATGTATAATCCTCGTGAATTATGGTCTTTGAACCAGACAGCCTAAAACTAGAAAAATTGCGCCAATACAGCATGGAAAGACATAAAAAAAATCGTACTGTTAGTGTTTATTCAGCTTCTTTAGAAGGGTTGGAGTCCTTAAGATAGATATTATGGAGGTTGGTGCGGCTCTTCTGTCTCTCCCTTTGTATAATTATGGTAAATAAATCGGAGTCAAAAGCAAAGCTGTGTTTTGTCGTCTCTTTCTACTAGTTTTATTAGTTTTCTCCTAGCATTTTGAGAGCTTATATGTGTGAACGATAAGTTGGCTTTTTCACAGAAAAGGCTGCAGTTTCTCGGTAAATATTTTGCTTTGTAAATTATGAAGGGTTAAACAAGAAAATTTGCTTCGCCAGGCTGTTAAACAGAAAATCAAGTTAAAAAAAATGTTAAGCTTCATATTGAGCAATTCCAGCAGCATATTAAACTCAAACAAGAAAATTCTTTTGGCTAGGCCGTTGAAGGAGGATATTGAGTTCAAGCTTGTACAGTTACAACATAGCTACAACAACAAAAACATTAAATTAGGCACCCCCCCATGGGGGCTCCATTGTTCGTAAACACGGAAAGAGGAACGAAAAAAATAGGCCTAAAGAGATAAACGAATGAAATATCAAAAATTAAGCAACCTTATATCGATTTTCACTCCACATAAACTATAATCTGGCAATATGAGACTCCACAGACTCTAAAACAAAAATGAGCAACAGCAATAAAATTTCAAACCTTTTTTTAGGGGGAGGGGGACTTTATCCTGCTTATAAGGTGATACTAGGACATCCTTCAAAAATTGATTTAAATATTTTGAGAAGCAGGCATGACATATTTGGAGATTATCTTTAGGTCTTACGGTGATATGGTACCTTGTCGGATGACCATTACAAAGACAAAGGCTCATTATCGAATTCTCCCATGGGTCTAGCCATCACAGTGAAATTTCATGTCTTATTTGCCTGCAAGCTTGTTAATCGCAGTGGGCAACACCCCAGGGAGCTCCCAAAACTAGTGGGAGACTCCCAAACTCCCAAAACTAGAGTGGAGTCCCCCAGGGAACTCCCCAATTAATCAAATGACGATTCCTTCGCCTGATTTCACTGCTTTCCTAGCAGTTTTGCTAGATCATTTTTTAGACTGCTATTTCCTGGACTTTAAAAAGAAGATTCTACTCCGTTTAATCGAAAAGCAAAATTCACACTTTTTGGTTATGTAAGATGCATCAATACTGACTATGCCTGTCTCCAGCACAAAACGCAATAAGTTAAATGTTTCTAAGGTTTCCGGTAGAGTGGTGTCAGCTTTTTAGTTTTCTGGCATTTATCCGGATTTCTTATCATTAGTGTACAAGGTAAGGCAAGACCGCCTAATCAATTCTTGATAGTTTGACCCCACAAACTGAAAAAAGTTTATAACGGACAATCCCTTATAAACTCATCACCTTAAACGAAATATAGTATGAAGAGGATCTTTTTTTTAGAAAATTGAATTTTGGAAGTGGGTGAGCTAGTTTACATACGTTAGTTTCCAAAAGATGACTGGATATTTTCGGTACATAGCAAAATAGCAAACTTCAGCAGTAGGCCTGAACCTTCGTCGACTATACTGAGACTTAACTGATACTTGGGTACTGGGCCTTAGGTGGTATATATGATCGTTTGGGAGGAACATGCTTGCTTACTTTACTTGTTCTTGAGACGAGGCACAGGAATTTTATGTGGGACCACAGACTGAGACGGGACGCCAAGTATATACTGGACCACATTCTGCTACTTACTGTCTTTGGTCTTCTGTTTAGGGGTGGACGGTTTCCAACCATGGTTGGCAAGTAGAAACCTACCCAGAATTTAGTTGTGGGGGGAGGGACACAAATTCAAAAAGTGGAAAAATAGGTACATTTTATGATAATTTCGTAAAAGTTAGGATAGGTTTTTTTTTTTGGGGGGGGGGGGGTACACAGGGCCAAAGGCCCACTCTTTTTCCCTTTTCTTTGGGGAATTTCGAAGTTGATGGAAAATATCACATTTTTTTTAAACCACTTAATTTTGCATACAACCTTATTCTTGCTTCTTTTCTTTAAAATTATCCGAGGACCTCACCTCTAGAAGAATTAAAACAAGAAATATTTATGAAAAAATTATGAGTTTTAAAATTTCCTTTTTCATCATATGCTCTCAAAACTTCAAATCACTTAATCTCTACGAAGGTTTGTTACTTAGTTCAAGTATTATTTTGTAGATTCTAAAACCCTTGAAGACTTGAAGAACTCTCTTATCCAAGTTGTGTCGCTTGGGGGTCTTGAAGTCTTCCCATAAGAGTTTGAAAAGAATGACGACTGTAGTTTTCATATGGATTTCATTATGGCTGTATCCAATCTTCGAGCTGAGAATTATGGAATCGCCCCTGCTGATTGAGAAAAGGTGAAGCTTAATAGAAAGAAATAAGTTATGGAGTTTGAATCATAATAAAATAAAAAAATAAGTTAGTAATAATAAAAAAACTAATAAAATTAATACATAAGTTAGTTAATAAGAAATACAATAAGAATAATTGAAGGATGTTTAATAATAAAATTAGAAGTTTTTAATTTTGCTTTATAATAATTTTGTGAAACAAAGAATAAGTGCTTCTTGTCCTCTTGTGTGTTGGTATATATTTGGAGGGGTAGGAGTTTTAGACTTACAGCTTTTCATAGGCAGCGCAAGAACGATGTTGGCACAATGTATTATTTATTTTTGGTTCTTGGTCTTAGACCAGGACACTTCGTACCGAAGGAGTCGTCGTATAAACTTGGAAAAGGGCTCAATCGATTCAAAATTCAAAGGCCTAGTGCCCTTTTTAACAGTCGAAAGTGATTTAAGGGCAACTAATCCCCCTCTCACGCCCACCTTTCCCCCTTAAACATCGAATCAAAATTTTTAGATAGCCATTTTGTTCAACGTATTTAAAAGTCTTAAAAATTAGGTCTTTGAGGATGATAACCCCCCTCAGAGCCTTCGGGGCAAGGGTTGTTAGTTATGCCCTGGGGGCATATAAGGTTTTTATAGATAGTGATGTTGTAAAAACTTCAAAAAGGGCTCATTCGATTGGAAATTAGAAGGGCTTGTGCCCTTTTTAATAGTCAAAAGTGATCGGAGGATAACTAACACCTCTGTCACACCAACCATTTCCCCAATACATCCAATCCAAATTTTGGGATAGCCATTTTGTTCGACGTAATTAAAAAATCTGGAAATTATTTTTTTGAAGATGAAACTCCCCCACAGCCCTCAGGGCAAGGGTTGTAAGTTTTGCCCTTGGGGTCAGGGCCGTATCTAGGATTTTTGTTCGGGGGGGGGGGTTACCCGATTTTTCCCGTGGACTTTGTCTAACATCCTAGAGCAACATTACCTTAGCTCGAGACCGTTAGTCCGCCCCTTGCGAACGAGGACGCGTCCACTAGGCATACTTTCGTATCTATAAGGGGCATTTTTTTTTTTTTTTTTTTTTAGTAACCAAAAAACAATACAATTATTTACATAGAGTTAAATAATACAAGGTTTTTTTTGTTTTTTTTGCGCAAAAAGAAGCCAAATAGTAGGCTAGAAGTAGTCTATATATTTTTTAGTTTTTTTTTTAGCTAAAAGTAAGGGCGAATATCTATAAAACGAAATCCAGGCGACGATTTTTCTTCCCTGTAAAAATGTCAATGACCTTGTCAGGATAGATATCAACGTCTCTATGGACTGAAAGGAGGGCTAAGCCACTCAATCGTTCTTCTCTTGTTGAATTTTCAGCCATGTTTTGAGACTTCTCAGCGCTGAAAAACTTCTTTCTGGTGTAGCAGTGCTAATAGGTAACGTCGCAAGAGCAGCCAGAAGAAGAAAAAAAATAGGAAAAAAGGTGGCGATGCATGCCTGAAGCGAAGACACAGCACAAGTAGGCCTCTCTGATACCGGAACATTCTCCCACTTGATGCACCATAGCTCAATTTCTTGCTTCAGACAGTCTGGCTCGGGAAGAATATCGCCATACAATTCAACCAATGACTCCAGGTTTAATGCCTTCAGATCGACAGAAACAATTTTGGCAGTAGAAAGGACGCTGAGATTTGACAACAGTTTCTGGTGAAGCGCAAATCGTTGTTACAGCTCGGAAGTGAAGTGGTCCAGGAAAGGAATAAAGAGCGAGGTTCTATAGTGGTTGAGAAGGTCTGTATCGTCTTCGTGCCTACTCCTGCCACCTCTCGTCCTTGGACGAGTCATCTCCAGTCCTAAGTCGCTGGCAAAACGCTGAGCTTCATCGAAAATAGACGTGAAAGCAGTAGCAGCAACAATTTGTTGCAACTTCTGGCGATTTTGTTGAACCTGCGCTTTCCTCGCCGCGTCTAGTTGGTGCACGATTTTGTCCTGCCTTTTCTACGAGACATAAATGAAGTTTTCAGCCGATATGATTCAGTTTCTATGAAACTGTGCTTGTTGGTGAGCTGTGAATCACTCTATTGCTTTCTTCCAGTTCCTGAATGGTTTGGTGACTAGATTCCCCAAGTGCTGGTGGCAGCCTTTGCCAGCAGTCTCTGACGAGAACAGAACGCAAAATCTGCAAAAAGCAGCGTCCTCAGATGGAGAGTAGGACAGCCAACTGAAACGAGCGAGCCAAGTTAACTGAAACATCAGCTTCCGTTTTTCGGATACTGGAAAAATGTAGGAGACATCTGGAGTCCAAGGGCTCTTCAGCAAACGAAGTTTAGAATTTGAATACAGACTGGATGATTTGTAAGTTATACCCTGGGGCATATAAGGTTCCTATAGAAAGCGTTGTTCTAGAAACTTCAAAAAAGGCTTATTCGATTGGAACTTGAAAGGGCTAATACCTTTTTTGACAGTCGGAAGTGATTGGAGGGCAACAAACCCTCCTCTCACACCCACCATTTCCCAACAAATCCAATCAAAATTTTGAGAAAGCGATTTTCTTCAACGTAGTTGAAAGTTCTGGAAATTAGGTCTTTGAGGATGTCAACCCCCTCACAGCCCTCAGGGCAAGGTTTTTGATTTATACCCTTGGGGCATATAAGTTGTTTATATGAAAGGGTTGTTGTAGAAGCTCAAAAAGGGCTCATTCGATTGGAAATTGAAAGGCCTAGTGCCCTTTTTAATAGTCGAAAGCTATTGGAACACTTGACATTTTTATAGTAAACGTCGATGTGGGTATAATATATTATTTTTTTTTATTGTTCTTTTTTAGAACAGGGTAGGCTACTTCGTATCGATGGAGTTGTCTTATGAAATTCGAAAAGGGCTCATTTGATTGAAAATAGAAAGGGCTAAGAAAGGGCTAATAGTCGAAAGTGATTTGAGTGCAACTAGTTCCCCTACCACGCCCACCCTCCCATTTGCCTACTATGTTTAAAAACTAAATGTTGCCTTAAGATTCAATCAAAATGCACTGTGTAAATGCTAATTCTCAATAAGGCATCTCAGCATTATCCCAAGAACGACTGAGGGTATTATGTTCAAAATTTCCGGGCTACTTTTCCTCTTACTATTTAACCAAATCAAAATAGCGTAAGTGTATCCAAGCTATCAAAGAAAGTAAACAGATTTTTTTTTTTTGCAAATGGTATCATGTTTTCTATTTCAGGTCGACTAGATGAGGTATGAAAGTAAATTAAACACTTATATTTGTGTCCAAATTTTTAAAAGGGTGTATACTGTTAAAAATTGCTGAACATTTTTCTCCAACATACAAATAGCAAGCCAAACTATAAAGTCTTAAAAAACAAAAAGATTTAAAGAATTATTTTCTCTTTCACTGAAAAGACTATGTCAATATAAAACGAACATAAATAAATTAAAAAAACTTTTTCAACAAAATAAGTTTTTCAAAAAAAAGTAAAGAACCCCATTAAACCAAAAATGAGTAAAAATAAAATAAGCTACCAAGCGTGAAACCAACGCAAATCAGCATCGATACATAAATGAAACCCAAAAAGAACAGAAATTACAATAAATAACCGAGTCAAACTCAAAACGAGCAGAAATTAACATGAATGTAAAACTGAGCAGCCATAAAGAAAGTATGGCAAACAAAAATATTGAAGGAAGAAAAAGAAATCTTGGAATAATCTACCTATATTCCAAATAGGCCTATAGGTATACTGTGTGATGTGGAATATCCTATAGTATTTATTTTACATTTTTGTTTTATTTTTATTTTTGTGCTTCTGCAAAACTTTTTTTTCGTGATCAATTTGAAACTTATTTCCGTAAGCCCTTGGGCCAAGGGGACTAATGTACAA
Source organism: Artemia sp. Qi Xiang Cuo (assembly GCF_049724085.1). Lineage (NCBI taxonomy): Eukaryota > Metazoa > Arthropoda > Branchiopoda > Anostraca > Artemiidae > Artemia > Artemia sp. Qi Xiang Cuo. The sequence continues at coordinate 24,359,459 of NC_142808.1, read as the reverse complement.
AAAATTATTCAAAGGATTTGTCCATTTGCAAATGATTCCTTCCTCTAACGATGGTAGCCCAAAAGGGGAGTGAGTGTTTTCGATTGTCCTCAACGTATATAAAATTCTGAGCTAAGGAGACCCCACTGCCGAATATAAATAAAAGAAAAATATTTTGTACCCACAAGATGCAGGGCAACAAAAGGGCCAGAAAAGTGTCAAAAAATTTCCCTACAACTTCAAATAGAAAGGGCTATCTTAGAAAACTTATGTGGGGGCTATTTCAATTGATAAATTGAAAGTTTGTGCGCCCTTTTTAAAGGCCGAAAGCAACTGGAGGGACAATCAGTCTCCTTTCGGTTTCTTTTCTGCTATCTGGCACTCCTCTAGCCCTATAATATCGAATCACAATTTCGAAATGTCCATTTTGTTAAAAACTTTGATATGTCAAAGATATTTGCCTTTGGGGTTTATACACCCCCACAGTCCCAGCGTTAACCTTTATCTTACCTTGATATGGTAGCTCAACTCCCAGAAACACGAAAAAAAGAATTAAAATAAAATAAAAATGTGAGAACAAATACTATAGGACAACAAAGGTCAGCAACCTTTTTTGGCTCTAAAACAAAATCAATGACAATATGAATATATAGGGGAATTAGGGTCAGTGATATTCTCATTTTAAAACAATATTTCAGTAAATAATAAGAAAAATTTTATTAAAAAAATGATTACAGAGCACTTTTAACCTTTAATCATTATTATAAAAACTGTGACCCGCGGGTCATAACGTATATTCTACGTATATTTTGAATTGTTCTAAGATCCCTGATTATCTTCACTAATTTTTCGTTCCGTACTTTTTCTGTGGCTGTTCAATTTTATATGTGCGGATTCCACCTTATTTTGTTCCTTATTTTTATTTTGCATACTTTCCCAGTGGCTGTTCAATTTTACGTGTGGGGAGAATTTTCTGCATGGAGGAATTTCTTAGGGGGAATTCCGCGGGAAGAATTTTCTTAGTCAGAATCTAATTTCTTGGAGTTTCGATTGCTGTTAGCAAAAGTCGCAATTTCCCCAAACTATTTGATGATAAAAAAAAGAAAAGTTTTTCAACATAAAGTAAGGAGCAACATTAAAACTCAAAACGAACAGATATTTTTTCTTATGTGAGGGGGCTGCCCACCCCCCTAGAAACCTTGCTCTTCGAGCTTTTTTTAGCACTTTAAAAAAGCTTCTTATTCTAATTAATCGGCCCTTGTGTTTCAGGAATCGTTCTTAAAGAAATGGTACAAACAGTCAAATTTTAGCTTAAAAAGCAAGTTAATGAGGAGGGGGCGATCCCCTTATATACAGAATAATTTCTGTTTGTTTTGTGTTTTAACGTAGCTACTGACTTTCAGTTGAAAAAAAAAATTATTTAATTTCTGATCGTTTTTCAAATAATGTGGGTAAATCTGGCTCCCCCATGAGAGATTCGGTCACCTCACGGGAAACTCGTCCGTGAAAATTTCTCCCTCTTAAAATACCCCACCCCCTTAAAATCCTCTCTGGAAAATTCCATCCTCGATGAAAATCCCCCCCTGTAAAATTTCTTGCGGATGATTTCCCTGAAAAATTCTCCTTAGCATGCTTTCATTTTCAAAAACTTCTAAATTTCTAATCGTTTTTTCAATCACTCCGGAAATTTCCCCTTCTGTGAAAAATTTTCGCCGCCCCCCCCTCCCGTGGAAAGTTTCTTCAAAGGAAATACCCCATGGAGCGAGAATTCATCTTGCAGGCCCCCCTCCCCCCAATAAAAAAATCCCCAGACAATTCCAAACCCGCTGAAAATTTCCCCTGAACAATTCCCCCGGAACATCTCCACAGGCAATATTGAGTAATAAAAAAGTAAGAGAATTAAAGAATTTCGTACAGGAATACTACCACTCCCCCCCCCCCAAACTCCCAGTACAAAAATTTCCCTGGAAAGTTCACCCCCTGAAACTTCCCTCTCCACAGAGAAGTCTCCCCATGGAAATCCACGCCATCAGAAAATCCTCCTCCCTCAGAAAAACGTCTGTATACTTCATAATAATAAATACTGTATGTAAACAATGGGCACATTTCATGACTTTCAGACCTTTCCCCAGGGGCCCTAGGGGGTCTTATTTGGAATCAGAATAAAAAGCCAATTCTTTTGATGTACCTATTGATATCAAAATTCTCCTTTTTAAAGTTTCGGTTACTATTGAGCCGAGTCGCGTTCGTTACGGCGAACTGTTGAAAACAGTGATTGGGAAATGTATAGTGTTACATTCTTTCATGCTAAGACAGATTCTGAAGTTGAAAATAGAAGGTTCGACATACCTTTGAATAATATCTAATTTACTGCTGCGAAGTGCGAAGATGTGAAAATGGAAAACCCTCTTGGCTATTTTCAAATAAAACTAGTTTTTTCGCTCCGCCAGTTTATTGGTTGTTGTTGTAGTTGTTGTTTTTTCTTACTGACTTCAAACCAGTAGAGCGTATTTTCCATTTTGAAGAGCCGAGGATGTATAGCTGAATACGTTCGTGCGCGTTCAATAGTATAGTCCCGTTCACACTATGAAAAAATTTACATCACACCACTACTAGGGTGACTGTTACCGCCAAATTTTTGTCTCTTTGAAAAAATAAAATTCAAGTTTTCGAAAATCCACTAGTACAATAGGGCAATAGTTACCAATCAGATTAGCCTTGAAATTAAAAACAGTTATTTAGTGTCGATAAATTTCAAGAATAGCAGACTTGGGAAAAATAGGCTGTCCTAATATAGGTCACCCCAACAGTGGGATGCATCATTGTTTTTAATAGTTAAATTAAATAAAATAATAAAATTAGTATTTTTATTGTTTAAAAACATAAAGTTGTGAGACAGAGTCAAACTTTAGCGTAAACAACGAGGCGATGAGGAGGGGACAGCTCCGTTCATATACGGAATAATTTCTGTTCGTTTTAAGTTTTAATGTCGCTCCTTACTTTCAGTTGAACTTCTTTCTTTATATTTAATTTCTGAACATTTTTGAATTATTACAGCTTTGATTTTGGCTCACCGTACATGAACAATTAAAACGAAATTTGTGTATTAATTTTACTTTTTTTGGCTAAATGGCTTTCTCGAAATTTTGTTCTCACGTAAGTTACGAATTAACATACATAACGAACTTCTATATTCGTATATTTTTATTACGTATATTAGGGGGTTCGCTCCTAGTCAATACCTCGCTCTTTATGATAAAGTTCAAATTTTGTTCCAATTGTTTAAGAATGACCTCTTAATCACAAAGGCCGTTAATTAAATTAAATAGTTCTGATGAAAGTACCAAAAAACTTTAGCGTAAAGAGCGAGGTAATGACTAGGGAGCGAACCCAAGCATATACAAAATAATTTCTGTTCGTTTTAAATTTTGATGTTGCTCCTTACTTTCAGTTGAAAAAGTTTTTTTTATTATTTAATTTCTTATCGATTTTTAAACAATGCTGGGAAATCCGACGCCCCCTTCATAGCAATGTCCCTTCCCCAATGCAAACTTACTCCATGGAAAGATCCTCCCACGTAACCACGAAAAAGCCAGGGTCATGAGTATCACTTTCTTAGGGCTCTTTTTCATCTTATATTACTTAATCAAAATTACTGAATCCATTGAACTTTCTCAAGCATGATAACATAGATTCCATCTCCCTATGATTTATTCATTGTTCGTCCCTCAGCCGAAACCAGGCTCAAGACAGTGATTTATTACCGAAAAGCGATAAATTTAGCCATATAAGGAAATGAACCAATGGGGATGGTTGAAGCTATGAATTATGATAGAAAACCAGCCAATGAAAGGAGAAAGATAAAATAGAATTGAGTCTAAATAAGGCACGGTAATTCAGATTGCTGTCGCCTGAATCTTATATATCTTAGGCCTGTTGTTATGTTATAAAATACCGTGATGGTACGTCAATATACATATTGCAAAGCGTAAAACGAAGAATTCAAAAATATCACCCGTTGTTAAAAATAAAATGTTGCTCGGGATTCTATTCCTGTTTTTCAGTAAGCATAAGCAAATACTAAAATGAAAGGAGAAAATAAGAATTCGAAATGATTTTTCAGGAATGAAAAATGTTAGAATTTTCGATAATATATTGTTGTAATTAAAATGATAAGTGAGCTGCTTGTAAAAGTTCATATCCAAGAATGGTAGTTTAGCCAGGTTGATAGCTGTGTGTTTCATAAAGCGTGAAAAATCCCACAAATTATGCTTTGATTATATTTTTTGTTTTAATTACCCCCCCCCCGCCTCCACCCATGTGAAGTGAATTGATTTTGTTCCAAGTGAAATCCTGGCCAAGTTACTGAGAGAGGCAACAAGAATACCATTTTGGAATTTGTGCTTTAGTTCAAATTGAAATTTGCTTCAGCGACTCGATTTGTTTATACTTTTTAAGGAAATTATTATAGAAAGAAGAAAATAGTGGCGAAAATAAGGTAGGCTATTCTTAAAAGTACAAAACTACATTTATTTTTATTGAGTATAGGCCTATACAATTTTTGTCACTCTAGTCTACACTGCTAGAGTGAACCCCCATTGAGCGGTTTGAAGGGAGTCAAAATCAAACGCATTTGGGGTAACTTATGTTCACTTTAAGTTTTACTTCATTGTTAATAGTAAGCTCTGTTCTTTGTAGATTTCATTTATTTTTTTTCATAGTAATTGCTCCTTGTTTCAAGCTGTACATCCTATATAAGGTGATTTTAGCTTGTTTAAATTTTTTGAATTGATTTTTACTTGTGAATGAATAAGTTATTTTTTCAGTTAATTAGGTGTCAATTTGCATAGTTTTCGTATATATTAATAGTAGGAATATTGACTCTTAAGTTTTATTAATAACATTAGCTAATATTGATTAATAACGAAAGCATGGTAGAGGTAGTCGTGACAGGAGCAGCCGTCATAAAGAGAAATGACACTAAGAATATTTTTGATTGGAACAGCCACAGTAGAAGCAATGTATCAGGAATAGTCATGCTGAACTGATAAGGAAGGGGTCTCGTTTCTTCCAACCCCTCCTAACTCACAAAATGGAGACTAGAACTCACATTTTTTTTGGGGGGGGGGGGGTTCAAAAGAGCCCTCTTTCAAGATTTTATGACCTTCAGCTCGATTCCATCAGTCCTCAGGATTGTAATTTTAGGGGGATTTAGAGCTAAGAGGGCATAGCACCCTTCAATCACTCAAGAGCATCTCTGTTTCCAAGTGTTAATTCAAAATGTTACAATAACCTCATCTCTCTCCTAAGGTTCATCAATGAGTATATAATATTAATAAAGAAATAAATTTTTATTTTGAAACAAAAAATCGTAAATTGTAATCATCAAATTTGCGCTCCATGTCATTATAGAAAAATGAATAAAGACCGCTCAAAATATATTTTCGAACTTAGTAACAACAAATTTCATTTATAAAATAATTATGTTTTATATTGGAGATAAAAAAAAATAATTATGTCTCTCGTCGCTGAAAATAAATTTGTTCGTTACTAAACATGTCACTCTTATCAAAATCTGGTGGCTCAAGGGCTAAAAATAAGGTTAAATAAAGTATTCAGTATTTTAAATACGAGAAAGAAGATAAGAATAAAACAAAATGAGGTTCAGTTTGAAAGAAAAATAATCTGTGGTGATTAAATATGGTAGACCCATATGTTTAGTTTATTCATTTGCATAAACAAGTCGGTGTCCTTTGGATTCTAAAGTTATTTTATATACAATTCCTGCATGATCCAAATTCCAAAAAAATCAACGTTCTCATCAGTCTAGTATAGCTCATTAATTAATTTGTTCATCTGAAACTAGTCATTTGCATAAGCTGGGTTTACTTCCATGGAAGGTCTTTTGAACTACTACTAAACACTCTTGGCCAAAACACTGACAGCATCCTGAGATAAACAATCTGTTGCGAACCTGCTTTTCTACAAAGATTTATTTGAGACTTCTTCTTATATAAAAGCATTGATTCTTCGTAACTTCGAGCATTTGGCTTGGGGGCTGAACGAATCCCATCACTTTTGAAGCCAACCTTACTCTCTTGGCTACCTTGAAATGTTGCTGTGAAACCTTATTTGGCTTTGATGCCCCCCCCCCCAGAGCAAAAATATTTGAAGGAGCACATTTGTCATCTGTTCAGTGTTGGCACTTAAAAAAGCAATAGAAATGTTGATTCCGTTCAAATGACACCCATTTCAAAGAAATTACCACCGCGGGTTTGGTAAGATAGCTTCCAGCGAAAAAAAGAAAAAAAGACCCACTTCTGTAACATCGAAATATGAAGTCAAAATCAGATGACCTCGGGGGTGGGATGGCAATTTGTTCCTGAAAATAGTATAATTTTTTCTGGTAATGGCTTTCACTGTGAAAAATATATTTTTTTTATGAATATGCTATTATTAGAATTCGTTCGGTTAGTTTCTAGTTTTAACTAGTATCGAAAGAGGTGCAAAGTTAGCTCTCTCGTTTAGAGTTTAGAAAGACCCAAAGGAATAAGCTAGATATATGGTAAATTATTGAGATGGAAAAATGCTGTATTGCAGAGTGTGAGTGTTGATATTTTTCAAGGTTTTTTTTTTATTCCTGTTGTGCTGTTATTTCGAATTAAAGATATTGAACTAAATTTCTTTCCAAGCTCAGCAATAACTCTGATTCTGAAAAATAAATTTATAGCAAGGGCGCTCAACTGATCGGCTAAACTTATCCTAGATCAGATACGCCGGCCCAATCAGGCAACCTCCCTACAATCGTAGTGAAAAGCTCAGCATCGTCAGCCCTTTGTGATCCTTCTGTATCTTTGGGATTAAGCGCTTTAAATTTACTGGTTTTAATTTTATCTTGCCCTGGCTGAACACAGTATCTTTCACAAATAAACATTATCATTCAATGACGTCATAGTAGGCTAGTCAAACAGTTCGTGGTAACAAACTGTATGTAAGGAGCGACGCGGCTCAATAGTAACCGAAACTCTAAAAAACAAAGTTTTGATATCAATAAATATATCAAAAGGATTAAGCTGACTCCAAATATAAAAGATGTATTAACCTCTGTTTTACCTATAAAAGGCTACCAGCCTGAGAAAATTTGCCTGATTTTCGAAGAAGGGGAGAAACAACCCCCGTAAGTCAAAAATCTTAATGTACATCACGCCATCACATTCAACGTATCAGAGAGCCCTACTGTAGAGGTTTCAAGCTCCTTTCTGCAAAAATGTGGAATTTTGTATTTTTTGTTAGAAGAAAGATCACGGATGCGTATTTATTTATTTTTTTCCTAGGGGTGATCGTATCGAACCAGTGGTTCTAAAACATCGGGAGAGGGCTTAATTGAATGGAGATTAAAAGTTCTAGTTCCTTTTTTAAACGATCAAAAATATTGGAGGGCAACTATACGCCTCCCATGCTCTCTTTTCCCCCAAAATCGTCTGATCAAAATTTTGAGATTGCCATCTTGTTCAAAATAGTAGAAACGTCCCAAAACTATGCCTTTAGTAGAAGTGACCCTATTGATCGTGACCCTCACCCCTGCTGACATCTACAATTTAGTTTAATGCTGACGGGACATAATTTATTCAAGGATTATCGATCGAGTCTAATGTGGGTGTGTCAAGGTCAATCGATCTGTTGTTGTTTGGCCACGTGCGAATGACATGAGGGGTGATTTAAATAATCGATGGTGGAATTATTGATTCACGAGCGTGGGGAATTATGAAACAATATGGTCATAGAGTCCCTAGGGGGAAAGATTACGTAATCGCTCAATGACCTCTTTTTCCAAGATCGATTTATTGATGTTTCTATGTGTAATAACTCGGGGGGGCGAAGGTTGCACATGCGCATTGAATTCTAACGGGAACAATGTTATTGATCTAGGACTCGAGGGGGAAGTGAATTTCCATGGATTTACATAATCGGCGGGGAAATTGTTGATTCACGAAGGGGGGAATTAAGAAACAAACATGGCTTCATTATTGTTTGGTTAGCTTAACCTGTGAACTTGATTTACATAATCGCTAGGGGAAATTATTGATTCACGAAGGGCAGAATTAAGAAACAAACATGGCTTCATTGTTGTTTGGTTAGCTTAACCTGAGAAATTGATTTACATAATCGCTATGGAAATTATTGATTCACGAAGGGGGGAATTAAGAAACAAACATGGCTTCATTAATCTTTAGACCTGAGAAATTGATTTACATAATCGGCGGGGACATTGTTGATTCACGAAGAGGGAATTAAGAAACATTAAGGCTTCTTTAATCTTTAGGCCTGTCACGCGTAGCACCTGTGAACATGATTTACATAATTGCTAGGGGAAATTATTGATTCACGAAGGGGAGAATTAAGAAACATTAAGGCTTCTTTAATCTTATGTCTGAGGGATAAACGTTCTTTAGGTCAGAGAGAAAATTAATATTCTATTTTCAAATAGGGCTTCATTGATCTTTAGTGTCAGGAATTATAATTGACATCACTTGTTATCTTGGAATTATGCGGGAGTCTAAAGAGATAGAAATTCTATTTTTAAATACAGCTTCACGGAGCTTTAAGTCGGAGAGATAAATTGATATTCTAACGAAACCCTAATAGTTTAGCTAGGAAAATTTATGAGATGAAGAGATTAATGTAGGAAAGGGTTTCCTAGAAATTTGAAATGCGTTAGCATAGAGATGCCATACAAAAGGAACACGCTGAAATTACGTTTAGGGATTATTTGGGCGAAACCGTTTTATCCATTTTATGGGATTATTTCGGCGAAACAGTTAGAGACATTTTGAAAGAAGATTTTAGGAAAGATTTTAGAAGAGAATTTGAGGGTGAAACTCTGTGGTCATTATAATACACAAGTTACATTTGAACAGTGTTGTGAGGTCCTCTACCCCAACCCCAAAGGGTTCCGCTCGCCCCCCCCCCCCCCGAAGGAAGCCCTCGGTACTCAAAGATCCCCCCAGCTCCCATAGAGCCCCAGCCCCCCAAACGCCCTCCTCAGACCCTCAAAGGCCCTCCTCTGGTTCTCAAAGGGCCCCCGGACCCCCAAAGGGCCCCCGGACCCCAGAGGCCCACCCAGACCCCCAAAGGCCATCCCCAGGCCCCCCAAAGTCCCATCGAGCTCCCAAAGGACCACCGGGGTCCCAAAGGCCCTACACCGGTCCCCAAATGTCCCCCAGGCCCCCAACAGTCCCCCCCGGACCCCCAAAGGCCCACCCCCCCGCCCCCCAGGGCCAACCGGCTCCCCAAGGCCCAATCGGTCCTCAAGTGTCCCCCAGACTCCCAAAGGCCCCCCTGTGCCCCAAAGGCCCTCCCCCGGTCCCCAAAGGTCCCCCGGGGCAGAGAAGCGCCGCCGGGATGCGCCGCGGGTCAGGAAAGCACCGCAGGAATGTGCCGCGGGTCAGGAAAGCACCGCAGGGGATGCGCCGCAGGGAGGCACCGCAGGAAAGCGCCGAAGGATGCGCCGCAGGGATGCGCCGCAAAAAAAAAGTAAACTAAAAAGTAAAAATTTCGAATTATTATCCGCCCCCCCCCCTCCTCAGACCCCCACAGGCCCTCCCCTGATCCACTATGGTCCCGCGGGCCCCCACAAGGGCCCCCGGCCCCCCCAGGTGCCCCCCCACCCCTGCCCTGGGCCCCCCCAAAGAGTTCCCCTCGCCATTTTTTTTTATACTTTTTTATGGCTTTATTCTATCTTTTATGAACAAGTTCCATTCATAATGTCATTCCTAAACCCATTTTCCAACCTCAAAGAGTCCCCTCCCCAATTCGTAAATACTTTCTTGAATTTTTTAACATGGTATTTTTTTAACTATTTTACTTATCTTAAAATGACATGAAATATGCTTAAGTCTCTACCAATCATACTCTGTGTTTGTTCATGGACACGCCATGGCTTTCCAACAGGTACTCTATGGCAGGTTATCGACACTGCCTAGTTTATTGCATGCATTAAATCAGTATTTTTTACGCAGTGAAAGGATAAACACACAATTCATATCTGTAAAAAAGTGAGGATGAATTATTCGACGAACGTATGTGCACATGAAAAAATTTTTGTCGTATTGAATGCTGACAAGCAGAAATACCTGAACTATGAAACGAGTGCAAGCGGTAACACTATTGGAAATGTATGCATGAGTGGTCATGACAGCGAGAAGTTAGATTTCTTTGGAGTACCCAAGAATTTCAATCGTGTAAACGGTGGATATTCAAGAGTATCATTACCAGAGAAATTAGTGCTCAAAGAGAATGCAAACTTAAAAATAATTGTCGATGATCGGGGGCAACTCCTTGCTATGGCTTCTGGTAACACATGACCTGTTGATAACTCATATCATCCTCTGTCCGGTAGTAGCATTTTAAAGAGAAGAAGAAGAAGACAAGCATATTCCTGCACCAACATCATAAATCATATCTTGTCAATGTGTCAAAACATCCATCTATGTAAAAATAATGTGACAATAGATAGTAAAATCGCAGGCAGAATAAAAAGGACATTAGCAGACAATATCATCAATGAATATAAAGATGAATTGACGGAAAGTGACGCGCAAGTGAACTAATAATGTGTAATAATGTATTTAAAGTATTTTTATATTAATATTCGACATGCCATCATTTAATTAAAAATATTTTATACATTATTTTTTTAAGTGTTCATTTTTTTCGAGTTTCACAGACAGCTAACGGTCAGAATATCTATTAAAAAGGTCAGAGATGAAAGAAAAAGAATTTTTAGAGATAGAGATGCTACTAGCAGACTCAATTTTTCACGGAAGATAAAAAAGTTCAAGTTCTCGTCGGAATTTTATCAAAGAACACAATTCATTTCTAATTTCTACAGAGAAAATAAAATCTTCCACTTCAGTTCTTTAGTCCACAAAGACATAAAGAAATTTAAAGTTCAATTCTAAATTTTTCGGTGGAAGATAGAAAAAGTAATACCATACTTGTTAATATTTTCATGGAAGATAAAAATTTCTATTTCAATATAAAATTTTCTCAACGAAGTGAAGAAAAATTCAAGCTCTATTCTGAATTTTACGAAACAACACGAGACATTTCTACTGTCCACAGAGACAACGTCAAGCCTTCACGTCAGTTCTTTATTTCACAAAGACATGAAGAAATTTAAAGTTCTCTTCTAATTTATTGGTGGCTGAGATAATAAGTTATGCTATGATTTTGATTATTTTCTATGAAGGTAAAAAGTTCTAGTTCATTTTTAAATTTTCGCAAAGAAGTGAAGAAAAGTTCAAGTTCTCTTCGGAATTTTACCAAAGAACACACTTTAATTCTAATTTCTCCAGAGAAAGCTAAAATCTTCCACTTCAGTTCTTTATTTCACAAAGAGATAAAGAAATTTAAAGTTCAATTCTAATTTTTAGGTTGTAAGATAGAAAAAGCAATACCATGCTTCTGAATATTTTCATTGAAGATAAAAAGTTCTAATTCAATTTACTATCTCCCCAACAAAGTCAAGGAAAATTCCAGTTCTCTTCTGAATTCTACCAAAGACCTCACTTCACTTCTAATGTTTACAGTGAAAACAAAAATCTTCCACTTCAGTTCTTTATTTCACAAAGACATAAAGAAATTTAAAGTTCAATTCAATTTTTTCGGTGCAAGATAGGATAATCAATACCTTACTTGTGAAATATTTTTACGGAAGACCAAAAGTTCTAATTCAATTTAAAATCTTATCAACAAAGTGAAGAAAAATTCAAGTTCTCTTCTGAATTTTACCAAAGAACGCACTTCAATTCTAATTTCTCCAGAGAAATCATAAATCTTTCACTTCATTTATTAATTTCACAAAGACATAAATAAATTTAAAGTTAAATTATATTTTTTCGGGGCATGATAGAGAAAGCAATACCGTACGTGTGAAATATTTTTACGGAAGATAAAAATTTCAATTTCAATATTAAATTTCCTCAACGAATTGAATGAAAGTTCAAGTTTTCTCTATGGGATTTTACCAAATAAATCTTTACAAGTATAATTACGTCAGAGAAAACGAAAATCTTAAAATTGAGTTCTATATGTCAAATATACATAAAGAAATTTAAAGCTCAATTATAATTTTTCGGTTGGCAGATAGAAAAAGCAATACCATACTAATGAATATTTTCATGGAAGATAAAAAGTTCTAGTTCAATTTACAATTTTCTCAAAGAAGTCAAGGAAAATTCAATTTCTCGTCGGAATTTAATCAAAGAACACACTTCAATTATAAGTTCTCCAGAGAAAACTCAAATATTCATCTTGAGTGGTTTATTTCACAACGACATAAAGAAATTTAAAGTTAAATTCTAAATTTTTTTTGATGGAAGATAAAAAAAGTAATACCATACTTGTGAATATTTTCACGGAAAATAAAAAGTTCTAGTTTAATTTAAAATTTTCTCAACAAAGTTAAGAAAAGTTCCAGTTCTCTTCGGAGCTTTACAAAAGAACACTCTTCAATTCTAATTTCCCCAGAGAAAACATAAATATCCTACGACATTTTTTAAGTTAACCAAGACATGAAAAATGGTGAGTTCAATACTAGTTTTTAGGTGGCAGATAGGAAAAGTTATACTATGATTTTGATTATTTTCTATGAAGTTAAAAATTTATAGTTTATTTTTTAATTTTATCAACCAAGTCAATGACATTTCAATTTTTCTAATTAATTGTAAAAAATAACACAATATAATTATTATTTCTCCAGAGAATACAAAAATCTTCCGCTTCAGTTGTTTATTTCACAAAGACACAAATAAATTTAAACTTCAATTATAAATTTTTTGATGGTTGATAGGAAAAGCAATACCGTACATTCGAAATATTTTCATTTAAGATAATAAGTTATATTAAAATTTAAAATTTTATAAATGAAGTCAAGGAAATTTAAATTTTTCTATTCGGAATTTTACTAAATAACACGATACAATTCTAATTTATCCATAGAAAAAAAAATTATTCCACTTCAGTTCTTTATTTCACAAATACATAAATAAATTAAAATCTAAATTATAATTTTTCGGTGGCAGATAGGAAAAGCAATACCATACTTGCTAATAATTTAATTTAAGTTAAAAATTTCTATTTAAATTAAATATTTTCTAAATGAAGTGAAGAAAATTTAAAGTTCTCTTTGGAATTTTACTAAAAAACACCTTACAATTCTAATTTCTCCAGAGAAAACAAAAATCTTCCACTTCAGTTCTTTATTTCACAAAGACATAAAGAAATTTAGAGTTCTATTCTAAATTTTTTTCGGTGGAAGATAGGAAAAGTAAGACAATACTTATGATTATTTTCACGTAAGATAAAAAGTTATATTTTAATTTAAAATTTTCTCAACAAAGTGAAGGAAAATTCCAGTTCTCTTCTAAACTTTACCAAACAACACGCTTCAATTCTAATTTCCCCAGAGAAAACATAAATCTTCCAAGCCATTTTTTAAGTTCACCAAGAGATGAAAAATTTAAAGTTCAATTCTAATTTTTTGGTGTCAGATAGGAAAAGTTTTACTGTGATTTTCATTATTTTCGTTTAAGTTAAAAAGATCTAGTTTATTTTTTAATTTTATCAACGAAGTGAATGAAATTTCAATTTCTCTACTTAACTTTACCAAAGAACACACTCAAAGTATAATGTCTCCAGAGAAAACAAAAATCTTCCGCTTCAGTTGTTTATTTCACAAATACACAAAGAAATTTAAAGTTCAATTCAAAATTTTTTTATGGTCGATAGGAAAAGCAATACCGTACTTTCGAAATATTTTCATGGAAGATAAAATTTTAGAGTTCAATTTAAAATTTTCTCAATGATGTCAAGGAATTTTAAAGTTTTATCTTCGGAATTTTAACATATAACACGATGTAATTATAATATATCCAGAGAAAAAAAAAATCTTCCACTTCATTTCTTTATTTCACAAATAAATAAAGAAATTTAAAGTTATATTATAATTTTTAGGTGGTATATAGGAAAATCAATTACATACGTGTTAATAAGTTTACTTAATTTAAAAAGTTCTAATTCAATTTAAATTTCCTAAAAGTAGTGTATGACCTTTCAATTTCTAATCGTGCATATAACAAATACCACACTTCTATTCTAATTTCTCCAGAGAAAACAAAAATATTTCAATTCAGTTCTTTATTTTACAAAGACATAAAGAAATTTAAAGTTCTTTTCTAATTTTTAGGTTGGAAGATAGAAAAAGTAATACCATACTTGTGAGTATTTTCACGTAAGACAAAAATTTATTGTTTCGTTTAAAAATGTCTCAACGAAGTAAATACAATTTAAAGTTCTCTTCTGAATTTTACAAGAGAACATACTAAAAGTCTCATTTCGCCAGGGAGTAAATAAATGTTCAACGTAATTTTTAAATTATCCACGTAATAATGAACTTTAAAGTTTAATTCTAAATTTTTCAGTGGTAGATAGGAAAAGCAATACCGTACTTGTGAATATTTTCACGGAAAATAAAAAGTTCTAGTTTAATTTAAAATTTTCTCAACGAAGTAAAGTAAAGTTCAATTTTTCTACTTAAATTAGCCACATAACACATTCCAACTATCATTTATACAGATAAAATAAAATTAGACCGCATAAGATATTTATTACAAAAATTCAATTAAAAATAATTGAAAATACACTATTGGTCTGTGGCAGTGAGAAAAAGAGCTTAAAACAGTTTTTCTCTTTTACAAGACGATCAGAAGTTATAGTTCAATTTAAAATTTTTTCAACGACGTGAAGAAAAGTTCAAGTTCTCTTCTGAATTTTACCAAAGAACACAATTCAATTCTAATTTCGCCAGAGAAAATAAAAATCTTCCAATTCAGTTCTTTATTTCACAAAGACATAAAGAAATTTAAAGTTCAATTCTAAATTTTTCGTTGTCTGATAGAAAAAGTAATACCATACTTGTGAATATTTTCCCGGAAGATAAAAAGTTAAAGTTCAATTTAAAATTTTCTCAACGAAGTGAAGAAAAAGTTCATGTTCTCATCTGAACTCTAGCAAAGAACACACCTCAATTATAATTTCTCCCGAGACAAGAAAATCTTACATTTCAGTTCTTTATTTCACAAAGGCATAAAGAAATTTAAAGTTCAATTCTAAATTTTTTTGTGAGAGATAGAAAAATTAATGTCATACACGTGAATATTTTATAAGAAGATAAATACCAGCCCGGTGAATATTTTCCCGTACGTTAAAAAATTATAGTTAAATTTTAAATTTTCTCAATGAAGTCAAGGAAAGTATAAGTTCTATACTTATTTTTAAAAATGAACAATAAACAATTACAATTCCCCACGATAAAAAAAAAATCGTCCACTTCAGTTCTTTATTTCACAAATACAAAAAGAAATTTGAATTTCAATTATAATTTTTCTATTTAAGATTGAAAAATGAATACCATTCTTGCAAAAATTTTAAAAGAATATAAATACCATACATTTAAATATTTTC
Source organism: Artemia sp. Qi Xiang Cuo (assembly GCF_049724085.1). Taxonomy (NCBI): domain Eukaryota; kingdom Metazoa; phylum Arthropoda; class Branchiopoda; order Anostraca; family Artemiidae; genus Artemia; species Artemia sp. Qi Xiang Cuo. The sequence continues at coordinate 24,343,955 of NC_142808.1, read as the reverse complement.
TCTGAAGATAAAAATTTCTAATTCAATTTTAAATTTTAATAATGAAGTGAAGAAAAACTCTAGGTCTACTCTTAATTTTAATACAGAAGATAAAATAGTTTGCACCCGTATTAACTTTAAACATGACAATGAAAAGAACACACGTCAGTTATTAATGACACAATCGCTGTTCAGTTAGGTTAGGTTAGCCACCAGATACTTCACGGCGGGTAGCGTAGAGTAGGTGAGAGACAGTCACTAATTTAGGTGTATGATTAGGTTTGGTTAGGTTAAGTTGGGTTAGATTAAGTGAGGTTAGGTTAAGTTAGGTTAGGCTAGGTTAGCCTACGGACGCGCGCGTGCGTAGGCTAACCTAGCCTAACCTAACTTAACCTAAATGTTTGTTTCTTAATTCCCCCCTTCGTGAATCAATAATTTCCATAGTGATTATGTAAATCAATTTCTCAGGCTAAGCCAACCAAACAACAATGAAGCCATGTTTGTTTCTTAATCCCGCCCTTAGTGAATCAATAATTTACCCTAGCGATTATGTAAATCAAGTTCACTGGTTAAGCTAACCAAACAACAATGAAGCCATGTTTGTTTCATAATTCTCCCCTTCGTGAATCAATAATTTCCCCTAGCGATTATGTAAATCCACGGAAATTCACTTCCCCCTCGAGTCCCAGATCAATAACATTGTTCCCGTTAGAATTCAATGAGCATGTGCAACCTTCGCCCCCCCGAGTTATTACACATAGAAACAACAATAGATCGATCTTGGAAAAAAGAGGTCATTGAGCGATTACGTAATCTTTCCCCCTAGGGACTCTATGACCATATTGTTTCATAATTCCCCCCGCTCGTGAATCAATAATTTCCCCATCGATTATGTAAATCACCCCTCATGTCATTCGCACGTGGCCAAACAACAACAGATCGATTGACCTTGACACACCCACATTAGACTCGATCGATAATCCTTGAATAAATTATGTCACGTCAGCATAAAACTAAATTGTAGATGGCAGCAGGGGTGAGGGTCACGATCAATAGGGTCTCTTCTACTGCCTTTCGAGAAAATATGACCTCCCCCTCAGCCTCTGGGGATAGGTCTTGAAAATTTAAAATTTGTCCATTGTTTACATGCAGTATTTGTTATTGGGAAGTATGCAGACATTTTTCGGAGGGAGAGGATTTGTGCTTGGGTGGTTTTCGTGGGGATAATTTTCCGTGTGGAGGAAAATTTCATGGGGTCAACTTTCCAGGGAAAACTTACACTGGGGGGATTCGACAGAATTCCTATACGATGTTATTTTTATTTGTATTATTTTCTCTTTGCCTACTCAATTTTGCAATTATCCGGGGAGAATTTTCTGCGTGTTTGGATTTCCAGAGAATAATTTTCACTGAAGGGGGTATTTCCTGAGTGATCAGAAAAATGATTAGAACTTAAAGTCTCTTTCGAATGAAAGAATGCTAAGGAGAATTTTTCAGGCTGAATCTACTGCAAGAAATTTTACGGTAGGGGGAGGATTTTCACCAAGGATGTAATCGCCCGGAAGAAATTTTACGGAGTGGGGGGGGGGGCGCGTGGGATGAACTTTCCAACGAGGAGTTTACCGCGTGGGGAGGAAATTTTTCATGGAAGGATGACCCAGATTTACCGACATTATTTGAAAAACGATAAGAAATAAAATATAAAAAACAAGGTTTTCAACTGAAAGTACGGAACAACAAATACTATAGGTCATCTAAAAAATGTATTTCGTATATGAAGGGGTTGCCCCTTCTCCTCAATACATTGCTCTCTACGAAAAAGTGTGACTGTGTGTCCCAGTTTTTAAGAACAACTCCTGAAACACAAGGGCCGTTTAATTAGGATAGGAGTTTTTTTTTTTTTTAGGTGCTAACAATTTCAGGGTGAAGAGCTAGGTAGTGAGAAGGGAGGAAACCCCTTTCATAAACGGTATAGTTTCTGTTCATTTTGAGTTTTATTGTTGCTCCTTACTTTCAGTTTAAAAAAAACTTTTTTTTTATTTAATAGTCTTAAAGGAAATCTTACCAAGAATTTTTTTTCAGGATTACCAGGGACGTAATATATCGAATTGAATAATGAAATTGGTGGACTTGAGTGAACATTTTTGAAAAAAAAACACATTTAGAATTGGGGCACTGGAACCAAGTGGAAGAAATTTCTCGTCCAAATTTGTAATCATTTAGATTTGGAAGATGTTGATGAGTAATATGATGTACATTAAATACTTATATGGATCAATTATGAAGGTTTTAAATGTGTAAATTGTTCAGCATTTAATATCTGAGTGTGATAAAATCAATGAAACCCTAAAAGAAATTTGAATGAATTTTTTTTAGATGACCTATAGTAGCCTATTTTAAGTCAATTTTTTTTCAAAATTTAGCTAAGAAATAAGCGAGTACATCACCTGATTCCTTTTTTATAATAATTGCTTCAGGGGCAAATTCTATTTGGAGAGCCCTGAAAGGTAACTTATCTTCTTGTCCATACTTTTTAGACTAAGATTTAAGGTTAAAAATCAGTTAAAAACTCACAATTCAATTACCAAATCCATATCTTTAGAGTAATATATCCCAGACGCTTTGATTCATCGCAAATGCATACAATGTAATTCAACGAAGATTTAGATTTACATAAGTTATTTTAAGATCCCAAATGTTTTCTGGACGCTAATTTTTCACTTACTTTTTCCGTTTGTGATGGTTAGGTTACAGAAAGTTTATCGCGCAGAAAACGCTCCTTTTTTTACAGACATCAGGAATATATTTGACATTTTAGAATAATGTTTATAAATTCAAATTTTGTGGAATTAGATTGTTATAAAATAAAAATAAACAATTTTTTCAACTGAAAGTAGGGAGCAATAGTAAAACTTAAAAAGAACAAAAATTATTACGTATATGAGGGTGATTGCCTCCTCCTCAATACCTCGCTCTTTATTGACCGTTTGTTCCAGTTATTCAAGAATGACTCCTGAAACAAAAGGTCTTTTTAAATAGTATAATAGGTGACTTTTGGGAAAAGGGTGTGGGAGGGAGGCTATATGCCCTCCAATATTTTTAGTCACTCAAAAGAACACTAGAACTTTTGATTTCCGACTAAATGAGCCCTCCCTGATCTTCTAGGATCAATGGTTCAATACGATCACCCCTGGAAAAAAAACAACAACAAATAAACACGCATCAGTGATCTTTTTGTTCTGGTAAAAATCGCAAAATTCTATATTTTTGTATTTAGCAGCTTGAAACCTCTACAGTAGGGTTCTCTGATATGCTAAATCTGATTGTGTGATTTTCATTAAGATTACTTGATTTTTTGGGGTTGATTCCTCCCTTTTTCGAAAATTCGGCAAATTTTCTCAGGCTCGTAATTTTGATGAGTAATATTAAACTTGATGGATTTCATATATTTTGATTAAGCAACCCAATTCCATTCTTTTGATGTATCTATTGTTATCAAGACTCTGTTTCTTAGAGTTTTTTTTACTATTAAGCAGTATCGCTCCTTGTTCGTTGCCACGAACTGTTTGATAAATCAATGCTTTGCAATATATTCCTTCCGAATAATTGATTTATAGACGAATGGTATATTTATAACAACGCTTTAAACCCATTTTTAGTGATGGTTACATTTTGTGTGGTGACAAAAACAAGTTACCTCTTAGGGTCCCTTTAAGGGATCGAAAAAGAATTTGTCCCTAAGGCAATTGTTATATTTGGAAAGAATATAAGAAAAGGCATAAAGCAATGTGTTTAATTTCTAATATTTTCTAAAGATTAGTGTTTTTATATTATAATATAAAACTATATACTTTATATTTTAATGTAAGGATTAGAATATATAGTAATATTTTCTAAAGATTAGTGTCAATTTTTTCCAATACATTACGTGTAAAGGTTTAATATTTTAACCATATTGTATTTAGGTTGATTTTCTTTTTCTGTTTTTTAAAATATCTTTTACCTAAAGAAGTATCGTCATAAAAAAGTCCAATAATGAATTTTTTAATTTTTATGTTGAATTTTGGGGTAATTTTTTTATCGAATTTGCAGATCTGTGCGCTATTTACTCAGGAGTATCGCTAATGGTTTCTTTACTTATTTCCTTGTCATTGGATCCCCCAGACAAATGGTAAATTGATCTTTGTTTTGATTGTCGTTCACCCAAGACGGTGTGAACGATCAGAAATTTCAGATTTTTCTGAATTCCTGGATTCTGGAGCTTCAAGTTCTGTTGAAAAACAAAGGTTCTGTTAACGTGTTTAGTTTACCAGTCTTTACCATCACCTTTTCTCGTTCCACATTGTTAGTAATGTCTGGTCCGAACTTGACCAACACTAGAGTTCCACCTGATGATCAACTACCCCTTATTCTAGCTATGCAAAATCTACAAGTTCCAAACATTTCGTCAATGGTTCCATCTTGTGTCAACATACCAAGGTCAATAAAGCACAAAAACTTGCTGGAACAGCGTGAAATAACACCAAAACCAAGATCAAACCTAATTGAAAATAGGACAGTTTCCGGCAACAGCAGGATCCTTGGGATCAACAGCCCTTTCATTCTGAGCCTTATGATCTGATGTGTCAAATTCTTCCCAATGATAGTTCAGGGCAAATGGTAAAGATGCTAAGCATCTTTCAGTTGATGCTAAATCATCAGGCTGCTACACAAGTAATATGGTGATAAAAGTACAACTTCAGGCAGTAAAATATGTGGAAAGAAAAGATCGAAATGAAAAAGCAAGCAAATGAATTGCGGAAGAATCTCATATCTACGTCAAGGAATACAGCAACAAGGAATGTACAAAATGTCTTGCAATATTCGAGATGACTGCAACATTTCTTAATTGGGACAAACCATTTTGGGTTTCCAGACTTCTACCTCTCATTATACCTAAGGCATAAGAAACAGTTCATTTACTTATCCAGAGTAAAGCATCTAACTACGAAAGGTTAAATGTGATATTAGCGAAGTTTCGAGTACTACCGATAGAAGTCCAGATCTCGTTGGAAACAGTTCAACGAAAGATTCAAGGAGCTCTCGTCTTCTCTTGTGAAATATTGCAGCAGGTATCTTAAAGTTCTGACTGATCTTGGGAACGTAAACGATGTTATACACGTGAATACTTCACTAGTCAGAACGATGGAGGTCATGGCATTAAAAACTCAACGACTGTATCAAAACGTCTTTTTGAAGATGTTTGTGTTCCAGAAAAAGCCAAAAAATTTGTAATCAGCAGCAAAAGCGGGGGAAGAGTAAATTTTACTGAGTTTTTTATTGCGCAAAGATTAAAAGAATAATCAGAGGTCAAGGCAGTTTTCGTTTGAAAATTCGCCAAATGATAGAACTGAGAACAGTCCAGGTAGCACAAGCCCACGATCAAGGAAAAATATTTTGTCGACTGAGTGCTTTTACAGACATAAAAAGTGACAAAAGATTGCCAATTGCCGGAAGAAGTCTGTTGTAAAAGGAGCTACATTAGATTTAAACATCACGAATGCAAGCCAGGAACAGGCACAGAACCTGAAGTCTGAACCATCAAAAGGGCTCAGCAATTTAGCCAGAAATCATGAGAAATCAAATCCTCATAGTAGTGAAAATCGTGAATTCAGAGGCAAACTAAAAGGTTATTGTGTCAAAATCATCCTTGATTATGGTTGCAATGTAATATTGGTTTAAGCCTATCTCCTTCCCACAGATACCTATACCTCCAAGGGTAAATGTCGTTTCGACGGTGCTTTTGGAGACAAGCATCAAACTCTGACTGTATCTGTGTAAATCAAGCTCATCTCTCATGATGATTCAGCTATCACTCAAACAATGGATGTTAGTGTTGTATAAAATTTATGGGTAGGTACTCTTCTCGGTTCTGATTTTGAGGGGTTTGCCAAACCTGTACAATTTATGGCCCTGGAAGCATCTGATCTAGCATCCATGGCGGTTAGGCGGGCTAAAGCCAAAGAGACTAGTGTAGAGACTACTTTAGTCGGGATTGCAGCTCCAGTTACACCGAATGATGAATTTTGGGATCAAACTGAATATTCCAAACCTTACTTCGGGAATCTCTGAGACAGCCTCTTCTCAATAGCTGACGTTCCTTCTGGCTAACCAGAACGTAAATTTAGTCCTGTTAAGAAGGATTCTTTTACCACTGTCGAGCCAAGATAAAAGGTTGGATTAGGAACTTCCACAGGAGAAGTTTTTTAAGCCAGGAAACCCAAAAATCAGAATATTTTAAGACTTTTTCATTCTCTTTAGATTGATTGATTTTTATTTGAATAATTTTTAAGTTTATCATATAAACAAGACTTATTTTGGGAGATATCAGAAGCTACACCGGGAAGGAATTGAAGCAATTTTGGGAAGATCATAGGAAGTGTGGCAAATCAAACTATGAAATATTATAACTGTTGTAAGGAGACGTTCTAGTTCCTCCATTGATGACTTTGGTTATCCTTCTCAAAAATGTCTTTTTATATCAGTTTCACTGTGTTTACTTGGCACTTAGCTTCTTTTATAGTTTGATAAAATCTTGTTTATTTTTCTCATACAATTTTGAATTTTTCTCAGCGATTAAGCGAACCGTGTGATGTCTCTACAATTTATATGCCAGAATAGACAGCTCAAAAGGTTTACTGAGCTACTAATTTCCTCATATTTTACCAACCATAATCCATTCTTGCCGACCAGCGTTTTAACCGCAGGCTGCTAAGTTTCTCTACCATGCTGAGCTACAGCAAAAAAGGAATTACCATTATTTATCTTAAGTATAGCAAAAAATATGGCATTACCATTAGCATGCCAATTAACTTAATTGAGACATTTGATTTTTTTTTATAATTTGGTTTCCATCATCCTTTTGATTTACGCATTAGAACGATGATGAGGTTGCCATGAATAGTTTATGCTGTTCAATTTCTTGTTATCTTTACTTACAACCGCAAGAGCCGTTAGACCAGCAAGGTGACTATTCCAGAGGGGCTATAGTCATTTCAAAGAGGTAGGCCTATATAAAAAAATAGCCATCTTTTGGTAATGAATGCTTTAATGAAGATCTCTAAACTATACAACCTTAAAATAGTTATTGCGATATATTGAATAGTTATTAAAAGCTTCCCGACTAGGATCTAGACTAGACCGATATACTCTTTAACGCACCTCCTAAACCTAAAATACTCGTTTCAAGAAACTACAACTTTAAAAAAATAATAGTCACAATCAAGAACAAAGAAGATCAATCTATTGATTTTAAAAGGTGACAAAACATGAATTTAAACGAGCCCTATAAGACCCCATAGCCTAGAACTTGGATAGAAGAAATGGTTCCATTTTTGTTATTGCGCATATATTGCATATTACTTAATCTGCTTTAGGCGTGTGTTATTTTTCCACCATTTAAAATTATTTATAGATGAGGCTTTTCTTTACTATTCAGAAATAAAGTTAGTTGAATGTTTGTTATTTCCAAGGATAAAAATATGAAATAATGAAGCAAATTAGAAAAGTATGTCTTCTTAAAGGAATACTTTTTCTTAAATATTTATTACTTGCCTCACTCACTTCTTTTGTCACTTATTATTGTTACAAGAATAGCCACATTTACGTTCATATTTCTCCTCTTTTATTTTTCCTCTATGTAGTCTCGTCTCAATGCCACTTCCTTTTTGCTAGACGTGAAACAAAAGAATAATTCCCTTCGTACCAATTGCAGACAGTGAATTTTTAGTCTGGACACAGGCTATTTAGATCAAGTAGAAACACTGATTCTTTCCAAAATGAGAGTAAAGGGAATTAAAGGAAAGGCCTTTCAATAATTAAATAATAAAACAAGTTTTTTTTTTTACTGAAAGTAAGGAGCGACATCAAAACTTAAAAAGAACAGAAATTATTCCGTATAGGAAAGGGGCTGTCCCCTCCTCAACGCCTCGCCCTTTACGCTAAATTTTGACTCGTTCTCACAACTCTATTTTTTTAAACAATAAAAACTTTAGCGTAAAGAGCAAGGTGTTAATGAGGGGACAGCCCCTTTCATATACGGAACAATTTTTGTTCGTTTTAAGTTTTAATGTCGCTCCTTACTTTCAGTTAAAAAAAACCTGTTTTTTTATTTAATTTCTGAACATTTTTGAATTAATGTACCTTTGATTTTGACTCACCGTACATGAATAATTAAAACAAAATTTGCACATTAATTTTACTTTTTTTGGCTAAATCAAAGTACAAAAGTACAAAAAAAAACATTAGCGTAAAGAGTGAGGTAATGACTAGGGAGCGAACCCAATCATACACGTAGTAATTTCTCTTCGTTTTAAGTTTTGATGTTACCCCTTACTTTCAGTTGAAAAACTTTTTTTTTTATTTAATTTCTTATCGTTTTTTGAATAATGCTGGGAAATCCGGCACCCACTTCATAGCAATGCCCCTTCCCCCATGAAAACTTCCTCCATGTAAATATCCTCCCACGTAACCCCCGACCCAACCAACCCTCAACTATAAAAAAAATCTCCCCTGAAAACTTTTGTATGCTTCCCAATAACCAACACTATATGTAAACATTGGACAAAGTTCATAGCTTGCAGACCTTCCCCCGGGGAAAAATTTGAAGCGTTCTCATTTAAATCTTGGTTAACACTAAGCTCCTGAAAGTACTTGCTCTTTCTAGGGCATTTTTTGTTGGCCTTTATGAAGCCCTCTCGATCTCTCCTTTTTTGTTAAGGCAAGCATATAGATGAAATCCTTCATTGTAGACTTAAAATTTCTCTGAGTAAGACAAGAGCCATCCCCCCCCCCCCGCACCCATGTTACATACTCAGTCCAAAAATATTCCTTGGAACGAATGCAGTTTAGAGATTAAATACCCTCCCCCATCCTTCATTGAATATTTATCTGAAGTCTCCCTGATAGTTACGATACTTGGGCATAAGAATATACTTTTGAGCCTTCAGGCAACCCACCTCACTTACATAATGACCCTCCACCATAAAAGCTGATGTGTAATATACATCACTGTACATAATTTTATGAAGACTCAAAAAACTCATTTCAGCAAAATGAAGCTTTAAAATGATTGTGTGTACTAACCATTTATTTTCTACGAATTAAGAGCATATTAAGAGCGAAAACGCCACCTGGCGGCATTATGACCACTAAAAATCAAACAAACGGGCAAAAAGTGATAATATTGAAAATAATAATGAAAACTTCTATATACTTCCCAATAACCAATACTATATGTAAACATTGGGCAAAGTTTATAGCTTGCAGACCTTCCCCCAGGGACTGTTGGGATTAAGTCATCCTCAAAGACATAGTTATTGTATTTTTTGACCATGCTGAACAAAATGGGGCCTAGTTGCCCTCCATTTTTTTGGTCACTTAAAAAGGGTACTAGAACTTTTAATTTCCATTTGAATGAGCCCTCTCGCGATATTCTAAGACAACCGGGTCGATACGATCACCCCTGGGAAAAAAAAATCAAACACACAAAAAAAAACAAATAAACATGCATCCGTGATCTTTCTTCTGACAAAAATACAAAATTCCACATTTTTGCAGATAGGACCTTGGAACTTCAATAGTACTCTGATACGCTGAATCTGATGATATGATTTTTATTAAAGTTCTATTACTTTTAGGTGGCGTTTCACCCCTTTTACAAAAATAAGCCAATTTTTCTCAGGCGCTTAACTTTTGATGGGTAAGACTAAACTTGATGAAACTTATATCTTTGAAATCAGCATAGAAATATGCTTCTTTTGATGTATCTATTGGTATCACGTCGTAACATTCCAAACTCCAATTCTGATGGCTAGAAAAACTCAACTCAGCAAAATGAAGCTTTAAAATGATTGTGTGTATTAATCGTTTAGTTTCACGAATGCACCGCCGGGCGGCTTTATGGCATCTAAAAAACAAACAAACGGGCAAAAAGTGATAATAATGAACGCGCATCCATAATCACGCTTCTCGAAAAAAAAAATTCTACTTTTTTATAGATAAGGCTTAACATATACGGTTTCCTGTTATACTGTTTCATTTTATAATTTTCAACCAGATCAGTCTCCGTCTCATTGGTCGGCCTTTTTTATAAGATTTATTTAATTAAATGAAAAAAAAGTTTTTTCAACTGAAAGTAAGGAGCAACATTAAAACTTAAAACAAACAAAAATTATTACGTATATGAGGCTCGCCCCCTCGTCAATACCTCACTCTTTATACTAAAGTTCGAATTTTGTTCCAATTCTTTAAGAATTACCCCTGAATCACAAAGTTCCTTTAATTAGAATAAATGGCTCTTTTGAAAGTACTAAAATACTTTAGCGTCAAGAACGAGGTATTGACGAGGGGGTGAATCTCCTCATATACGCAATAATTTATGTTCGTTTTAATTCTTAATATTACTCCTTACTTTCAGTTGAAAAAACTTTTTTTTTAATTTCTAATCGTTTTTTAAATAATGCTGGGAAAACAGGCACCCCCTTCATGGAAAGTTCTCTTTCCCCATGAAAAATTCCTTCATGGAAAGATCCTCAGGCTCGCAACTTTTGATGGGTAAAAATAAACTTGATGAAACTTATATATTTAAAATTAGCATAAAAATCTAATTCTTTTTGTGTATCTATTGGCATCAAACTTCCTTTTTTTAGAGTTTCAGTTACTATTGAGCCGGGTCGCTCCGAATTTACAGTTCGTTACCACGAACTGTTTGATTAGGCAAACTTTCCCAGGCTCATAAATTTTGTGGGGTAGCTTGGAACTTAAAGAATTTCACACGTTTAGAATCAAACAGTTTGTGGTACGGTAACGAACTGCAAGTAAGGAGCGACCCGGCTCAATGGTAACCGAAACTCTAGAAAACAGAATTTTGATATCAATAGATACATCAAAAGAATCAGATTTTAATGCTGATTTCAAATATATAAGTTTCATCAAGTTTAGTCCTACCAATTTATAGTTACACGCCTGAGAAAATTTGGCTGATTTTTGAAAAAAGGGAGAAAGACCCCCTAAAAGTTATAGAATCTTAATGAAAATCACACCATCATGTTCAGCGTATCAAAAAACCCTACTGTAGAGGTTTCAAGCTCCTATCTACAAAAATGTGGAATTTTGCATTTTTTTGCCAGAAGAAAAATCACGGATGCGTGTTTATTTGTTTTTTTTCCAGGGGTGATTATATCGACTCAGTGGTCCTAGAATATCGTGGGAGGGCTCATTGGAACGGAGCTTAAAAGTTCTAGTACCCTTTCTAAGTGACTAAAGAAATGGAGGGCAACTAGGCCCCCTCCCACGCTCATTTTTTTCTCAAAGTCACCCGATCAAAATTTTGAGATATCCATTTTGTTCAGCATGGACGAAAATATGATAACTATGTCTCTTAGGATGACTTAATCCCCCGAAGTCCTCGGGGGAGGGCTGAAAGTTATGAACTTTACCTAATGTTAACATATAGTATTGGTTATTGGGAAGTATACAGACGTTTTCCGGGGGGATTTTTTCTGGTAGTACGGGGGGGGGGGTCGGGTGTTATGTGGGAGGATCTTTCCATGAAGAAAGTTTTCATGGGGGAAGGGACATTGCTATGAAGGGGACACCGGATTTCCAAGCATTATTTAAAAAAAAGATAAGAAATTAAATTAAAATAAACAAGTTTTTCAACTGAAAGTAAGCATCAACATCAAAACTTAAAACGAACTGAAAATATTACATATATGATTGGGTTACCCCCTAGTCAATACCTCGCTCTTTAAGCCACATATTTTTTAGTACTTTCATAAGAGCTATTTATTCTAATTAGAGGCCTATGTGATTGAGCGTTCATTCTTAAAGAATTGGAAAAAAATTCGAAATTTAGCTTAAAGAGCAAGGTATTGACAAGGGGGTGAACCCCCTAATATACGTAATAAAAATATACGAATATAGAAGTTCGTTACGTAAGTTAATTCGTAAGTTACGTATATTTATTACTAATAAAAACGTTCGTAAATAAAATTCAAGTTTCGAGAAAGCTATTTAACCAAATAAAATTAAGATTAATATGCAAATTTTGCTTTAATTATTCATGTACGGTGAGCCAAAATCAAAACCTGCATTAATTCAAAAAAGTTCAAAAATTAAATTAAAAAACAAGTTTTTTTTTAACTGAAAGTAAGGAACGGCGTTAGAACTTAAAACGAACAGAAATTATTCCGTATATGAAAGGGGCTATCCCCTCCTCAACGCCTCGCTCTTTACGCTAAAGTTTGACTTTCTCACAACTCTATTTTTTTTAAACAATAAAAACTTTAGCGTAAAGAGCGAGGCGTTGAGGAGGGAACAGCCCCTTTCATATACGGAATAATTTCTGTCGTCGTTCCTTACTTTTAGTTAAAATAACTTCTTTTTTTTTTATTTAATCACCATAAAAGACGCTTCTTTTAATGCATACATTTTTTTTTCCAGAAACTGCAAGCACAAGGTGACTTTACTTGTGGTTTGTTACCACGTAATGTTAATTGACTCCTTGACGCACAAAACTTGCAGGGGAAACCAAAGAACTAACTGATATTAACAAATGAGTGTTCAAATACAAAGTGAACTAACTTAAGTAAGTAAAGTAAGTAAGCATGACGGCAATAGACCCTTAAGGTCCAACCCGGCGGTGCTGATCTCCGTTTCGTGGCCCTTCAACCAGGAAGTGCAGGGGGCTGGGGGCCAGCCATCCTGTACTTTCGCACACCCTCCCTGCTTACCTTCCCCAAATTTCTCGAGGTACCCATTTAGAACTGGGTTGACTATGGCTAAGCTTACAGTCACATCACTGACCCGCGTCACAAACCCAAATAACTGACCACTCCAAGGATCGAACCCGTGCCCCTTGGACAAGAATTCTCAGCCCAGCTCATGTCCACTTAGCCAGGAACTAACTTTTGGGCTTAATAAGGCAAGTAAGATAGGCTGGTGCATGGACACTCATGGGACGATAATTTCTCCTTCTTCTCCTCTACCCTTCCCTCAAAGATCAATGGTATATGTGAACTAGTGGATCAAGTAACTTTATGGATCAGTCTCATTTGATGCATCGGATGCATTTGATGCATTTGATGCATTTGATGCATCGGTTATAACCAGAGAATGGTAAAATTGAATGTATAATGCTTCAATGCTAAAAGAACTAAAAATTGACGCCTTCGCGGTTCTCCTCTCCCAATTTTACTCTGGCGCAATAAAATTATACCAAATCTCAAATGATAAAAGACTAGGAGAAAATATGAAACGTTTCTGACAAGAGAAATATTTTGTCATACCTTTATCCCCTTGTCCAAAAAAATGTAAAATCTTGCCCCCTCAGGGGAAATTTATGTAGCCTTCTGTGTAATGTTGTAAAACCTTGAACGAGTAATTACTGGAAGCTCGTGAGCTGTTAATGGAGTCAAGATAATTACCTGTTTAGATGATTAACTTGACAAAGATTATGCATTTTCAAGAAGTTTGAAATAACTAGAAATTCGCAAACTCTCTTGAATTGCCACTCTCCTCGGAGTCGCAAAAGTGAAGAACTCAAAATTTGCAGCAGCGCAGAAGCTTTACCAATTCTCCAATACAACGAGACACCTCATTGGCTGAAGCTTCTTTATAATGGCTGCCGTGTCGGATGGATTTCTAGCCAACTCTGATTGCGAAGATATACTTAGTCCAATATAAGCACTTTTATGAGATTGTCTAATGGGCATTTTAATGGATACTAAATAAATTTTATGGAACATAAAGACAGAATTTAAAATCAGCGGGTTTGTAAGTATGAAATTGTGTCTCAGTTTTGTCTTAACCAGGTACCAAAGAACTTCAGGCCTTCTATGACATAGTTAAATGAATAGGATATTAACGATGACAATACAACTGTCAATGGTAAAGCCAAATTTTTTTATGTATCTATACATTGATAGTTTTTTTAATGCTGAAATTAAAAAAATGCAGGGTTTGTGTCCAGTCAAAGCCTGACGAGTTACTATTCTACCATTCAGAAAAAATAGGATTAAATTAGAGCTAGTTACGATTGACCCAAGAAGGAGGATTAATATATTTTGATGATGAATACTCAATTTCAAAAAATAAAATTTATACTTTTTCTAAAATTTTCTTGATAAAACACCCTCCCTTTGTTAAACTGACAATGTTGTTGTTAATGTTGATGCTATTGTACCCATTTGTATCTTGGTGATTAGATTTGAGTGGCTTAGCAGTTTCAGTCTATTTATCAGTATAAAAGGGAAGCTCATCTCCAAGAGAAAAAGATGAGGTAGCTGCCTCAATGAAAGACAGAAACTACAGATGGTACGTAAAATATTCCATTTTTGGAAAATAAAATGGTACTCTTCTGACAAAGCATTCTTTCTATATGCCCCCACTCCTTATGAGTCACTGAAGCACATCATTTCCAAGGGATAATTACTTGCGCACTATTTAGGTGAAGACAATTTTAATGCAGCCACAGTAATATACCATTTTTGAGCTGTTGAGAATATTCGAAATATTTATTCGGGCATAGGTCTAGAATTAGGATGTTGAGAAGGAAACATCTTAAGAAAACAGTCCTTACCTCATAATATGCAGAATAATTGTAGTTTACACTATTTGACAGCAATCCCACCTTACTTTACCCCCAACACCTTCTAATATGCAAATATATAGCCCAAATCACATATTTCCCGTGTGATTTTTGGTTTTCGATGTCGAAACAGTTGATTCATTCTACGGGTACATGGTTTGAAACAAGAGTGATGCATGGCCAAATGCACGGGAAATATATATTAATTGCTATATATTTGCACGTTAGGTTGTAAAGTATAGTGGAACTGCTGTATTGTTTTCTTAGTACATTTCCTTCTCAATAGCCTCAATTCTACAGTCTTATACCCTTATTCCTTCGAAGACTTAAGAATAAGCTTGTATTTAAGGAACAAAAAGAGTTATACCGCTCAACAACACATCAGGTAAATCCATGAAGCGAAAACTAGAATAAATTTATACAAAGGGTAAATTGTTGTGTTTGATTATATTTCTCTAATCAAATTGCGGAAGAGTTCATTCTCAGATACGAAGTTGGTCATCTTCAATAGATACCATTCCTAACAAAAAGTTAGAAGTTAATTACTGTTTTATGCCAAAACGTCAAAAATCAAAGAACTATGATGAATGATTTGACATTAGTGGCGAATCCAGTGGGGCACCCCCCTTAACGTAGTTTAAAGTAGCGTAATTTGCTTAATTAACGCAAGTTTGCGTTGATTAAACTTACTCCTAAAGCAAGTTTATCGGATCAACCTATTTTGCCCCCCCTCTAAAAAAATCCTGGATCCATCCCTGTTTGACATAGCGATTAATTAGAATTAATTGACACAAACATTGAAATAATTTTATAATTTTATTCTATACCATTGATTCCATAGAATAAAAGTAACACCAGAACACTTATTAATGGCATGAAGTTATATGCTTGAAATCATTAGTGTTTAGTGCTTTCGATATAGTCTACTTTCATTAACGTATTCTAGATGTAAAATAACGAAGCAAATGTGCGTATTGAATGAAATTTTTCGGAGGTCTTGGCATTGCTCTTTGGCATGAAAAGTATAGTATGCGAGCTGTATTAAGAGGAGGTTAGCAGTATTTTGACATTGTGAAGCACTGCGGTAGCGGTATAGCTTTTTACTGTTGATTAATGTTTTTTATTTTACTATGTGGAGAAGGTATGTGAGAATACTGTCTTGGGAATACGTTTTAGCCGATAGCAATAACAAAGCTACACAATAAATATTTTAAAAGATGCTCAATATTGGGAGACATAATGAGATCAGATTAATTAGTTTCAGCTCCTAAATCTTATGAATAAAATATATAAACATAGATACGATTATATTTTCCTATTGTGGCAAAAAAGTTGAAATAGTAGCTTTTTTCTTACCAACTTTGCGCGTAGAATATATTTCTTTTCAGTTTTTAACCAATCTAGATATGTTTCTGAACCATATTTGCCTTTTTCATAACGCAACTCGAAATATGTAGGCTATAGTCTTTTCTCCTTTCTGTCTTTTGCGGGCGATAGCTTCTTTCCTTCTATAAATTAGCCATCAAGCTAAAACAAGTTACACATCTGACTTGTGAGGAGAAATAATCGAGGCTTGTCTTGTTCCAAAGACGCTGTTCCATCGAACAATGGTGACCTCCTCCCCCCTACTTTAAGTTTTTGTTTTACACCTCCAAGATTTAAAAATAAAATACTTTTCTGTGTTTTCATTGGATTTTTTTTCATTTACAGTTTCGAAAAAACAACAACAAAACTACCCCCTCTAAATTTTAAGGGACATGTTTTTACCAGCCCCCACTTCCCAATTTTTGTGAATTGATGCCACTGAGAGTGAATAGGTGTAATCCAATAACGATTTTATTCTTCATACATCAAGCGCAATAGCACACAATATTTAGTGATATTAATAAAAAAAAAAAACTTTCCAAAAAATAAGTTGTTCAAGGAGAAGTAAAGGCCATTTTAGACTTAAGCTCAGCAGATACAAATACCTTTTAAGATTCAAATTCAAAACGACCAGAAATTACTATTAAAGAATAAATGAGACCCAAAACGAATAGAAATTAAATAGCAATCATAGCAAAAACATGTAACAAGTAATAATATAAATGAATAAATAGATCTTAAAGCTAGTAATGCTTGGATTGAATATGAAAATCAAGCTTAAAACGAGAAAAAATATATTCCTATTGAAGTATAAATGAAACTTAAAACGAACAGAAATTAAATAAACAATCAATGCAACAAACATACAATAAATATTAATGTAAATTAATAAATAAATCTTAAAACGAGTGAAACTGAAATTGAATATGCAAATTAAGCTTGAAACGAACAAAAATCACTACAAACAAGAGTTTGGATATGACCTCCTTCTCTCACTGTAAAAGTCTAAGACCTACTGCGTCATTGGATGAAAACCAATTTTATGACAAATATTTTCTTTTGTACTTAATAATGAAAATAAACATTAAAATTATAGTATGAACTGATGAGCTTTCAGCAGTTAATATCATTATACATCAAATATTCAGTTTTTTTATCTTCAAATTCAGGGTTGTTATCCTCAAAGACCTAATTATCTGAATTTTCAACTACGTTGAACAAAATAGCTATGTCAAAATTTTGATTGGACGTGTTTGGGGAAAAGGTTAGCGTGAGAGGGGGGTTAGTTTCCCTCCAATCACTTTCGAATATTAAAAAGGGCACTAGCCCTTTGAATTTTCAATCGAAGTTTCTATGACAAAGTTTTCTATAAAAACCTTATATCCCCCAGGGCATAACTTACAACCCTTGCCCTGAGGGCTGTGGGGGAGTTTCCTCAATAATATAATTTCTATCTGGAAATCAACTACGCTGAACAAAATGGATATCTCAAGATTTTGGATGTGTTTAGAGAACTGGTGGGCGTGGAAGGGGTGTTAGTTGCCTTCCAATAACTTTTGACTCTTAAAAAGAGCACTAGAACTCTCAATTTCCTATCTAATGAGCCCCCTATGAAGTTTCTACGAGGACCCCTTCCATATGAAGTGCCTCTGGAAAAATAAAATAAAATAATAATAAAACATTGGAGCCGTATGACCTTTACTATAGGCAACGCTATAGCGTTGCCTCGGATAGATTACAAAAATTGTAAAGGGGAGAGCCGATTATTTATGAAAAGACAAATTTTTAGTATTTATTCCTTAAGAATAACAAGATCACGTATAAATGAAAGCGACAGTAAAAGCCTGGAAATTTAATAGAAATAATGAATAAATTCTATAATTTCAACCCAAATTTAATATCATTTTAAGTTTGCTCTGAGTAAAAAATTCTTAAAGCTGTAGTAACAAGTGCATATTAATTGATTACTATTAAAACAATGATAAGAATTCAGAATATTTGTGGTTTCAGCAATAATAGCCAAGAATATAACCCTGATGACAATCATATTTAAAATGTTTGTTACTTTTAGACTTTTATTATGTTTAATCATTCCTACCGATATAGTGTTTGCTTCTAGTGTTATCGTTTAATGTTACCATAACATCAGTAATAAGCATTGTATAGAACTTATTATTTTTGTCACCATTATTAATAGAATTACCTACCGCTGTCATTGAAAATTATTATCATTTTGTTGCACTTTATCGCAAGCATGGCTTAAGTGTACTAATGCTAATATTTATTCGCATATGCTTGTTGTATAAATTATCAAATAACAGATATATTAATATTATTATTTACGAAATGTAAGACTTTAACGAGTTACATTACATTTTTTAAACCAGTAGAACGTTAATACATGACTCTAACGTCTGATAAGATATTCAATACATCGTATGCAATAGTATTATATATACCGTATAATTTAATACATTGTTTAATAGCGCTCCAATATAATATTAAATTTAAAAAAATATGTTTTTTTAACTTAAAATAAGGAGCAGTGTTAAAACTCAAAACGAACAGGAACTATTTCATATATGAACGGTTCCCCCCTCCTCAATACCTTGCTCGTTACACTAAAGTTGTTAACACTTTTTAAAAAGCTTCCTATTCTAATTAAACGGCCCCTGTGTTTCAGTATCCGTTCTTAAAAATTGGGAAACCCATTCAAACTTAAGCGTAAAGAGCAAGGTATTGAGGAGAGGGCAACCGTGCATATACAGAATAATTTCTGTTCGTTTTGAGTTTTAATGTTGTTCCTTACTTTCAGCTAAAAAATATGTTTTTTTGTTTAATTTCTGTTCGTTTTTCAAATAATACAGGTAAATCGGGCTCAACCTCCATGAAATATACACCCCCCCTCTTACGAGAAACTCCTTGAAAAATTCATCCAAAATAAAGTACATCCCCCCCCCCGTCGAATTCTATCCAGAAATTTCAGTCCTCGCTGAAAATCCCCCCTCCCCGTAAAACTCTTTGCGGACGATTCAGCCTGAAAAATTATACTTAGCATACTTTCATTTGGGAAAGACTTTAATCTCTAATCGGTTTCTCAATCACTCCAGCCCCCTTCCGTAGAAATTTATCCCGGAAATCAAAACACGTGGAAAATAGCCCCTGGATAATTCCTCGGGAACATATCCACATCCAAATTGAGTTGGCAAAGATAATGTAAGACAATTAACAAAAGAATTTTGTATAGCAATTCTGTTAAATCCCCCAGTGTAACATTTCCCCTGGAATATTCACCCTTCAGGAATTTCCCTCCGCAAGGAAGATTATCTCTATAGAAATCCAACCCAAGCGCACCCCACCCTCCAAAAAATGTCTGTACCCTTCCTAATATCAAATACTATACATAAAAAATGGGCAAATTTCATAACTTACATGCCTCTCTCCACGGACTGTGGGGGGGGGTGGCATTTTAAGCCTAACGACATAGTTGTTTGATCTTTCAACTATACTGAACAAAATGGCTATCGAAAAATTTTGATCAGATAAATTTTGGGGGAAAATGGGCGTGGGAGGGGGCCCAGTTGCCCTCCAATATTTCTTGACACTTGAAAAGGGTACTAGAACTTTTAATTTGAGTTTGAATGCGCCCTATCCTGATCTTCTATGACCATTATTTCAAATTTTGTATATATTTTTAGACCATTATTTTAATTTTTGTGATATTATTTCATTTTGTATAGCCTATAGGAGCTTGAAACTTCTACAGTAGGGTTCTCGGGTACGCTGAATCTGGTGTTTTGATTTTCATCAAGATTACTTGAATTGTAGGGGGCGATTTTGCCTTTTTTTAAAATCAGGCAACTTTTCGTAACTTTTGATGGGACTAAACTTGATGAAACGTATATATTTGAAATCAACATTAAAATCTGATTCTTTTGATGTATCTATTTTTATCAAAATTGCATTTCTTAGAATTTCGGTTACTATTGAGCCGTGTTGCTCCTTACTTACAGTTCGTTACCACAAAAACTACTTTACTAGAACGTTCAATTTCCATAAAAACTAGCCCCCTTCTAGTATTAAATTAAAAAAAACAAGTTTTTTCATCTGAAAGTAAGGACTAACTTTAAAACTTAAAACGAACATAAACTATTACGTGTATGAGGGGGGGTCACCCCCTCCTTAACATCTCGCTCTTTACGCTAAAGTTTTTTAGTACATATCAAAAAGCCTCTTATTGTTCTAATTAAACGACCCTTGTGTTTCAGAAGTCGTTCTTAGAGAACCGGGACAAAATTCAGACTTTAGCGTAAAGAGCGAGATGTCGAGGAGGGGCAATATCCTTCATAGGGTTTCTGTTCGTTTTAAGTTCTAAAGTTACTCCTTACTTTAAGTTGAAAATTGTTTTTTTGCTTATTTCTGATCGTTTTTTAAATAATGCCAGGAAATCTGGCTCACATACCTAGGTATATGTACATATACCTAGGCATATATTTAAGATTTTTATCTGCTAAGGGGGGAGGGGAGTTTTCATAGCCCAGTGGTAATCCTGCTATCTGTCTGAACGTAATGATTGTGTGGAGAGGGTGGTAAACAAAGAATTTGTCTTCGTACGTAAATCTGTAGCCAAAAAGGAGTAGCCAAAAAGGGTGAATTGTGCTGCAATTTTTTGTACTTCGATGGGGAGTATATTTTTCATATGTGTCACATTAAAAAATAACCTACCCGTTTTTCATCTACAAAGGGTGGCATATTTGGTTTCCTGGTAGGGTGGTCAAATTTATCACTGTGCCACTTCATAGCTTCAGAAAGAAAAGCATAGTCCCTTTTTCTATTTAATTCTGTATTTGTTCATTTTTAATATTAATAAAAAAGAAAATTAATTATAGTTCTTCACATATGTTAAAGATTGGAAAGGTTTCTTTAGTCTTTTTTATTGCATTACAAAGCAACTATTGAAAAAATTCTCCATAAATTCCCTCTTGAATTCCTTCTAGATTCAATATACCATAGTTTATTTTATTGTGACAGTTTAAGGTACAATGAGCTAATTCGACAACCCGTCAAAAATATACTGGTTTGGGTTGTATCCACCCATTATCTCCATAAATTTAAAATGGAACATTAAGATCCCATTTGCACATAGGCATAGAGACGGTTTTAGCTTTCCGCCAATAGGAATAGAATCAGCCCTCAGGGGATTACATTAGATAGTGAAACATTTTAATATTTTTATGCTTTTAGGGGAGGAGTTTTAGAACATTTGAATAATACAAGCTTTACATTAAGATCTTCTTGATAAAGCAGTAAATATCTCTTGCATTGAATAGATCCTTGATTATATCTTAGTGAGCGGGACAGATTTAATTTAGATAATAACGGGCTTTGGTTTTTTTCTCATTTCTAAATACGCTTCACATGAAAATAAATTTATTATATCGCTAGTTTTGTGTCCTATGGTAGCCTACTGAAAAGAAATTAGATAATTGCATCATTTTAAAGCAAGAATAATTTGAGAGGTTTATCGCATGAAAAAGCTAGTGTGATAAAGGGAGTAACATAAGTTAAATGTGTTACAGGACATGGTTTATGAGTTTCATGATGTTATTACTTGAGCCTTATGCTGCTTAATTTGTCTCTAATGAATTTTTTTTAATGGGATGGTAAATATACGATAGTTGCAGTTAGTCACGTAAATATCGACTGAGCGAAAGGGTAGCCGTACAGCTATAATACGTTCAGAAATTAGTTGCATTTTTTTTCTTTGTTAGCTTCTTTCTTTCTTTTTTAAGTCTTTATGAGTTAAACTGTTTGTAGCTAAGTTAGTGAAGACGAATTAATATCATATTGAAAAAATCCTTTCTTTAAGCTGTGATATAGATTTATATGAGCAATAAGGGGCATTTTGAATACTATAATCCCTTTCATTTGTCCCCGTAAATGACTGTTTTACAGTTTACATACATTACCTCTTGTAAGAAATGTCCTTCCAAATTAGAATTATTATGGACTTGCTATGACTTGTGATAGAATCCGTTTCAAGCCATGCCAATGGCCTTCAAAGTATAAGTAAACCCAATAAACTCATATGTCAACATACATATACCCGTTTTAAACCTCTTGAATTCAGCTTGATTTGTTTGGCAAATAAGGGGGAGGGGGGTACATTTCATACATAGAGATACACTGATAATTTAAGTCAGCTGGGGATTGCAGCTTTGGTCAAGCTTCTTGCACGCTTATAGAATGTAAGCCTAACTTGTTCCTTGCTATTTATTATTTTTATTATGTTAAATCCTAGTAAAGGGGTATATAGCCTACCTGAGTTCTTTAACAATATTTTTAAATTCTTTCAAGCAGGAGCATATTAGCCTTGCCATATTAGTTAGAATGCTTGATTTTCTTCAATAATAATGAAATTTCACTTAAAGCCAATATAAGAATAAGAATTGATCTTTGATTGTGAATAATAAATACTGAATTTTCAATTATAATAAAATAACTTAAAGTACTTAAATAAAATTATCTTCTTTGCTAATAAACTCTTAGTTTTTCTATACCTGTAGTGTCTTGTTTATTTATTACGATGTTAGATATGTTATCAACGCCTCGCTCTTTGCGCTAAAGTTTGACTCTTTCTTTCAACTCTTTTTTAAAACAATCAAAAACTTTAGCGTAAAGAGCGAGGCGTTGAGGAGGGGACAGCCCCTTTCGTATACGGAATAATTTCTGTTCGTTTTAAGTATTAATGTCGCTCCTTACTTTCAGTTAAAAAAAAACTTTTTTTTTTATTTAATGTCCCTTTAACAGATTCAACGAAATACATTTATTTTTGTTGCAAATGAAAGTAAACAGTGGTTTTATAACCTAAGCAAGCAAACATTATCTTATTAATGTGGGAGGTGAAGGAAGGGTGTACCCTCAACCTCCTATTCTCTGCGTGGAATTTCAAAGTTTGTATAGCAAGGCTTTGAAAATGAATTGGCTGATTTAGGGATATACACATCCAGAATATACACACATAAATATTATAGGCAACTTCTTTCTAGGGATATACACAGATGGGGATATACACACACAGGATGTATTGATGTCTTGATTTAGGGATATAAGCAAAAATAATTTGTTCTTCCTTATGATTGTTCATTTTTCAAGTATAAGAATAAAAAAGTTAAACTTCACAATAAACAAAAAGGGGTCAGGGATGCCAGAAAAGGTGATAGCGCCCTTTCCTTTTGATAATAAAAGATGTATTAAAGAAATGTGTAAAAATAAGAATATTTCTGTTTAAGTCTTGTGACAAACAAATTCATTGGTAGCACTCCCCTCCCTGTCAAAAAATATCCTTGTGGCACTCACGGGGGAAATTGGCTCTAAGAAATGCATCTCTTAGGATTCAGGCCCACTTCCCAACTAAAAGCTTCACAGACAATCCCTCCTATCAAGCGCGGCAAAAACACCTTTGCCTTGCAAAATAGCAAAAATAAGAGATTTGCTGTTGTGTATCATTATCACTACTTAAAATTGCTCTTCTGATATTTTACAACCACTGATAAGATACAATCACCTCTCGTAAAAACAAACATTAATAAATGAAAAAAACAGGCATTCATGATCGGCCTTCTCAGGATATTTTCGTAGTCTAGTATGTTTAGAGGTTTAGTTTGTTATGGTTGGATAGAAACCTCCACTTCTGTGTGCTCAGACACGTTGAGTTTGATGGCGCAACTATCATCGAGGCCCACCTTTGTTGGGGTTTTCCCCTTTTTCCGAAAGTTAGTAAAATTTTCTTCTGCTCAACTGTTTTTGCTTTCTCTAAACATAACGAATTTGACATATTTGGAATCAGTATTGCTTACCATTCATTACCTTGAACAATTGGATAGGTTTTGAAACAGGTCAATGTTCTTATCGTTACCTGGTCACCAGGTCCCGGTGTCTAGTCAGGAGTTGTCACAGTAAGAAAAATTCACTGGAAGCAGTGAATTTATTATAATCTTTTATTAATTAACAAACAAAGAACTTTTAGGACATATGTACTGAAGAACCAAGGCCGAAGTAAGCCTGGTTAATCAGCACTGTGATCGCAAATAAATCCTTTTTTCAAATAAGTTGAAGCAAAATTTACACAGTTAGCTATGTTCGTTGATGGAATGACCTAGGAATATATTTTTTTCTCTTAAATAGATTTTAACGAACCAGTACGAAGAAAATTATTTCAAGGGAGAAGGAAACATTCAGATTGACCCAGAAAAAAACGAATACAGTGTATAGGAAAATAGGAAATAATGAGGGAAATTACATTTATCTGGATTTTTGGTGACAGGGTACCCCAAAGCACCTCCATCTCGTTTTCATGCCAAGCATCAATTTTTTGAAGTTAAAAGTGATCTTAAAATTGAGAAAAATTCAGCTCACTGGTTGAACTATAACCCTCTGGGAAGGTAATAAATCAAAATGCTCTTGACTCTATATGCTGGGAATTTTTTGAAAGCCTTCAAAACAATATAAAAGATTGGAGAATTTAGCTCATTAGGTGAAATGCAGCCTCCTTTAACGGCGAAGCCGTTAAAGGAGGCTTCGCCTCCTTTAAATGATGAGCTGAGCCCAAAAATGATGAGCTGAGCCCAAAAATCAAATTGACCTGATGTAATGTCTACTCAAAAACCCGTTTCATATTCATCATACGCACTTTTTCATTTTCATTTGACATGTTTCTTTTAGCACTTTGATTTGCCATGTGGATGATGGAGGAGGAGGTGTGTAATGCCAAGGTAGTGTGGAGTGTTTTTGAGGTTATTATGATACGCTTGGCTTGTGAAAACTTGAATCACCGGATTGAAGTATAATTTGTACTAAGAAATGTCTGAAAAATGTCTTGGAGGTGTTTAGGCGATGTAAAAGGGTGTCACAGAGCAGTAATAGTCCGAATTTGTGGATGTCAATCCCCCCTTTTTGCTTTTTTTTTAATACCTATGCTCTTCTCACTGTTACTAGCTTACGCCAATTTTCTTTCCTTTTATTTTTATTTATCAGCAAGTTCATAACATAACAGGATGAGAGAAATGATAAAATACCTACATGAAATTTGTCTAAGAGCCAAATTTTGCTTTTTGTGTATTTTCTACATATCCTCCAGCAAGATCTCCTGACTTTCTCCTGAGATTAGAGGCATATTTGTATTTCAATTAATGAAATAAAAATAGTCAGATCACACACAATGAGCTGCGAGTGTCCCACTTCGTCCTGGATGGATTATTAGAAAGGCCTTCTTTGTTTGTTGATCAATAGGTAGAAACTAGACTTCATGACCCAATCAAGAGGTCCTACCATCCTGTCCCCACGGTCAGTGTCTCCACTCTCTGGATTTTTGTATTACAGTACTGTGCTATTTTAACAATCCGTTGTAGCACTGGTTCTGACCAACGAAGTCTTGCCAAATTTTACATTTTTGTAAGAACGAGGTTCCTGTAATTTGGTAAAAAAAAATTAGTGAAATGGATTTCTTTTAACTAAATCAAGTTGATCAATTTTATGATATGCACAGTATGATTGCCAATTAGAAATTCCCACTGAAATATAGGCCGTATTACTTGCCACAAGGTAGCGT
This sequence comes from Artemia sp. Qi Xiang Cuo, assembly GCF_049724085.1. Taxonomy (NCBI): domain Eukaryota; kingdom Metazoa; phylum Arthropoda; class Branchiopoda; order Anostraca; family Artemiidae; genus Artemia; species Artemia sp. Qi Xiang Cuo. The sequence continues at coordinate 24,318,372 of NC_142808.1, read as the reverse complement.
AGCAGGAGCTGTAAGCAGCTCCACCTGAAATCAAACGAAGGTTTGAAAATTATTATTTGTAAATTTCATGAGTCATCTGATTTTGCTAAGTAGAATAAGTTTCGTACCCTCTAGAATGTGATCTAAGGCATGTGTCCAAGAATAAAACCTACGGGGACACTAAAACTTCTAGTGTCCCCCTTTTTTGAAGGGTTAAAATTCACCAAAATCTAATTAACATAAATCAAATTCACCAAAGCCTGTTAACTGTATGAAAATAAGAATTCCGGCTCAAATTTTAATTCAAATATTTTTTCGGGTCTTGGAATCCAACCCCCCTGCCTCAGCGCTTCTTCTCTCTCCGACTTATGTACCTGGCTATATCAGTATTATATTATTCAGAGCAAATCGCTGCTTCAAAGCTTGAAATATGAGACCATCTTTTTAAGAGCTACAACCAATTCAACCGTGGTAAGAATATTTCAAGGCAGTTTAAGAGGCTTACTAATTCTATTTTAAATGGAAACTTCCATGGTCATTTGTCTTCAGTAATTCTAAAGCGAGTACGAAATTTTGATTTTTTATGATTTAGTATTTGACAAAAATTTTATTAGTGTTGATTTAGTATTCATAACTCAAGATTTCCCCGTTTAGAGCGTCATTAGAATTTAATGCAAAAGTCTGTGAATGTTTTTTTTTATACTGCTCTCACCACCAAATTGTTTTAGTTGCGCTCAAGCTCTTTCTACACGATCGACATCTAGTTGCATTAATTTACTGCAAAAAAGGAAGAAAACTCCTCTAAACGATGTTTTCTTTAACCATGGGTGGTCTAACTTAAAATTGTTGTGGTTTCAAATTGTAAATGTGGTTTACGGTCAGAACAATCTTAGCTTGCATTTTTTTTTTTAACAAAAGAAATATAGACCCAATTCAAACCTATTACAATTAACACCAAACATGATTTTCTTTTGTCTTTTTGTGTGTCTGTGTATGTGTGTGTGTGCGTGTTTGTCTCGGAATAACATTATTTACATACAAGTAAAGAGATATATCAATCTAACTGACAAGGATTGACAATAAAACGAATTTGTGGATGTCAATCCCCCCTTTTTGCTTTTTTTTTAATACCTATGCTCTTCTCACTGTTACTAGCTTACGCCAATTTTCTTTCCTTTTATTTTTATTTATCAGCAAGTTCATAACATAACAGGATGAGAGAAATGATAAAATACCTACATGAAATTTGTCTAAGAGCCAAATTTTGCTTTTTGTGTATTTTCTACATATCCTCCAGCAAGATCTCCTGACTTTCTCCTGAGATTAGAGGTGACGGTTTCTTCTATTTTTGAGCTTGTTCTGCTAATTTTTTTGCAGTGAGGCATTACGATTTTGATACCACATTTTCTGGGAACTCCTAAATTTATCAAACTTTGAATTCCCTTCATCTCGGAATTAAATATCCTTGGTATTACCGTAGCCTAGTTTCTTCTAAAAACTTTTTTTTGTATTTGTTTATTGAACAGGGCATAAGAAGTATTAATATGTATATAAATCATACGTTTCCACCATGGATGAATCAAATATCAATTTATAAGTGCTTTTATTCCTATAAGGCTAAGTAGACTAACTCTTACTAATAGAAATTTTGCATCCCTATTCCACAGATTACCAGGAGCTAGACGGGGTATTTAGTAAGTTTATGGACTATACCCATCCTCAGCTTCCAGGGGAAAATCTCCAGCATTTTATTGGGAGGGCAAGAGCGGTCCATATCTGGATAGTCAAAGGACATGGGATGTAAAATATTTTTCTCCACATTACTGGGGGGCAACTGCCCCCTTGCCATCCCCAAATGACGCCCCTGCCAGCTTCAAAACCTGCCTCTTGGACTTAAAAACTAATTTCAGTTGTACATCCGCACCTCTAATCATTCTTACGTGGCTAAGAGTTTGATGTCATTCCTTATTTTAACTTGAGTTCTTTTTCAAAAGTTACGTTAAAAATACAATATCTTTTCTGCGGTTAGAACGGATATGCCCCCTTTGTAGCTACTATCTTCAAGCTTAATCCTCCCAGTTCTCATTGTGTGTTCACATTGTTTTTTTTGCACTATTTAACCGGTATTCATTCAATGAAAAAAATGAACAAGACTCAGGAGAAATGGAACCAATCTGAAAGACTAAAAATCTTCCTTCGTGGATATCAGATCCCAATCTCCCAAAATGCCTTAATCTCTTGCCAAAACAATCGAAGAAACTGTGACGATACAACTGAATGAGGAATTTTTAAGCTGTTTACATATACTGAATAAGTGTTTTTTGTAATGTATGTAAAAACAGGTAGCCAAATAAACACGAATTGGATATTTTATGCCCTTTCTGCTATATTTTTTTTTTCCAAAGATCTTTAAAATTATTTTATGGACCTAGGATAGCGCAAAGTAGCTAGCCGATTTTAAATGATATGTTTTCCTCATCACTAATCAAACTACTCTGTCCAAAACAGACACAAATCAACAACTTAACTTATAATTTATGTCCAAACATTTGGCAGAACATCTATTGAGATTTTTCAAATACACACAGGTTGGCAGTCTTCCTAAACGTTTACATTCTCTGATTCATTATCATTACTGATATCAAGCGTCTCAATACTCAATGGTCATAGCCAGGATTACATTTTGGAAAGGTACACCTTATTTCTGGGAAGGAGCCCTGGCAGAGACAACTGTTCATAAGTAGTGATCATGAGATAGGAAACAAACTTTTAAGGTTATTTTGTCATTTGTATGAGACTAAGCCCTTCTTTTGCACCACTCTTAATTTTTTTACTTGTAGTATTGTGGCCTGAAGAAAATTAATTTACATAAACTATTGAGATAAACGGGATAAGGAGAATATGAGAGAAGTTCTGAAATGATGGTGTTCAACGCAGTGCTAGGACTAAGTACAAACAAAAAGCGAAATTTCAAAAAAAAGACATTGGCCACCAAAAAGATAAAGTTCACCTTGCAATGTCAGATGAGGATATAAGTTATAACATTGAAAATTTGAAAAGTAGTACCACTTTTCCATAAGCATTTTTGTTCATTCTTCATTTCAGGAGTTTTACCTTCTGTACTATGTCTTTCAGTACACTTCTCTATATGCTGTAGTGTACTATGGCGATGTTTAGACGTTTGTGCAGGGTTGCCACCCGGTGAAAAAATCACTAGATTCTTGAAATAAAATCACTAAGTCAGCAGATAAATCATGAGATTATTGACTAGAAATCACTAAAAATCACTATAATTGTAATACTCTTTATCTTTGTAATTAATAATGTTTTTGTTTCTTTACCATGTTCTATGGATGCGTATCTACAGCAAGGGGGTAAAATTACCCCCCTAGATGTGTAAAAATACCTTTAGATTGATGTTTGTTTTTTCTCAAGCAAAAATTACCCTTGAAATCTTAAAAAATGCCTTTTTGCATCTTATGCAGAAAATAGAACAAATCCTTGCTTCCTCCCTGTATTTTTTCGAATTAATGCTCTTGGCTCATACCCCAATCATTGAAAATTGGTTATCGGTAATCTAGTCGAAATATTTGCTTTTCATTTTTATTTTTTTTTTCCTTGTCGATCCAAAACACCAGTTTTTTTCCAAAAAGTATAGAAACTATTTTCTTTTTACCCTAATTGAGCTAGTATAATTATTGGGACACCAGCGACAATTTTGAAAATGACCTTTTTATAATTTCATGGAAAAAAAAATGCCCCACCCTTCACAAATTTCGATAAGCATCGGTTTTATTGCTTCTAGAACTACTTTAATTATACAGAACACACCCAAGAAGTAAAAAGTTATGTTAATCCTGATAAAATAGGCCAAAATATGATGAAAATATAATACTTAATACTTTAGTTTATATAATGATAATTTGGCCTATATATTTACACATTAGGGGGGGGGGTAAAGTAACCTAAATCTATCCTTACCCCCACCCTCCTAATGTGCAAATACATAGCCCAAGTCATATTATTTGTCTTTGTAGCTATGAAACTGGTTTTATAAATCGTACATTATCCTTCTTATCCTCAGCATATTTTCATCCCCGACATATCATCAAGGGCTGCGTAGGTCATGTTAAATCTAAATGTATAGTTTTGGAACCTTTCAACTATGCTAAACAAAATGGCTATTTCAAGCTTTTGATCGAACAATTTTTTGGGGAAAAGGGACGTGTGAGGGGGGCTAGTAGCCATCCCATATTTTTGGTCCAATAAAAAGGACACAGGAAATGTTAAATTCTTTTCAAATGAACCCTCACCCGATGTTCAAGAATTGTTGGTTCGATACGATCGCCCCTGGGGAGAAAAATTAACACGCATCCGTAATTTTTCTTCGGGCAAATAATACAAAATTCAACAATTTTGCAGATAGGGGCTTGAAACCTATACAGTAGGGTTGCTTGATATGCCGAATCTAAAGGTTTGATTTTAATTAAAATTCTTTCACTTTTGGTGGGTGCTTCCTTCCTCTTTCAAAAATCAGGCAAATAAGAGAATTTGGAGAATTATTGGAGTTTCGATTATATATTAAAAGTAAAATGTAAATCATTAGGCAATTCCCAGAGTAAATACACCCACCCCACCCCCCGCTTACTTCCAATCGATTTCAATCATCAAACTAAAATCAGTTTAATCTATTTAGTTATATTACAAATCCTATTATAAAAAGCATTAAGTCCTATTTTTTTTTCAATGATTACTTTTTTTCATTTAGAAAATTATATTTAATGTATACCTTCTTATTTTTCAATGAATCCATTTCTGTTCTATTTGCAGATAAAGAGGGTGCATTCATATCCACCGTTCACTCCACTTTCAAAGGTTTTAACATAAGAAAATCTAATATAGAACTAATAGATTACAGAGAAAAACAAAACCATACATATGAAGATAAAAATTGGACATAAGGAAATATTGTGAAATAGGAAGTATAGAACATTTTTTTTCAATTGTGCGATTAACTAGGTTCGTCTATTATCTTGATGATAACCCTCTGAAGTCTATATCTGGTATGGACGAATGGTGGGAAATCAGAAGTTAAAGGTGGTATATTTGCAAAAATCCCAATCTGGAACACATTGGGAACTGTAGTGAATCACTATTTTGCGTTTTTTTCATTAATTAGCTTTTTGTATTATTTATTCGATTGAATCTTGAATCTACATGCTAAATCGTGAAAAATCACTAGTTTTAGAACAAAATCACAAAGGGTGGCAACCCTGTGTTTGTGTCAATGCTAACATTTGCAGGGTTTATCCAAGCTTCATAAATAATTAGTAAGCTAGTTAGCGGAATAAAAATCAAACAGTTCGTGGTAACGAACTGTAAGTAACGAGCAACCCAGCTCAATAGCAACCGAAACTCTAAAAAACGGAATTTTGATACCAATAGATACATCAAAAGTATTGGATTTTTATGCTGATCTTAAACATATAAGTTTCATCAAGTTTAGCCCTACCCATCAAAAGGTACGACCCTAAGAATATTTGCCAAGGATTTGAAAGAAGAGGGAACACCCTCTAAAAGTCATAGAATCTTAATGAAAATCACGCCGTCAGATTCAGCATATCAGAGAACCCTACTGTAGAGATTTCAAGGTGTAGAATTTTGTATATTTTTTTTGGCCAGAAGAAATATCACGGATGCGTGTTTATTTTTTTTTTTTAAGGACTGATCGTATCGACCCGGTAGTCCTAGAATACCGCTTGAGGGCTCATTAGAACGGGAATTAAAAGCTCCAGTGCCCTTTTTAAGTGACCATAAAACTGAAGGGCAACTAGACCCCCTCATACGCCCATTTTTTCCCAAAGTCACTCGATCAAAATTTTAAGATAACCATTTTGTTCGGCATAGTAAAATTTTTAATAGCTATGTCTTTGAAGATGACTTAATCCCCCACAGCCCCCGAGGGAAGGGGGCTTATTGGGATTAAGTCCGAATAAATTTGGGATTTAGGGGATTATTGGGAAGCATACCGACGTTTTCAATGGTTACGAGAGAGGATCTTTCCATGGAGGACTTTTTCATGGGGGAAGGGAATTTTCCATGAAGAGGCACCGGATTTCCCAGGATTATTTAAAAATGGTCATAAATTAAATTTAAAAAAGGTTTTTTCAACTGGAGGTAAGGAGCAACATTAAATTTAAACGAACAGAAATTATTACGTATATGAGGGGGTTCGCCCCCTCGTCAATACCTCACTCTTTATGCTAAATTTTCTTTAGCACTTTCATAAGAGCTATTTATTCTAATTAAACGGCCTTTGTGATTCAGGGTCATTCTTAAAGAATTTAAACAAAATTCGAACTTTAGCGTAAAAAGTGAGGTATTGACGAGGGGGCAAACCCCTCATATACATAATAATTTCTGTTCATTTTAAGTTTTAATGTTGCTCCTTAGCTTTTAGTTGAAAAACTTGTTTTTTTATTTAATTCTTATGCAAGAGTGAATACAAAATACATTAAATTACCTTCCAGAAGTTAAATTTTGCATGAAGAAATAACCTTATTAAATCATATAGAAACGAAACGATTGGAAAAAGAGAGGTTGATCAACAAAATAAGGGAAAATGTGTAACTCTTTGCTTCGGTTATAAAAGGACAGAACTTTTGGGGTATTATCGCCATTTCTTTTGTGGCTTTGAATTAAAGTCATTGGCTGACCTTGCTCTCATAATTCTTTCCTATTGTAATAGCCCACGAAACTGGTAGTTATCTTAGTGCTAAGAATAATGATAAAAATTGGAGTTCCTTACCCAGTCTTCAACTAACTGATGCACCGTAAACATCGATACAAAACAAAACATTAATGAACGGTGATTATAGCCTCTGTATTCATTAGGAAAAGATTATCATATTTTCATGCTTTTGATGTCTCAAGATCTTAATTGTTGCTGATTTAAGGGAACCAACGAACATTATCCCAAGAATTCTACTAGTATTATGAACACGCCTAGGTATTTAAATTGCCAAGGTCGAGACACTGGTGACATTTTTCCCCCACCAAAGAGTGCTGAAAGCCTCTTAGTCCCCTTTCAAAAAATCCTAAGCGATGTGAAAGTCATTTTATTATCTCGTCCTGGCCTAACCTGAAGTCCTAAACGTCTCCTTTTTCTCTAACTTATCACATGCTATTTAGTATATGCTATGAAGTTATGGGCAAGACCGAGACAGTAAGAATTACTTCTTATAAAAATAAAAAAACACTAGCTTCAACAAAATTACCGTATGTAATCCATTGGAATGGAAGTGTGCAATTAAAATTCTAAATTGCACTCGTAAGCTCATCGTAAATTACGGTCTGTTTTTTTAATTGCCACCTCAACAAAACGACAGAACCCTCTCAATTGTTTTATTGTACCTCAATTGTATATCCCACAATTAAAAGGATTCATGTGAATTCGGCAGGCTTGTATCTCTTGACTTGGCGTTGCTTTTAAATAACGACTGGAATTTCCTTTAATGCATGTAAAAGTTGTTCTATTGGGATGAACTGTTAACTTCATTAGCTTTTTAAATGATATTTGTCTCGATATTTTATTTTATTTTGAAAAAAATTACTTAAGATCTATGTGAACAGTTGTTGATGAATAGGTGGGTTGGATTTAAAGCTATGAGCCATTGCTCCAGTACTTGTTATTTCTAGAAAAATAGAAAAATTGAAGCTTAATTTCCATCAAAAGGTGAAACAAGGAGTCCTTTAGTTTTATAGTTGTATCATTAGTTAAACTATGGGATTTATTGGACAGTTAGAAATTTATTAGATAAACAATACATTTGCACTGTATATTTCGCTATTGTTATCATAGTGCGTTAATTTTTATTCCTAACCCATATGAAAATAGTGTCTACATCTAAATCCTCGAGTACTACGTCTCTATAAAATTATTAAATGCCCTACATCCTTAAGCTTCATCTCATTCTTAGTCCAGACCAAGACTATATAAAAACTTGAGACCTTTCATGGAAGATATTATTGCTGAATGCCAATAATACAATATAGCTAAGCCTATTGTCATGTTCATTATAAATATACAAATTAAAGTTGCATCATATAAGAAAAAGAAACGATCAAAAATGGGGTTTTTAAGGCCCAACGATAATACTGAATACACAAACAAAGCGAATATTTCGAAAGGCTTTTCTGGCCTTAAAAATCCCATTTTTGATCGTTTCCTTTTCTTATTTTATGGCAGGCCAATATGGCTTAAGAAATTAAAGTTGCATCAGTTTATAAACTTTTGAAATAATACTTCTTATCCGCTAAGACAATTTTCGGAAGTTTCTTCGTCGTTTTACCTAGTCTTGATTTGCATGAGTTTATTATTCAAAAGGAATATCCCTTCTAGCGTCAGGACGACAGAAATTACATCGAAACCTGGTAAAGTGCTTTTATTTAGCTTTGCAAGCACAATTTAAGTGTAAAATCCTTGTTCTGTTGTAACTGTCATCTAATAATTAAAAGCATAGATGGCGCGCAAACTTTTTACGCACACGAAAAATTTGATGAATTTCTGGGATTGCGTATTCTCTAATTATACGCTATTAGCACGACCCTAAAATAGCTTGATGAGGGATCTGAAGCTACTTAAGGTCTAATTCCTTTTTGGCACTGAAAGGGTATAGAAAAGGACAATCTATATTCCGAGAAAATTACACATAATTTCTTTATGGGAAGTTTAATATGCCCTAGGTGCCTTATCTATAGAGTCTAAAACATCGTTTGAACAGAAAATAACAGTAAACTAAAGTATATTCTTGTTTATCAAACTCGTGATCCAGGATTACTTTAAGGACGTTACGTCAGAAAAAATAGGGCTAATAGTCTTTTCGGAAACCTCTCTATTAAGATTACCTAAAGACCGGAAATATACGTGAAAGTTTTAAGTAATGTTTTGGGTCAATTAAAAAAAGAATACATATTCTGTTTTTAGAATAAATTTGTCAATTTGGTCAATTATTGGCACGTTTTTCACATAGCCCCCCCCCCCCAGATTTTGCTCTAGATCCACCCCTGCAATAGACAGAGTAATCCTTTTAAGTCCCTCCAGAGTATTTTATTTAAAGTGATGGAGTGATGAGCTACCAGAAATAAACTTTAATAACTTCCATTGGTAACAAAATGCCACACGTTCAAAACTGACAAATAAAGTCTATGATAAGTTATATGTCTTTTTCATGAAGGAATTCTCGGATCTAATTAATTAATGCGGATGTTTGATAGCTATACGACCCTATAAATGTCGTAAGAAATGCAAGACAAAGCGTTGTCAGAACCTTCCTCATCTGCAAAGTTAACAGATTTTGGTACTCTATGCACATCCGTATTTGACAATTTTCGTTTGGTATTGAGTCTTTTTGGATAGTTTGTTATTTTAGATGTTTTGATTTTCCTTGTACTTGTTATTACGCTTTTTATCATTTATTATTTAATTATAAAAAGCTGTGTCTAATTAAAAAAATCCAAGGTATTGTATTATAAATTGAAAAAAAATTCACTTAAACGTATTAAAGTCCATTTTTTCGTACTCGGAAACATTTTCAGTTTTTATACTTGTGTCATATTTTACAGTTCTCTAGTGACAGCAATTAAATGAAAAAAAAAGTTTTTTTTAACTGAAAGTAAGGAGCGACATTAAAACGAACAGAAATTTTTCCGTATATGAAAGGGGCTGTCCCCTCCTCAATGCCTCGATCTTTACGCTAAAGTTTTTTTTTATTGTTTTAAAAAATAGAGTCGTGAGAAAGTGTCAAACATTAGCGGCAAATTTTCTCAGGCGCGTAACTTTTGATAGGTAAGACTCAACTTGTGAAACTTATATATTTTAATCAGCATAAAAATCTGATTCTTTTGATATATCTATTGGTATCAAAATTCCGTTTTTTAGAGTTTCCGTTACTATTGAGCCGGGTCGCTCCCTTACTTACAGTTCGTTACCACAAACTGTTTGATAGCGGTAATTTTTTTTTTATCTCAAAACGCTGAAATTTGTCATTATATGTGGTGTGCAAGCTACCTGCTGCCGTATTCTTCCTTATTACAACTTTACTAAATTTTGTGTCCACGATCCAGTGCGTCAAATCAGTATTTCACGGATTGGATCGTGGATACAAGGTTTTTATTTTTTGGATGGAACTAGGGATTGAGAGTTTTTTAGATCCTCTACTCTGCAATAGTTTCATTCTTTACTTACTTAGCCCCCTTAGGAGGTTTTTTCTTGGAAGGGAGGGGGTCTCTGACCTCTGATCCCATGTGAATCTTGTACAAAGATTTAGGATGATACAATTGGCAAAAAATCGTTTTCTATTAATTGTTTAATATTCGAAATCACCTCTTCACTATATACGTAAAAAAGGGTTGGATTTTCGTTCAAAATATCCGTAAATTTGAAAATTTTTAAATTCAATATCTTTTAAAAAGTGGGATAATAAGGTAATGTTGTCTTCTTCAGGACTTTTGTAAAATTCTGGTCTCACCCCTGCGTAAGTTAAAAGGAGAAAATTTCTGGTTATTTTCTTACCTCTTTTAAGTTTTTCCTTATTCGGGATACTGATTGATTTTGAGAAGCCGTTTAAATTTAAAAATATACAAGAACAAATAATAAATTTTGTAGTCTTTCTTTTGCTCTAGCATACATACTGTATGCTCAAATGTTTGGCATTATTGATCTATAAGCTTCATCTGACTCCCAAGTATTTCTAATATATCTCTTGTCAACTCCACACTTTTTCTGTTATGTTTTTGGAATGTTTTTTTTTTTTTTTTTAGCTTTAAATCAAAGAATTTGCATAAGAATAAATAGCTGGTCAATGATAAATCTGATTAAAGAATGGTGCTTACTTACTCTGAATTACCTACCTACTCTCATTCTAACACAATAATTATTTTGATTTGACCAGGTCTCATTTTTGTGTTACAGATACTACCTATAATATTGAAGATTAGTCATTTTCAAAACTCCTACAACTTAAAGAATAATACAAAACCGAAACTTCTTCATGGAAATCAAGTATTTATTAAAAAAAACTTATTACAGATGCGCTATTCAAAATATTAATCATTGCTGGCCCCAGCCTTTGCTCATAACCTTTTAGACCTTCTTCAAAAAGTCAAGCAATTTTAAAGCAATCCCTGTATCGAACCACTTTTTCTCCATGCCATTGAGACCTCACTCATGAAAGGGTCGTATAATACTATTAAATTTACTTTCGAAAAAATTCTATTGAACGCAAACAACAGGGAAATTTATAGAGATTGGAAGTTATTGTCCTAAAATCAAGATTACAACTACGGTATACAAAATACTGTTGTTTCATTTATGAGGGGAAAAAAACAGACCCAAAAAACGGTATACACCCTCGCCCGAGTAAAATACCTCCCCCAAAAAATACCCCCCATGGAAAATAAGTCTTTCAAAACTTGAGAGTTTTATTTAATTTTTTTTCAGTAGGGGGGGGGAGGAATTTCGGTACTTGTGTATTATACGCCCCTCACTCAACTTTACGCTGTGTAAAATTCAAGAACAAACCAGTTTCTTCGTTAATCGTTTTCAGCTTACCCTGAGACAAGACAAAGATAAGTGACAGAATAGATGGGAAATATATAATTTGGGCTTTACTATTAGTAAAAGTAAGCAAAATGACAATTTTTACAAATAAATAAGACACCAACAAAAAGAATATTTAGGAAAATTTATCACAACGATATAGGTTCAAATTACACTCATAATATGAAACGAATTTGCTTATTATCGCTTTGGGACTGACAGCACTAATTCTACAAGCATTGACTCGTTATCGTTTTGTTAAATTTATTCACTAATTGCAGACCTGTCAATACTACAACTGTAATGCAAAATCTAATAATATTATTTAACCCTAAGGTAAAGTCGCCGTTAGCGCACTGAAGTAAAATCATTATTATTAATCATTTTAACAATGGTTAAGTGGCTTGAAGGTGTATCTTAGTGAATAAAACATAGGCCTATACCATAACACTAAATAGAATAGTTCTAGGCGTTTACCCCCCGGAAAATACCCCCCACCCCCCGCGGAAAATACCCCCGCGGAAAATACCCCCTCCCCCGCGATAAATAGTCCCCGGAAAATATCCCCGGTAAAATCCCCCCCCTGAACACCCCCCCCCCGTAGAAAATAAGGCTTCAAAATTTGAGAATTTTATTCGAGTTTTTTTTTCGTAGGGGGAAGGAATTTTTGTACTTGTGTATAATGCGCCACTCACTCAAGTTTACGCTGTGTAAAATTCGAGACACACCAGTTTTTTCGTTAGTTTCTTCGTTACTTTAGAAATAAATTTGGGTCATAGATTTGCATATTAGGGGGGGGGGATACAGTATAACGGGTCTGCATGTAAGTTGTGTTTGGTACAAGTATTCTGCATATTAGATAGATAGATATTGAAGTGTATTTTAAAGCCAACCCTGAACATAGTATAAAATAACATAAATGAAAGGCACAAATAACATAAACTTGGATCAGCAATCATCATAAAACACTTAAATGAAACAGTACATTAACCTAATAATAGTACTTAATACTTGGAAAAACGGTCATTGAAAAAAAAAGTAACACTTAACACTTGGAAAAAAACCACTTAAATGAAACATAACATTTACTTTAGTTTCCGCGGGGAGGGGGGGGGTATTTTATGTGAGGGGTATTTTCCGGGTGGGGGGGGGGTTTAACGCCGGCCACCATATAGACTAGTGCTAATTGATATACTGCATGCAGTTTCTACTTTAACGGACTACTTGGAATAAACAGGTTATTCTATCAGGTTAAGCAAATGAGTTGAACAATTAAGTCTCCCCTGTGATTTCGATGGATTTTATTTTTCGGTCAGATAGTTTGTTTCCCTCGTATAAAAGAACAGGCTTTTCTCGACTGTCCTAGGAAAAATAATTAGCCAATCTTCCTCCGTCTTAAATAAATTTTGAACTATAATAAGTAATAATATTAAATCCTGAATTTTTCATGGGGTTCTCATTTTGTAATAACTAATGGCATTGTCTGTATCGGGAAAGGGGGGTGGTGAGTTGTCTTGGATTATTTTTCTGTTTTTAATTACGTAGTACACAAGAATCCACTGGCAGATCCAGGGGGCCAAGGAGGGACCCCAGGCCCCCCAAGATTTTTCTGTGCCTCACCACTTGTTTTCTTCTGTTTTCCCTCTTTCTTTTTTTAAATCAAATTTGTTAATTTTGTCAATTATTGGCGGACTTGTCACTTTGCCCCCACCCCCTCAAGATTTTTTTGAGGGGGTTAAGATTTATTATTGAGCCCCCTCCCAAGATTTTGCTCTAGATCTGTCCCTGCAAAAAGCAAGTACAATTACAAAAATACACAGAAGCTGCTAAGGCCTAGCTTTTGGTCCAAGGGCAAGGCAGTAAAATTGTCGAACGAACAGATAGCAATATCGAAGCAGGCACAACTCAGGACTATGAATGGGATTGCATATTGGTAAATTCTATAGTAGCTTGCTGGAGAAGTGCTCAAAGTCGAAAATGTTGAATTTCTTTTGTAATTTCATAAGGAGTTATCTATAGCCAAGGAGACCTCCCCCCATAAATTTTAGACCGTTAACTTTTAAAGTTCAGGCACTAATAGACTGTCGATTTTCCTAATTCGTGGAGTCCCCATCTCTTGAAAATTTAAAAGACTGTTAGCACCTTGACCAAAGAGAAGTGGCGGTGTAAAATTATTTGAAAGTCTCCTTGACTGTAGCTATCCACCCACCAGATCTGAGATAGACTTGGGCAGTTTTATGGAAGATAGGGGGGACTCGGAAGTGAGATACCTCTCTAAAATCGTTTGCAGGGTTTAAAATAACAACCTCAAAAGATTCTTGCGATTCTGAGCCGTGGCAATGAAATCCTGCAGTTTGGGCTTAACACATTTTTGCACCATGTCCAGACCTAGCATCTTCATTGTGCTGAGTCAGGACTTACCTAGTTTGTGCATCATGTCAGGATTTATTTCAAGCGTCGCCAGAATTCTGTAAATCAGAATTTTTTTTTCTTCTCTTTTTTGAACCAAGTAAGACTTCGTTTGTTTTTTCAAGAGTCAGAGCTTATACTTTATTTGCACTGGGTCAAGGCCTACTTTGTGTTCGTACCAAGTGAAGAAACAGTCCGTTTCTGCACTGAGTCCAGACTTAACCTCATTTTGGCCCGACTCAGTCTTAAGCTTGGACTTATCTCGTTTTTGCACTGAGTCAGGACTTTTTTTCTGGAGCAGGAACTCAGCCGTTTTTGCACTGAGTCTTTTCACAGCTTGGACTCAACTGGTGTTCGCATCAAGTTAGGACATAACTCCTTTCTTGTGTCGAGTGAGGACTTAGCTTGTTTTAACCTAGTCGAAACTTAACCTTTTCTTGTTTCTAGTCAATCTGTAGCTTGAACCTGACAAAGGATTAGCTTTTTTTTTTCCGAATCAGGCCTCAGTTTTTTTGCAAAAAATTTAAATAATTGATCTAACTTGGGAACTCCAGTCTGATGGACCCTCCGCCTCCGCCCCTCTGCATGCGTATCTGAATGAAGCCCTCAAATATTACCCCTGAAGATGCACTTTAAAACCATCTGACTGAACACATTTTAAATTACCATAAGACAATCTTCCTTGAAATTTTGACTGTGCTTACCCATGTTTAAGATATTTAGTTTGTGGTACGAGCTTTCATAGTATTTGGTAATATTTATGATCTGGAAATGGAGGACCTGGAAATGCATGAAATCTTTCCAATCTTGTGGGAAATTTTTTGAACCTTTGCCATTACATTCCAAACCCAAGCATCTCGCCAATATTTTCTAGGGCTAGATAACAGATATAATTTTCTTTGCTGTGATTTTCAGTTTTGATTAACTTTAAGCAGAAAAGAACAAGCAACTACTTTAGTAAAAGTAGTTTTATATTTGGCTTTATATTTTGGATGAAGTTTGGAATTTTAATTCTTATTCTTATATCTAGGCGGTCTTTTCTCAATATAATAAAAATGGATTTTTGCCTAAGAATCACTCAGGATTTGTTCATTGCAGAGGCGATTAAAAGAGGAGGTTCAATAATTGTAATTGTCTGATTAGTTGGATAGATTATAACTTTGATAAGTAATTATAAACAAAACCAAAATTAATCTCCCTTGACCAGCTGATCTGGGCTGTTAGTTCATCTTATTTGTCTGACTATAATCGACAGCATTTTAGTATAGTGCAGAATACCAATTTTGGGGGAATTAGCTTATTTAAAGGAAGAAACAAAATATGGCAATTGATCACAAATCACCCTTGATCACAAATGACCTTGATCACAATTTATCACAAATGACCCTTCTGTCATAATTGGAGCATGGCTGTAAAATATTCTAACTGACCCCTTTACATATTCCAACAAGCCACTGATGGACGGGGATAGACACTCAGGGACTTTTATAATGAATAACCCTGAATGAACCCTGAATCACAAAGGCCGTTTAATTAGAATAAATAGCTCTTTTGAAAGTACTAAAAAAAACTCTAGCGCTAAGAGCGAGGTATTGACTTGGGGGTGAACCCCTCTCCCCCCCCCCATATGCGTAACAATTTCTGTTCGTTTTAGATTTTAATGTTGCTCCTTACTTTCAGTTGAAAAAACTTGTTTTTTTAATTTAATTTCTGATCGTTTTTTAAATAATGCTGGGAAATCCGGCGCCGTCTTCATAAAAATTTTCTTCCCCGTGAAAAATTCCGCCATGGAAAGATCCTCCCACGCAACCCCGTCCCCTAATTCCTCAAACCAGAAATACCCCCCCCCCCCTCCTGAAAACGTCTGTATACTTTCCAATAACCAATACTATATGTAAACAATGGGCAAAGTTCATAACTTGCAGCCCTTCCCCCGGGGACTGTCGGGGATTAAGTCATCCTCAAAGACATAGTTATTAGATTTTTAGAGTATGCTGAAGAAAATGGCTACCTCAAAGTTTTGATCGGGTGACTTTGGGAAAAAAATGAGTGTGGGATCAATGTTTTTGGTCATTTAAAAAGGGCACTAGAACATTTAATTTCTGTTTGAATTAACCCTCTTGCGATATTCGAGGACAACTGGGTCAATGCGATCACTCCTGAAAAAAACAAACAAATAAACACGCATCCATGATCTTTCTTCTGGCAAAAAATACAAAATTCCACATTTTTACAGATAGTAGCTTTAAATCTCTACAGTAGGATTCTCTGATACGCTGAATCTGATGGTTTGAGTTTTATTAACATTCTATGACTTTTAGGGGCTGTTTCCCCCTTTTTTCGAAAATAAGGCAAGTTTTTTCAGGCTCGTAACTTTTGATTGGTAAGACCAAACTTGATGAAACTTATGTATTTAAAATCAGAATTAAAAGCCAATTCTTTTGACGTACCTATTGGTATCGGAATCCCGTGTTTTGGAGTTACAGTTACAATTGAGCCGGATCGCCCCTTACTTACAGTTCATTACCACGAACTGTTTGATAAACAGAGTGACATAGAGCGTTCTCTTTCAACAAACTTTTAAGCAAATGTAAACTTTATGAGTTCCATTACTTCGGTGTTTACATTTCAGAAGCTTCGTCTCCTACGTGACGGAATTTCTTGACAATTAAAAATTTTTTCATTCCCCCTTAATCCCATTCTGCGAGCTCTGAAGTCTTGAGCATCCGACCTGAGCGACTTTAACGAGAGAATGGAGGCGAGAATATGCCATAAAGAAGTTTTTTTTTTGCTAGTTTAAGAGCAAGACTCAAAATAAAGCAAGAATTAGGTCAAGAATCAAATAAAGTAAGCTTTTTTTGTATCTGCCTGTCACCTGGAAAAACAACCAAACTATGAAAGTAAAAAATGCTTCATCAACATGCTGAATATCCAACGACAGGGCATGCATTTGCTAAGACTGCTCGTTCATGCCACCACCTTCATGTTATTTTTTCTTTTAGTATTAGAATAAAAAAGCAAGCTAATGATTAGAAAACTGGCACCTTGTGAAGTAAGTGCAAAAAGCCGTACTTTAATGAACTAAAAACACTACAAAAATAATTCTAATTTTATTTAAACAGAAAATATGAACAACTGTATAGTATCAAATATGCTATACCTAACATTCTTTTAGTCAACATAATGAAAAAAAAAACAAAAAAAACAAACGATGAGGCAAAATTCCATAAATTAATCGAACACACTGTTGAAAGCACTATAGTGGAAGAAAATACACTAAGCTCGGGTTAGGCGAACAAAACCTCTTCCATGGTTAGTTTGAAATTTACCCTGCTTAAAACAAACATCTTAGCAAAACTCAAACTATTCAAAATTTAGAGCAGCAGTGAAAAAGAGCTATATAGATTGCTGGGCAAAATTACATTGCCTGCTCAATGAAAAAGACTGGTTAGAACATTAAATAAACACGAAAATACTGCAAATCTATTTTATTTTTTCTAATTGGCGAATTTGGAACGATTTACAGGCCAATCGCTAGATATGTTGAAAATGCTAGAACCGTTTAAAGGAAAGATATTGTTTAAAGATAATTATCCATATGAACACATTTTTGATGACATTTTTATCAGCTGTTGAACTTTAAAATAAAAGTTTAGTAATGATTATTGCTGCGAAAATGTTTGAATCTTAGTGAATTGAAGGAGGAGAAATGAAATGGAATGAGGACTGTGAAAGAAATAAAAAAAAAGGATATTTTTTTTGTTTAAAGAAAGAATAATTTTTTCCCAATAATATCTTCAGACTTTTTAATTGAATCATTTTTTTTTACAATGCTCTAAAAGAGATAGGAAAACACTGCAAACCATAAAATAAAAGGACAGAATTTCACATATCATTCCGGTGTCAAGAAAAGTTAACAATAAAAAAAATCGAAAAATTTAAATTAAACTAACGAATCAAAACAAGAAAAAAAATAATGAAATATTGGAATATATCTATAATTAAATCAATCTTAATATTTTGTGATTTTTAGGGTTTTTTCTTCGTTTTTATTCATTTTATCAGGTGAATATAACGGTAACTATTAAAGGCAATATGTTAGGAATAACAAAACATCTTTTCAAAACAATAAATGACAAATAAATGTTACCAGTTGCATGTGCATTTCAAAAATGTCATGTTAATACAGTAATTGTTTCAATAACTTACTTCGAATTTTATAAAAAAACAAAACAATGAAAAAACAAGGGTAACCACAGCCAGTAAAAAAAAGAAGAATATGTAAATATCTTCTTTATTTATTTTACTCAATAAAGGAGAAAGCCATAGGCTTGTGTTCTGTCGAGACTTCTGCTCAACCTTCTTCAATGCAAAATTAAAAGTAAAAAACAGCGATAAAAATCTAGAGGACTTTAAAAAAAAGACAACTTAAAAACAAACGTTAGAACAAAAAGGCCTTTTCTAAGCAACAGTGAAGGAGCAGCTGAAAAAGTAATCTGATAAGATTGGCTATTAAGGAATTGGTTTTATGTACGTCTTTTTTGAACACTAATCGCTTACCAGTTGGCATGGGGCTATTACAGACCGTACTAAGATCCTATTTTGCGGGGAGAAAAATGCGTAAGATCGGAATTAAAAAGTTAATTGCAAAAGGGAATTAGTTATGGGAATTATTTCATTACAAAGATCAAAATCAACAATTTTTTGGGGATTCAAAAATATATAAAACTGGTTAATTTTTAAGGTACCTACCACGAGCATGAAAAATTGTGGGGGAAAAATCCCCAGAAGAGCTTGATGAATGTTACGCGATTAAATTTACTGCATCAAGCCCCTATTTGTAAAAATATAGAATTTTGTATTTTTTTTTTCTCTCAGGTATGGTCACAGATGCATGTTTATTTGTTTTGTTGTTTTTTCCGAGGTTGTCTTTTCCTGGGGAGGTCACATCCAGCCAATAGTCCTAGAATGCCTAAGAATGCTCATTAAAAAGGAAATTGAAAATTCTAGTGCCCTTATTTCAGTAGAAAAAAGGTTGCTCACCTGCGAAGAGACGCTTTCTGCCATTTTTTGGTACAAAGCGACAAATTGACCCAAAAGATACCAAAAACCTATCAAGCGAAAATTATAAGATAGCCAATCAATTAAAAACTATCAAAAATATCAGCTTTCCAAATTTCCAAAACAGTAATACGTAGCGGTGGCGCATTCGTTCCCAAAAATTCAATTAGTCCAAATAAAATAAACGGTTAATTTAAGCATTTATTTAAAGCCTCATTCAAAAAAATTGATTCATTTGAGATTTGATAAAATTATGTTGAGTGGTGTATAAATACGCATCAGCCTATAAAATTCCTAAAAAAAAGATTTGTCCGAAGAAATCACCTTTTTTTTAATTTAATCCCTTTTTCAAAAAAGAAAAAAAAATTCCCTTTATACCAAATAAAAATGAAAGAAACCGCCTTAAAAACAATAAAAAAGATGACCTTATAATTAATCTTTGACATTTCAACCCCATCCCCTCCTAATAGACATTTGAAGGGATCTATTTTTCAAGGACAATTATCGTTCTAGAAGGAATTATAATATGAATATTAAACTTGAATGTAAGAAAAGGTGGGTCGAAAGTGGGAAACTAGTCTGTTTCAATTTAAGAGTGCCTTAGATCAAACAGCTCGAAATAACGAACTGCAAGTACAGGGCAACTTTTATCGATATAAACCGAACCTAAAAAACGAAGTTTTGGTAACAAAATATGCAACAACAAAACCCATTAGTCATTCTGGTTTTAAATATAATTTTAATTAATTTTAATTTAATTTTAATTAGTCATTCTGGAATTAAATATAATTCTGAATTTTAAAGTTGCTCGTCATTGCTATTAGAACATGAAAAATTTGCATAGTTCTAGAAACACTAATTGAACACCCCCCTCCCCCCAAAAAAGAGGTTTGCGATATTGATGTAAATTATCTATCATTAAATATATGTGAGAGCCCTTAGCTACTATCTGCAAAAAGAGTAACTTCTCAGTTTTTATGAATCGACTAATTATTCAGATGATCACGAATTTAACCTCTGATATCCCACCAGTAAGAAGAATTTTGAGTTGGAATAAGAAGTATTTTCAAAGTACTATAAATCTTTATTGTAATGAGAAGGGGGTTGAGGAGGGGGCAGCTCCCTTCACATACGGAATAATCTGAGTGTATTGCAATTTTTAATGCTGCTCTTTGCTTAGTATTAATTTTTTTCAAATAAGGAAAATACAACTAAATTTCTATTCAAAGTCCATTTTTGATACCAATGGATGCATCAAAAGAATCAGATTTCAATGCTGATTTCAAATCTATAAATTTCATCAAGCTTAGTCCTACCCATCAAAAGTTACGCGCCTGAGAAAATTTGGCTGATTTTCGAAGAAAGGGGGAAAGATCCCCTAAAAGTAATAGAACCTTAATGAAAATCCCACCATCATATTCAGCGTATCAGAGAACCCTACTGCAGCGGTTTCAAACTCCTATCTACAAAAATGTGGAATTTTGCATTTTTTGCCAGAAGAAAGATCACGGATGCGTGTTTATTTGTTTTTTTGTTTTTTTTTGTTTTTTTTCCCCAGGGGTGATCGTATCGACCCAGTGGTCCTAGAATATCGTGGGAGGACTCATTGGATCGGAAATTAAAAGTTCTAGTGCCCTTCATAAGTGATCAAAAAAATGGAGGGTAACTAGGCTCCCTCCCACGCTAATTTTTTTCCCAAAGTCACCTGATCAAAATTTTGAGATAGCCATTTTGTTCAGCATGGTTGAAAATATGATGAATATGTCCTTTAGGATGAATTCATCCCCCGAAGTCCCCAGGGGGAGGGCTGAAAGTTATGAACTTTGCCCAATGCTAACATATAGTATTGGTTATTAGGAAGTATTCAGGGGGGATTTTTTCTGGTAGTAGGGGGATGGGTGGGTTGGGGGTTAAGTGGGAGGATCTTTCCATGAAGGAAGTTTTTATGGGGGAAGGGAAATTGCTATGAAGGGGGCGCCGGATTTCCCAGCATTTTCTGATCTAAAAAAAAGATCAGAAATTAAATATAAAAAAAACAAGTTTTCCAACTGAAAATAAGACGTAACATCAAAACTTAAAACGAACAGAAAATATTACGTGTATGATTGGGTTCACCGCCTAGTCAGTACCTCGCTCTTTAAGCCAAATATTTTTTAGTACTTTCATAAGAGCTATTTATTCTAAATAAGGGCCTTTGTGATTAAGGGGTCATTTTTAAAGAATTGGAACAAAATTCGAAATTTAGCTTAAAGAGCGAGGTATTGACTAGTTATTAGCAAGGTATTAGGGGGCGATCCCCCTAATATACGTATTAAAAATATATGAATATAGAAGTTCGTTACGTAAGTTAATTCGTAAGTTACGTATATTTATTACAAATAAAAACGTTCGTAAGTAAAATTAAACAAGTTTCGAGAAAGCCATTTAACCAAATAAAAGTAAAATTAATATACAAATTTTGTTTTAATTATTCATGTACGGTGAGCCAAAATCAAAATCTGCATCAATTCAAAAACGTTCAAAAACTAAATTAAAAAAAAACAAGTTTTTTGAACTGAAAGTAAGGAGCAACATTAAAACTTAAAACGAACAGAAATTATTCCGTATATGAAAGGGGCTGTCCCCTCCACAACGCCTCGCTCTTTACGCTAAAGTTTGATTTTCTCACAACTTTTCTTTTTTTAAACAATTAAAAACTTTAGCGTAAAGAGCGAGGCGTTGAGGAGGGAACAGCCCCTTTCATATACGGAATAATTTCTGTTCGTTTTAAGTTTTAACGTCATTTCTTACTTTTAGTTAAAAAAACTTGTTTTTTTTATTTAATTAGCGTAAAGAGACAAGAAAAAGGGGATACAGCTGGCCCCTCATAATTGGGGCCATTTATGTTTGTTTCTTGCAGAAGAAAAAGTCTTGTTGCATATATTCTTCGTGCATATATTTACGTTAAATAACTTATCCTGTCAAATTATCATATTCTGTTATAGAAAAAATTAGATAGGCAGAAAAAGACTTGTTAGCAACACATTATCCTAATGGCAGCATCCTACGGAGGGCGATATGAAAAATTCACCCTTTTAGCCTGCACTACAAAACTGACAAACAAACAGTGGCGGATCCAGAGGGCGAAGGGGGCGCGCGCCCCCCTAGTGTAGTCTAAAGTAGTGTAATTTACTTAATTAACCCAAGTTTGCGTTAATTAAACTTGCTCATAACGCAAGTTTATCGGATCAACCTATTTTGCCCCCCCCCCCTCCGCCCCGTAAGAAAATCCTGGATTCGCCCCTGCATACAAACAGGGAAACATATTAAAAAAAAACTAACCTTAATGTCACATTTAAAATTAAAAAAGAAATAGAATTGTTTCAACTGTGGCAGGTATAAAAACAATCTCCATCTTGGGTAGTGATGTTTATAGGGTCCTAAGTAGTACTTGCGTGTTCCTCCTATATTGTCCAGACCCACTGTTAGTTATGAGACATATTTTCTGAACATATATACTCAATCGACAAAGACCTGGAGTAAAGCCAAAAGCCTGGGGAATTTGATCCTGACTGGTCCCAATATGTTTGTGACAATCTGCGCCTTTTCATTTGTTTCATAATACTTCTATTATTGCCCCATAAAAGGTCTCACACAATTTTTCAATGAGGCAGTTTAAAACAAGAAATACATCAACTAAAGAATTGCCTTTTGATAGAGAAACTGGGGAAACCTATCTTAGCCTCACTTACAATGCATAGATTAGTTCTAGACTTTCCCTGTTTTTGGCTTCGTCATATTTCGCAATCAAACTTCGTGGTAACGAACTGTAAGTAAGGAGCGACCCGGCTCAATGGTAACCGAAACTCTAGAAAACGAGTTTTTGATGCCAATAGATATATCAAAAGAATCAGATTTCAATGCTGATTTCAATTATATAACTTTCATCAAGTTTAGTGCTACTCATAGCAGGTTACGCGCTTAAAAAAATTTGGCTGATTTTCGAAAAAAGAGAGAAAGAGCACCAACAAGCTTTGGAATCTTGATGAAAATCACGCCATCATATTCAGCGTATCATAGAACCCCATTAAAGAGTTATTAAGGTCCTATCTACAAAAATGTAGACTTTTGCATTTTTTTTTTTGCCTGAAGAAAGATCACGGATGCGTGTTTATTTGTTTTTTTTTTTTTTGTTTTTTCCTAGGGGTGATCGTATCAACCCAGTGGTTCTAGAATATCGGGAGAGGGCTCATTCGAACGGGAATTAAAAGTTCTAGTTCCCTTTTTTAAGTGACCAAAAAAAATGGAAGGCAACTAGGCCCCCTCCCACGCTTATTTTTTTCCCAAAGTCACCCGATCGAAATTTTGAGATGGCCATTTTGTTCAGCAGGGTCGAAAATATGATAAATATGTCTTTTAGCATGACTTAATCCCCCGACGTACCCAGAGGGAGGGATAAATGTTTTTAAGTTTACCAATTGTTAACATATAGTTTTGGTTTTTCGTAAGTAAACAGACGTTTTCTGGTGGTTTTTTTCGGGTTGGGGTTGGGAAGGGTGGGTCGGGGGTTATGTTGGAGGATCTGTCCCTGACGGAAGGGTGCATGGGGGAAGGGACATTGCCATGAAGGGGGCGCCGGACTTGCCAGCATTATTTATTGGTTATTGGGAAGTATACAACCATTTTCAGGAAGGATTTTTTCTGGAGGGGGAGGGGCTAGAGGAGGGGGTTGCTCTGGAGAATATTTCCGTGGAGGATGTTTCTTTGGGGTAAGGGACATTTCTATGAAGGAGGCACCGGATTTCCAAGCATTATTTAAAAAACGATCAGAAATTAAATAAAAAAAAACAAGTTTTTTCAACTGAAATGTAAGAAGGAATATTAGAACTTAAAACGAACAGAAATTATAACGTATGTGAGGAGGTTCACCCCCAAGTCAATACCTCGCTCTTTACGCTACAGTTTTTTTTTGTTCTTTTAAAAGAGATATCTATTATATTTAAAGGTCCTTTGTGTTTCTGGTTTTTTTTATTAAATATTTTTTTTAACTTTTAACTTATAGAGCGTGTTTTTTAATATGGGGATAACCCCATCATATAATTAATAACATGTACGTAATAAAAAAAACAATAAAAAAACAAGCGATACGGCTCAATAGTAATCGAAACTTTTAAAAACGGAATTTTGATATCAATAAATTTATCAAAAGAATGGGCTTATCGTTATGACTCAAAATATTTGAATTTTAATAAGTTTAGTATTAATCATCAATTGATACAATCCTGGGACAATTTCCTCGATTTTTTAAAGAGGGGGGAAACATCCCCTACAAGTGAAAGTATTTTACTGAAAATCACACTGTCAGATTCAGCGTATCAGAAAACCCTATCACATAGGTTTCAAGCTCATATCTGCAAAAATCTGCAACTTTGTATTTTTTGCCAGAAGAAAAATATACGAATATAGAAGTTAGTTACGTAAGTTAATTTGTAAAGACATCCATTTAGCAAAAGAAAAGTAAAATTTTTATGCAAATAAAAGCTGCATTAACTAAAAAACGATCAGAAATTAAATAAAAAAAAACAAGTTTTTTTAACTGAAAGTATGGAGCGCCATTAAAACTTAAAACGAACAGAAATTATTCCGTATATGAAAGGGGCTGTCCCCTCCTGAACGCCTCGCTCTTTACGCTAAAATTTGACTCTGTCTCACAACTTTATTTTTTTAAACAATAAAAAAATTTAGCGTAAAGAGCGAGGCGTTGAGGAGGGGACAGCCCCTTTCATATACGGACTAATTTCTGTTCATTTTAAGTTTTAATGTTGCTCCTTACTTTCAGTTTAAGAAACTTGTTTTTTTTATTTTTTAATGAAAACTCAAGTACTTCAGATCACAGGCAAACTAGATCAGCTTTTGAAAAAAGCCTCATGCAAAATATCTTCTCACATAAAAATTTGATTTGTCCTTCAAAAGTGGAGTTTCTTTATTCAGTCCCTTCTTTACCTCTAAAGAGAAAACAGGGGAATTAAAAAACAGTTTAACACATAAAGCTGTTAATGGGTTCATGATAAAACCAATACCAAGGTTTTTTACTAAATCAAATGATTTTGAGAGTCTCTTTTCCTTTCTTTTAAGTTAAGACTGAGTTTAAATTGTTTTATAATTTTGCAACATAGCATTTTCAGAGGAAACAAAATTATAACGATTCTTCTTGTATACGGAACCAAAATTTATAACATTTTAAAAGACACTAGCGCCTGCGCCAGAATTTTCTTATTTTGTCCATGTTTCTGGGACAGGGGATAAAAAAAAACTGACGAATTATAAATCATTGCACGAAAATATTGAAAGATGAACTATTGAGATTTGAAATATAGAACCATGAAGATTTGGAGGATGAGGGAGATCGTCCCCAACCAATTGCCTTTGCAATCTTTTTTATACAAGCAATATTATTGAAAATATTGTACCATAGATATTTGGCGGATTCTTTATTCAGTCAACTTCTTTACCTCTAAAGCGCTCTAAAAAAAGGAGGTAATTCTTCATTTTTATTTGTTTGTAAAGTTTTTCTGTGTCTTTTTTTCCATTGACGACAGCTGAGTGGAGGTCTCGTCTGGCACATTTCTATTTACGTTCTTTCTTTACTGGACGCAAATCACCTTGTTTCCCTCCGTGTTTTTTTCTATTATCGTGTTTACTCTGTTTTGTCTTAGTAGTTATATGCTTATTTGTTTGGAAACAAATTCGCCACAGCGTATCAGCCTAGCCTCTGGAACTGGTTAGTTGTAAATATGACCCATTCACTGTTTTAATTTGGTTGAAAACCTCAAAATTTGCGTGCGTAAGTGGTTTAGCCACATTCGGACAAAAATCGTTTTTTCTTGGCAAAAAACAGCAAAATCAGGGACTTTCCTGTGGCGTAATCTCACTGGTAGCTGAAATAGAAATCAAGAGTTTAGAATTTATGTTCCCATGAGACTTCTCTTAATATTCTATGACCTTGACACTGGTAACAAAAAAATACAAAAAAAATAAAACACTTTTATGACGATCTTTTCCAGAAAAATATATAATTCTATATTTATCTTGATACCGAATCAAACTTCCCAGTTCTTTTTTGTGTTTTTTTTTAGCTTTTAATTTTTCTTTCCAAGGATGATAAGAATATTCTCATGATGCCAACTTTTAAAAAGAAACTTTAAACTTAATAAGTTATACATATTCAAAATCGACTCCAAAAGTGAAAGATGTTATTATTCTGATAAAAATGTCGTTTTTAGTTGTCTTCAGTTTCAATGGACAAAAATCCTTCATTATTTTACAGTTTGTTACCAGGAAACGGTAAGTTATCCTTTCATGATGATTAGGAGCAAATGAATAAATGGAAAATGTTTTGCTTCAACAGTGATGCGAAAGACAAATTTTGATTCTACCAAAACGTAATTATTTTAGAATAATAATTTAGTGTAGCACTATACTCAGGGGTGTCTTTTGGGGAAGGCAAGAAGGGGCAGTTGCCCCCCCCCCAATAATGTGGAGGAAAAAATGATTATACATCCCATGCCCTTTGACTATCCAGATATGGATCCCTCTTGCCCCCCCAATAAACACGCTTGGGATTCGCCCCTGACTATACTTATTGCGGCAGACGTCTCTAAAGCCAAAATGTTCACTTATTATCTTCCGTAACTTCTCAAGCTGTAGAATAATCAAGTTTACAAGTTAATTCCATTTCAGATTTCAACTGTGAAGTACCAGAATTTATTGTTTGCATTTACTAACGGAAATTTCATTTAATACCCCAATGTATTTTGTATGTCATTATGCCAAGCAAATCCAATGAACATACTCATTTGCATAATTTATAGCTTAAGTGGTCCCAGGCGCTTGAAGAACAGTTGGGATAAATTGGAATAGCCAATAGAGTTTCCCGTTTCTTAATGCTTTGCCGTTACGATTTCTAGCTAGATACAGGGAAATCAAATTGAATTGTCTTTTGGTCTTAATGTGTGTTTTTCAGATAATTACAATAATATTCAGTGTGCTATGAAATGTACGTTTTTTCTTAGATTGGTGATGCTTAAGACAAACTAGTGTAACTAAATTTTGTAGTGCCATCTCTAAAACTCTATATAACCAACAATGACTAATCATAACAATTTTAAAATAAAAAATTGGCTACCATACGCATACAGTGTCTAAATAATGGAACAGTATTTTAGTGAGGACCAGGGGTCGTTCCCCCTCCAAATCAAAAGAGTTATGTAGGCATAATATATGCCAAAAGTGAGAGATCCTATGAAAACAGAGTAAACATTTTTCTTTTTTTCAATATCGACCCTTCAAAAATTTTGGGCCTTTACCCCCACCCCAACCCAGACAAAAAAAGAGTCTTTCCAGGTCCTGGCCCAAGGGAGGGGGAGGAAATAGTCCTAAAATTGTTCTATGTTTAAAACATTTGGCTTTTGAGAACGAACATCCTATCTCCCAAAATGCCTCTTCCGATTTTTATAGAGAAGAGAGAATGGCCGTTTGGACCAATTTTTAATGGGTAGATTAGTCGCCCAATCTAGTTTAAGAATCAATAAAGACACATTATTACACAGATATACAGGAAGGTGACATTTGATAAAATTGTTTAGTTTACTGAATACGTATCTTATATTTTTTCTTACTTCGGAAAGGAATTCAGAAGTTGCCAAATGATTAACAATTACAATGTTTAAAAAGAAGTGTTCATGACTTGTAATCAAGGATAAAAAAATAGAGAAAAATTATAGAAAATGGGGGGTTTAAAAACAGTTTAAGCTATAAAGCTCCTAATGGGTTCATGATAAAACCAATATGAACGTTTTTTATTCAATCAAATTAATTTGAGAATCTTTTTCCCTTTCTTTAAGTTAAGACTGAGTTTAAATTGTTTTGTAATTTTGCAACACAGTGTTTTCAGAGGAAATAAACTTATAACGATTCTTCTTGTATACGGAACCAAAATTATACAATCTCACACCATCAGGGGACAAATCCCTTCGGGAAGCTTCACTTTGCGCTGAAAGATAGCGACTTTTGTTTTGGACTCACATTTACAATTACTCAGACTATCAGTCTTGGCTTTTTTCTACAATTAGCCATGTCTTGAAGCCTACTCAAAATACGTAATTTTAATTCAAAATCAACGGACTAAATATCAAAAAGTCTTCAAATTCTTTAAAAACATTTCTTTTTCAAATTCTGTTTCTGTTAAGAAACAACTTGTTGATTTGACTTCGTTGATTGGTAGAGTAAATGTGAGTCCCACAAAAACAGAGAAATTTAAAAACAGTTTAAGCCATAAAGCTGCTAATGGGTTCATGATAAAACCAATATCAAGGTTTTTTACTAAATCAAACAATTTTGAAAATCTCTTTTCCTTTCTTTTAAGTTAAGACTGAGTTTAAGTAGTTTTATAATTTTGCAACATAGTATTTTCAGAGGAAACAAACTTATAACGATTCTTCTTATATACGAAGCCAAAATTTCTAACATTTTAAAAGGCTCTAGCGCCTGCGCCAGAATTTTGTTCTTTTGTCCATGTTTCTGGGAGTTGGGATAAAAAAAACTGATGAAATATAAAATCATTGCACGAAAATATTGAAAGATGAACCATGGAGATTTGAAATATTGAACCAAGGAGATATGGCGGATGATGGAGATCGTCCCCAACCAATTGCCTTTGCAAGTTTTTGTTTGCAAGCAATATTATCGAAAATATTGTACCATGGATATTTGGCGGATGATGGAGATCCTCCCCAACCAATTGACTTTGCAAGCTTTATTTTGCAAGCAATATTACCATGGATATTTGGTGGATGATGAAGATCATCCCCGACCAATTGACTATGCAAGCTTTTTTTCGTCAGTTAGTTTTAAATTGCAATTACGCGGTATTTAGAACAAAAAGTAATAAAGTAGGTAAATAAAAAGTATTGTTTAATGTAATCCTGCCCTTACGTCTATTTAACTGAGAGACTTGAGCAGAAAATATATATATTTATTCCTTCAAGAACTCTGCTAAATTTGAAGGTTTCGATTTTCAATGGTATTTGCTCTGTTTCGTTTTCCTGTCTGGGATTGGTAGATTCAAAGCGAATTTGGCTAGCAATGAGTTGTATCGATAAAAATTTGGCAAATAGAAGCTTTGATTTTAATTTTAAATACCTGCGTAAAAAAATTAGATTATAGGGAAGGCCACAATCCAGGGGATAGGAGGTTTGAATCCCCCCCCCTCTGCCTGCCAGAAATATTTGTCCGATTCGTAAAAACGTAACAAAAATGAATATAAATAAATGTTTGCTGTGTTTTTAAAGTTTTTTTTAATCCCCCCCCCTGAAGAAAAATCCTGGATACAGCCCTAATTATAGGATCTCATAATTTTATGTCATCTTCGACATAAATAAGCCCCAGGGGCAAAAGGCTGAGAGAGGGGATCGGAATCCCTCTAACTATATTAAAAGTGTCACTAGAACATGTAACGTCTGTTTCGTAAAATCCGAAATTAAAATCTATTTCAATAAGCTACGGTCACTGGTTCAATACAATTATCCCTAGCAAAAAAAAAGAACAAATAAACAATTACCCGTGGCACGAAAATTCTTTTTCATACCTTGAAAGTTCTATGAAGGGATCTGTGGGAATATGGAATGGTGTCATAATTTTCATCAACATCAGAATAGTTTTGGGAAGTGTTTCTTCCTTTTTCTGATATTGTGCAAATTTACTCATGATAGTAACTTTTGTTGACTGAAAAAATTCTGCATATTCGAAACCAGCAAAAACGAAATTTCGTTTGATATATAAATTGTTTTCGAACTTCCATAGAGTTCCAGTTATTATTATTGGCAGGCTTCAGTCTTTACTTACGATTAAATAAAAAAAAAGTTTTTTTTAACTGAAAGTAAGGAGTGACATTAAAACTTAAAACGAACAGAAATTATTTCGTATGTGAAAGGGGCTGTTCCCTCCTCAATGCACCGCTCTGTACGCTAAAGTTTGACTGTTTCTCTTTTTCTGTCATTCTATGACTTTTAGGGGGTGTTTCCCCCCTTTTTGAAAACAAGGCAAATTTTCTCAGGCTCGTAACTTTTTATTAGTAGGACTAAACTTGATGAAACTTATATGCTTAAAATCAGCATAAAAATCCGATTCTTTTGGTGTATCTATGGCCTAAATATAAAATTTTGAAAGTGGGGAAGAGACGAGTCTAATGGGCCTTTGTTTATCAGTATTATAGGATTAGGAAAGTGTCTTGAGTTTGACATTTAACCAATGTGGCCTTTCCAAAATTTAACAAACGATTAATCCTTCTTTCTTCTCCTATAATTTGCTGAGCCTTTATAAGTAGGTAAAAATAAGGGACTTGGCCTGGTTTAAAACTTTCTTTTGGACAGGAAAGTATGCAGGGGGGGGCTCTTTGGGCACATCCTCCATTCGCGCGAAAGCCTAAATTTTCCCAATTTCTGGGCGCTTCCTACGAATTTTATCGCACAAAAGCTATTTTTCATTACTGGACCCCCTTCTTGAAAAAATTCTAGCTTACGTCCCTGCTTTAGGAAATGCTCTAATGAAGGCCTAACGACCTTATCCTTACCTTCAGCAAAGATGTTGGTATCCCAACAAGGAATATAGGGTCGGTTTTGTGTGCCACCTAAGGGTTCCTTACCTCACAAGGTAGTTTTAACTGTACGTCTTTAACTGTAACTGTATGTTTTGGCTATTATATTTATGAAAATAGGTTTATAGTCCGATTCTAAATTTGAGCTCTGTAATAGCTAGGTGGAAAAATTTCTTACGCCCTTTTCCCGTTTGTTTTTGGGTTAAAGACTCCTCGTTAATTTTTTCTGAATAACAATATAAATAATGCCTATCACCCTCTTGCATAACTATGAAGGTCAGTAGCCTTATACATCACCATCATATTTCTATCTAAAAGTAAAATTGACCTATTTTTTCTAGTGTATTCCTCGAACAAAGTATATAATATTTAGCTATTGATGTTAACTTTTTAAAATGCAACTTGCTGCCGAATATGTAAACTAACCATAAAATTGTTATAATTAGCAATGAATAATTCACCAGCAATAGACCTTCTCTTTCTGAATCCAATGCATTGCAAATATTTGAGATAGTTTAGTGCATGGGTGGTGAGTGTCTCCGGGATAGTCTCCACAAGAAGATGTCATGATTAACGCTGCGTTTCAAAAGAAGCATCTCTTGTGCTAACAGGCTACAAGACAAGCTGAAATATGGCTGTGTCACTATATCTGCATAATTCAACCCTTTTCTTTACTAAAGATAGCATTGCTCATCTGTCTAACAACAGTGCTGAAAAGCAATAAACCCGACCCTGTATAAGCGAATATAAATTTGTTACTGAACGTACTTATATAGTCAATCGGAAACATAGATAAAATAATAAGAGTTTTTGTAATTGTTTCTGGAACGCGATGATTAATATTACCCATGTTGAACTACAATTATGAGCATAATTATAGTCTAATATCATGGTTGTGATCACAACTTTCGTTAACTCTCTTTTTTTTACAAAAAAAAAATATACATATATAATTACGAAGCAAGGCCATATCCATAAAAGAGGGGGTTACGAGGTTTGAATCCCCTTCTGAATTTCTTGTTTTAACTCGTAAAAACGAAACAAAAAGTAATACAAGCAAATTTTTACTAGTGTCTAAAGTTTTATTATACCCCCCCCCCTTCCAAGAAAAAATCATAAATGTGACCTTTTTACCAAGACTAGTGAACAAATAATATAGCAATAATTTGGAGTTTAACTTCCGTATTAGTAAATAAACATATGTAGGCTATAGGATAATCCACAAAGTTTATAATAGTTAGTGTAAAAGAATATTCAATTTGCCTGATTTTACAATTGTCATTTACCATCGTTTTTTATCATATTTCATTTGATTTCATTGGAACCCCAATATTTGAATAGTATATTTTGAATTTTTGTTGTTCATGATTTTTTTTTTTAACAGCTATAAGGGGGCTATGAAAGATTGATGCATTAAAAAAGTATTTAGGAAGGAAATGATAAACTTCTTGTAGTTTGAGTGAATAGAATTCGAAGAAGAGATTATAGCTACTACCGTTTAAGGGTTGACCAATGCTGGAAAAGGGCCTTGAAGATTGACCAGGAAGCTATAGTATTTGGGTATCGCTTCCTTTAGTATTGGATTGTAAGTACCCCAAAAATTTAATCTGTTAAGTAATAACTGCTTAAATTTAAATATTTAACCTCATCATGAATTTTTCTTAAAGCTGAATTATCACATTCTTTTAACGATCGACTTTCGCAGTGGTGCCAACTCATAAAAAATTTAGTAAGGGGAAGGGGCAATATGTATTTTTCAAATCTGGAACACAATTTTCTTTGACTTCTCTAGAGAAAACTACCAAAAATGATGTTTTTCAATGAAATACCAACATAGAGGTATTTCTTAGGATCTAGGGGGAAATTAGGAGAGAAGGTAAAAATTTCTCCTGCCCCATCCCCAATCTCTTTTTAGTTGGCAGCACAAATATAAATATTCATATTTGACATGGTGATTACTTGAAATTTCCATGTGAGTGTAGGTGGTTCATAAACATATTAATTAGCTTTGGATTGTAAAGAAGTTAGTAAGACCAACTGAGAGGTGAAATGGTAGGATTAGAAGAACAGGACAAAAGTATATATTCAAATGCAATTGTGATAAAAAAAAAAATTGAAGAGACAGTCTAGCTAGCGGTGTTTATGCTGTAAGCCCCCGTCACCTTAAAAAAATGTGCAAACAAGTGTATACTAATATAATGGCAAAGACTTAGCTTTATACCCTCCCCCCTTAAGGGACTAAATTTCTCCTGACCTGGAATACTGGCAAACCCTTCTTCTCAAATGAATGGTGATATTCCAGTCATCATTTGGCTTAGATATATTCTTAAAACTGTCAAAATGGTTTACACCCCCTAAGCACATGTACGTAGCTCATGTAGCATTATCAGTTGAAGCTGTCAGTGGGACACTTCAGCAAGAAAGCAATGAACAAGATATACAGTTATATCCGTTTGTTATCTAGATTAATAAAATACCAAACGAAGAAATAGCATCCACGTATTTTCCTTTATGTATGCAACTTAAATTACTTATAATTTAATATTTATGAGTAGACTTATGGTGGCTATTTATAATCCATAAAAACCTTCGTCTTTTAAAAGAATGTTATTTCACGTTGCCCCTTCAAATAAATATAAGGAGGGGTACGCTTTATCAGGGATAGTGGTCAATGTCTAAGGATCGAATTTCTAGTATTAAACTTGAACGTAATGAAACGGGGGTTCAAGGAAGAAATGGTAATGCTCTTTTACATTTAAGATAGCCTTACATAAAAAATCTAGCAGTAACGAAGTGTAAGTAATGCGCAGTAGCGTCGTTTGGGGGTGGCTGGGGGGCAGTTGGCCCCCCCCCCAAAAAAAAAGAATTGGAAAAAAGATTTTCTATAGCCCATGCCCCTTGACTCACTGGATTTGGAATTTTTTGCCCCCTCAATAAAAATGCTGAAGCTACGCCCCTGGTAATGAGTTCCCTTCAAAAGAAACCAAATTTTAAAAACGAGATTTTAAACATAGAATAGGCAACAATAATATCTATTATTCACGCTGATTCTTAATATACAAAATGTAATAATTAAAAAACTATCCTTTAAAACCTGATACAACATGAAACTTTCATAATTTTAGGAATAAGAATGAAACTTCAACAAAAAGGGTGCGATTAATCGCGTTTTAAAACAAGCAAGTAACATAACAATACAAATTGAACAAAGTTAATATATACATGCTGTATCTTTACCTAGCTGTCTTAACCTGCCATAAAAACAATAGAACTAACTGAAACAGATTGACAGATGACAATAAAACAATTTTAAAATAGAAATGAAGATCCCACTCCCTTTTGCCTATCCGAGGTTTCCTGAGAAGTAAAAAAACATAAATTGCTGTGCTTTTTATTAAAAAACAAGTGCAAACAAAATTAGCATTGTTTAAAAATTATTGGGAGGGGGACATTATACCAGAAACTTGTGTTGCAGGTTGATAGGGTCGAGTTGGGGTCATGGGGACTCGTCCCGACAGAAAATAAAGTCAATCTATAAGAAAATCGGATAAATTTTTTTTTAATTAGAAATAATGGGATTTTGTTTGAGCACTTGGGCCTAACAGCTTCCTTACGCATGTGCTTCTCGTCAGCCATTTTTCTCCTTTTTTCCTGAATATACTCCCTCTAGCCAAAATAAACAATAAAAGTTAGGTCTAGCCTTCCTTAGCAAATAAGTTAAGGCATTAACCTATCAATTCAGAAGGGTAAGAGCCAAAAATTTCAGGAGAATTAGGCTACTGAGGAGAGATTTTATAATTCAGTTTTATTATTATTCAGAGATTTTATTACTATTTCATTATTCAGAAAGACTCTCTATTCTAGGTATATAGTTTGGTCATTTTGAACCTAAGAAAGGGAGGGAGCCTGACTTCACTGGTAAACCCTCAAATGGCAGTTTTTACCATTCCTCATTATAATTTATTCCTTTTCATTATATCAATTCCGCTTAAAGCAGTAATTAATTTAAAACTTCTACGAATATGTTTGCCTCTTCTACATCAAACGCAGAGACAGTTTTATTCATTAATATCATCAATTAAAAATTTCAATGTTAAAAATTGCGACCTTGTCGTGATCTTAACCATTAATAAACAATCACACCAAGGAAAATGAACAAAACCACAATGTGTAAAATAATATATCAGAAACACTTATTATTATTTTTTCCCTAAACTACTTTTGATTTATTATCTAAAAAAAAAGAAAACCGGAGACGAATAAAGTTTATGGCTTGTTCCCGCCCATCGCTTTAATATCATGTAAACAGATGAAGTTCTCTTAGTTTTATCAGCAGGAGTGATTATAAAATAACTGGAATATTTAACTTATATACTAAGTTTGATGTTCTATACACTGACGAGGGCAATTTTCCCAGGGAAGTTTGTTTAACTGCAGAGAACACTTGCAAAGCAAGAGGTATAGTAAAAACTAAAGAGATAAAAGACTTTACTGCTTACTGCTTTTCTTTGGGTCTCAGTTCATAGATGTTTTTTTTTCCTTTCTTTTCTCTCTTTTTTTTTTGCACTTTTGTTTTATTTTCATGATTAGAGATTGGTCATAATTTGGTTGTTATTTCCTTTTTTTGTTTGTTTTGTTCGTTTGTTAAGCGTTTATTGCATATGTGTTCGCCAAGTGTCAAGTGTTTTTATGTCTTTCTTTGGTCAGCCACTTGGATTAATGTTATGTGTTATATCATTCTGTAATTAAATGAATTGAACTGAAAAAATTGAACTGCAAATATGAAAAATGTTTGGTAACATGTGATATTACTGGCCAAACAGAAGGAAACACGTAAATAAAATAAAAGTAGTATCATTAGATTCCTTACTATATACCCTTTCGAACTATAATATTCACTTTTCTGACGATGTAACCCACCCCTTCTCCCTAATGGTACCAGATATAGTCCTCAATAACATACCTGGTCATTGTTGGTCATCTTGTGAAGTATCACATGTCTTGTTTGTTAATGGGTCTCTTGCATTCTTGGCCCGTGATTAGCATTCGGCCCAAGTGATTGCAAAAGAATGGAGTCAAAAAAATGCTGTTTAAAAATGATTTTAAAATGTGGATGACAATGGAAGGAAATAGGATAATCTGATTAATAAGAACCTGCCGCATATTATAAAGTAAGAATTTCATTGTTTTGGGGTTTTCTTTTTGTTTTGAATATATCCTAGGGCTATTTCTGGAATTATCAGGGGTTAGGAAGCATTATCACAATCAAAAATATAATATTTAGGAAGAGCATAAAATAATGAATTAAATAGTACTACTGGGATTTTATTAACGTGTTTCCTTCTGTTACGCTGCTAATATCCCTTCTTAGCAAATAATTTAACAACAAAGTACACCAAGGCAGGTAGCCTACTAAGCCGACATGGTATTCATATCTATTATCGTTTTAAATTTTATTTTATTTATCTACTTTTTTTTAATAGCCAAGGGTAAGTTTCTCTTTCAGCCATTTGGGGCTCTAGATCTTATTGGGGGGCAGATGCCCCCCCCAGTTTATCTGAAATCCGACATTAAATTCCATTTATTTTTTCCTTTAAACTCCAGTGTTGTACCTTGCCCCCCTCCCCGCCCACACATAATGAGGCCTGTAACAGCTACTGCTTTCAGCCAATTAATTGTATAGGTTAAAATAAGATTATGGTCTTCTAGTGTGAAATTTGTTTAGGTGACGCATTATTCTGAAGAATAAAGACAACCCTGAGATTAAGTTCGTTTAATAACAAACAATTTTCCTCCCCTGTTGGTCAGGAACCCTCTTTCGAATTTCTACCTATTTCTCTCAAAAGAACCAATGCTGACTTCTTTGTGAATATATATTTAAATGTAATTACTGCTTAAGGGATAATTCTAGAGACTTCTGATATTTCTAATATTTCTAGAGACTGTGGTGAATTAAGTGAATGTCTTAACAGTGTATATGTTGGAGGAACGCTCATTGGTGTCTGCCTCAGACCAGCTTGCGAAGTAGTGAGGTTGAAATGATATTAGTTCCGTTGTAAAGGCAATTCTTTCCTTACATTGTGGTTTTCAAAGGTTCTTTAACCGTTAGTCCATATTATCATTTAAAAAAGTATTGATCAAAATACAATTTTTCTTTCCCTTGTAAAATGTTTTGCGCAGAGAATAATGAACATTTTAGACCATCAGAATTTCCAAAGTAATCAAAACTCAGGCTTAACTTTTCGAAATACAGATTCCTAGTAAATTTTAACGGCTCCTATGGTTTTCTTCTCTTGTTTTTTAATTCGGTTACATTACTGAACCAATCACGGTGCATAGTTTATCTTTACAGCTAGTATTACAGCGTACATTGACTGTTCTAGCTTGATATTGAATTGTATCCATTTGGTGTATGGCTTAATATGGCTGATTTTCTGTAATAAATATATCATTCTATCTGATGCATTCCCCTGGAAAGCCTTTTTACAAAAAGAACAATAGAAGGCAAAGCAAAGAGAGACAAAATACGGAAGAAATTTCAGCTGGTTTTTAAATCGTAGTTGGTTAGAGTGATAAAATTTAGTTAAAGCAAATTACCCATGGTCTAATGGTCTAATTCATCCAGGCTCAAAATCCTTATTGATTTTCTTACGCTTCATTTTAATAGAACCAATAAAGAAAGCTGGAATAGCAAACTTAAGGCACTGTTATGTTTTGTGTGGTAATAAAATGCCAAGGGCATATCCAATGTTTTTGTTCTGGGGAGAGAGGTATTTTTTCGGGAGGGTTTAAAAATAACTTTAAAAAACGCAGAAAAAATTGTTTATATGTATTTTTGTTATGTTTTTACGAGAAATACAAATACTTAGGGAGAGGGGAGGTTCAAACCCTGTACCCCCCTGAATATTGCCTTGTAAACAGCTAAGGAAAGGGGATTTAATTGGGGGGGGGGTAGACTTTATTTTATATCTGTAAAACATCTGTCCATTTTTACTTTTTTTTTTCGTTCATCCAAGTTCTAGGGTGTACATTTTATAACACGTAATTTATAACTGCCAAAGTCAAAAATAAGTTATAATCTTAGTATATTTATGCATTTGTCAGAATTCTTGCCGTTTGCGGCTATAAAGACATTACATTTGCTAAAAAAGAATGATTTGATTACCATTCTATTTAAAACCTCTTATGTAATTGTTACAATCAATGTAAAAAATGAAGTATTCTGTAATAGTTGATTATAGGAGTAAAAAACAATGGTCTTTCCCTTACTTGGTCCTCTGCATAATTACTATAATTAAGTCATTTGTGTGCAGGTCATAACAGAAAGATATATGAGGTCTTGCTGCGTTTAAAGGTGAAAATTTTTTAGTCATAGGCAGGGATAAAAACTATGCAAAATAAGTAGTTTGGTGTTGTAAAATTGTATGCCTTCTAATGAAAATATGAGGGATTTGGGTTAGAAGACAAGTTATTTTGTTTCAGAAGACAAGAACTTGTAAAAAGGGTAAATATTTTTAAACTGTGTACAATAAAGGAAATTAATTCTATGTTGAGTTAAATTTGCTCTAACCTAATTAATTTAATCTCGTTTGAGAAAATTTAATGAATAAGACTAGTAAATTAGGATGTGTCTAGTATAGTAAAACCAGAAATAGGCACAATAAAAGAAGGTGATGTAAACAACAATGTTCAAAGCCAAGGAAAATGACTAAATTAAAATTATGAGATGATGCCATTTTTTGCCAACAACAATTTTCTTCGTGCATTTAAACATGTTGGTTGTAGTTTTTTTTTGTTACCTGGTACATTATTTACATAGACTAAAATTACCTCACTTATGTTAAGTAATTTTCTAGTCATTTGTTTCTAGTCAGTAATTTTCTAGTCAGTCTAGTTCCATTTTCTAGCTCAATCTAGTCATTTATCGTTGTTCTATTCCCAAATATTAAACTCCAAAGCCTGGAGGAAAAAAAAACAAGGTCAGAACGTCCTTTGTTTCAATTTGCTTCCCAAATTAGCTTTATCATTGTCTTAATTATTGCAATAACAAAGTAGCCTTTAGAAAGTAGTAAGTTTTCCCTAAAATTAACTTCAGCTCCTCTAGAGACACTCTAGTCCTTCAAGAAAAATATATGAATAATTTCTTTTATCTCAATCCGAAAGACTTTCTTTGTCCTTAAATATTGAAACATCCGCTCAAAATTGAATGGTACTAACGACAATAGCATTTTCAGTCAAACTTAGGTTTGCATTGATAATTCTGTATAATACGCCAGCTTCAGTGAGCCTAGCCAAAGAAAGGACCCCCATCACCACAAATGTGGGAGACTAAGTAGAACTCTACTTTCTAACCCAGTTTTGTTTAACAAAGCTGTATTTCATTCTTTTTTATAGTTAAATTCCTTCCCCTAAATGACTCAAACCACTTTTGAAATGCAATCCTTGCTAAAGCACTGGTCAGCTAGAATATTTACGGAAAATTTTTTATGCAAGCATACGAGGAAACTCAAAATACAAATAGAAAATTAAATTTTTGAGTCAACAAAAAATCTTTTATGATAAACATAGTGTTTTCCTTCTTTGTTTGTTTTTTCTTTTCAAGAATATAAAACAAATAAACTAGTATAATTTTTGAATCAAAAGTACAAACTATTTGCATTATCCTATTCGTCTAAAAAATAGAGGGTCATCTTCATAAATCAATTAACTAGTCTTTAAGCCCCGCTCCCTAAAATAAAGCTGAGTTGGTAACAGACAGTCTTTACTGAGTATATACTGAGACGAATTTCATCTTGGATTTTATTCCTAAAGCTTAGGGTATTCGGCTGAAAGAAGCTTTCAGCAAGTTTGTCTCATTAATATCCTGGTAATTTACAATCATCCATTTTTTTTAATTTGCAGTTTTTACAGTGTTGAATAGTGTTTCCAAAATATGGCGTATAATCTTTAGCAGGGACGTACGCAGGGGGGGACTCCGGGCCCGCCCCCCCCCCAAATCTCACGATTTTTTTCATTATCCCATAATTTTTTGATTTTTCTCACAGAATAATAGGTCTGAAGGATTTGGACCCCCCCCCCCCGAAACAAATTCCTGCGTACGTGCCTGATCTTTAGCCTATTCTCCTTTTTCTATTTTTTAACAATTTATGCTTAATTTATTGTCCATAAAAACTAAAGAATAAATAAACAAAATAAAATCGTGTGATTGCACAGCATCTGGAATTAGCTTAAGGCGTTTATTCGAAATTTATTTTTGAATTATTTGTCGTATCAAAACTCATAAAGAGCTCTTTTTTGCCTTGGTATATATCCCTACAAAGGGGAATGGAATGTGATCAGTCCCACGATATCACACCAGGCGTAATTTGAAAACAGGGGTGGATCTAGAGCAAAATATCGGGGAGGGGGTCAGTGTGACAAGGGCGTCAGTGAGCAAAATCTTGGGGAGGCCAATGTGACAAAGCTGTCAATAATTGACAAATTTGTTCTAAAAAAGAAAACAAAACAGGAAAATAGGGCGCCAGAAAAAATCTTGGGGGACCCCCCTCCCCCTGGATCCGCCAGTGTTTGAAAAACTAGTAAAAATCACTTTGGGCTTTTTCCTAACACTCTCCTTTAAAAAAATCTTTCAATACCTTAAAAGGATCAGAGTTATGTGGACCCATATGGTTCTATTCCTCGAAATTAAATTAAAAAAAAACACAAGTATTTTTAACTGAACGTAAGGAGCGACATTAAAACTTAAAACAAACAGAAATTATTCCGTATATTGAAGGGGTTGCTCCCTCCTCAACGCTTCGCTCTTTACGCTAAAGTTTTTTATTGTTTTAAAAACTAAAGTCGTGAGACAGAGTCAAACTTTAGCGTAAAGAGCGAAGCGTTGAGGAGGGGACAGCCCCTTTCATATACGGAATAATTTCTGTTCGTTTTAAGTTTGAATGTCGCTCCTTACTTTCAGTTAAAAAACATGTTTCTTTATTTAATTTCTGAAAGTTTTTGAATTAATACAGCTTTGATCTTGGTTCACTGTACATGAATAATTAAAACGAAATTTGCATATTAATTTTGCTTTTTTTGGCTAAATGGCTTTCTCGAGGTTTGGATCTGACGTAACTTATGAATTAACTTACATAACGAATTTCTATATTCCTATATTTTTATTACGTATGTTAGGGAGTTCGCTCCCTGGTCAATACCTCGCTCTTTAGGCTAAAGTTCAAATTTTATTCCAATTCTATAAGAATGGCCCCTTAATGACAAAGGCCGTTAATTAGAATAAATAGCTCTGATGAAAGTACAAGAAAAACTTTAACGTAAAGGGCGAGGTAATGACTAAGGGGCGAATCCAATCATATACGTAATAATTTCGGTTCAATTAAAGTTTTTATGTTGCTCCTTACTTTCAGTTAAAAAAAAAAAATTTTAAATAAGGCTGGGAAATCTGGCACCCCCTTCATAGCAATGTCCCTTCCCCCGTGAAAACTTTCTCCATGGAAAGATCCTCCCACGTAAACCTCGACCCCCCCCCATAAAACAACTACCAAAAAAAATCCCCCTGGAAAGTTCTGTACACTTCACGATAACCAATACCATGTGTAAACACATGCCACAGTTCAAGAAATACAGCACTTTCCTAGGAGACTGTGGAGGATAACGTCATCCTCAGAGACAGAGTTATTATACTTTTCGATCACTCTGAATAAAACTGCTATCCATAATTTAGATCGGATGGCTTTGGGAAAAAATGAGCGTGGGAGGGGCCTAGTTGCCCTCCATTTGTTGGTCACTTAAAAAGGGCACTAGAAATTTTAGTTTCCGTTCGAATGAGCCCTCCTGCGATATTATACGACCACTGGGTCGATACAATCATCCCTGGGGAAAAAAACACAGAAAAAAAAACAAATAAACACGCATCCGTGATCTTTCTTCTGGCAAAAAATACAAAATTCAATATTTTTGCGGATAGGAGCTTGAAACTCCTATAGTAGGGTTCTCTGATACGCTGAATCTGATGGTGTGAATTTCGTTGAAGTTCTATGACTTTTAGGGGATGTTCTCCCTTTTTTCAAAAATAAGGTAAATTTTCTCAGGCCCGTAACTTTTGATGGGTAAGATTAACTTGATGAAACTTATATATTTGAAATCAGCATAAAAATCTGATTCTTTTAATGTATCTATTTGTGTCAAAATTCCGTATTTTAGAGTTTCGGTTACTATTGAGCCGGATCGCTCCTTACTTACAGTTCGTTACCACGAACTGTTTGATATAAATGAAAATAAAACTTCCAAAGTTATAAGAAAAGTTTACGCCGCCTTGCTAGATAATTCTTCACGTCCTCCTTAAAAGTCTAACCTGTCCCTACTTATGATAGGAGTAAGATCACTAGTAAACATTATATAAATTAAGAAAGACCTAAAGAATATTTCTATGTAAATTTTGTTCGAAGTGACATTTTAATAGTACTTCCTAACAGTAAGGTTACCTTTCACCAAGATAGGAACAATACTAGCTCGTATTTTATCTCTTTCAGGTAGGCTTTGCCGTGAATTTTAA
This sequence comes from Artemia sp. Qi Xiang Cuo, assembly GCF_049724085.1. Classification (NCBI taxonomy): domain Eukaryota; kingdom Metazoa; phylum Arthropoda; class Branchiopoda; order Anostraca; family Artemiidae; genus Artemia; species Artemia sp. Qi Xiang Cuo. The sequence continues at coordinate 24,276,138 of NC_142808.1, read as the reverse complement.
GATCCCTATAGCGACAAGGGATGTTAACGAAATAGTTACATATAGCGAAATTACTGTATCTCTAAACATCTGGTTCAAAAGCGCGTCGCCGCTGTTAGAGAATCTGTCCCCATTGGTTGATTCCGGTGTTACGTAGGGCATACGAAACAATTTCCCTTTCAACCCAATCAAATAATCAAGAGTTAGGAAGAACGATTGCGTGGAATTTTCCAGGAGAAAAAAAACTTTGTAAGTGAAGTGATTTCAATCTTGTGCCCACGTGGTTCAGTGAAATGATGAATTCGTATTTTGAACAGAATGGTTTTTATGGATCTCATCCTGCAAGTGCTCCAGATCAGGCCTATAGATTTCCATTAGGCCTGAATCCATATTCTGCAACAGCTGCCCTAGCAAATATTAGACAAACTGGGCATGAGCAGGCCTATGATGCAGCTAACCCTGCAGCCCCCTGTAAACTATACGAACATCAATATAAACTTCCAATAGATTTACAGTCCTCCAAAGAACAAAACGCATATGGCCTGCCATCCAAAGATACAAATCTTGCCTGGCTCCAGCAAGGGCAATTAGACCCAACTCGAACTACGGATCTTAGCCAAGGAGGCCCCAGATATCCAGAAAGCAATGCAATGAGAAATGTCGTTTCTCAAGGACCATGGAGCCCTTGTTCACTTAGTGCAAATAATTCCAATGCAAGTAACGGGTCAAGACCTCAAACTGTCCCTCAAGGACAAGGTACACCTGAACAGCAACATTCTCCGTCCCAGCAACCCGCAGCCTTTTATCCTTGGATGGCCATAGCCGGTAAGGCTACTTCTCTATTTATGATTATAAGTTCTTTTTTCTTGTACTGTGGTAAAAACTCAATAGCTCTTAATTCTATTTTTATTTTCTGTTACTAGCGTCTTTACTATTAAATATATTTAAATACAACTTTAAGGAAATTAATCTGATTCTAGATAACTGAGGAGTTAACTAAGGTAATAAAACAGCTTTGCTTTGGAATAAAACTATAGATTAACGCGGTTGAATTGAAAGAAGAGTAGACAAAGGTTTTTTTTTTAATTGAAAAAATGCAGTTTGACATAAAATAAATATATTATCTTTATTTTATGCTAAACTAAAAAGCAAAAAATATTTTAAAGTCTTTTCTAAAATCTTTTTTTTTTTAAAGCAAGAAATATCTTTTTTTATTATCTAACAAGCTAAGGATAGTTATTTTTTGCCTAAATATATTTGCTCGATGGTCACGTATATGATTCTAAGTAATGTAGACTCTCATTAATACAAAATCTTTTTTCGAATTCTATTAATATTTTACTCAATATTAAATAGACTTTTTAAAAATATTTATTATATCTCTACACAAAAGGGCGAGGAATGGGAGTAAGGGAAATCTTCTCTGAGAGTTGTTTGAATGACCTCATGGAAAAGTTACAAGCCTCTTGCAAAAAATTAACTTTTTTGTCTTAAGACACTCAAACTCTCTTCAAAGAAAAGTCTTCTAATATTCCAAAGGATCATGCTTGTTTGTACATATGTGCATAGTGATAAGAATATCTGATAGCTGTCTGTCTCTGTCTGAAGCTGTCTGAAGATTATCTGTCTATAAATCGGATTGGGATCGGACTTGCAGAAAGCAACTAACGTAAAGAAAAGGAATATATTAGACACACTGCATTCCCTTCAGAGTCGAAAAAAATAAAACTTCTATTTGCAATATAAACCTAAGTTTTCTAATATCGTCTGTAAGAGTTGATGATCCGGTAAAATACCAGCCGAATATGTAAGCTTATAAATACTTTTCACTCTCTAGATTTGGCTGCAAAACAAATCTTAAGATGCTAAAATAAAGTTCAAAATGCCCATGGCAACTCGCCAACATTTTTTTTACCACTAATCCTTTTATATTCATTTTATTTTCCTTTAAAGTTTAGTGATCTTTCAAGGGCTAAAATATAGGATTCCAGAGAATATCCACCCCCTCCTCCATAGAAGTCTACAAAATTTACTAAAAGTTCATATTTTGTAAAATTCAGGAAAACCGTGACGTTTTTCTGGCGAAGAATCTTGTTTCAAAACGTAACCCCTTTGCCCTTGGACACTTTTCATGGGATTTACCCCTTTAACCCCTATAGAAAATTATATATCGGAATTTTGGTGTTAATTGGGTCGTTTGTATTTAGTTACGTGCGACTACTCAAGGGCATTCTATGAAACTCAATTACAATTCTGGAAACAACAACAATGTCTCAATCAGTGGCGGATCCAGGGGGAATGAGGGGGGCACTAAAATAGTGTAAATTACTTAATTAACTCAATTTTGCGTTAATAAAACTCGCTCCTAACGCAAGTTTATCGGATCAACCTATTTTGCACCCCCCTAAATTCCCCCCCAAAAATCCTGGATCCGCCCCTGGTCTCAATGTCATCAACACCATGATATTGAGCCATCTAAAGAGCCAAGTTGTCTTTTTCTGAATATAGTAGTACTGTATGTAGTCTACAGCTTAGCAGTTATAAAAGTGCAAAATAAAAGAATAAAAGCTGCAAAAAACGAAGCATATGCCAAAGTACATTCTTTTATTTCATAGTTTTGCATGATAATATGCAATCTTCATAATGTTAATAGTCTAATCTTATTTCTATTGTATTTATGGTAAAAATTATATCTAGGTCTTGAGGCTTTTTTCATTTTCATCAATGCTCTATTCCATTGTTTTATTTCTTTTCTTGGAGATTAGTGGACTGCGAATCCAATCATGGGAAGCAATGCGTCCCTAGTCACAATCAATGGTTGAATCATCGCATTTATCTTCTAAACTGCCCAAACTGTTCCCCAGAGCTTAAGGAACTTGAAATACGTTTCCATAATGTTTTCCTGATAAATATCCTATTAGACAGGAGCCTTTGGATGACAAGAAAAACTGCGTGTTAGTTTATATTGAAAGGAAGCTTTGAACTTCTTGAACGAATAAAAGTATTAGAAAAGTTAAATGTTTTGTTTTCATAACCGTTTTTTCCAGTTACACTTTTCTATCTCTGCAATGATCATAGGTATCTCAGGAAGGACAAAGTGTCCGCAACAATTAAAAAAAGTAAAGTCTAATAATTAATTGAAGAACATGAAGTTTTCTTCTAAAAAAATGTTTAGAAGGAATCTAAACATCTCTTTTTTTTAAAAAAGAGATGTTAATTAGAAGTACCGAATTCTAGATTCCATAGCCATTGTCCTATTGTGTAGTAAGCCCGGGCAAAAGGAGGAAGGGGGTTTAAGTCCATTTCTTCCCCACTGATATCTCAAGAAGTTGAAAATGTTTTAATTGTTTATTGAAAAATTGTTTAAATGAAAATGAAGTTGAAAATCTCAAGAAGTTGAATATCTCAAGAAGTTGAAAATGATTCCTATAATCTCATATATTTTCTCTATGATTTGTCAATCTTGGTACTTTTTTAATTTTTGCCTCATCCGTCTAAACAATATTGGATTAAACGTGATCTTACACTGTATAGTTTAGCAATTTGTTGATTTATCTCCCCTGATCTCATCTTGTGCAAAAATCGAATTTGATTATGCCTTCTGCTTCTTGTTTACAAAAATAAGAAAATGGCATCAGATTAGAGCCCCTACTAAAGATTAGAATGATTATGTGCTAAGAGAAAATTTTTTGAAGCATAAAATTATGCTTCGTTTTTCTTCTATAACTGAATAGCATTACGCTGTTCAGCAAAGTTTTAATGTCTTAAACGTTCCTTGCCATTTATTATCTCCATAATTTCAATGAAGCTCACTCTACAATTAGACAAATCAAGGCATTCACTTGGCAGAAAATTGCTTCGGGTTTTTGGTATGTGACGTCGCATGATTGTGACGAAGCTGGAATAAACAAATTTAGCCAATTACTATCAATAAATGTGGCCAGAATTTCAGTATGATCTTGATCAAACGTTTAAAATATTACTTTGTGAATGTCCCAGGACGTTTCTTAACAATTAATCTGAGCACAATGTGGGGGACTTAAGATGAAACTGACCCTAAAAAAAGAAAAAGGATCGTTTTTTAAGTGTCAAATAGACACTTACCCTCTCCTACCCTCTACCCTCTCTCATGTCAATATCTTAACACATGAAGATCTTTTTTTTTGACATAAAATACGAATTAGGTATTATTGTTAGCGATAATTGTTTTTTAAGTAATATTATCTTAAAAGAAAGTCTATTCTATGGCCAAAAATTGGTCTTTTTTATTATTGGCTCCCTACCCCAAATGAATTAATAAACCCCTCCTACAATGTAAAAAAAAAATGCAGACACCTCACGCCTGCCAGACGACTAATATGTTTCATTGAAGAATAAAATTAATTTTTCGAAAAGCCACTGGTACAAAATGCGTGGAAACAAACTAATAGCAAAAATAGCTTATGTATTTTTAACGAATTTTCGTTGAAAATTGACTTTGCAAAAACTACAAGATCGTGAAGTCCTAAATAGTGGTCTGTGAAAAAAAGCCGGGCATGGGCCTGTCTGAGGCTTTGACATTTTTAAATAAAGAATTAATTAATGGTTTAGAGAGGGCCGTATCCAGGATTTTCGTTCGGGAGGTTTTTTTGGGAGGGTTTATAAAAAAAAACTTTTAAAAAAGCATCAAAGATGTGTTTATATGCATTTTTATTACGTTTTTACGAATCAGATAAACATTTCATGGGGGTAGGAGTTCAAACCCCTTAACCCCTCTCCTGAATACGACCTTGGGCATAAATTTTATATTAACCAGAATCTAAAACCATAATTCGAAGCCCACCAATTAGATTCGCGTAGAATAGTGTTGGCAGTAACATAACATCTTTTGAAGAGATCCAAGAATCAAAATTTGCTTTTGAAATAAAATGGTTGCCTTCCATCTAAATTTACCATAGTTTTGGCAGATATATAGGCTTTTTCAGGCTATAAAACATATGTTCCCCCTCCAAAATAGCTTGCCTAACTCTGAACCCTTTTTTTCTGAACCAGCTACTTAAATAATAGGCTTTCCTGCTGCCTTCCTCACAAAGAATTCCTAGCCCATATGGAATTTTAATCTTCCTACTAAACACTAAAGGTGTAAAAGGTTGATTAAGTGTGTGGGAACCCAAAGACGTAGCCTATTTATTAACATAATATTGTACCCCCTTATCTGAAATATAATTTTTCCTGTTTATTTTTATCTCGAGTATCGAGCTTATAAAAGTTTATATGTTGCCTTTTAGAGCCTCTTTTAATCCAACCTAAAATCTTGCTAAATTTAATCAAAAAATGTACCCCCATCCCAGCATCCATGCGATCCTGTGAACGCCACATAAATCTTCGAAGAAACGTCAAGGGGTTTCAGCCCGAATTTCTGTGCAACGCGATATCCGATTATTCAGTTTGACTGATTTATAGCAGGAAGAGTCATTCCGCTGAGGTCTCTATCCAGATCCACTTAAGTCCATCTTAATGAGAACATCTTCACTGTTTTAGTTGCCCAAATTAAGAACACAGCACAATCCTTTTATTTTCAGTCATAATTAAATAAAGCACTGAAATTACTATTCTAACAATAAAGTGCCACTATTAATATGCTTTCTGAGGTATTAAAAATATGATTATTTATTAGTTTACTAAATTTAGATTTTTACATTCTTGCGCGAATCACGGAGAGGGTCAGGGTTCCAGCTATGGCTTGAATCATGCTGTTTTTGCTGTTTCTTTTCTGTCCCGGTTCTTTTGAAAACTTTTTTATCGTTTATAACTAGGTTTTTCACCTTGAATTTCTTCATGAACTAGCATATACAACTTATCTTAGAGAGGACACTAAAAATGAGAATAAAAAAGACTCCAACTGTTGTTCTGCCGAAGTAATTGAAATGGAAAGTTTCCAGGATGACTTGTTTCCAGTTCTAGTTTAAACCAAATGCTATAATTCCCAGAGCTTCTACAGAGATTCAATTCTTTATATGCAATTCGATTAAAGCCAAAACACTTCATAAGTGCTTAACACTAACATGGACAGGTTATATTTATATTATGTACATATATATATATATATATATATATATATATATATATATATATATATATATATATATATATATATATATATATATATATATATATATATATATATATATATATATATATATATATATATATACACCCTGTATTAAATTGAAAAAGTTGACCAGCAACGCTGACTAAAATCCAAGGAGAAAAAAAGGTATTTTGGACGTTCACTGGTGAATTGTTGACATTCACCAATTTTGGACGTTCCCGTAGTATATATATATATATATATATATATATATATATATATATATATATATATATATATATATATATATATATATATATATATATATATATATATATATATATATATATATATATATATATATCAAATAGTTCTTGGCAACGAACTGTAAGTAAGGAGCGATGCGACGCAATAGTAACCGAAACTGTAAGAAACAGTCTTGATAATAGATACATAATATATATATATATATATATATATATATATATATATATATATATATATATATATATATATATATATATATATATATATATATATATATAGCAGAAATACAGCTATATAGTTTAAACAAACTTCAAACAGACAGAACTCAATTAAAATAAATAAATGAATCCTTAAACGAACAAAAATAAAAGTAATTAATCTTAAGAATAACAGTTATAAACACAGATGAATAAACAAAACATAAAACACATAGAAATTAAAATCAATAATCAAGTTAAACTTAAAACGAACATAAAATACAACAAATGAGTGTAGCACTATCGCCCCTTGAAATGCTTTAGTAACTAGAATATTATTTGCCCATACATGTTTCAAGTTGAACAAAAAAAACAAACAATGATGTTGGTCCATTTTTGTCCCCCATGTATGAAAGACCCATTCACCTTCGAATAAAAGTTGTTTTGTGCATTAGAATTCTGCCTTGGAATTGCAGATATAAATTTCCGGTCGGAAAAAGAAGTTTATTAGCCAGTTTTAGAAGGGCCCTTGCGACAGCCTAGATTTTTGTAAACTAGGGACCCACTCGGCTAAGGGACTTAAGGGTACAGGTTTACTGCTGCTAAGACAAAAACTGTTTAGGCTGTTTTTGGCTCAATTTTCTGGAACAAAATAGTATTAGAATCTATTGATCAAGGAGCTTGGGATTTAGGTTTCAAGTAGTTCCGAAAAAAAAATTAAAAATTTAATTTTAAAAATTTTGGGGCCTCATATTCGGGCAAACCAACTTTATGTTCGTATATCGTGGGTTTCTTTTTCCCAAGGATACAGGTGTCAAGCAAATCATAGCAAAAAATGTCTTGCCTTTTTATAGAAGTTTCATAACCCAGGCCTAATTTTTGTACCAAATTATGGCCTCTTGGCCCAGGCACTTGCTAACAATAGTTCAAAAAAATCAGAATTAAAACATTGCTTGGTCCATTTCAGTTAGCTAGCACCATCCACCATCGAAACCTCTTAACAGAAGCTTAGTGCACCATTAGCCCGGCAACCAACCTCTCTGATTTTAAATTTGGTGTATATACGTTTTAGGTCCTTTTTCAGCCTGACTTCCAGGGTGCCCTGGGTCTAACCTAAAAAGTTAGTGTACATTAGGCCCCCCTTGGTTCAAAAAGATACGGATGCAGCTGAGAAGCCTTTAGGAAAGAAATCAGACTTTTGGGACCCCTTTCCTGGCAAACTAATATTTTCTTTTTTATACCTTGAGTCCCCTTCACCCAATGATTTAAAGGTATAGATTCCAGCAAATCAGGAAAAAATGGCAATTTTTTGTCCAATTTTTTGTGGCTTCCGCCCCCAACCTACTTTTCTATTTTTACTTTAGGGTCCCCATTACCTGAAGACTTGCGGAAGTAGGTATCAAGTCGTTTTAGAAAAAAATCAGTTTCTTCGATTTCGATTTTTGGGTCAAACATAACTTTGTTAGCATTGTTTTGTTGCATCGGGATCTTCGACCCAGGGGCATAAGAATATAAATTTCAAGCCGATTAAAGCAAAGAAAAATCGACCCCTTTTCTTGACCTCTCTTTCTCACTCAATCTTTTTTTTTTTATGCACAAGAGTCCCCATGGTTTAAGAACTCTATGGATATAATTTTTAAGCTTATTTTACCTTTTTGGGCCCCATTTTGAAAAAAAAAGTTTTTTTTATGATTTTGTTCTTGTACACTGGTGCTTCTCTGCCCTACTAAACCGATCAGAAAAAATCTGATGGCTCATTTGGCCATTGTTGGTTATATAACAACCTCGTCCCGTCCAACAAAACCTTGAGGTCTCCTTGGGCAGACCAAACCTTAAAAAACAGTATACTTTCTTAGGAGTACAGATGTTCTAGGCTAGTCTATAGAAAATAAAAGACTAGTTCAGAAAGCTCTCAATAGTGTTTCGTAGGCCATGATATTGGTGGTTTTTAGTATACAATTCAAATTCTCTAAAACAATTCATGGAAGCCTAGTTTTCGTAAAACAGCTGATTTTCATAATTCTACAAATATAGTAAAACATCATTGATCAGTTTATTTGACCTTGTTTTGTAGAACCGTGTTACATAAACTGCGAAGTAATTTGTCTAGCCTAGGTAAAGAAACTAAATGACTTAACATGAGTTTTTGCTGAAACAAGGCATTCAAAATTGATTTCGCTTGTTTATCTCTTTTAAATGAAGAGCCGAAATATGGGTAACTTTGTCACATAGATAAAAGTCCTGATATGTAGATTATTGCCGCTAAGTTGCAGAGAAAATTTCGATTTTTGCTTGGAGCATTGCTGGAGCACCCATAGGATGAAAAATTACAAGAAAAACCATAAAAGAAGCTTGTTTTTTTTCCTTAGGGGGCGGGGGAGGTTTTAGAAGAGGTTTATTTTTTTTATACAGCTTTTGAATAGTTGTTAGGTCACTGGGTATCTCAGATTTCTTACTCACTGGCATTGTGGCTCTATTTGACCAAATTTTTTGTTTTGGGGCAGAAAATGGTATTTTGTCGTGGGGCGATCTCTTTCGCGACTTGAAAAAAGCGCTGGATGTCTTTATTTCCATTCAAGTCAGTCTCGCTCATGGTTATCTATAACTTTTGATTGAATAATATCACCAGAGGAAAAAAAAAGGAAGAAACACATCAATTATACTACCCACAGTAAAGCATGACTTTCCTTGATTTTTAATTTGGTGAAGTATGAGCCTCCAGGTAAGAGTTCCAGACCATGAAAATCTGATTTGCTATCTTAGAATTTAGAATCCCTGGCTTTTGGTCCCCTTTTGCCAAAAATTAAGGTTTTCTGGCACAAAATAGCGGAAAACGACACTTGGCTGTGGCGCGATCACATTTGCTGTTAAAAAAAGGGCACTGAAACCCTAAATTTAGAACTTTTTAGGCTTTCTTCTGGAAAGAGTTCAAAAGCAAAAAATTTAAGGAAGTGGGAACTTCAGGAAAATGAGCAAAAAGAAAGGTTCTGAACAGAGTGGGTTGGAGGAGGAGTGTTTGCCACTTTGTTGGTCCCAGGATGGTTTGTGCTACGATAAGCTGTCAGTAGCACGAGTAATAGTATCGTATAACCACCAATAACTGTGCTTTTTACGATGCTTATTTTTGTGTCTGCTTATGAAGGGATGTGTGCACAAAAAAAATGCTTTGGCTAGTAATCTAAAGAGTATTAGTTGTTCTTAAGTGTCTAATTACACGTTTTAGACCAAAAATATTATCTCCTTCCCAATCATGTATACTTAAAGGACGCTTAAAACTAATGTCATTTCATGTTTGTTCTTTTAATAAGAAACAATTTTGACCACAGAATGCTACACCGTAAATCTACAAGTCTCTTTTTAAGTGACATTACACCTAAATTGCATTATTTATTCAGCAAAAAGTTTTGTTCTTGGGTTTTTAAAGTTATTTTCTTTCTAAGTGATCAAATAAGATAAATGACATTTCAAGTTATTCTTTGACAGCTTACTAAATCAGTTGGTTCTACAAATAGTTATATCCTCGTCCTCGGTGGGGAGAAAAGTTTTCTTGTCTTGGTTTTTCAAACAATTTTGACATTTATTGTAAAACCCAGGGGCACTTGGCATTTACTTTTTTTTATTCTTATTTTGCTTGTGGATTATTTGAGTGTTTTATAAATTAGTCTTAGGAATCTTAACGTCTTGTAAAGCAAAAATATAAGGTTCGAGATGAGTAAACATTAAGCATCAAAGACATCTTCTAGGATAAATAAAGCATTGTGCTTCATAATTGACTCACTTATCACGTAACTAGAATATGTAAGTATAAGTGACGTAATTTTAAGCAAACTCATAAAATAAAATTATATTCCATTTTATGTGCTGTACCTGACGGATTACCCAATATTCTTATTACACATCCAAAGAAACTTAGTTTACTAGTTGTTTTTTTTGGGGGGGGTTTTATAATTGCAACGCATTAAGTACACGGCCGTACTACCCAACAGCCTATAATAGGCTGCAGTCCAGGAACCCCAAAGCTTGTGACACTTGCTCATATTTTCTTTGTGAATTTTACAATGAATCTATTCAGAAATAAGTATAATTTTTTAACACATTGTGTGTCTGAATGATCGTTTTTTATATAGTATTATGGGTCTAAAAGACAATGATTAAATCTCCAAATATTTTAACAAGACAAAAACAAACATAACTGAATACTTTCAAAACAAGTCCAGACACAATGTCAGTGTATTGAGCACGACCCCCCTCCCCTAAAAAAATCATTTCAACTACTAATAAACTCATTCATAATAAAGAAAATCTTTGACTACTCCTCACTCTTTTGTCCCTACAGAGCGCAAAATTAATAAATTTCATACTTTTAGTAAGTAAATAAATCTTTTACCTTAGACTTGCCTGTGCCTTCGGAGGTACCCAAGGCATTGAGAATGAGCCGACAATCTTCCTGATGATTGGCTGCTGCCAGAATTTGCTCCCACATAGGTTAGATTGACGTGTGCAAGTTACGTAGATCGAACTGGTACGTTCGTCGCAAGGTGTTTCTGCGTCTGCCCCTGAGCCGTGGGCCTGCTGGTCGTCAGTGGGATGCTGGGCTACGTAACACATGGCCAAGGTATCATATTCATCTATGATTTCTTATGACATCTGTCACAAGAGACTGGCCCTTGTAGTCGGCGATGGATTGATTAGTTATCTTCTGCTGTCAGTGGATGATGAGGATTATTCTTAGACATGAATTTTCGAAAACGAGTATTCTTCTCTCTTGTTCTTGACTCAGGTGCCAGGCTGAGTAAAGGGGGGCTGGTATAATGTTGCTATTGAAAGATCGCAGTTTCAGGTGCAACCAAACTTCCTGTAGCTATTGAATGCTGTATAAGTTCGACCAATTCTTGTGAGTAATTTTTTTGGGTTTGAACCCTTTTTGTCAATTAGGCTTCCAAGGTATTTGAAATGGACGACTTGCTCTTTATTCTGCTATCCCCATTTCTGACTGTGGCAGCCATGCATTTTGATTTTCCTAGTATTTATTTTCGGGTCAATTCGGCTTCCTGTCTCTACCATTTACTCCATGAGCTCTTGGTTTCGTTATTTGCATTGTTCCAGGACAGCAGTTTCGTCGGTAAAGCCTATATCACTTAGATGTACATCTGAATTCAACTGGGTGCCCTCTGTGCTGACACTTTGTTATATGCAGTCAATTTAACAAACAGTAGCAGCGACAAGAAACAGCCTAGTCCTAACAGGCTACGGGGAAAACCTGTTTGGGCATATGTTGTCTTTACACAGCACTCGCTATCTCCATAGAGTTCAAAAATAAATAAACACAAGAGCCTGAACTTCTAATTTGAAAGGTGGCCCCACTTTAGTCCTTTTTCTGAGGCATATTTTCAGAGTTAAGTGGTTTCATATTAAAGTATTACATATTTCAGAAATGGGTATCAGTTTGGAGCAGCTTAAATATTCATTCCAATTTTAGAAAAAAAATAATACCTTTATCTAAGGAGGTGCCGAAGTTCAATATGCTTAGGGGCATATCTTGATTCAAATTAAAGAAAAACGATTCACTTCACTTCAATTCAATTTGATTTATTACAAAAACAAAAAAAACGCCGACTAAATTATAAATAACCCCTTCTCTGAAAAAAAATCTTGTAAACATTTGCAGTGGGAAGCTAGGTCTAGCTATTAAACAAAATGAACAACGATTATAAAACAAAGAAAATAAAAAATAATAAAAATGAAACCCTTATCAAATACTTGCCTCATTTACTTTCTATTAAACAGCCCTAAGTGGTCATCCGGATAACTACTCTCTAGAATAAGGTTCCGCGCACCAGGCAGTGAAAACCTGGTAGGGAATCCAGCCCTATGCAGGACAGCAAAATTACCAGCGTGGCGGATTTCATATTTACGAAACAACCTACTATCATTGGAACAATCTGAAAACCTACAGGGCTTATACGATTCAAACATTGATAAGCAAAAAATTATAACTGGTATCTCGTGTCTGTTCCATATTCAGCCCTTTAGTGCATCGAAGCAAGTAGAAGTGTCAGAAACACCTTTTACGTATCCGCCAAAGAAGACCCAATTCATAAAATTCAGATTTTTATCAAAAAAATTACAGCGGTTTCAATTTCAAATACATGTTCACCTGTTCTGTTTTACAAGAAAGTTATAATTATTGTTGTTGCATGAGATTTTATTGTAGTTTTAAAATTGTCCGTCCTCTTTAAACAGGGTGACCACGAGAACATACTTTATCTTAAACCCACCAGTCTATTTCATTTCTAGTTTTATCGTCAAAGCACTGCATTGTAAATTAATGCTCAAATTATTTTTTGATAAATTAAATAGACGAAACTCTAAAAAAGAAGTTTCATATAAAGAGGAAAAGGGTGAAATCGCCACCAGGGGCTTATGGCAGTTTAACGTGTTGATGAGTTTGCTGCCGTAGTAGCAAATTTTGATTTATTTTAGAACTTAGGTACGATCAAAATTTAACTTCTGAACAGTTTGATCATTGGTAATGATCAAAAAGATATTTACAATTAGGAAAGAAAATTATGAGTCATACCTAAAAAATTTATTTCTAATGATCTCTGATTTACGTCACAAAAATAATTAACCCATTTCCAAACTTGAAACTATTCTGAACAAAAATTACCATGGCTGGGACAGGCCCTCAACACCTTTAGTGAATACAGGATTTAACATAAAAGAAGCTTCCTAAATAAATTTTAGCTTGAATATTTTATCCACAAAGTAAAACAGCCTATTCAACGAGAAGCAGCGGAAGAACGCAGCCTCCCACTGCTAACAGGGTTTTCTGTCAACTTCATGAATAATACATTTATTCTATGAAAAGATATGAAGCTATTAGAATCCTCCACATCTATGGTGACTTAATTTATTGCGGGAAACATAGCAGACAAACGGAAAGACTTCGAAATTTGAGCACGCTCCCCCTCTTTTCTAGAATGACACATGGGATAAATCATGTTTGCATTAACAATGGGCCGAAATGATATACTGCTATGCAACTATTATTTTCTTTTAGTTATTACATTTAAAACCTTTTAGTGTATATTTTAGAATCTCGTGTTCAAGTCGCTAATAGCAAGGTTTGCAGTTTTATATTACAATTGAAAGTTACATACAGGAAAATCACTTCAGAAAAAATAGTTTTGTGCTGTACTATACGAAGTGGGAAAAAAACATCTTTAAAAAAATTCCACATTATGAAATTTGTAAGACTAGAAAATACTGAAAATCATGGGGTTGAGACCCAAACAAGGGGATAATATGGCCTAAACATATTCCGCAATTTTAAAAATGTTCAATCATTATCATGTGCTAATTCACATATGTACTAATTCACTAATTAACATATACATTGCTGAAACTAATCTCAGGCAATAGCTGCTGAATGGTGAGGGTATCTTGCATGGATACAAAATTCTTAAAAGAGATTATAAGGGTGAGGTGGTGTTACCTATGGTGGTGGTGTAACTGCTATTCACCCTCAGAGCCATATTCCATATACTTCCTTAAATCATCCACACTGAGAGGGCAAGAAGGCCCTGTGGTACAAAGTCAACCTCCTGAATCATTCTGCCGTTATTGATAAACCAGCTACCTTCAGCCCTAACTCAATTACATTAGTGGAAAGTTTCCCAAGTAAGTCATCTGCTAACCTCGACAACTAAATGGATCCTACTGAAAATCTTGTATTAATATTTTCTTTGCAGACCAGCTTGACTCTTTTAGGGTGAGTGCAGAGGAATCAATCAGATAAAAAGAGGAGGGCACAATCATGCCCCATCTAGCTTTGAAAAATACATTTTTGCAGCTTCATTTTAAAAAAATCAAAAGAAAAAGAACTGCCCACCCCGCCACCTCTCCTAGGTCTTGAAAAAGTACTTTTTTATCTTCATTCCAAAATACCCCCATCTCCTACATTTTCGTAGATATAGCGGCATTGGCTGAGTTCTCATGATTTGATAGCTTACCATGTAACCACTATAGCCCAAGGTACCTTCATTCCACCACAGTTAAGACATAAGCGCATTATCGGGAAATGCAAAAAGAGAATTAAGACGGTTTTTGGAGTAATCTTGCTGCTCAAAATTGGAAAGGATTTTTCAAGGAAGTTCCTCATAAGGCTGCAAAGGTATATCGGTGGTTCATATATAAAGGATGTACAGGATGCAGATATTTAAGACGATACAGGTATTAAGCAAAGATAAAACATGGTTCAACTTCAACTACAGGAAGGCTATCAAAGCAAAGCAGAAGGAACACAAACGCTAGCTCTTGTAAGTTAGAAGACGTTCCAATTACATCCGTGACAGTAAATTGCGACGCTTTTCGTGTGATTTGCCAATCCCAGCTACAACACAAGAATAATTTTGTCACCAAACAATAAAATACTTCAGAATAGCAAGGCCGTATCCAGGGGTGGGGGAGTGTTACCCGGTTTGAACCCCCCCCCCCCCAAAAAAAAAATGTTTGTCTGACTCGTAATAACGTAACAAAAAGGGGTGAAATAAATTTTGTATGCGTTTTTTGAGGTTTTTTGTGTAACCCCCCCCCCCCGAATTTTTTTTAGTAAAACCCCCTCCGAAAAAAATCCTGGGTACGGCCTTGCAGAATAGAGTCGGCTGAGAGCATTTAAGGATGCTATGTCGTGTCAAAAGGGACACCATTCCCTCCCTACCGATTAACGGCATTACCATTCAAAATTTGCAGGCAAGGACTGAAGTTTTTCCTAAGGTCTTTTTCCTAGTCTTGATGACCACGGAAAAATAGTATATGACTCTCCTCATCACACAGACTGTCTTCGACCGCACCAAATGCTCTGCTCCAAAAGTGCAGCTGGCTCTACAGCACATGGCTGTTTTCTACACAGTTCAACCAATACCCTCTCTCTGATGAGTTATCCCTACTTGTTATACCGTCTGCCAGACAAACATACTGAAAAAAAGATACCCCATACTGAGTACTTAAACAACAGATTTATAAAACCTTGAATTCCATTTGCAATGGTCCCCAGAGGGATGCTATCCCTGAAAACCCATCTGCTGATTCCTTTCAAATAAGTTAAAAATGACGGAATTCTAGAGAGAAAAATCAGGTAAATAGTTAAATAGTAGAATAAAACTTCAAATTCTATTTAAAATTACTAGGTCAATCCATCTTAATTAGGCAAAGGAAAACCAAGCCTTAAGACCGAAAAAGAACTTTAAGCGAAAGAGAATGAAAAGTAAATGGATTTTCACTCAGGTTTCTGTCTTACCCATCCATCACACATTCCAAAAATCCTACTGCTCACTAAGACAAAACTTTTTTGGTGGTTTTAAAAAATTTGGCCCAAGGCCATTTCAACTGAAGCAGTTCACAAAAACAAAAAAAAATTAAAAGTAATATATTTCAAATTTTGGTCAGATTTGCTGTTGGGTAGTTGGCAGTAATAGTAAGTGAGCCTCTAGTGGGTTGACATCTAAATATATTCTCTTATTGCCCTACTACTACCATATTGCAATCCCAGGGACTTATTTTGAATTACTGACTTCAAAAGCTTTTAAATATCGTCTTCGATGGATATCCAGATCCCAGTGGGAAACGTGTACTTTTCATGTTTGGTTTCGACTTTTACGTTGCAACTTTAGCTTTGTGATGAGCAAGCTCGGAAAATATTGGACACTGGAAACTGGAAACTGGAAACTGGAAAAATGGAAACTGGGAGCCATTAGCAAATAGCGTAGACTATGTACTTTTTTTTCGTTTTCAATGCTCATATTGTAATTCAGCCTCTTAAACAAAGATCAAATTACATATTGTTTATACTTTTGAACAATGCGGAGTTTAAGATTTTGGGATGTATTTCTTTCTGTAAGATCGTAAGGGTGGTAATTTTTGTTTGTGGAAATTTTTCTCGGCAGGGGGCTCTAGGCAAGGCTGTATACAGGGGTAAATGGTAGTGAGATTAACCCCCCCTTCCTTCCAAAATCTTTGTCCCACACGTAAAAATTAACAAAATACATGCAAAAAAAAGTTTCTTGCGTTTTATAAAGTTCATTTCTGTAACCCCCTTCGTCAAACAAAAATCCTGGATACGACCTTGGCTGTAGGTGTGGAGTCGTGGGTGGTAAACTGACCGGGAATACATTTATGTGAGGGGAAATTTGTGCGCTGGAGAGTTCTGGGGTGAAGGCTTTGTGGATGGAGAGTTTGGTTTGGGTCTCAAATGAAAACTACTTTTTCTCTTTTCTGTAATCTTGAAGGACAAAATAAAATGTACCATTTTACTTATTACAATGGTAACGGATTTACAGTTTGGTCTCGTTCTTTTTTTTGACAGGT
The DNA here is from genome assembly GCF_049724085.1 of Artemia sp. Qi Xiang Cuo. NCBI lineage: Eukaryota > Metazoa > Arthropoda > Branchiopoda > Anostraca > Artemiidae > Artemia > Artemia sp. Qi Xiang Cuo. The sequence goes on along the minus strand of NC_142808.1, from coordinate 24,259,257 downwards.
TTACAGTCGATAAAAATGTAACTCATTAGGCAAGTCAAATTAGATCACTAAAAGAAAAAAGTATCTGCTTTTGTCACGTCCAGTAACGCTATCTAAAGAGAACAGAGAAAGCAATACTATTTATTTTATAGGTTGCATTCATTTCAAATTTTTAAAATTAAAGAATTTATACTCAAATTCATTATTATGTGCTAGGAGAGTGCAATGTTTTTTCCAACACCTCAAACGGTATACCCGGTAGCTTGTCTTCTCGATAAGTTTTACACAGATTTATAAAGCCCATGAAGCAACTAAGCAAGACTTTTAAAAAGGCAGCTTCCAAGCCAGGATTAAAATTCTTTGTCTATAGTGGCTGATAGTATAGCTTTACCACCTACGAGAAAATTTTGACATTGCCTAAAAAATCTGCTTGCTTATGTTTCTTTTGGTTCACTCATCTTTTCCGTTCCAATCCTCAATCGTAAAATGTTCTCCATTCTGGTTAAGTGCCATCTACGTTTTATTTTATTGCAAAATATAGGTGGCAAGACATAACAAGTACCTGATCATTGAATGTGTGTGTAGCTTGAAAAATGTATAAAATGTAGGAGGTATATTCAGAATTAAAAAGTGGGGGAAAATACCTGTATTTACATTCTATGTTTTTTGGTTTTTATTTTATTTCAGAATTATTTATGGATCCCTTTAATTGTTTCAATGCTAGTAAATATTTTCCGAAATTGATTAAATTTACTGAACTGGACTTTATTACAAAATTAAGAAAAAATTCTACGTCTTTCTAGATCATCATCTTTGTTTATCGGATTGGCTATTTCTAAAAAAAACAGATAGTATCTGTTTATAATGTGATCTAAGAGTCTACTTGATTGTAAAAAAGGCCCCATTCTATTGTCTATTGTTTTGCTTTTTTGTTTTCTTTAGAACCAGGGAAAAAAGACAATGTTCCACTAGCTCCTCATAGATAACATTCTTGCTTGCAGCCATAAAAAATACTCTCAAATAGAGCGAAATTTTCTTAGTCCAATTTGGAATTTTAACATTGGGATTTTTTAAACAGTTGAATAAGTATTTTGAAGAATAAAAAGTTCTTTTATTGGTTATACATGGAGTTTCAGCTCAAGAGAGATGACCTTCCGATCCAAAAGAATGACCGTGCCATTTCTTGAACTCAACGAACTATTGGCACGGATATTCTTTTGCCTCAATCCATCCAATCCAGAAGGCTGACCGTACCAAAGTTGGTTGTGAGTAATTAAAGTATATACGCATAAATACGCATAAATATATGCGTATTAAAGCTTAGGAAAGCCTGACAACTCAATTTTTAATGTAAAAGATGTTCGATGCAGATGTGTAGGTTAGTACTTAGCTGGCACCAAGTATAAGAATAAAGAAGATGTGTGAAAAATCAGCAGAAAATAGTAAAAAATAAATACATATATATATATAATATCATGGAGATCTTGAAAGTATAAATTTTCTGATTGTTGTAGCAAATGAAAAACATTCCAATAAATTGGCAGTAAACTGGATAAAAAACTAATGATTGAGTAAGTAAAATTATGCAAGAATATAACTTTAACATCTTGTTATTAAATAGGATATGAACAAATTGTCTTTACCATTGAATAGCTAAGAATCTAATTATGCATTAATATGGTTATTGTTAAAATAACTCAAGATGAAACTCTTCAAATTACTAGCTAATTGACTTACTAACAACAGCAACTTAAAAAGACCAATTATCCTATTCTGTTATATTTATCGATATAGTGTTCAAAAATGTATTTACATATCAATATAATCCTTATTTTAGTATGATTCTGAAAATATTACTTTCATTACTTAACTTTAACTATGTAAAGCAGAAATATTAAATTAGATAAGTAGCCCAAATTCCAAGATGAAAATCTAGACTTGACACCTTTTCGGTGTCATAAAAGCATTATTTGAAAGATAACAACTTGCTTTGAGGGTTTCCATCCAGTTAGTACCTATCGCGTAAGTGGGAAGTAACATGTGATTAACATACTAGGGACCAAAAGATTTTTCATGTTTGAACTTATACAAGTGAAAAGCATCTTTAAATTTACGGAACTAATTTCTGCTTATTTTTTTTAACGGTTCAGCGTGGCATTAATCTCTACAAAACTTTGCCCAAAACCTTATACCTAAAAATTTTCGTAGCAACGTAGAAAATCCAAGTTTCCATGTATAAATAGATCTGAGATAGAGCCAGTGGGCAATATATTCTTTCATTTTGATGCATTTGGTGTTTTAAGCTTTGAAGATTACTGTACAAAATTAGATCATTAATAAAATGTAAATACGCAATCAGATTCAAGAAAATACTAGAAATAGCGTGGTCACTCTTTTGGCTCAGAGGGCCACATAGTAACATTTATTGTGGACTTTAATTGAAGAAATAAACGTGTAAAAAAAAACTTGCAGTTAGAGCTTTGTTTAGGCTGCACGATTCCTAAACCATACTTTTTACTTTTTGGTACGCTAACAAGGCAATTTTAGTAACCTATGCATAGACTATATTTTGACTATATTGAAGATGATTTTTTGTTTTTACTCACTTGTGCATACAAGTTTATGACAAATGTAACGTTATTCATTTGCACTCTTAGATCACCATTGCCTTATAGTCGGTAAAAGTTAGTAATATCTTACTAAATTTTCATTGGGCAATGTTGATGACAGTTTGGCTATGGGTACTAACTGAATGAGACTTTCTTATAGTCAAGTTCAAAGGCTGATTCATAAGAAAAGAAATTAAAAACACTTGGAGAAAGAAACTGAAATGGAAAATGAAACCACGAAAAATATTCAGTTGCAACTATTTTGTAATAATAAATTTGGAACAAATGTGAAAAATAAGATCTGATTTAGAATAAAATGTTATTAGGACCATTTAAAATCCTGTTGTTGACAAAGTAAAGAAAAGTAAGATTATATTCTTTATTATTTAATACCTTATCATGTCGTTATTTAATACCAAATACACATGGAAAGCAAGCAGTGTGAAAGCAAGTTGGTAACTTCTTAATTGCTATAACTAAACTGCATAGTTGAGTAGTTACTGTGCAGCTTTTAACGGCAAAGTAAGCAATAAATTCTCGTGGTTTTGACAGTTATTGCTCTGAAATTACAAGTATAATTTGTTTTTTCAACTATGGTGTCCATTTGTGTTCAAACATCCACAAACAGAAAAGAAAAAAAGGTTACTTCAGCCAACTTTAAAATATGACGAAAAAAAAACTTGCTTTAGACTGAGCGAATATATTTCAGTTGACAAACATTGAATTTTAATCAAGATAGTTGCTATATTTGATAGATTTGAAGAGTCGCTTGATATTGGTCTTATTAGCATTTGGTTCTATTCCGGCCCAGATGGATAGGAATCAGTTCTCTGTTGCGGATTTTCTTTTTTTTATTCTGAAGAATGACTTGGAAAATTTTCTTTTTCCATTTGAATGATATACCTTTGAAAATTTCTCAATTGTTTGATACGATGATTCCTTGGGAAACATCTCTAGAACCCTTCTTCTCTGGAAAGTAAAAACAAATTCTACTTTATAGATAGTAGCAGGAAACTGCTGCTTAAGGGTAAGGGCATTTATATATATATATATATATATATATATATATATATATATATATATATATATATATATATATATATATATATATATATATATATATATATATATATATATATATATATATGTATATATATATACATATACATATATATATGTATATATATATGTATATATATATATATATATATATATATATATATATATATATATATATATATATATATATATATATATATATATATATATATATATATATATATATATATATATATATATATATATATATATATATATATATGTACATATATATCTTGAACCGATTGATTACTTAACTACGCACGTTATGCACACATTATCATGGGCTGCCTTGCTTGTGCTTTTAGGAGCAGTGATTATGAAAATCATCAGTTAAAACAGTTGTTGGTAACCATCTATTTTGCTCTTCCAACTGCAGTTATTTCCGCTCAAAAACACGTTAGAACTCCGTCGATGATACATCAATGAAAACGCTTCCTTGGGTGGAGGATTCGAGTAGCGGTCTTAGGCCTCATGATGTGGGGAGACAAGGTATACCACAGGAGTGTAAACACTTAAAATAAAAGGAATTTAACGTCAGGTTTCGGAAGACTGGAGGGCTATCTGATCCCCTGCCCAGGTCTAGAAAACCACTGGGTGATCCCCTATTCTTTCTCCATAGATATAAGATTGGAGCGATTTGATCAGAATCGCAATTATCATGCTCAAGATTGGGAATTCTTATCCCTCCTTTTAAATTGAAACTGTGCGCCCTTATTTCTACCTACTTTTGTGCATAATACCGATTAGTTTATACCTTGTTATATATTTAAATGGACTTGCCTCTAAGCAATTGAAACAAGGCGAATTTAGCCCTTTAGACTAGATTTGCTGGAAATTAAATTTATATCCCACATAATTACTTCCCATGAAAATATAAGCCAATAGAAATCAAGCCCCACCCCCTATCCCTGGTGTATTGACATTGATTTATTTTCTGTCAGGAACTTCTTTCACGTGAGCATACCCCAAAAGACTTTCGATAAGCGCTTGTTAGATTAATTGTGATAGCAATATAGACAATAAACGCAATACTTATTAATGAACCTTCTTCCAAAGGTTTTGACCTTTGGAGTAGGATGTGCATACTAATCTGCTATTAGCTTAACTATTTGACTGGGCTATTAGCATACTTCTAATTTTTGTGCCCACATCATTTATATTTTTAATAACAAAATTAAAGGACGAGAAATGTGGCTTGTGGTACCTATTGGTAAGACAATAATATTAAAAATCCCCAAGTATTTACATTCCCAAAGTTTTCTTAAAATAATAATTACTGCAAATACAAATGAGATTATTTAGTTGCATTTTCAAGAAAAACCTCACTAATAGAGTATCTATTAAAAAACAAAAACACATCAAAATTATCCGCATATAGATAAAAAGATATAAAAGTGACTAATAGTTAAAACTGCAATGAAATATAGGCTATACGAGTGTCATTGATAAGTTGCGTATTCAAACCTTAAGAGGCAGGAAGACAAAATCCAGTCTAGAAAATATCCATAGAAATGAAGGTACTTGTCTTGAATCCGATAAGCATGCGATAAGGGAAGTTTTGTTAATGCTAATGAAATAAAACAAAATAGGATAAAAATATAATAGTTTAGAAGCAGACTTGGACTATATATTTGCACATTAGGGAGGAGGAGGGGGGTTAAATCATACCATATATTAAATACGCAACCAAACCTAAGTACCTTTTTTTGCCCCTTCAATCCCAAAAACTACGAATTACTGAAGCAGCTACTCATATAGCATTATTTACTTTTGCTAATTTTTAAAACTAGATCGACTAAGGTAAAATAGACTTCAACCAAGGGGGTCGCGATTCTATAGACGATAAACCACAGTTAGTTTCAAAAAATAGTATTATATTTAGTTAATAATTAATATGATAATTGGACCCTACTGACAAAAAGAGATAATTAGGCTCGAGCCAGTATTTATCAAGGATGGGCTGCGATTCAACTGTATTTTAACCCTATTTTCTTGGGAGGGGGACAAGACCTTAAAAAAATTGAGAATTATTGTTTACTCTTAATACCTAAGGCATTGTTTTTTAGTCTTTTTAGTGTCACGACCCAAAAATAAGTAAAAACGAAAGTATCACCGCACAGCCTTGTCACCTCAGTTTTTATTCTTATTTTTATATTTACGGTTGAGCAATATCTTTTAACAATAGAATTTTACATAGTGGTTTTTAAAGACATTTTATAGAAGGGATAACCAGCATGGGCAGAGGGGGGGCAGCTGCCCCCCTAGACCTTCAAAATTACATTAGATATGGCTGAAAAAGCAGATGGTTTGGAAAAAGCAGTTGATAAAACTCCATCACACTATCGACTGCCCCCCTAGACAATATGCTGCCTAATCCTGCCTACGCCCATGATAACCAGCCTATTGCAAAAGAAATAGCAATTATATACAGGGCGTCCCATTCAAAGAGACTCCGCAATGGTAGGCTTATAGAGGATTAATATGAATTATTTCAGCCATAGCCCCCCCCCCCCATGAGCAAAAATGACTGACTAGCAAAAGAAGGAGTTTTTGTTAGCAAAAATGTTACTTTATGGGTATCTTTACACCTCCCTCTTGTCGCAACGGTCAGGAGCCTGGGCCTTCTTCCCTTGTGAATGGCACTCGCATGATATAATAATGATGTATTCCTTTTTTTCAGCGAATTCGCTTCGATATTTCTATAGTATATAACCAATTTTTGCTATTCTAAGAAGATTCTGCAAGACATGAAGAATCTAGCGTGATTAGCTTTGCTGTTATTTCAGTGTACAGTGAGCCATCCTTGAAAATCTGCTAAGGGAGGGCATACTCTCCTCAAGATTATACTGTGAAGCATATGCAAACTATGTTGCATTCATGACTTTTAAATTTACAATTATTAGCTCCTCCAATCATATCGAAAGAGGATGCATAGGATTAGAAATGCCAAAAACTAAAGCAAAGAACAAATATTAATTTTAATATTTAGCCGTTTTTGAAATATAGAGACTTCTTATAAATAGCTAACTTTTATGTATAGAACCTCCTTTCCCCTTAAATAATAAAGAAAACGTTCATATGGGTACGTAATGGGAGAAAGGGATTGGAAATGGAGCTTCAAGCCCGAGCCTCCTGAAATCTTAAGATTAACTAGAATTTTTCCAAACTTTTTTTCTTATATAATACCCTGTTTTTCGCTTTTACTGTTTTTAAAATTTGTCCCACCTAAATAAATTCAATTATTTATGCTTGCCTCCAAATTAGAGATAAATTCATTTTTATGTAATGATCAATATGCGTAGACCTTTATACAATTTCGAAGATGCGTTATTAACTGTCCACTTTTATCGATAGCTAGTTTATTGTCAAAAATTATCCCAAGGCCGTACCCAGGATTTTTTTTTCGGAGGGGGTTCTACCCTAAAAAAAATTTCGGGGGGGGGGTTACACAAAAAACCTCAAAACGCATACAAAATGCATTTATATTCATTTTTGTTGCATTTTTACGAGTCAGAAAGAAATTCAGGGGGGGGTTCAAACCGGGTAGACCCCCTCTCTGGATACGGCCCTACATTATACAGTTCTTAATCGATCATAAACAATGACTTACAACTAATTTAATCGCTTTGTTTTTTTTTTGTATAGGAGCAAATGGTCTTCGGCGACGAGGACGTCAAACTTATACAAGATATCAAACACTAGAACTTGAAAAAGAATTCCATACCAATCACTACCTGACGAGACGAAGGAGAATAGAAATGGCTCATTCACTCTGTTTAACAGAACGACAGATCAAGATATGGTTCCAAAACAGACGAATGAAACTAAAGAAGGAAATACAAGCTATTAAAGAGCTTAATGAACAGGACAAACGTATTACCCCCTCAAAGTTGCATAGTAACTGCTCATCCCCAACAGGGGATATTAGTGATGAGGAAAAAGATGAAAAGCTTTAATTTTAATTGTGTGAAATTTTATTCCCAAAGATGTTTTTTTTATAATGTAAGTACATCTTTTCTATTCTTTTCTTTATCGTAAACGAATACTCTATCAGAAATTGTGTCAATTCTAGCAATCATTAAATAGTATAAAGTATTATACCAAGTTTCAATATCAATTTACTTACAATGAGTATTTCGCAATTTTTTTTCCAAAATGAGTTAGAAACTAAGTGAAATTACTCAGGTGGGTTTTCATCCATGCGTTGTATATACAGGGGGCGTCGTTTCCGAAGGAGGCCAAGGGGGCAGTTGGTGGGAAAATTAATATATATAACCCATGCCCCTTTACTATCCGGTTATGGCCTCTTGTCCCCAAATAAAATGCTGAAGCTACGCCCTTGGGTATATACAGACGCTTAGTTGCTTCAAAAAGGGCTGAAAGGATGGGCATGGTTGAGACACAAATAATTAAGCAACTATAGCTAAGCCATTACATAGTTTATGTTATATGCAATTTGACAGGTTGAGGCCAGATTATTCAGCTACGCTAATATGGCACTTTTGTAGAAAGCGGTAAGTCTATTGCGAAAACAGATACGGATTACCCGGTACTTATATGAGACGCTGTATAAAGATAGGCATTACAAAATGTTTTTCACTCCGGGAACTATATTTAAACTTTAGTTTTTAGGGGTTTAGGGGGACTAAAAGGTACCTAGGTTTGGTTAGGTTAGGTTGTGTATTTAATATATGTTATGCTTTACCTACCGCCCCCCCCCCATAACGTGCAAATATATAGCCTAATTTTGTTCATAAGCTGTTATATTTTCGGCCTATTTTGTTTTATTTCATTAGCATTAACGAGACTTCAATTTTCACGCACTTACCGCTTTCTACAAAAGTACCGCTATTATTTTGCAACAAAAGCTATATATCTATAACGGCAGTGAATTCAGTTGTAGGGGAATTGACCCCTAAGATTTTTTTTCTCATCTAAATTTTGGAAATTACATTTTGCCCCATTTTCCATCCAAGTTTACATGAATTGACGTTACCGTATTTCGGTATTGTGTAATGCTAGGCAAATTTGAGGTGCAGCATTTTGTTTTGGGCTTGGACGATATAGCATAAATTTGAACTTTGAGGTACGACATGTGATTATCGTAGATTCTGTTTTATAAAAGCCTAATTTTGACCTTGAAAAAATCTGTAGTTTGAATTTACATTTAAAAAAGTCTTCATAATTTCAAACTGTTTTATCCCGACACAACATCTAGTCTTCCACTGCTTTTTTTCGAGCCTGTTTAACATACTTTAGGTACGAGACAATGAAAGATAGATATATTTACACGAAAGCCCTATCGGGCCATGGCGAACCACAAAAAAAAACAAGCAAAAGTAAAACGTTTAAGCGAAAACTGGCAAAAACGCTAGAAATGATTATTCAAGAAAATTTTCCCGATGCTTCATACCTACCCGGACAAACGTTCCAAAATTTTTCATATCTAAATAACACCTAATTTTCAAAATTTCTAAAATCCAATCTCTCCTCCTAATCTCCCAACCGAAAATACCCACCCGCAAATCCCTCAATTCCTTATAATTCATAAAACAATTGATACAAAGATTCATCCATCTCTCCACTGCATATGGGGCAAATGTAAGGACCATCCCTCATTCTATAGCCCAATGTAAGCACGATTACTGTTTCTTATTGTTTTTTTTCTTGTCGTTTTGGCATCTAGTGTAACTTAGCTAGATATTCGTATATCTAATAATAAGGTTACAACTATGCATATGCTATATTTGGAAGAACAATTAAGAGATGTCTAAAAATCCCCAAAAATAAGCGATTTAAGTAAGTTTAATCTGAGAAATATTTATTGGTATTACATTCAGATCATTGGATTTATTATTGTCCGGTGCAGGTCTATTCATTCCAGGATTATGACATTGGATACACTTTTTTTTGGAGAAGGATCTAAACTCGCTTATAAAATAAGATAATCGCCCTTCAAAAAAATTCAACCAATACTGAACGTATTTTAAATCTTGAAAACCTTATACACTAAATTTCGAAAATTGACAATATCGGAATGGTCTCTTTTCATCCCGAAGGGACAATTCCTTAAAGCTAGCTGATTGGCCAGTATTATGTCTCTTCCAAGAGTAGCTTCTCCCTCAGCCAGTGGCAGATCCAGAGGGGGGTCGAGGGGGCCGCGGGCCCCCCTAACGTAGTCTAAAGTACTGTAATTTACTTAAATAACGCAAGTTTGCGTTAATTAAACTTGGTCCTAACCAAGAGCGGATCCAGGATTTTTTTCGGGGGGGGGGGGGTTACTAATTTTGACTTTTTCGGGGGGATTTTACTAATTTTTGACTCAGTTTTCGACTAATTATATGATTTTTACCTAGGTTTTACTAATTTTCGACTTATTTTCGACTCGGTCAAAAATTTCGGGGGGGGGGGGTCAAACCGGGTGACCCCCCCCCCCCTGGATACGGCCTTGGTCCTAACGCAGGTTTATCAGATCAACCTATTTTGCCCCCCCCCTGAAGAAAATCCTGGATGCGCCCCTGCCATAGTTAAAATCCTGGTACAAGTCTGGAAATCTCAGGGGAGGGGCATCAAACCCTCTTTCGCAGACCAAAAGAATATTTAATGCGTATATAAAATTTTTATATTTTATATAAAAATATATAAAATGCCTAGATCCGGATATATGTAGTTTTTAACTGTCTCACTAGCACGTGTTCCCCTTGGCATAAATTCTACATGAGACAGTTGAACTCTTAATTTTCAAATAAATCAAATACATACCACAAGAATACATTATTTCTTACTCAATACTTATTCTTAAAATTACTTGTCTGTGATTGGTTGCTTTACATGAGCCAATGGCCAAGCAGAAAACTCGGCTACCACGTCTCTTTAATGGCATCTTTGATTGCCGTCTCGTGTTCACTTTGCATTGCAAATGACGTAGTTAAAGTCGTCATATTAAACAGGAGACATTTATGAGACAATTAAAGCGAAAAATCAACAGATTTCGCACCCAAACAGTCAATTTCGCAGATTTTTATGGGAGAAACATGCTTCTCACGTGGTGGTAAATGGTTACTTAAAACCTGTTGGATTAACAGGTTTTCTTTACCTCTGTCTAGAGAATTAATGATCTGGAAAGTATGGCTGTAGAATATAAGAATAGGACAAAGTTTGGCATATAAGTTGAAAATGGATAGTATTCCTTGGATTCAAGGCCGTACCCTGAGGGGGGTGGGTATGGGGGTTTGAACACTCTCCGAAATGTTTGTCTGACCCGTAAAAACGTAACAAAAATGGATATAAACAAATTTTGTATGCGTTTTTTTAGGTTTTTTGTGTAACCATCGCCCCCCCCCCCTGAATTTTTTTTTTAGTAAAAAACCCTCCAAAAAAATCCTGGGTAGGGCTTGCTTGGATTAGATGAAATTAGAATAAGACGGAAAATGTCGTCACAAGTTTTAGTCTTTTTAGGGTGGGGGGTATGGGTACCTGTCTATTATATAAAACACTCGAGAAATGAAGTTTGGTGACCAAAAAATATGGTGAAAATAGAATAAATTATTAGCAAAATTGTGAAGGTCATTTGTGAATTATTAAATTAGGAGCTTCGGCGTCGGCTGACCGTCTCAAAGAAAAAGAAAAGTTCATTATTAACACGGTTCTTGACCTAGTTCATTTTAGTTCATTATTAATTCGATTCTTGAGGACATCAGTTAGTTTGCTGTCACTAGTAATAGAATATAGTGTCTCACCATGGAAGTTCAAATTATTATTTGGGATTTGCCAAGGACCGAACAACAGGCAATTATGTTTTTCCAGGATAAGGGGTTGTTGTCCATAACAAAACAATGCGTCAATGGACACACCATGACTTTGTACTCTTACGAGAAGCAACATTTTTGGAAGTGTAACACTCGGCCTGGTTTGAAACCGGCGCCTCTACCTAAAAAGTAGAGAGAATGTGGGGTTCCGCAAAGTGGAGGAACAAACGGCACCGAGGCGCATCCCGTCATCATTTACATTCATACTTAGTAGAGTACATGTGGCAGGCTGCCAGTGGAGAATCCAGGGGGGCACTTCCTTCCTATCCTAGTCTAAAACAGTGTAATTTACTTGATTAACTCAAGTTTGCGTTAATTAAACTTGCTCCAAAGTAAGTTTATCGGGTCAACCTTTTTTGCGCCCCCCTAAATTTTTTTATCGGATCAACCTATTTTGCGCCCCCCCTAAAAATATCCAGGATCCACCCCTGCAGGGTGCAGTAAAGGCAGAAGGCCGAGTTCATTTTAACGCGATTCTTGAGGACATTTCTGCATCCTGGGAGCATATTTCCAATTTGTAGTTTTCATAATTGTGCTCATAAAGTATTCTATTTTTATCATTTTTTTTTCATTAGCGTTAACCAAACTTCACTTCTCGAGTGTGTTTTATATACTAGACAAGTACCGGGATATATAAGCAAATCGTCTTACTGTGGATGTTACTAGTGCAAAACTTTTTTTCCTCCCATTAGCAGTGATTAGCTTATATTTTGTCAAAACCTTTTTTCATTCCATTGGCAGCATGGGCGCCCATAAGCTGAATTCCAGGGGGGGGGCAAACCTGGTCTAATTGGTACTTTTAAGGCTATATAATAGAAATCTCAGAACAAAAATATAAAAATAAGGCAGCGTCATTCAGCCAGGGGGGGGGGAATAAGACTCCGATGGTTCGGCGATACACTTCGCCGCCCACACGACACCTTTGCCAATAAAACCCTCAGATGTACACCTCCTTCAGGATGGAAAAAGCGACATGGGGAAAAAAAGAAAACGTGGCTCGCCTGTATCAAGGATGACAATGACGAAGCTACTGGACGCCAGGGAGAGTCCTGGCTCGATTTGATTGAGCCACTCGCAAACGACCGAGACTCTTGGCTTACTACAATGACGAAGCTACTGGACGCCAGGGAGAGTCCTGGCTCGATTTGATTGAGCCACTCGCAAACGACCGAGACTCTTGGCTTACTAGAATGACGAAGCTACTGGACGCCAAGGAGAGTCCTGGCTCGATTTGATTGAGCCCCTTGCAAACGACCGAGACTCTTGGCTTACTACAATGACGAAGATACTGGACGCAAGGGAGAGTCCTGGCTCGATTTGATTGAGCCACTCGCAAACGACCGAGACTCATGGCTAACTACAATGAGGAAGCTACTGGACGCCAGGGAGAGTCCTGGCTTGATTTGATTGAGCCACCTGCAAACGACCGAGACTCTTGGCTTACTACAATGACGAAGCTACTGGACGCCAGGGAGAGTCCTGGCTCGATTTCATTGATCCACTCGCAAACGACCGAGACTCTTGGCTAACTACAATGACGAAGCTACTGGACGCCAGGGAGAGCCCTGGCTCGATTTGATTGAGCCACTGGCAAACGACCGAGACTCTTGACTTACTACAATGACGAAGCTACTGGACGCCGAGGAGAGTCCTGGCTCTATTTATTGAGCCACTCGCAAACGACCGAGACTCTTGGGCTTACTACAATGACGAAGCTACTGGACGCCAGGGAGAGTCCTGGCTCGATTTCATTGATCCACTCGCAAACGACCGAGACTCTTGGCTAACTACAATGACGAAGCTACTGGACGCCAGGGAGAGCCCTGGCTAGATTTGATTGAGCCACTGGCAAACGACCGAGACTCTTGACTTACTACAATGACGAAGCTACAGGACGCCAGGGAGAGTCCTGGCTCGATTTGATTGAGCCACTCGCAAACGACCGAGACTCTTGGGCTTACTACAATGACGAAGCTACTGGACGCCAAGGAGAGTGGAGATGCTTGAGTCCTGCTACAAGTACAAGTAATAGGTAAAACATTAAATAAATTAGAATAATATACTCATACCTCTATTTTGTGTTAACTCTTCAATTAAAAGGGAGAAATTAATAATTTGGCCACCATGTTCTTTCTTTACACCAAAGTAAAAGTATTCTTTTGACCATGTATTCTTTTAACTCACATCCCTTTTGTTCGTTCAGTAGGCCTACTATCGATTTAAAGAAGGATTTTGAACCTGAGAATCTTTAAAGAAGTTTTAAGAAAAGACGAATCTTGAAAAAATGAGAAACTAACAATAATAATACTTAAATATTCTTTTGTTGAAAACTGAAACACTGCTGCTCTGTCGAGATTTCTTGGGACTTCTAGAATATTCTATAAAAACCCTTTAACCTCAATCACATCTGCGCAAGTAGGGGCGCTTGGGTCCCTTATTCTATAAAATTTGGAGATTTATGTGATTTTACATATTTTCCTATTGGCCTATTTTCATTAAGTTTTTCTTTTCTACCCCATAATGGCGAAACGTTTCCTTTTCTTGAATTAAATAAATTTTTTCTTGTATTTAACCTAAAGATATTAACTAATGGAATGAAATTGTTCAATTACAAAAAGTCGTTGGAATTTTGTTTCAAAAATCAAACCGTATACATTTCTGCAGTTTTTTTTTTATGAAATGCCATAAAAATTTAATTTTTAGTCTACTTCTTTTCTTTTTTCTTTCTTTATTCAACACAATATTAGTGGCAATAAATCATTTATTTTTGTAAAAATTTGATAGTAGTAATAATAATAGTATTGAACATGATACTTCAGAAAGGGCCATACTGTTTTTATTTTAACTAGACGATTAGATAAATACGAGTGTTTAATTTAACCAGAATCATCACCTTAATCATTTCTCGTTAGGATATGATGATAGATCGTTATATAAGCAAACAAATCTTTTAGACTGTCCTTAAATTAATTACTCACTTTCAAACAAAGTTTTTCTAAGAAAAGGAAAGAGCGATATTCAAACCTAAGACGAACAAAAATTATATCAAACAGTTCGTGCCAACGAACTGTAAGTTAGGAGCCACTCGGTGCAATAGTAACCGAAACTCTAAACAACGGAATTTTGATAACAATAGATATATCAAAATTTCGAGTAAAAGGAGGGAACCCCCTAAAATTGATAGAATCTTAATGAAAATCACACCGTCAGATTCAGCGTATCAGAGAACCCTACTGTAGGCTATAGGTTTCAAGCTCCTATCTGAAAAAATGTGGAATTTTGTACTTTTCAAACAGTTTGTGGTAACGAACTGTAAGTAAGGAGTAACCAGGCTCAATAGTAACCGAAACTCTAAAATAAGGAATTTTGGAACCAATAGATACATCAAAAGAATTGGATTTTCAAAAATCAAATGGATTTTCAATCAAAATTCTGAGATAGCCATTTTGTTCAGCATAATCGAAACCTAATAAATATGTCTTTGAGGATGACTTAATCCCGCACAGTTCCCGGGGGAAGGGCTGCAAGTTATGAACTTTGCCCATTGTTTACATACTGTATTGGTTATTGGGAAATATACAGGCGTTTTCAGGGGGGATTTTTTCTGGTGAGGGGTTGGAGGAGGGGGTTACGTGGGAGGATCTTTCCATGGAGGATGTTTCCTTGAGGGAAGGGACATTTCTATAAAGGGAGTGCTGGATTTCCCAGCATTATTTACAAAACGATCAAATATTAAATAGAAAAACAAGTTTTTTCAACCGAAAGTAAGGAGCAACATTAAAACTTAAAACAAACAGAAATTATTGCGTATTTGAGGGGGTCCGCCCCCTAGTCAATGCCTCACTCTTTACGCTAAAGTTTGTTTCATTACTTTCAAAAGAGCTATCCATTCTAATTAAACGGCCTTTGTGATTCAGGGATTTGTGATTCGAACAAAAGTCGATCTTTAGCGTAAAGAACGAGGTATTGACTAGGGGGTGAACCCCCTGATATACGTAATAATTTCTGTTCGCTTTAAGTTTTAATATTGCTCCTTACTTTCAGTTGAAAAAATCAAGAGGATCCGTTTTTTCCAGGGGTGATCGTATCAACCCAGTGGTCCAAGAATGTCATGAGAGGGCTCATTTGAACTGAAATTAAAAGCTCCAGTGCGCTTTTTAAGTGATACAAAAATTTGAGGGCAACTAGGCCCCCTCCCACGCTCACTTTTATCCTAAAGTCACTGGATCAACATTTTGAGATAGCCATTTTTTTTAGCATAGTTAAAAAATCTAATAGCTATGTCTTTGAGGGGGACTTCATTCCCCACAGTCGCCGGGGGAAGGGCTGCAAGTTATGGACTTTGCCCATTCTTTACATATACTCGTAGTATTGGTTATTGGGAAGCATACAGACGTTTTCAGGGGGATTTTTTTCTGGAAGGGGGTCTGGGGAGGGGTGACGTGGGATGATCTTTCCACGGAGGAATTTTTCGTGGGGGAAAAGAATTTTCCATGAAGGGGGAGCCGGATTTCCCAGCATTATTTAAAAAACATTCAGAAATTAAATTAAAAAAAAGACCACACTGGCTGATCATGTTACTTTGGAAAGGGTCCTTATTTTAGTTTCAGTGCATGCTTTGAGGTTTGGTTTTGTATATGCATTTTTATTATTTTGCACTGAGGATAATTGAGTGGTCTCAAACGAAATATTTGCTTAATCTTTCTTCTGTTTTTCACTGGCTGTTATTGTCCTCTTTTTTTCTCTTCTTCGCGCTTTTTTTTTGTCTTATATAAGTCATCACTGGTGCGTTTATTGTGATAAAATAATTAGTAGTACGATGGACATAATGGTAGAAAACGCATTAAAAACTTACAAAATGAAGTTTAATTTTGATTTTGAAAATTCGCGTCATGTTTTTAAAATGTTTTTTTTCGTGTACTTTCACAAATAATTAGGAGAGGAGGCAATATTTGGCAACATCATTTCTTTTTTTTTTGGGAGATTATCCTGCTTTTGCAAAAAAACCGAAAATATTTACCATTTTAGCATATATGTTTTCAAACTGTATACCTCAGAGAGAAGAAGTATGGCCCCCTCAGCCTTTTTTCAAATTATAGTCCGACTGTGTTGATTTGTTAAAATGAATAGGTAAAACTGGAAACTTGAGCGCTAGAATCTAAATATCGAAAATTGCAAATACTTTAGCGCCATCTTCAGGAGTCAATGCCTGAAGCGATTTCTGATTTCTAAGAAATTAGAAGGTAGTGTTGGCGCGGCTAAGATATATTACACCCCAAAACTTGTAATTGAAACACCCTAAGTATGAAAGAACTACAGTTCCAAACAATGTATTGATTCGAAACATTAATATTAGTTCAAAAATACGGGATTTTTAGAAATTGGTCGATGTGGTATGACGATTTTTCTTAATCAGGGCGCTTAGTAGAAGAAATGAATTACAACTTTATTCGATTATATTATGGAGTCATTTAAGCCCAAAATCACAAGACATTAATCAGTTTTCCCCGTAGTCCTTCTTGATTCATTAGTATAATTGATTGTTTTAGTATTTTTGAATCCGACTTTAAATACTTTCATTTTGTACTGCTACACTCTTATGATAATCCTTGCCCTCCTGGATTGAGGCCTAAAACTGCTAGTGTACGTAGCTGTAGTGGCTTAATCCTTCTAAATTAGACTCTTGTTTTTGTAAAAATAAATAATAAAATAAAAAGAAAGATTGCTATCTTATGTTTAGAGTTAAAGTGTGCTTCAATACAATTATTTATTTTCTTGTGACTTCTTCTCGCATCTCAATCACATCTGCCCCTTATTTCTGGAGAGAGAGAGAGAGAGATAGAGATAGAGAGAAAGAGAGAGAGAAAGAAAGAGAGAGAGAGAGATATCCCACCTTTTAAAAAGTGGGCTGGCTACTGCTCTTGGTTAGGTAATTCCAAAACGTCCTTTTAGCTAATTGATTCTTTTTGAAAAATATTTATTCAGGAAGAAGAACGAGAAAAACGAGATGTGTTTTTTAAAGTTTTTTGTACCCCACCCCCCAAAAAAAATCCTGGACATGTTCTTGTTCTAGTATTTGGTATAGGATGCGTGTAACTAATTTGTATAACTAAAGGTCTTACCACCAGTTGTACAGCTATTTTTTTATTATATTTACTTTCGCTCCAAATTAACTGTTTTTATTATAATCAAAATGCTTATTATACTTTACTTAATAGTAGAGAAAGCTAGTACTACACGTCATTTTGGATTTGGTCTAATTACAAAATTCATAGGCATATATTTAGTGATTTATGGCTTGTTTTCCCCTCAGCCACCCACTTGAAAAAAAATTGTATTTTCAAATTAATTGTAACATCACTGGATACCAAAATTTATCAGTATTTTTGCCAAAATCCGACTTCAATTTTAATTTTAAATCAGGGAGTTGAACTTCTTTCACAAGTAGGGAAAGTCACTTTAATGCTAAGTATTAAACACAAATAGAAATCAAGTAAGTAGGAATTTTTTTCCAAGAGAAAGTAAAGTCTTGTTAAGGTTTGGAATCGACAAAATTATCCTGAAAGAAAAAAAAAATATAAATCGTCACTCTTTACACTAAAGCTCAACTTGTTCTAGTTATTTTTTTATCTAAAGAATTTAAGAATATTATACTTATATTAATAACAAAATTTAATAATCTGATTTGTAAATACTAACAGGCGTGTGCGTCAAATGGGAAGAGGGACACGGGGGAATTCCCCATTTCTGTAAAAAAAAATCCTCCCTGGGTAGTCAACATTTTTTCTTCCCCCTACGTTCTTGTGAACTGACAACCTGGCTAATATGATGCATTTCTTACATTATGGTAAAATTTCGGGAAAAGAAATAGTTAAAATCAAGCGTTAAAATTCGGAGGTTGAAGGGTTGGCAGCCTCCTCCGCATTTAGGTTGATTTTTGTTCCTTTTAAGTTTTTATATGTACTCTGCTGCATTTATTTGAATTTCAATTTATTAACCTTAATTATGTTTACCCTCATAGACTGAAACCGCCTATCTTCAATAAAATAACAAATCCATGGCACAGGTGTACTAGACTGAAGTTAATATGTTTATGCCTGATCTTGTGAAAGCATTACCTCCTAGCAATTGGATAGTGAAAACTATTCATATTCTATCAGAGCTTCTCAATTTTTCAGCTTTTACTTCAGAATTTTAATGTTTTATTGATGGTTTTCCGGTAAATATTGAGCATTTCAATTGCCCTACGAATAAAGTGAACATACCACTCGATGCCTCTTCTTATTTCCGAATGCAATAATCGCTTTTGGTGCAAATTCACTTAACCCCAGCCCCTAGGGAAAATATTTGCACATTAGGGGGATGGGGAGGTAAAGTCCATTTCCAGCGCAAATGAATGTTAAATTTGGATTTTGGATTCAGGATGCAGTTCTGACTATAGAGGCAAGTTTGAACTTTACCCCATACCCCATCATGTGCAAATATATACCCTGTATCGGTATATATATAAGGGTGGGGGTAAAGTGAATTTGGGCCAAAAGCAATTATTATATTCGGAAAGAGCATAAAAAAGTATCTAGCGGCATTTTCACTTCAATCGTAGGTGAATAATATGAACTGCTCAATATTTACGGGTTTTTCTACTAAATATATATAGTCGGGAGAATATATATATTCGGGATTCGGGAGAGAGAAAAAAGAGGGTATCACACAAGTGCGTGCACATAAATTTATTTTAAGTAGAGCCAAAATTTCGCTGAAGGTTTAAATTTGAGAAAATTTAATAAATCGGTGAGCTTCATAAAAATTGTGCTTCCCTAGAATAGAGAACCAATTTACTATAAACTGCGATAGATTTAGTCTTTAATTTTGAATTTTAAATGAAAGAAAGACATACTATACTTCAGAAAGCTAAATTTATCCTTCTGTACAAGAAGCACGTCTTTAAAGATTAAATTCATGACTGTCTTCAAGCATCTGTGGATTGTTTTCAAACAAAAATATTAATATTCATAGACTATTCTGTATTCAAAACCCATCTGCTATGACCCCTTAGTTTACAACCAAATTTACTCGCGGTTACATTATTTTGGGACCAAGTTATCTTTAATGATAGCAATAACTGAGGTTACGGCAAATTAAACAGACAGATCTTTAAGTCCATCAGGGTCTTTCCCAATGACAATAAAACCATGCTCACCAAATGACCGGAAATATCATGGGTGGTACTATATATTGAAAACAATGCATCAGCTTTGAACATTCGAGCAAGTTTTTTTTTAATTCGTTTACATATATGTGTATTTATACAGACGAACATAGCATATATATATATACATATATATATATATATATATATATATATATATATATATATATATATATATATATATATATATATATATATATATATATATATATATATATATATATATATAATCAAGGCCATACCCAGAATTTTTTCGGAGGGGATTTTACTAAAAAAAATTCGAGGGGGGGGGGGGTTAAACAAAAAAAATCAAAAACGCGTACAAATTTTTTTTATATCCATTTTTGTTACGTTTTTACGAGTCAGAAAAGCATTTCGGGGGGGGGGTTCAAACCCCTCTCCTCTGAGTACGGACTTGTATATAGTTAATCCAAAACAGAATAAATAATACCACAGGTAGCAATAAATACAAAAACCTCGTTTCTCTTTTTCACGATTGGATTTAGGCCTATCAAAAAAAATGTTTTTCATGGGAACATTTTTCGGGAGGAGGGAAAATTTGGAAAAGCAGTGAAAACCAGGGTAATATTAAACAACGGAAGGAAAATATAGAAGAGTTTTAAAGTTAGAGCTTGTAAATAAAAGGCTAGGCTCCTAGAACCCCATGCGAAAGTAACTTCCCTGGATTACTTCTTAAACTTAAATTTATTATAAATTTATTTAAATTTATTTTAGACTCACTGTAGTTCAAATTAATGGACACAGTGCAGTACCATTGACTAAATGTTTCCCTAAATATTTTTTGCCTCATTTGATAGAACGGATGGTCTAGAAATTTCGGTGGCGACTCGTTCAATCAATAATTAAAGGTTCTAGTACCCTTTTAAGGAACGCAACCTATCGGAGGACAGCCTGAAAACTCTTTTTTGTATTTTAAAAAGCTGTTAGCAAAAAAATCTATTTGAGCAAATAGACTTGTATAGTTTTTGGAAAAGGGGAAAAGTCTCCAAAAAAGAGCTATCTTTGGGGACTTTGTCTAAGTAGCCTATACAAGAAGCTTCCTATCACAATTCACTCCTATCACAAAATTTAGCATTTTTCCCAAAAAAGTGTGATTTTACCCAGGGATGATTATAGTAAACTAGCAGTTGTAGAATATCGGGAGGAGGGTCATCCGGAAAGGAACCCAAAATAAAGATATTCGTATACGTAAATACAGATATCGTGACAGAGTATATCGTGAACTTAGGCTAAACATGCAATAAACAACGCATTTGGCCGGGCTAGGGTATAGGCAAAAAAAAAACATTTCCATAATCTGGGGTGCCATTGTGTTTTTTTTTAATTTTTAATTATAATGCCAATGCAAATATTTTTCAAATCTAGAGGGGGGAGTCAAAATAATCTATATGGTTAATTACGACTCTCCATCCCCCCCCCCCAAACTGACACCCAAGCCATTTTCAAGCCTTTTCTTGCCCCACAAGTATCGTGTAAACCCTCATGGAAATGGATTAAGATTTGAGACAGCAATTTCACTCACAATGAAGGAAAACTCCAAAATTTCTACGTTCAACGGATGGTTGGGAGCAGTCTCACTCCTCGCACATGTTTGTTAGCAAAAAGGTACCAAAAAATACATCTCACTCAATTTGAACGGCCCTTGCGTTTGAACAGCCTTTCCCAAAGAATGCGGAATATTTTCTGTTCGTTTCAAGTTTTATTATTGCTCCTTACTTCAGCTAAAAAAATATTTAAAATTAGTTCCAGACAGTTTTTCAAATCAGGCCAGGAAATCCCCTTCCTTCCCCCCCGTGTAAAATTTACTCTGGAAAATTACCAGTGGAAAATCTCATCCTCACGGCAAATCCTCCCATGGAAAAGCTCCCTTCCTATAGAAATCCCCCCCAAAAGATTTCCGTATAGGCCTACTTCCCAATTTGAAATACTGTATGTGAACAATGGATAGATTGTGTAACTTACAGCCCTTTCCCCAGGAACTATGGGGTGTCTTTTCACCCCCAAAGGCAAAGTTATTTGGACCTTTCAACTATGCTGAATCAAATAGCTGTCTCAAAATTTTACTGAAAAGTCTTTGGGGGAAAAGGGGCATGGGAAGGGGGCAAATTGCCCCCCCTCCAATCACTTGTCTTATTTAAAAAAGGCACTATACTTTTTATTTTGGATCAAATGAACCCTCTCCCGATCTTCTAGGATCACTGGCTTGATACGATCAACCCTAAAAAAAATGAGCGCGCATGCGTGATGTTTCTTCTGGCAAAAAATTCGAAATTCCACATTTTTGTATATAGGAGCTTGATACCTCTACAGTTAGGTTTCCTGATATGCTGAACCTGATGGTGTGATTTTCATTGAGATTACTTGAATTTTTGGTGGTGTTTCTCCTTTTTTTTGGAAATCATTCAACTTTCCTCAGGCTTTTAGCTTTTGGTGGGTAACATTAAACTTAATGAACATTATACATCTGGAATAACCATAAAAAGCTAAATCTTTTGACACATCTTTTGTTAACAAAATTCTGATTTTGAAGAGTTTCAAAGAGTTCCTTAGCAACAAACTGAAGAGTTCCTTAGCACAAACTGTTTGATGAAACTTTTGACTGAAAATCAGCTCTGTCATTCATCATGAGCTAGGACAAAGTTCACTTTCCTGTTGGTTAAGAATGAGAGATCGAGATTAAGCATAAGAATTTCAATTTCCTCTCATAACGGATAAATCTGATTTAGTCAGATGTATGTCTAATTAGTCTAAGATTTATAGTGGATTATTCTAAATCAGTCATTTGATTTAGTAAGTGAATCACCATCGCTGCTCAAGTTTTAAACTAATTTAAAGAAGATGCTTCTTTCCTCTTACAGCAGTGGATTATTTTACTTCTTTGTGACTACCCTCCTTATCTCAAGTGAATTTTTTCCAGGTGCCTCCCCCCCCCCCCTCTTCATCTTTCTCTGTTTGTTTATTTTTGTCGTTGTTGTTGGCTTATTTCTTGTATCAAAGAAGACATTTCGAGTTACACCTCTCTGTCTGCTTTGTTATAAAGTGATATTTATAAGTTCTAGCATGTTAATTCAAATAAAATAAATCGTCATCATCACCATAATCAGGAAGCGAATTTCAATACACACAATAATAGAGTCTTCTTACCGCAGTCACGTAAGGATTTCAATCTATTTGCAAAAACGAGCTAAGTCCGAGCTGCAGACTAATCAGCCAAGAGACCAAATATGCAAAGCAAAACTAGCAAAGTATTGGCACTAAGTGATTTGTGTCCTGACACGTGCAAAAATAACACGTGCAAAGTCCTGACTTAGTGCGATTACTAGCTTAGTGCTACTTCAGTGTAAAAACTACCTTAATCTAAGACGTGGACTGCCTTTGTTTAGTAATTGTGACTTTGGACTGACTTTGTTTAGTAGACGTGGACTGACTTTGTTGCAATAAAAAGATACAAAATAAATCCAGCCTGCAAAATTTCTATGACGTGGTGCAAAAACGACCAAAAGTTCTTACATAAGTGTAAAAACAAGCCAAGTCCTGACTTGGTTAAAACCGAGCTAGATGATACGGCTACTGGAACAGCTAAAAGAGGTAGCAGCCCTGTCCTTTTTTATCCTAACTTTGATTGCTCGAACTAAGACCATACTAAGCGTAAAACCAACCTGCGTAACTTTGGTGGCCCAGTGTGGACACAATTTTAGTCCTGACGAATGAAGTGAAAATACGAGCTCTAAAGTGTACATCGACTCAGTCGGCATAAGACTCAGAGGGCATGTTGGACCTTAGCCGAGCCGGAATCAGGCATATATTTCCAATCTATACGATTTGGAAGCTAAGTACACCCTTCCCCCTCCATCGGAAGCTTTGGTAGTCATGTCACCTCTTTTTTTTACTGGAATCAAGGAAGGAGTTTTATAAATTTATTATTGCAAAACTACCTGGGTAGTAGGCCAGAGGCCCCTCTAACCTCTCTGTGCACCGCTAAATTCTCACAGAGAGGCATTCATGTTTGACCTTCTCACTTGATTCATACAAAAATCTTCAGCCTGTCTGATAAGAGGCACAAAATACAATTTTCTGTAGAAGGGCAGGCAGTTTATTTTTTCTCTGATTGGCTAAACACTTACTTGGAAAGTACCTTAGGCCAGTTGGAATATTAGAAAGATGACTAAATTTGACGTGTGCCCCTTTTTTCACCTTTACAAGAAAGAGCTATAATCTGTTAGAAACGTACAGGGACAAAAGGGGAAGAATCTAACAACAAGAGAACAAAGGTGCCGGATGAGGCATATGCCCATTTCAGAAACGACCTACATCTTCAGAAAGCAACTGGATCTGCTTGTAATCTGATGTGAACGGAGCTAGTATCATGTATGGCGCTTTCGACATGAAATTTTAAACCACTAGATTTTTTCGGTAGCAGGCTTCAATGTTTCAAAGTTAGGAATTGTCTGAAATGTGAAACTTTGAAGCCTCCTTGTATCTGGACTGAAAAGGCTAGTGGTCTAGTATTCCCTGGGGAAAGTCTCTTTCAGTCTATTTGCCAGTCTTCCAAATTGCAAGTGAACATTCACGCTTTGACTTTTCGGTCACTTCCCCGGAAAGCTACCGTACATGCTATTGATCATAGATTCGATTTCAGCCAAATTATTTGCCAAAAATAAATCTCAGTTTTGTCTACCATACTAAAGTCTACTGTCTTTTGACTCATTTTGACTCGTTTCACTTATGGCTTATGGCTCACGGCTTATGGCTTGTCAGCCGCCTTTAATGTTAAACCCAAAACTCAGCCTGGAGCAAGTGGAAATTAAGTCACTTAATAAGTCAAACTGAAATGAAATAAAGTACTACGAATGAATAGATTTGACCAAAAATAGAACAGAGATTAGAGAGAATAATCATGTCAAGACTAGGATGAACGGAAATTACTACATAAAGAGTGAATTTACCGCAACTTCTGCCCCTAAAGGCTTGAGTATCAGATGTGCTTCCTTAAATTTGTGAAGTTTTAGGGCCAGAGCCACCCCAAAGTACTTTTTGAGGGGCTGAGTCCCCCCCCCCCAATTAAGATTCATGAATTAAAGGGCTCTAAAGTAAACTTGCATTTACTTAACAGGAAACTAGGAAAACTATGTTTTCCCAGCCCCTCTTAAAAAAAAAATTTGCATCCACAGCCCAAAGTAGGGGGAGACCCAATAAGGTGTGAAAGAGGCTGGATAGCTGCCTTCCATTATTTTTCGCTTAAAAGGGCACTAGAACTCTTTATTTTTGTTCGAATTAGCCCTTTCCTGACCCTTTAGGAACATTGGTTTAATACGATCATCCCAGCGAAAAAAAAGAGAGAAAAAAAACGAATAAGCACTGGTCCCCCACCGTAGGGGTGATCGTAGCGGACCAATGCCCCTAGAAGATCGGGAGAAGGTGCATTCAAACAGAAATTAAAGGTTCTAGTGTCTGAATTATAAGTGGTCGAAAAGATTGGAGGGCAACTAGCCCGCCTCCCGTGCCCTTTTTTCCCTAAGGCTGCTCGATCAAATTTTTTAGATAGCAATTTTGTTCAACATATTTGAAAGGTCCAATAATTGTGATTTTGAGGGTGACCTGACCCCCAAAGCCCCCTGCAAAAGGGTAATAATTTATGAAATTTGCCCGTTGTTGAAGTATAATATTTGCTATGGGGAAGTATACAGACATTTTTTTCTGGGGATGGGGGGGTCTACTGACTCTGGGTTTCCATGGGAAGAATTTTCCGTGGGAAGGGAAGTTTTCGGGGGTGAACTTTCAGGGGGAAATTTTACACGGAGAGAATTTGGCAGAATTCTAATACGAAATTCTTTTTATTTGTCCTATTTTCCCTTTGTTGACTCCGTTTTGCATGTGGAGTTGTTCCAATGAAATTATCCGGGTGAAATTTCAACGGAGTAGGAATTGTCCGGAGGATGTTTCCGTAGGGTGGGGGATTTTCCAGGAAACAAATTCTCCATGGGGTATTTTTTGCGGGAGCAAGTTCTCACTAGGGGGGGGTGATTTTCGGGAAAAAGTTATTCATGGATGGGGGATTTCTGGCATGATTTGAAAAACGATCTGAAATTAAATAAAAACATATGGTTTTTTCAACTGAAAGCAAGGAGCAATGTTAAAACTTAAAACTAACGGAAATTATTTCGTATGTGGAAAGAAGTCACTCCTTCCTTAATACCTCGCTCTTGACGCTAAAACTTGACTCCTTGTCCCAATTCTTTAAGAACGGCTCCTGAAAAACAAGGGCCGTTTATTTTGAATAAGAAGCTCTTTTAAAAGTGCTAAAAAAAATTTAGCCTCAAGAGCGAGGTACTGAGGAGGGGGTGTCCCCATACAGGGAATAATTTCTGCTTGGTTTAAATTTTAGTTTTGCTCCTTACGTTAAGTTTTTTTTTTTTTTTTTTTTTAATTGCTCAAAGGGGAAAATCACTGTAATATTTAAAGCCATTCTTGAGAATTAGAAATTTTACTTAGATATATGGTACTATTGTACTAAAGGGACTCTTTTTATATCTCAAACTCGAGACACGTTGAAAACCCCGTTTTACGGGATGATACAAGACACCGCTGTAGAGAAATACAATATATAGTGTGGTTTTAATTGCCTATACGATATTTAAATATTTTTTTTTTTTTGGGGGGGGGGAGGTACCTAGGTTAGATTAGTTACGTATTTAATTTATGCTATGCTTTGCCCCCCCCCCCTATCGTACAAATATATAGCCCAAATTTGTTTCTAAACTATTATATAGTCATCCTATTTTATTTCATTAGCATGAACCAAACTAGCACTATATAAAAGAGTCCGTTTAGTACAACAGTACCAGATATATATATATATATATATATATATATATATATATATATATATATATATATATTATATATATATATATATATATATATATATATATATATATATACTTTATCTACAATGTTTTTTGTTACGTAATGGCTACAAAGACTTTTTTCATGGTTATACTCTTACCTGTTCAGTGACTAACCCCTCCTGAATCAAAATCAGGATTATAGATATGCTCCCCAATACCAATTAGCCTATGTGCGAGGAATACAAGTAAGATAGATAATTACAAAAAAGACTAAGGATAAAAAACAAGATAAAATAAAACAGCATTAGTGCCCCTAAAATATTAAACAACAAATATATAATTCAAGTTGGTTATATAAAGTGAGAATGCAACTGTAACCAGCAATCAAAGGAAGTAGAAAAATGTACTTGTAATTGGGATAAATTCTATAAAAAAAACTAAAATTATAAAGATAATAAATTAAATATTCTTTTTTCTTTCTTTTTTCTAGCTTTGGTGATTATTATGCTGAAGCTTATGCTTTAAAGAAGCTCTTAAAAATACAAAAAAAAAGAAAAACGGAAAAACAGCCAAATAAAAAAACTGAATGCTCGTGGTCACTCATTAAAAAGACACGTTTTATTATTACCCTAGATACAATAAATAAATAAAAAAGTTTTTTTTAACTGAAAGTAAGGAGCGACATTAAAATTTAAAAGGAACTGAAATTATTCGGTATATGAACCCCTCCTCAACGCCTCGGTCTTTACGCTAAACTTTTTATTGTTTTAAAAAGTGGAATTGTGACAAAGAGTCAAGCTTTAGTGTAAAGAGCAAGGCGTTGAGGAAGGGACAGTCCCTTTTATATACAGAATAATTTCTGTACGTTTTAAGTTTTAATTTCGCTCTTTACTTTCAGTGAAAAAACTTGTCTTTTGAAATTTAATTTCCGAACGTTTTTCAACTAATGCACGTTCGAATTTGGCTCTACGTACATGAAAATTAGATCGAAATTTGAATATTAATTTTGGCAGATTCATTCCGTATATGAAAGGTTGCCCCCCTCCTCAATACCTTTCTCTTTACGCTAAGGCTGTTAGAACTTTTAAAACTGTAAGTAAGGAGCGACCCAACTCAATAGTAACCGAAACTCTAAAGAACGGAATTTTGATACCAATAGACACATCAAAAGAATCAAATTCTTATGCTGATTTCAAGAATATACGTTTCATCAAGTTTAGTCCAACCAATCAAAATTTGTGAGCCTGACTAAATTTGCCTGATTTTCAAAGAAAGGAGAAAAAGCCATTTAAAAATGATAAAAATTTATTGAAAATCATTCCGTCAGATTCAGCGCATCACAGAGCCCTATTATCGAAGTTTCAACCTCCTCTCTGAAAAAATGTAGAATTTTGTATTTTTTGCCAGAAGAGAAATCACGGATGCGTGTGTGTTTATTTTTTTTTCCAGGGGCGGTTATATCGATCCAATGGTCTTAGAATATCGTGAGAAGGCTCATTCGAACGGAAATTAAAAGTTCTAGTCCCCTTTTTAAGTGACCAAAAAATTGGAGGGCAACTTGACCCCCTCCCATGCTCTTTTTTGGGGGCTGTCCCCTCCTCAACGCCTCGCTCTTTACGCTAAAGTTTGACTCTGTCTTATAACTTTATTTCTTAAAACAATAAAAAACTTCAGCGTGAAAAGCGAGGCGTTGAGGAGGGGACAGCCCCTGTCATATACGGAATAATTTCGATTCATTTTAAGTTTTAATGTCGCTCCTTACTTTCAGTTACAAACACATGTTTTTTTTTATTTGATTATAATTAAACGTTCCCTGTGTTTCAGTAGCCGCTCTTAAAAATCGGGACAAACAGTCAAACTTTAGCGTAAAAAGCAAGGTATTGCGGAGGTGGGAAATTTGACAAATTTTGCAAAGATAATGTAAGACAATTAAGCAGCATTTCATATACAAATTCTGTTAAAACCGCCAGTGTGACATTTCCCCTGGAATATTCACCCAGCAGAAATTTCCCTCCCCAAAAAAGATTCTCCCTATAGAAATCCACCCCAAGCACACCCCCGCCCAAAACAAATGTCTGTATACTTCCCAATAACAAGTACTATACGTAAACAAGGGGAAAATTTCAAAACTTACAGGCCTCTCCCCACGGACTGTGGGGGGGGGGTCATTTTAAACCTAAAGACATAGTTGTTTGTACTTTCAACTATACTGAACAAAATGGATATCCCAAAATTTTAATCAGATAACTTTAGAGAAAAAATAGGCGTGAGAGGTGGCCCAGTTCCCTTCCAAATTTTTCGGTCACTTAAAAAGGGCACTAGAGCTTTTAATGTCCGTTCGAATGTACTCTCTCCCGATCTTCTAGGACCCTTCTTTCAATATGATTACTCCTGGGGGAAAAACACGCATCTGGGATCTGGGGTGTTTCCCCCTTATTTCAAAAATAAGGCAAACTTTCTCAGGCTCGTAACTTTTTATAGGTAACACTCAACTTGATGAATTTTATATATTTGGAATCAGAATAATAAGTTGATTCTTTTGATGTATCTATTGATATTAAAATTCTATGTTTAGAGTTTCCCATCTACACGGGAATGTATTCACAGTGCAATCCGAAAAAACAACTCTACTAATGAGCGAATAAAAAAAATATTTGGAAATTAATGAGAAATCATGGAAATATTCATATTTCGTGGGAAGTAGTCAGCCCTGATGAATAAATTTCCTCTGCATCGCCTCTCATAGAATTTCCTCTTATCTGTCAAATTACTTAAGCTGACTAAGTCTTAAACCTCCTTCAAATAAAAAAGAAATCTAAATTAATTGTAAGAAATGGAGATAATTTGGACTAATAGAATTATCAATTGCCCCTCATTCCCCCATTATAAAAATGTGACGCTCTTTAACAATTCCACACAACGCTGCATTCGCAAATATTTGAATTCTTTTGCTATTTTGTCATAATTTACACTAATATCTTATACTATATGTCAAGAAAGAGTGAAACTTTATTTTATTTTTAATATAATTTAAGTTTAATATTTTTTTAAGTATAATCGTTTATTTAAATTGAGACTAAGTTTTCATAGTTATAATTCCTATGTCTTTGTTACAACAACGATTTTTCGTTGACTACAACTCATAAGCTGATAATCTTGCTAATTTGCAGTCTTGGCGGTATTAAACAAATACATCATAGCTTTAAAAAGAAAGGGCCGATCTCAATACAAATCACTAAAAATAGTGAAGTTACAAGAGAGACCCAAAAATTACTAAAAAAAATCGAAAAGATCTAGAAGTTTCAACCTTAAAAAAATTTTGCTTTAAAACTGCACGGTGTATAAATAATATTGAAATGTCATAGCTATAAAACATACTAAATGTCTCGTGTTTCAATTTTAAAAGAGCCCCATACATTCATAAAATTTTTTACGTAAATTTTCTGAATATCTAATAAATAATCTCTTTCCAGAAAAAAAATACTCATAAAATGTTCATAAATCAAAATAAATAATAGTAGAATTCAAATCACCAATTTAGCAAAATAAAAAATAAGAATATTAAATTTTTCAAATTAATAATTCATAAAAGAACTAAATTTAGCCTTAACTGCTTATGAATCTTTCAAAAAGCTTTCTAATCTTTTTAATTTTTTCTATTACATCGTAAGAATTTGAAAAATCAAAGCCAGAAAAAAAATCATGTCAATAGTTCCATCAATGCTATAAAGTGGCAAATCAAGCTTTATTTTGATGGATCTCATTTTGATACTAATCAAAATTCAACCAATTCAATTTATTGCCTAATAAAACCCCAGAATATACCCGAAAGAGCACTTGTTAAGCCATAAAAATAGATTGCACTATTTACATCTGAGAAAAGCCATTAAATGGCGTCGATATATCATTTTAATGGTTTGTTGTGATATGGTCTAAGGGCAAGTGCCAAACACGCGAATTTTGCGTCAAAAAAGTATTATTGTTTGAAATAATAAAGAATAAAATAAAAAGCTGAAAAGAATGAGTCACGCGGCCTAAGATGGAAGCATCTTAAGGTTTGTATGTCTCCTCCTAGCAACCTTCTAGGTTTCCCATTGGTCTGATGTTCCATGTGACGAACAACTAAACCTTTTCTACCGCGCATAACGGGCGCTTTTTTACGAGTAAAAAATTACCTCGCCATGTTATGGAAAGTGTTTGAGAAGTATTATTAGTTTTAAGAAGGCATTTATAGATTAATGGTCTCGCGTATAAATATTTTTGGTGAATGATAGCGTCTCAACTTCTAGGAAAACACACGAGGAAAGGGAAAGGTATGCTCAGATTTTGAATGGCCCATTAATTTGAACATCCATAAATCTTAATGTCAATTTAATTAACGACTTATGACCCGTTGTAAGATAATGAGACGAAGAATACATTGATTCTTCATTTTGGATATGCCTCCCGATGGCTATTATAGAGAATTTAAGGCTAATGAATATCCGCATACCCTATTGTAATCATATTGGTTTAATTTTTAACACTTTCTGCTTCAAATTGATTAACCAGCGACAAAATGTACAAGGTTTCATTACTATGGACCATATATATATATTTGTTTTTGCATATATCCTTTAGACCCGTAAATATTTATATTTTTGGGTGAAATAGGCTTTAGACCCATAAATATTTACATTTTTTGGGTGAAATATCCTTTACACCCATAAATATTTATATTTTTTGGGTGAAATATCCTTTAGACCCATAAATATTTATATTTTTTGGGTGAAATATCCTTTAGACCCATAAATATTTATATTTTTTGGGTGAAATATGCTTTAGATCCATAAATATTTATATTTTTTGGGTGAAATATGCTTTAGACCCATAAATATTTAAATTTTTTGGCTGAAATATCCTTTACACCCATAAATATATTTTTTGGGTGAAATATCCTTTAGACCCATAAATATTTATATTTTTTGGGTGAAATATCCTTTAGACCCATAAATATTTATATTTTTTGGGTGAAATATCCTTTAGACCCATAAATATTTATATTTTTTTGGGTGAAATATCCTTTAGACCCATAAATATTTATATTTTTTGGGTGAAATATGCTTTATATCCATAAATATTTATATTTTTTGGGTGAAATATGCTTTAGACCCATAAATATTTATATTTTTTGGGTGAAATATCCTTTAGACCCATAAACATTTATATTTTTTGGGTGAAATATTCTTTAGACCCATAAATATTTATATTTTTTGGGTGAAATATCCTTTAGATCCAAAAATATTTATATTTTTTGGGTGAAATATCCTTTAGACCCATAAATATTTATATTTTTGGGTGAAATATCATTTAGACCCATAAATATTTATATTTTGTGGGGGAAATATCCTTTAGACCCATAAATATTTAAATTTTTTGGGTGAAATATCCTTTAGACCCATAAATATTTATATTTTCTCGGGGAAATATCCTTTAGACCCATAAATATTTATATTTTTTGGGTGAAATATGCTTTAGACCCATAAATATTTAAATTTTTTGGGTGAAATATCCTTTAGACCCATAAATATTTATATTGGTCAATATCTACCAAATCATATTATTGAGTTAGGAATAAAGTGAATACACCATTCGATGCCTTTTTTTATGCTGATTACGAATATAATAAGGATTTCTATCGGAAATGAATATCAGCCCCCCCCCCTATATAGGCTATACCTAACCTAACCCTGAATTGGCATATATAGGGGGGGGACTGACATTCATTTCCGATAGAAATGCTTATTATATTCTTAATCAGCATAAAAAAAGGCATCGAATGATGTATTCACTTTAGTCCTAACTCAATAATATAATTTGGTAGATATTGACCTTTATATTTTCTGGGGGAAATATCCTTTAGACCCATAAATATTTATATTTTTTGGGTGAAATATGCTTTAGACCCATAAATATTTATATTTTTGGGTGAAATATCCTTTAGACCCAAATTTAACTAATGCCAGTCATTGTTGGGGCCACCAAGAAGTTTATAAGAGGCCTTAGCCCCTTAAATGCGTGAAATTTACCTATATGTTTATTTGAACCATGGAGTAGGAGCTTCTTTAAGGAGATGGGTCCTTCATGGGGAGATAAGCGTTAGTTTTCTATATATAAAAAAAAACAGTTGTAGCAATGCCATCAGTGTTGGTTGATGGCTATCATAAGCTCACCTAGTACAAACCTGTTTTCATGCATAGCAGTAATTTTCGCAGATGAAAGGGATTCTGAGTCTTCAAAGAGTGTATTTTAGTATTGCTTACCCAGAAATCGTTTAGATAAGTCCCATTGAGCATAAAGCTGCAATTAATGGCGTATGAAGAAGAAAGTGCTATGAAAATATGGCAAATAAAATAGATAAATATTTAAATAAATTTGTCCAAAAGTGATCCATCTTATAATTTTTCTCTGTGTGCTACTACTATCTCAAATGAAAAACTTCGCGATGTGATGAATTCTTCTCGAAATATAAACTTTTTTAGAAATATTACTGTGTTTAAATGAAACTTCTAGGAAATGCTTAGCATCCCAATCTACAGGTGTTTCTTAATGTCGTGAGTTCCCTTTTCCCAAAAGCTATGTGCCCACATTATCTTTCTATCGACTAAACTACAAGTCTTTATCTAGTTTTTTTTTTTTTCAATTGGTCTCAGTAAAATCAGGTATACTATAGATATTCACCGGTAAGAATACAAAAGGGATTATAATGCACGGATAACCATCCCCCCACCGTGTGAGCCATACCCCTTATTGGTAGACATCCTTAGCTTAGGAAAAACTGCCTTTAACCTTGAATACTAATATTAGCTATTTATTATTAAAGATTTAAGAAACTTCCTGATTACCGTTAATAAATCAATTTTTGCAACAACAACAAAAAAAGTTCCCCCACCGTTTGAGCCATACCACTTATCGGTACACCTCCTTAGCTTAGGAAAAACTGCCTTTAACCTTGAATACTAGTATTAGCTATTTATTATTAAAGATTTAAGAAACTTTCTGATTACTGTTAATAAATCAATTTTTGCAATAACAAAAAAAAAATAGTTCCCCCACCGTTTGAGCCATACCCCTTATCGGTACACCTCCTTAGCTTAGGAAAAACTGCCTTTAAGCTTGAATACTAATATTAACTATTTATTATTAATGATTGAAGAAACTTTCTGATTACCGTTAATAAATCAATTTTTGCAAAAAAAGTAGTCCCCCACCGTTTGAGTCATACCCCTTATCGGTACACCTCCTTAGCTTAGGAAAAACTGCCTTTAACCTTGAATACTTATATTAGCTATTTATTATTAAAGATTTAAGAAACTTCCTAATTACCGTTAATAAATCAACTTTTGCAAAGAAGTATTTGAATGTTTTTAATAAAAAATGATACCCCTAAAACCAAATTTGAAGTTAAGCTTATTCATAATTTATATATAGTTAGTCTTTGCATTGAGAAATTTATCCAATCACTTGCAACAAAAAGTCAGCTACTGCAGCAACAAAAAATGTCGTTAAAAATTGTATTTTCTGAAGCTCTATCACATCAATTAAATAAAAAAATGTTTTTTTTCCAATGAAAGTAAAAAGGAATATCAAAGCTTAAAACGAATTGAGAATATTCCTTGTATGAGGGAGGATACCTTTCCTCAGCCTTTGCTCTTTACGCTTAAGTTAACAAGTTTAAAAAAATGCTTCTTATTCAAATTCAGTGATCCTTGTGTTTCAGGGGTTGTTCTTAAAGAATTGGGACAAAATTCAAATTTTAATGTAAACAGGGATATATGAGGAAGGGGGCAATCCCCTTTATATACAGCACAATTTCTGTTTGTTTTAATTTTTAATGTCGCTCTTTACTTTCAGTTGAAAAAAAAATAGATTTAATTTCAGAACGTTTTTCAAATCATGCCATTAAGTCTTTGGATCCGATGCATAAGTTTGATTATTGAAATTAATTGTCTTTTTATATTTATATAATTTACATTAAAAAGATATGAATCCATTCACGCTTTTAAAAAGCTCTGTTCTCTCCATGTCCTCTGCAAAAACTAGAATCAACACAACGATTAGACTTTAAGTTAGGGAACGACCTACCCTATCTCAATAAGGCGAATCCAACGGCACATTCAGAATATTTTTTTTAAATCCTTGTGATATGTTTCCTAAAGTCAAAACCTAGTATGTACATAGGCCTACTGGAATTACAAAACCATGTATCTATGTTTAGCAGAAAGGGAAGTGGCAAAGACGGGAAGAAGACAGAATTAGGAAAATCTATGCCGGAAAACTTTAACCTCATCTATTTCTCCCATTACAAAAGTGAAAAAAATATCAGGGTGGATACTAGGTTTCCCTAGGGGTCAACCATGCTGAGAAAGTTTAGAAACAAAATTGAAGAAAAATCTACGGTTTATAAGCTATTAAAATGATTCTACAGAAGAACCACAGGTCAGAAGCATTGATAATATGTGCCAATTGATGAAAACAATAGATAGAAAAGAAACAAAGCATTTAAAAGAACAATTCACTTAAATATAAGAATATCTGATAAAATTTGTAGAATGAAATCCCTGTCATCATGGAATTAATTCGTTTGTATCCCAATGGCGTATTTTCGTCAAATTCTCGAGGTATTTTCGTCAAATTCCCGAGGGAGGTGGGGGGAGGGGGTGCAGTTGGAGCCAGTTTTCCCAAATCAAGTGAAAATGAGAGAGAAAAGTGAGCCAGATAGTACCATAAAGGTAAAGATATACTAAAAAAAACTGACCCGTTTCTGTGGATGCTTGAATTATGCAGGCTTATCTTAGCTTTGAAGATAATTTTGAAGAAACTACGTTTCAGCAAGGGGGGGGGAATCGAGTTCTGGAGGGGCACCCTCATTGTCATATAGCAAATTCCACCCATGTTGTATCTTATCCCCCCTTCCCCCTTACCGCTGCATTTTATGCACCAAATGTTAATCTACTTTGCTTGTTTACAATTATATATATGACTACAATGCAAAAAAATAATTTAATATAAAATATAAATAAAAGGAAATCATTCTCTTTGAAATATATCTGTCAAAGAATCTTGACCAATAAGGTAAATGTAGTCAAATATTTGACTGGCAGATTTGCGTAGGCCCTAGGTAATCTTGTGCTTCGGTGAGTTGTTAGTAGAATTAGAAATAGAATTCCTTTAATAAAATCAAATTGATGCTTTGGTAATCGCTATATTTTTAAAATTAGAGTGCATCATGACAACATTTCAAGTCAAATTGTCTTTATCTTTATTTCATTGATTTTTTTATTTTTGCCTATTGTTTCAATTTCTTTTACATTTCTGTCTTGAACTTTTTTGCTGACAATCATTCCCAACGTAGACGTACACACACTCGAACACACGTACACATACATGCACTTACACACACACAAAATATAGATAGAGAAGGGGAGAGAGAAAGAGATAGAGAGAGGAAGAGAGAGAGATTTCACGAAGTTGCGACAAAAAAAAAACCTTTCCTGCAAAGAATACTGATTAGGCCCTATTGTTAATTTTTTTATTTAACGCTGTTGAACAGATATTCGCCGAAGCTGTCACGGCAAGCCAAAAACATTTTTCTTCTGTACTTGTGTCGGAGAAGGGGAGCAGTGAAATGCTTTCACTTCTCCATCATGGCGCATAATCTTCGGCCGCTGACTAGCGATTTTTTTTCCAAACATATTGAAATGTTCCAATACTCAAAGAAATTTTTAGCAACAGATATAAAAAAATATGAATATACAGAGGTGAAACCGATAAGGACAACTATGGGGGGAGGAGGACATTAGCCAACCACTCATGGAAGACCAAAAGTGTTCAAACAGTGGAAATGAATTTAAGTTTTGGAGAAGGTATAACACTTTGTGGCATTATACGGTTTGTGCTGATCATCC
Organism: Artemia sp. Qi Xiang Cuo; assembly: GCF_049724085.1. Lineage (NCBI taxonomy): Eukaryota > Metazoa > Arthropoda > Branchiopoda > Anostraca > Artemiidae > Artemia > Artemia sp. Qi Xiang Cuo. The sequence continues at coordinate 24,222,735 of NC_142808.1, read as the reverse complement.
CTCCCTCCCTTGGAAAAATTTTGGTCACCTTTGTAAGCCACTTTGTCCCTCTATCGTGCTAATTTGTGTTTTCTATCAAATACGATCAAACTAATAATTGAGTTTCCTTGGTTCTATAAGATATCTTTTTATGCTTAACAGACTATCCTTGAGTTCTGTTCTCGAGAATATTTCTTTCTTGGCATGAAAACATATGTGAAAGCCTAGCAGGGCATGTTGCCAGACACCAAGAGCTAATATATAGAACATAGATCAACTGTTAAAGCCTTCAATTTATGTACTTTGAAAAACTTACAAAAAATCCATTGGCATGGCAGTCTATCTCTCCTCTTTCAGTATATAATTTTAAAGTGTAATAACTTTGCTAGTTGCCTAATTTAGCATTGTCAGAATCCAAGTTAAATCAACGCGGCTTTTGGATTAAATAACCAGACATCTTTTAAAATGAAACAAAACTAATAGCAAAAGGTATATTCATATTAGTTGGGGATGCTTAAAGGATCTCGAAAAATTTTTGAAAACAGTATTTTTTCCACTGAATAACTGCAGTTCTTTGAATTGGTACTTTGCATAAGTGGTTCCAAATCTCAACATTTTACAATAAATATTTCATAGCATTTTGGACAAAAAGATACTACACTAAGTATTCTTTCATTTAAGACAGAAATAAATACTGCTAGCAAAGTAGATAGAGTTTTCAGGAAATTAAATAAAATAAAACGATTTTTTCATGTAAAACTAAAGAGCGGCATTAAGACTTAGAACCAACTGAAATTAATTTGAATATGGGGGCTCTCCCCCCCAGCCCAACCTCCTAATACTAAAGTTGTATAGTGCTTTAAACATAATCCAACTGTCTTTGTGTTTGAGCTTTCGTTCTTAAAGAATGGGGACAAAAATTCAAAATTTAGCGCGGGATGAGGGGGCAAATCCATCCCCCTTAAGTGTCCCTTCATACCCGATTGTTTAAAATTGATTAAACTTTTAATCGATTAAGATTTAACTTTTTTGCACGATATGTATTCTTTTTAATGAAGGGAGATCAGAGATTAAATCCATAACCATCTGAATTTTCATTCATTCCATAAGAAAGATAAGAAATTTTACATTTTGTAGATAGTGCCTTATGCCGTTAAGCATATTGAATTTCATCGAGTAGTTTCCACCAAGACCCCATCTCTTTTTGGGGGAGTTGAATTCCTACTTCTAAAATTTAGAAGAATGTCAGGATAAATCGATAAATTTGGCGTTGCATATATTGTAATCAAAACGCTGTTTTTAATAATTTTAGTTCCTTTTTTGTTGTTGCATATATTGTAATCAAAACGCTGTTTTTTATAATTCCAGTTCCTATTTACTAAGGTCTCTCTTTTCTGACAGGTTTCCAGTACAAGCTGTTTCATTCAATGCTCTCTTAAATGTGAAGGAGGGCTAGTGCGCCCTCCTTTAAGCCCAGTTTTCTATTTTCAGCTTAATATTCATAAACAAATTCTTTGAGAATAGCAACCATAACTTAAAAAATATACTCCAAAAAATATCTGTTGGGTGGGTGGGGGGGTTGGTTTGAAATCATGGGCGTAGGCAGCATATTGTCTAGGGGGGAGGAGTCAATAGGGTGATGGAGGGCCTTTTATCAACTGCTTTTCCAACCATCTGCTTTTTCAGTCATATCTAATGTAAATTTGAAGGTCTAGGGGGGGGGGGAGGGGCAGCTGCCCCCCCACTGCTCCCCCTCCCTACGCCCGTATCTGAAATACAAAAATTAGCAATAAAGTTATCATTTCTACAATTTCAAGGCGATTCTTCGAACAAATCGTTTTTTTATATAGTGACGTTCCCCATCCACGCCAGAGGGGAGCGATGCCTCTGGGAAATAAGATAACATTAAACAATGTATATAAATTAGATTTGTGTAAATTCTTAAAATTCCCAAATTCTTAAAAAAGCGGGAAGTAGCTTATCATCAGTTTATTAACTATTTTGAGCATTTTTGCAAAAGAGAATAACTATACCTAATCCAATTCCTTTGAAATTGCAGCAGCGAACAGGCTAAATGTCTATTTGAAAACTTGAAAGATTTTCCCTAAAAAATAATCTTACCAATTTGCCTTTAAAACATCTGAACTAAAAAAAACTCTTCTTTAAAGAAAAATTGATGTTAAGCGACAAATTCTCAACGGATTTTATGATATCTTGTCACAGAATTTGTTCTTGAACCGCTAGAGACAAGAAGTCAAGCTTTAGGGAGAAGAAAGGGTGAGTGGGAGGGGGGCTGATGAGGATGGCAGTCTCCCTCCTAAACGAGATAATTCCCGTTGAAATAGATCTTTAACATCGAATCTACGACCACAGATTTGATGCTAAAGTCAAAAACGAACAAATAAATACGTATTTGTTACGATCCTTCTCAAAAAAAAAATTCGAAGTTTTGTATTTTTTGAGCTATTAAAGTTACTTGCGTTGTACTGTGATTTTCCCAAGAATTCATTTTATTCTTAAGATTAATACTTCAAAACTTCTCTGTTTCAGAGTTTTGGTTAGGCTCGGCGCACTAGTCAAAACGAGTTGTTTGAAACAGTTCTTTTTCCAATCATGGCAAATTTCTTCTACCTATTGTGAAGTAACTAAAACCTAACTACAACCTAAAGTCAAAAACCTAAATCTAAATACCTAAAATATACATAAAAGTGAAATCACAAAATTCAAATGTTCCACTTTAAAAAAGACAGATCCAGAGTGATGGTTCCATAAAAACATTGCCTCTAAAAAAGTGCCAACAATTTAGAAGAGAAATCTTCCTTACTTTATATAGATTAGGCCTACTGTTGCTGATATTTTAAGTACTCTGTTTCATTTCGAACAAAACGACATATTTTAGCAGATAAGAAATTGTAAGCTATTATTTTATACAGAATAACATCTTACACATGTTTATTTTCTAAAATAAAGGAGCATGTGCTTCATTTTTTTTTTTTTTTATCATATCTGCTTTACTGTAAACTTAAAGACATCGAACTATCAATCTATGGCTATCAAATCGAATTATCCTAAGACTTTCATGATCGTTATATAATTCAGTTGTCAACCAATATAAACTGTAAACACTCAAATTAGAGACAAAACAATGCGCCTGATTTATAAGAAGATAATTTGGTAATATTTTTGGTAAATAATATATAATTTGGTAAATTTTTGGTAAATAATAAGTAATATATAATTTGGTAAATTTTTCACATAGGTACCTGTAAACTTCTGCGACTTACATCAATGTTAAACATATTATCAAAGAAATGAGGATGGGATAGGGGATAACAGACTTTTATATATGTATTCCTAAAAACAAAAATATACAAACAAATAAAACTCATTTTTTTAGGAACGCTATACTCATTCAGTTTGACAGCCCTTAAAGCTATATCTTTATTTATTAGAGCGAATCATGGCAAGCCACAGAATTGGCATGTCATTATATATAAGCGCTAGTTATTTTTTCTTTAGACAAGAACAACAATAAACTAATCAGTAAATAAACTAGGGACACTTAATTATTTTTAACACGGAATTGCAAAAGTGGGTATAGCAACGAGATAATCACAGCTACAAGACCCAACACACCCTCACATCTCACATAAACATACGCAAAAAAAAATTAGAATAGGTAAAAACAAAGGAACACCTGTGCACATAGACATAGTGACACAAAATACCATTTTTTGAGAATATCACATGTTTGATTTTAGGATTAAACAGCAAATACTTAAAAAAAAGAAAGCGAAGGGACGGGTATTGTTTTTTTTTTTTTTGGGGGGGGGGTCTGTTTCTGATTTTTGCTGAAAAGATAGCCTATATGGCAAACGTCATGCACAAGGCCGTACCCACGATTTTTTTTTGGGGGGGGGCTTACAAAAAAAATAAAAAACGTAAAAAATTTGTTTATATCCATTTGTGTTACGTTTTTACGAGCCAGACAAAGATTTTGGGGGTGGGGAGTTCAAAACGCCCTCTCCTTTGGGTACGGCCTTGGTCATGACACAGTTTAATTTTATATTTTAGTGCAGTGTCTTAGTTTTATTAATTAAGAATAATATTATATCGCGACAATCGTTAAATTTTTGTTGCCACGCAGACGTGTTTTATCACGGGTTTCGAAAACTCAAACAAGCATTAGATATTATGCTATCTCATAGATTCCATTTTCAGCATGTCATTTCTAATGAACCAATCATATCCCTTGAAAATCAGTAGAGACACCTATAATTTCAGTTTAAAGCATGTACTTAATTCGAATTTTAGGATTTCTACATATTATCCTGACTGTGGGAGGAGCCAATCTTTGAATATTGACAGATCCCAAGATTTATTGCTGTCACGATTTTCGGTAATATAATTGAACAGATCAAAAGTTAATGGGGTTCCCCGTTCATATTGAACCATAAATGTAATTCAGCACAGAAATAGACGTTCAAATTTCTTACATTGGGCCGAGGCCGTATCTGGGGGGGGGGGGTGGTTACGTGGTTTGAACCCCCCCCCCCCCGAAATTTTTGACCGAGTCGAAAATAAGTCGAAAACTATTAAAACCTAGGTAAAAAATCAGTAAAATTAGTCGAAAACTGAGTCAAAAATTAGTACCCCCCCCCCCCCCGAAAAAAATCCTGGATCCGCCCTTGCATTGGGATTGAGTGTTATGCTGAATTAATGCAATTTTCTGAATCAAAACGTAACATGGAAAGTTCAGTAAAAGATAACTGGTAAATTTAATTAACACAAAACAAGTCATTCAAGTTTACATTGATTCCAAGAAAATTTCTTATTCTCACTTTATTAACTTATCATAAAAAAAAATTTGCTTGCTTTCAGTGAGATTAGACATATCTTTTCTACTTCTACAATATTGTAGATCCTTTATTCATGATTTTTATTAAATAGTTTTGTTATTGACCAAGAATCAAGTTTTTTTTTATATCTACTGAAAATTATAAAGCCGTAGCAAAAACGATGTTTTTCAGCGTTTTTTTTTAAGTTGTAAAATAAGTTTTACTGTATAATAAACTTAAGTTTTGCAATAATCGAGTAACTTAATTTTTGTAATTTATTGATTTAAAAGATTTTACAGTTCGAACTTTCAACTGTAAAATGCATTATCAGTAAAAATTTTTTTTTGAAAATGGCGCTAGGAAAGCATATTATAGCGATTATTTTATAGTGCATTTTCCACAAAACACTTGCCTAGATGAGATATCAAACTTATCATGGTAATGGACTGCTAGTTAAAAAACGGTATCCGTCTATAGTAACTGAAACTTCAAAAAATGTTGATAAACATAATTGTGTCAAACGAATATTCTTTTTTATGGTGACTCCAAATATACAAGTTTCGCTAAATTTAAAATAGCTAAGCCATGGGGCGTCCATTCGCAAGCACTTAAAGGAGTGGGGGCAATTTTTTTGTTCTTTCCATTTTTTAATGAACAAAGGTTGTTTTCTAAAGAACAGGAGGCGCAATATATATATATATGCATATATATATATATATATATATATATATATATATATATATATATATATATATATATATATATATATATATATATATATATATATATATATATATATATATATTTATATCCTACAAGTTGCAGATCTTACAATAACAATATGTCAAAACTTTAGCCCAAACAGAGCCAAAATACTATCGAAAAAAACCGCCATTTGACTTAGGACTATCGAAATAGCTCTACCAAATTTTCTATGGTTTTCTATGGTTTTAGCATTCATACTGCCACATGGTATCACAAGTGTTCCCAATTATAGAAAATTCCATATAAAATGGAAGGCTATTGCACAGAATGTATATACAGTACTACTAACAGTTATACAATATTGCATTACGATATACCAACTTATGGGGTCCGCGGGTATTTTTGGAGGGATGTCGTGCCGAAACCTCAAAGAATGGATTCTTAAGGTCATTTTTTCCAACGTTTTACGAGAGGTCCTTCCAATCAATGCGGAGACGGATTTTATTTAAATCTCCTCATATGAAATAATGTAATGGAACTTAGCTCATAATACAGATCAAACAGTTCGTGGTAACGAACTGTAAGTAAGGAGCGACCCGGCTCAATGGTAACCGAAACTCTAGAAAACGGTATTTTGATACAAATAGATACATCAAAAGAATCAGATTTTAATGCTAATTTCAAATATATAAGTATATAAGTTTCATCAAGTTTAATCCTAACCATCAAAAGTTAGGGGCCTGAGAAAATTTGGCTGATTTTCGAAAAAAGGGGGAAAGACCCCCTAAAAGTTATAGAACCTAAATGAAAATCACACCATCATATCCCGTGTATCAGAGAACCCTACTGTAGAGGTTTCAAGCTCCCATCTACAAAAATGTGGAATTTTGCATTTTTTGCCAGAAGAAAGATCACGGCTGCGTGTTTATTTGTTTGTTTGTTTGTTTTTGTTCCCCAGGGGTGATCGTATCAACCCAGTGGTCCTAGAATATCTTGGGAGAGCTCAATGGAATGGAAATTAAAAGTTCTAGTGCCCTTTTTAAGTGACCAAAAAATGGAGGGCAACTAAAAATGGGGGGCCCCCTCCCACGCTCATTTTTTTCCCAAAGTCACCTGATCAAAATTTTGAGATAGCCATTCTGTTCAGCATGTTCGAAAATATTATAAGTATGTCTTTTAGGATGACTTAATCCCCCGAAGTTCCCAGGGGAGGGCTGAAAGCTATGAACTTTGTCCAATGTTAACATATAGTATTGGTTATTTGGAAGCACAGTAGACAGAATATACCAGTAAGCTTATCGCAGATCATTTCTGGTCTTCGTGAACAAAAAGCTCCTCCCACTTATTTCTGCCTTAGCTTGTTTAGCATGTCTAACATGTTTAGCATGTCTAGCATGTTTATATGCTAGACATGCACCTGTCTAGCATGTCTAACATGTTTATATCTGCCAAAACGTTCTCCGGAGCACTCGCACCCCGGTCCGGGTTTTTATAATAGGAGAGATAGAGAATGATCATACTGGATAATATATGAACTGTGTTTGGAAGCATAGGCCTACAGACGTTTTCAGGGGCGATTTTTCCTGAAAGTGGGGGGGTCGGGGGTTATGTGGGAGGATCTTTCCATGAAGGAAGTTTTCATGGGGGAAGGGACATTGCTATGAAAAGGACGCCGGACTTCCCAGCATTATTTAAAAAAAGATCAGAAATTTAATATAAAAAAACAAGTATTTCAACTGCAACAGCAGCAACATCGAAACTTTAAACGAACAGAAAATATTACATATATGATTGGGTTCACCGTAGTCAATGCCTCGCTCTTTAAGCCAAAGATTTTTTAGTACTTTCATAAGAGCTATTTATTCTAATTAACGGCCTTTGTGATTAAGCGGTCATTTTTAAAGAATTGGAACAAAATTCGAACTTTCGCTTAAAGAGCAAGGTATTGACTAGGGGGCGAACCCCATAATAAACTTATTAAAAATATATGAATATAGAAGTTCGTTAGGTAAGTTAATTCGTAAGTTACGTATATTTATTACTAATAAAAACGTTCGTAAATAAAATTAAAAAAGTTTCGAGAAAGCCATTTAACTAAATAAAAGTAAATTAATATGCAAATTTTGTTTTAATTATTCATGTACGGTGAGCCATGATGAAAACCTGTATTTATTCAAAAACGTTCAAAAATTAAATAAAAAAAAACAAGTTTTTTAAACTGAAAGTATAAGGCGACATTAAAACTTAAAACGAATAGAAATTATTCCGTATATGAAAGGGACTGTTCCCTCCTCAGCGCCTCGCTCTTTACGCTAAAGTTTAACTTTGTCCCACAACTTTATTTTTTAAAACAATAAAAAACTTTAGCGTAAAGAGCGAGGCGTTAAGGAGGGGACAGTCCCTTTCATATACGGAATAATTTCTATTCGTTTTAAGTTTTAATGTCGCTCCTTACTTTCAGTTTAAAAAACTTGTTTTTTTTTATTTAATTATAAGGAAAAAATGGCTCCCCTATTGTCGCAGAAACGTGTTTAGTGTGAAGTAAAAATTACATATACATTATACTACTAGGTGGCTCGGGAGACTTCTCAAAATGAGAATGGAGCAGGTTAAAAATTTTCTGACATTGTAGGCTGGTTTTTATTTATTTTTTTTTAATATTGGAAAAGTGTTTTACTGATTGATTGGTTTTATCATTTTGTCTGTTAAAATGGCACGGTAACTGGTTTTGTAATGAATATTTTTCCCTATTTGTTTCCTACACGACGGAGGGGTATATAGCTAAAGACGGGGGGGGGGGGTATATATTTCGGTGTAATAATTTTTCTAATAAGTCACCCTCAAAAAAAATTTTGGAACTCTCTTTTTCCCAAACTCTGTTTTAAAATGACATAAATAAAACCTGCTAGAATGCCACAGTGCATCAGAAACTTATTAAACAATACACTTGTTAAGACATCCGTATTTTCTATTTATAATAAATTCCATTAAATTTTAAGTCCTTTTTATAAGCGTATGATCTTATTTGAATGATTTATTTAATTGTTTCCATAAATGCCAAGCCTAATCTAAACAGTCATGTCAATAGCAGCCCACATAAAGAAACCAAAATGATACTAAGTTTCGCAAATTTTACGGTGTGGTTAATAAATTGTTTCAATGGCAATAAAAATTTTCAGGTTTAAAGTGGCTTGGAGTTTTACGAGCCATTTCGAGGTGTTAATGCACACCAATTGACTTTAATGTGTAGTAAACGTCGTAATTTGAATTAGACAGGCTTTATGGCTTTTGTGTCTATTCCTGGCATCTATTTTAGTGATGTTTTTAAGGATCGCTTTAGATAGATGGCAGACGCAATTGGAAGATGTAGAGCAGCAACATGTAACATAAAGGTTGAGCACAAGAAATGATAGATACGAAAGTTTAGATGCTTTTAAAGCGGTGTATACAAAAACTAAAACAAAGCTTTTCATAGTTTTTAATCATGCTAATTTCTTAATCATTATCAGAATAACTGAATTGTCAGAATATCTGTTAATCTAATGACAATTTATTATAATAATACATATCTCACGAAAAATCACTCACCTAGAATTCTAGGCAAGTATAAGATAAAAAAAAAACTTAAAAAAGGAAAAAAGAAGAAAGTGTGATTATAAAAAATCGGGATAGGGACAAAGCGGAAAAGAGATTAACACACAAACAAAAAAACTGAAAAGGACGCCTGAACTCGAAACGAGAAAAAAGAAAAAGAAGACGAAGGCAAAGTATATTAACGTTATCAGGAAAAGAATAAAAACAAAAGGAGGCCATATACCATCCTACTTAATACAAAGAAAATGATATGCGATAAATAAAAAACACTTAAAAGTTGAACACATATTAATAACAGTTATAATATGAGCATAATATAAAATGGAATAAAAAGTGAAGATCAAATTACATTGAAAAATGGTTTTGGCAGTAGTTTTAACCAGTAGTCAGTAGTATCTCAGTAGTCTTTTACCGGCTATACTATCAACTACTTTGGAGGAAAAAACGGCGTGATCTTTCTTCTGGTAAAAAATGTAAAATTCCACATTTTTGTATATAGGAGCTTGAAACCTCTTCAGTAGGGTCCTCGAATATGCTGGATCTGATGGTGTGATTTTTATTAAGATTACTTGGTGTTTTGAGGGTGTTTCTGCCCTTTTTTAAAAGAATGAGCAAATTTTCTCAGGCTCGTAACTTCTGACTGCTAATACTGAATCTTATATATTTTGAATCATAATCAAAATTTGATACTTTTGATATATTTATTGTTATCAAGATTCTGTTTCTTAGAGCGTAGTTTACTATTGATCCGCATTGCTTCTTACTTACAGTCCACCACCACGTAGAGAAGAGAGAGAAGAGATATAAAAAGAGAGAAAAGAGAGAGAGAAAGAGAGAAAGAGAGAGAGAGAGAGAGAGAGAGAGAGAAGAGAGAGGGAGAGACAGAAAGAGATAGATATTAGGCCTTCAGAGAATAATCCTTAAATTGAGCCACCCTAGATGAGTAGATGGCACACTGGAATTGCAACCGTTTGTCTTTTGGGACGCGATTTTGAGTCCTGGTGTTGCCATTCTCGAGTCCTGGCATATGAGAGGGGTCAATGGTGTGAAGTAGCAAGCTTAGCTACCTAGGTTACAGAGCTAATGGGCCTTTGAGACCTGAGCTTCGATCTAGTTGGGCCCGCCCCACTACATTTTTCAAATTTTTAAGCCTTACGATTTGTAGCAATTGCCCTTTTGTGACAATAGCCAATATTGCTTTGTGATTCTCTCTCTTTCAAACTTGTTTCTTTAAATGATCTAATTTGACCGACTTTATTTTCTTTCCTTACAGTCAATCTATGCTTAACCACGCAATTTCCACGGTAGCAAACACTATATCAGTGGCGGATCCAGGGGGAGAGGGTCCCCCCCCTCTAGCGTAGTCTAAAGTAGTGTAATTTACTTAATTAACCCAAATTTGCGTTAATTAAACTTGCTCCTAACGCAAGTTTATTGGATCAACCTTTTTTTCACCCCCCCCCCCCATTTTTTTTTATCGGATCAACCTATTTTGTGCCCTACCCCCCCCCCCCCCAAAAAAAAATATCCTGGATCCGCCCCTGCACCATATTAGAAATGTTTTGAGTGGAAAACTGGATCGCGTTATCTTTTGTCGTTTTAGCGTTTTGCCCAAAAAAAGGGGAAGAGAGAGTGTGTGTATTTGTGTGTGTGAGAGAGAGAGAGAGAGAGAGGGGGGGAGGGGGAGAGAAACGGAGATAGATAAGGAGGGGAAGATATATAGACAAAGAAAGGAAGAGAGAGAAAGGGGCGTGAGACATAAACAGGCATACAGATAGAGAAACCGATCGAAAAACAGACAGAGAGGGAGAGAGAGGGGGAGAGGGAGAGAGGAAACGGAAAGCAAACCTAATAGCAAATAAAACCAGGAAACGTAGCAGTGAAACTAAAATCTTCTTTGCCCAACCTTCAAAGTTTGTTGTTATGCATTCTTAGCCAGATTTGTCATGACTAATAATACAAAACAGCTAATCAAAATATAGGCTTTAAGTTTTATGGCACTTCGTATCGCAGTGACATGATGGAATTAGTACTTCAATAGAAACCCTCTGGATTTGACTCAATAACTGATCGTAGTATGTCACTGCAGCATATTTAATAGATCTGTTTCTCAATTTTTCTATAAGAAAGGAAAATTTTAACACTCCAAAGCCGCGACATGATTAAAAATAGATATAAAAACGCATAAAAAAAACTGAAAAGATCTTCATAGACGAATAATATTGTATAAAAAAAGAGTTTTTTTTTGCTGTACTAGGCTGACCAAGGCAAAAATATTCAAACCCGAACCAATTTAAACTTAACTAACCCGTTAGTTAAGTGCTCCTAAAACAAAACAACAATTTTAAAAGTGAAAGTGGAATTTTCCATAAATTCCACACAATATAAGAGCCTAATCCGCACTAAAAATAGTACAAAGCAAACCGCTATACTTGAATTAAATGACGCTTTCAAAATGACTAAAATTTAATTTAATAAAATACACTTGTTGAAACCAGTGGCGTGAATTCAGGAAAATCTAGAAGGGAGAATGGATTTGTCGATATGTAGAGGGGGCAAAACAGCTGTTTTTTCTACTATTCAGTAAAATACGAAAAAAAAAATTATTCTATGAACATTCCTCCAAGAAAGTGGGGAAAAAGAATCCTAGGGGTCAATCCTAGGGGGTTCCCCAGTTTACTTAACCGGTTAAAACTCAACCTATTCCTGAATACCTCATCCCCCCCTAGAGAAGAAAGAATATAGTCCTAAAAAACTGAAGCAATAGTTACCTAGTGGCTAAACTAGTCTAGAGAATGTACTATAGGCATATCACGGAGTTTCAGTATATCAGAAATTCACCGTAGACTTGTAGACAAGTCTTTCCAACAGAAAAGAGGACATATCTTCGCCGACCAGTACTAATGCTAAATTTGACTGACATTATCTTATCCTTTCTGAGTCTCAGTGCATTAATGAGCTTAATTTTGCTTATGCCATTAGTTTGGGGCTTAGGATGTGCTACTCTTTTTCTTTTCTTGTTTTTTTTTTCTTTTTTCTTTGTTTTTTGTTTTAGACAAATTCTACATTTAACAAATCGATCAATCTTCTCTGACTCAATTTGGATTTTTATTACGGATGTGCTTGGTAATCTGCTTTATTGACAGCTTTATTTTCAGGGAGAGACAAGGCTTCATAATATTGTAAATTTTGATGTAAGGCTATAGACCTAATCTTATAGACTGATTTCATAAACCCACCTATATAATATACTAATCATAAAAACTCGTTCAAGAATATACTAACTACAAGAAAAATAGAGAGTGACTTTAAAATATGATAAAGAACAGAAATTATCCTAACTGTAAGGGGATACCTCCTCCTTTTTAGAGTTCTATTTGCTACTGGTATGGGCTATAAATTGGCACGGGTACCTACTGCTCATTACCAGAAACTATTGGAAAACACGTCTGTTCTTTCAAAAGCCTACGAATTGCAAGTTTTTTGGTAAGCAGAGCAAATATTTTAGTTTGGGCGAAACTATTTTTTTCTATTTCTTTGCGTATTCACGTCGTAAGAAAAAACATTTTTCACAGTATTTTCATATTTCAAGGAATGTTACCTAAATTATTTAAGCGAATCAAAGTTTTCAAGGCAGTATCCAAGGGGGGATACGTTTTGATGCGCTTTTAATTTTTTTGTCACAACTTAAAAAAATATACCCCCACCTTAAAAAAAATCCAGAGACGACCTTGAAAGCTATCTAATTTTAAACTAAATTTTACGGTAGACATAGCCTTTTTTTTGTAAAGTATAACAATTTATAAAGAGACTGTCTTTCAGTTTACCTTTGCAGGTGAATTCTCAAAAGAAATTTTTAGTTTTCTAATATTTAGAGGCTTTGCATCGGTGTCTTCGAAGAGCAAAAGCTTTAAACACCCTCTAGTTTCGTCCTGAAATTACCCTGTAATAAAGACATTTAATGGTTAATTTTCAATAATTAGCACACACATAAAAACGTCAAAAAATGCAAAATTGCTTTAGGTTGCTTTTACCACTTTGAAAATTAAGTCCATTTTTCAAATTCGCTGCTCGAAAGGCAGAAGATTAAACACTGTCAAAGAATTCTCGCATAATTCAGCCTCACTGTTAAAACATGCGACAGTAAAGAATCGAGTGAAAACCAATAGAATGAGTGACTATTTTTCTTCGGTAAAGTTGATGTCTTAACTAAGGCTTTATCTGAATCTTCTTGTGTCACCAACAATCAATCTTCATTATGCAGCAGCGCTAAACTTAAATTTAAAATGACTTTATTATATCCAATCTGAATTCAGACCTAGCAAAGAGTCCCTATGGAAAAGTACACGCCGGATTTTATTAGTCTGACAAAGATATACCAGTTATTGTAGTAATCACGAGTAAATACCGAGGTATGTACTTCTCCTTTTATATATATTAAAATAATAAGGACTGTGAACTTTTCTTTCGGTTTCGTGCTTTGTTGCTCATATAATAATATTATTTGGTAAATTGGCAGTTTTCAAAATAAGAAGAAATTGCCATTTGTAGCTGATTCACGATTCTTTAGGCTATTATTTTCCTTAGTCTTGGAAGTAAAATTTTATCATGAAAACAGATCTGCAGAAATTTTTAAAAAGAGCAGGAAACTTTTCAAAAATGGCGTCAGTTTTGCCGTGATGTCATTTTTAAGGGGTTTCAGGCTCTTTAAAATTCATACAAATTTATTTTCATAATAACATTTTACTATCAAAACTAATGAAAATAATAGTTACCATTCCTGAATCAGCTACAAATGACTATTTTTCTGGGCCCCGTTAACGGCTCAAAATGTAATTTCCCCGAAAAGTAATTATTGAATTATTAAAGTGCATTAAAAGATATCAAGTGATGCATTCACTTTTATCCTAGCTAATTTATATCGGAAACTACAAATTTACCTGTTATTTTCAAGACCAAACTCCTTTTCAAATCCAGCAAAGAATGGAAAGCTTCACACCAATATTAAGCTTCAAGCTAACTTATACTTAGTAAAAATCATTAAAAATCAAACATGTAATGCTTCTGAAATAGAAGACTAATTATAAACAGACAACTTTGTTCCAAAAACTAAGCTGCTGACGCAAAACAGGAAAACAGACTCACTGACGGATCCATAGGGGCTGGGAAGATCCCCCCCCCCCAATATTTTTTCTGGCACCTTCATTTCTTTTTTTCTGTTTTTACTCTTTTTAACAAATAAATTTCTCAATTTGGTCAACTATTGGTGCCCTTATCATACTAGGCCCCCCCCCATATTTTGCTTATTGCCGCCCTTGTCACATTGGGCCCTCCAAGATTTTGCTTTAGATCTGCCACTGGGTAGACTGATAATTTCATAGAACAAAACCTAAAAAGATTGGATGCTTTTTCAAATACCTCCTCCCTCATATCTTACAGAATATTCAAAAAGATTTTTAAGCCATTTTGTGAAGCACTAGCTGGTCATTTAAGATTAAGGGGAAAAATATTGTGTTCTATTTTAAAATTATGGACAATAAAAAGGACAGCTTGATGGATTTCAAATGCTAAGTATGACAGATATTGGGTGTTAACAGAACTTAGTGATTGTATTTAATTAAAATTAAATTAGCAGCTCTTTTATCTCTACGTTGGCTGGTTATTCACAGTTATTATTTACTAGCTTTCAATTCAAAACTAGATTTTTTGGCTTTATAAGCTTCAGTAACCTCTTTGTACCAAACATGGCTTTTGATACATGCCACTCCATAGAACTACCATTAGTTGGTAATGTATGCTTTCTAAATTTCTGGTCCTTTCTCGTTCCCAGTATCTGCAAAACAATTTAAGTTGCCTTCTATAGATTAAGATTAACAATATCCAATATAACCAGGATCTTTTAATCCATGACAGCAAGTTTGTTTTGTTTTTCACAAAAACGGTCAATAACTCAGTTGTTTCCTGGACTCTTCTTAATTTGAAGAACTTCAAAAATAAAATTCGTTCTAAAATTTTTGACGGCATAGTGGACTAAAGACAAAAATCCCCTGTGATACTGTTTTTGGACCCTGACTTAGAAGCATTCTTTTTTTAGGCTCCTTTGTTGAAGTGCGAAGTCTAATTAATACTTGATGAAAAGTCAAAGGTGCCTTGGATAAGCGTGATTATGAGTTCATATTACCTCAGTGCGCAGAGCTACGACTCAGGAAGTTTTCATTCGTTTTCGCATCAGCAGCCATGTGAGGTTAGCTGCGACTTAAACAGACCAGCCGTCCAAAACACACCAAACCAAATGATTCTACATGACCCTTATAGAGCAACTAACTACCAATGGTCATCAGAATCTTATTATGGACCTAGTGCAATAAACCAAAATTATGTTGGAGCTGTACAGGGCCCTCAAGTGTATAGTGAGTCAGGTTATTGTCGCTTATCTCCTGGTTCCCGTGGTAGGGACCAAGAATACAGTCATTCAAATGCATCACGTGTTTCTAGAAATTGTCATTCCATTTACTATAGCCCGGTAACTAATAACAATAATGCTCAATATTATTCTTCAAATTCCCGTGACACAGCTTATAAACCCCCACACCCCGCTTACTCTGAAGGTGACAGAGCGTTGTACCATACCTATCAGGCACGGTCTATCAACGCTGTTCAACCCACGAGTCATAACGTTCCTCCTTCAATGGACCCCCAATGCTCACAGCCAATAATACAAGATCTTGACCAGCTTCGTCCTGTATCAAAAAGAGAAGAAGATCCCACTCCCGGGGAAAATAAATCTTTCTCCCCTAGACAATCAGCCAAACAAACATCGTGTGCTCAGCCACCCCCTATTTCTCAATCGCAGATTGGATCTGGATCCGGAAACGAGGACAGCCATGATGTTTCTTCCGACGAAAATGAAGAGCAGGGGGGAGGAAGTGGGGATTCCAATCTATATCCATGGATGAAAAGTCAGTTTGGTAAGTAACATAATTAAATATCTTAAAGTATATGAGTTTTTTTTTTTTTTTAATATGATGTCACTTGCGTTTGCCACTTCACGCTTTACATTGCCGAACCAGTTCATAGTCAATGTTGGACTGCACAAAAAAAGAAGTTTTGGAGCATACGCTATTTGCGTAAACTAATAATTTAGTACCTGGGATTTTTAATTTAATAATTTATTCATTATAAAACAACTTTATAGAATGTGCAACATTCATTGACTTACTGATTATAGACTGTTTGAACTTACCTTTTGATGGTGAAAATACTTAGAAGTGAGTTTAACTCTGGTAAAGCCCCTTGAAACGTTTTCAAGTTTTTAATTTTTTTTTTTTTTACTGGGCTATTCACTATTTTAAATGAATTTTAGTTATCAAGAAGACAAAACAAAGAAGAAGAAAAATCAAACATGATACCGTGTTTTTCCATAGCTTCTTTTATCAAAATTAATGCCAACCTATATGTTCTGCTGTTTTATCTTTTGTGTCGTATTCTGTTTGATTCAACTATTTTATTATTGTTAGCGTAACATATACTTCAGTTTTGTGATTCATTTTCACACCCCAAGCCAATGATGAACAGTATAATTACCATACAACTAACAGTACCAATAATTTCTCCACTAACCTACTTCACAGAACTACTTTCGCTGAAATTTGAGTGGCTCAGATGACGAATTTACTAACCCAGTGGAAATAATTACAAGAAAAAAAATCGAGAAGAAGTTTTACAACAGTTTTTTACACATTTTATTCATGATCCAAAGGGATAATTTTAGTTTTTCAGTTTCTTTTATGTCGTTAAGCAGGGCAATGTCTGTAAGTATATTCGGGCATAGTTAATCAAGTTTTTTCTTTCTTTTTATTCTACAAATATATCACAGTGTTTCTGTTCTTTTTTATAATAATTCTCATTCGTCGGTCATTTTCTGGCGAATGTATAAAGCTAAAAGTCAATATAAACACCGCTAAAACATTAGAGATAATTCAAAATAGGATCTTGAACGACTTATCCATGAGACATCACAGACAGATGAAAAGAATTCTAGAATTCCTCCCAATCCTTGAACTTGTTCAGATCGTTTGCTCAGGAAGGAAATTTTATTTCCTTTTCATTTCTTGTTGTAGAGATGGATGAAAATTTGGGTGCTAAATTCGAAACAGAAATATATATTTAAATTTGAGTCTCTTATATAAATAATAGAATGCAAACGAGTGCAGGGTTCGTCATGGAAAAATAAAGGGTTCATTCTTTTAAATTCAAGTAAGGCTACATGGATCATCTTTAGAACTAGATTAAGAGCACAGCTTGTAATTTCTGCTCTTTTCTACACGGACTTGCCAAGAAAATAAACTGATAAAAATTGTATATGGAAGAATATCTAAAAACCCCGGATTTTTACTTAGATTTATCTGTTAAATGTTTCAAATAGTTTCTGCTTCATATCCTACAAGGCTTTTGAAAATGATACAAGTATAAAAGATTGTTATTCAGGGCTATTGCTCTTATTAAATTCAAACAACTGTAACATTGGCTACATTTGAGAAAAAAAAGCATGGACTGCATTTGATGGCCATTATGTAGTATAATTTTAATTGCGCCCTATTTTCAGAACCGTAATGGACTTTAATTTTTATTTAATGGTTAAAGAAAATATTTTTTGCTTTAGAAGCAATTAACATTCTTAAATGAAAAAAATTGATTTTGATGTTAGATATACTACAATTTATAATGTGGTAAGGATTATCCGAACTTATAGCATCCGTTTATTGTGGTTTCAATTTTTCACTTTTCTTCGCCTTTTTCTTCGCCTTCTTCGTCATTTTTCTTGGCCTTTTTCACCTTTCGCCTTTTTAAGAGTCTTTTACGATATTCGTACTTTCAGACTGAACGAAAGAGTAGGATTTTCTAGAATTTGCCTTACTGTACCAATATACCCCTAGTTCCTTATCCAGCATTTCACCAGTTTTATGCATTAACAACTCGTCTGGCAACTCTTAGAAAAGGCATACTAGTTCAACATTTTTTTAAAAATTGACTTAAAGCACCAAAAACATCAAAATGTAAATATTTATATTTTTGATTTTATTTAATACAACGAATTTCTATTATTGAAGCGTTAGTATGATAAACTTGAATCTCTAGTTACTCCCTCAGTTATGCCTTAGTGTAGCCAAAAATCATTCGTGTTAGTCGAGCCATGCTTAGTTGAGCTGCTTTTCCGACCCCATGCTATGGTACATTTCAAGCATTCACCGAAAGGAAGAGCAAATACCAAGGGCTCTTCCAGGAGAATTGGGAGCAATGCTGAAAAAAAATTATATTCTTACCTCCGCTTAAAAGAAATTCTTCCTTTTAACCTCTATTTCATGTAGCAAGCTAAATTATAGTGACTAATAAGATACAGATACACCACTCACTCCCTTCCTACATTACTTTCAAAATAGATTGAAAAGTTTAAATTGGCATTCCTCAAGTTTAAGACATTGATGCATAAATGGCTATGGGCAATTTAGTACAATGAGATTTAGTCTTTGAAGTGATCAAAATATATTTAAAATATATTAGAAGTAGAAAGTTTTTTGGGTTTGCTTATAAATATCGGAAAGTTTATTTACTTTAGTTTAAATTAAAATTTTGATATTTGAAGGGTTGAAAGCTACTCTACTTTTACATTATGTCATCTGTCCTTATTAATTTTTTAATCCAGTTTGTGCTCCGCGAGGAAACTCATTGATGAAACTATTTTCTTTGAATACCGTTAAGACATCTTAAGGACAGCTTTATGGTCAAACTTTCAAATTTATTGAGTATTTATGGATATACCTGTAGTAAATCTTAATTATGACTTACCTGTGAATATTGTTTATGAGGCAATATCAACATAGCACTCTATTTAGCTTTTACATAACAAAAGTAGTTGTAAAGAAGTAAGGGTGATGGAAACATAACTTTATCTTGAGGATTGATTGTCGATATTTTTCTATTTGAGATTAAATTGTGGTACTGGACGAGGTATTTATTTTGAAGTTTAATTCTAATATATTTTCTGTGGAAAATAGAAATCTGGAATTTTAAATAATTAACCATAAATTATTAAGAGGGGCAGGGGGTAGGCGAAATATCTGGATTCCGATCCAACGGGACCTGGGCGGATATCTGGAAGGATTTTTTTAGTCTGACAGATTTTTACGCCGAGATTAGTTTTCAAAAACTTTTTTTTTTTGCATGATAGACTGGTGAGAGAGTAGGTGTGAGAGAGTAAATTATTATTATTACTAATAATAATTTATTTTTAACCCGCTAAATTAACAAAAGCGGAGTATAGATATAAGAAAGAACAAAAAATGCATACAAAGCGACTAAATACACAGTAATACACAATAAAACACTAAATACGCAGTAAAAGCACAGCAAATACACAATAAAAGCACGAAATTAAAGACGGAGGCGGACAAACCCATGATGAGCTGGGAGAGCCTTCACTGCCTGGGGGAATTTTTCAACAAGCCCAACAAGCTTTTCAATTATATCTGGAAGCCCAAAAACTGAGACAGGGTTACAGTTCCAGTACCACAGGGGCAAATACAGTAGAAAATATGAAATTATATGTTATTTGCTCCATACAAGTTACGGACGTTTTCAATAAATGAACGTTTTCTCTGGCTGCTCAATTTTGCGTGTTGGGGAATTTTCCATAAAAAGGGGGGTGGAAATCATCAAGTTGAAGGAGAGAAAATGTCCCCTCTCCTCTTCTCTAGAAATTTCTTGTTATCGTATCTGATCAAGAGTACTCACAAGAGGCCTTGGGTCCCTCCTTAAATCTATATATGAATCCTACATTCTCCTTGCTAATTTGTATATAATATAAATTAATTTAATGTTCTGTGGCCTTTTTACCACCCCCCCCAGCCCCGAAGGTCTCTTTTTAACAAATGTGAACAATATCAAAAAAATTCTTAAAAAGTTAATCTGATATAAATTACAGTAAAAAAAAATACATAACAAAACATAGAAATATTAAAAGAGACAACATCATATTCAACATCCTAGACAACAACATAAACAAAAGACATAGATAAACTAATAAACGAAACAAAAGACATAGATAAAGACATAGGATGCCATTATGGAGCAAATATGACCTTAAATGGGTAAAATATGACTTTCCATCTTGTTGTCCATTAATTGAACCCAAAGAGCCTCCTCGCTCTGATATTTTGTATCCATTAATTCTCTAATTTTTTTGTCAAATAAAATTATGCATGATCAAATACTATAAAACATTTTTGTGCTTGGTTGATTATTTTCTTATGAAAACAGGTAGTAGTTCCACATCCAGTGGGACCGAGCCTTCTCCCGAAATTTCAAGTAGATAATTTCTTATATTAGTCCTTACATGATTGCCTAGAATAGAATTAACTGATAATCCTTGTGTTTAATTGATTTTTTTTCATGTTTTTTAAAAATACCCGTTGATTTTAAATTTAGTCTTTCTTGGGAGAGGCTAGATTTACATTAAGCTTTATATATGTAGGCCTTATTAGTATAACCACTTTTAACTTATCGAAATGTCTCATCGGACTACCTTTATAAATTTCGTTTTATTGCGATTTCACTATTATATATATTTTATTTAGTAACAGTACTCTTTATCTCTTCTTGCTAGCTAACAGTGCAATAGCAAAGTTCTTATCTCATTATTTTCTAAATTCGTCATTTATTGAATTTTCAGATTTTCTTCCAGTTTAATTGCATCCCAGACCCCCACCCCCCTTTTAACGCTTGAATTATATAAAAAACTAGCTGATTTCTTTCTTTTTTTGGCATTGAAAAAAAAAAAAAAAATATGACAAAAATAAAGCCATCAGTAAAAGCAACAAATTTTTGTGGTTCCCATATAACTCAACAACCATCAACTCAACCACCTTTAACTCGACTACTGCATAACTCAACTACCTTACATTCAACCACCAAACAACTCAACCGCCATTAATTCGACCACTAAAAAACTCAACCACGATGAACTCAACTATCACTTAATTCAACTACCTTAAATTCAACCACCAAACAACTCAGCCACCAAACAACTCAACCACCATCAACTCAACCACTGCATTTCTCATCTACCACATAGCTCAACCACCATGAACTTGACCACCACATAATTCAGATCGGTTTCAATTTTTGTCTCGTGAGGGATTTTTATATTTCGTTTAAAAAAAAGAGGAGAAAAAAGCGAAACATTCCAATTGGTACTGTTTTTCTGAAGAGAAAAACGCGACTCATAGAGAGGAAAACTGGAGTCCAGAGAGCAAAATACATTTGGGCAATTTGTATTTATATTTCTGCCATTTATATATATATATATATATATATATATATATATATATATATATATATATATATATATATATATATATATATATATATATATATATATATATATATATATATATATATATATATATATATATATATATAATAGTAATATATATATATATATAAGATCCTTAACTAAAGAGAGAATCATAATTATTAACTTGGGGGAAATGACCACAGAATTGATCAAATTCTATTTCAATATCTTGTAATGGAACAAAAGCTAAGACTGAGATAATCTTGACGAGGATATTAAAATTGGGATCATTTTCGAAGTCATGTTTGAGGCCTAGCGATTGAACTTTTCTTATGACTAATTTAAAACACTTTTTCCACAAGAAAAGTTTTTCAAGGAAAAGTAAACTGCTCCATTAAGCCAAGATTCAGCAAAATAAAATCGAATAGTCTTCCAAGCGTAAAACTATCACAAATCACTATTAATAAATAAATGAAACAGAAAACGAACAGAAATTACGATAAATAGCCGAGTTAAACTCGGAACGAGCAAAAAATTAACATGAGTAGGGCTGATGACCCCTATGCCTTCTCAAGACCAGAACAAAAGACCAGAGCACTTTATTAAAAAAAAAAAAAAAAAAAAAAAAAAAAAAAAAAAATGACCATGGATTGTCAATTTATTTGACATATACTGACATTTCTTCCTTAAGGTTTTGATACTTTTTCATTCATAAAAGTAAGGTAGGTAAAAACAAATGTGTTTTGTATTTTAAAATGTATTTTAAATGTATTTTTAAAATGTATTTAAAATGTATTAAAATGTATTTTGTTTTCAGTAATTTAAGTGTATTTTGTTTTTAAATTAATTTCTGTTCGTATTTTACTGACATAGTATTTTTCATGGAACAAAAAATATTGTATGTCTTTTCAGTTTTCTTCGATACGAATCCATAGTATGGGTTGCTATTTGTATGTTGAAGAAACTTTTTCAACAATTTTTAACCCTAACAAAAACACTATTTTTAAATTTAATTTTATAGCTTCTGAAGTTGACCTGAAAAATGAACCTTTATATAACTCCCAAGAGGTTATATCTATGCTCTTTGACAACCTGGATACACTTACACTCTTTTTATTTATTATCCACCCTTTGATCACTCTCAATCTTAAAAAGGACACTAGAACTTCCTAATACCATTTCAATGAGCCCCCCTCCGAAGTCTATACGATCATTCTTTCTATATAAACCTTATATGCCCCCAGGGCATAACTTACAACCCTTGCCCTGAGGGCTGTGGCGGGGTTGTCATCCTCAAAGACATAATTTATGGACCTTTCAATTACTTTGAACAAAATGGCTATCTCAAAATGTTGATTGGATGTGTTTGGGGAAATGGTGGGCGTGGAAGGGGTTTCAGTTGCCCTACAAACACTTTTGACTATTAAAAAGGGCACTAGCCCTTTCAATTTTCAATTGAATGAGCTCTTTTCGAAGTTTTTATGACAGCAACTGCCCATCTCAGAATTTCTATCTTATACATTTCAGGCAAGTACTGGGTGTGGGGGGGGTATCCACCCTTCGATCACTCTCAATCTTAAAAAGGGCACTAGAACTTCTGATCACCAATCCAATTAGCCACATCTAAAGTTTGAACAATCATCTCTTCTATATATACCTTATATGCCCCTAGGGCATAATCTATAACCCTTACCCTGAGGGTTGTGGGGGTTTTTCATCCTTATTGACAAAATTTCCAGACCTTTCAATTACGTAGAACAAAATGGTTATCTCAAAATTTTGATTGGTTGTGTTTGGAGAAATGGTGGGTGTGGGAGAAGGGGTTGGTTACCCTCCAATCACTTTCGACTATTAAAATGGGCACTACCCCTTTCAATTCCCAATCGAATGAAACTTTTTCGTTTCTTTTTTTTTAAGTTTATACGACAACAAATAGCCATCTCAAAATTTCTATCAGATGTATTTTGGGAAAATACGCGGTGCAGGGGGGGGGGGTTCACCCTGCCATCACTCTGAATCTTAACAAGTGCACTAAAACTTCTGATTAGCAATCAAATGAGCCCCTTCTGAAGTTTATACGATCACACTTTCTGTATAAACCTTTTATGCCCCCATGGCATAACTTACAACCCTAGCCCTGAGGACACTGGGGGGGGGGAGTTGTCATCCTCAAAGACTTAATATCCGGACCTTTCATCGACTTCGAAAAAAATGGCTATCTCAAAATTTTAGCGCTGCCTATGATAGACTGTGAAAAGTGAAAGAACCACTCCGATAACGTAGAATTTGGAAACTCAACTCAAAAAGCATATATAGCTATTTTTTCAAAAGTGTTCAGAATTCTAGTGGGATTGGCTTTTGGCACCAAGTCTTTAAGTTGCCTTGTCAGGCAAAAGAAAATAAATGTATGGTGGATATAAATCACCAGCCTTTGCATGTAGTGTATATAGCTGAAAAAAAGCTTCATCTATGACATCCCACTTAGTAAGTGGAAACTAAAAAAAAACGCAATTTGGAAAAAAAAATTGTAAATAAAATATCATTTATTTATTTCTATTTTTAGAAAAACACCTAAATTTCTTATACACAATTTCTAAATATCGATAAGGACATACCCCTCAGACTCTATTTACATAACAAAGATGTAGCCTACATATCTTGTACGAAAAGGGATGTCAGTAGTAAAACCTATATTTGGTGCTCTTATGAAAAATCATGTAGACTTCTTTGGTTTCATCACCCAAGTTAAACAGGATATTTTCGTAAGGCCTTTTGTGCATATTAAAAAAAAAAAAAAAAAAAAAAAAAAAAAAAAAAAAACACAGCAAAAATGAATTCCAAATGCAAAGCTTTTCTTACGGAAGTAAAGAACGAAGTTGAAACTTAAAACGAACAAAATTATTGCTTCACCGATTACATAAGAAATATGTGCAAAACTAGCTCACATAAACTGAATCGGAATATTGTCTAATATCTGTAGAATTCCAAAACCAGAGCTTTATTGAAAATTGAGTTTGCTTGACTTTTTCTAGACAATTATAATTGTGTACTGCATAGTTATCGATATTCAAAGACTTTGGTCTTTGTTTTGAATTAGTTTTTGGTCTTTGTTTTGTACAGGCTAGTCACATAATTTACTGCTCCTAAAAGAACATTGTTTTTTTTAGGGGAGGGGGGTGTTGTCAGTAAAGCTCCAGTTTTTTGGAAATCTACAGACAATGGGAAATATCAAGTCAGTTTGTATAAGCTAGTTTTGCAGATATATCTTACGTAGTTTGCGAAGCGTAAGTTATGTTCGTTTTGAGTTTTAACCGGTCTTTACTTTCGTCAGAAAAGTTGTTTTTTTTTAGAAATTAATATTAAAGAGAGTAGATTTGCTAACGCCAGAACCTTCCCAATTAAAATGATTCCAAAATAAAATTATTTGAAAATAAATAAGGTGCGACAGGGTGCTTAAACATTATTGTTTATTTATCTTTATATGGACTAGAATATAGGTAACTACACTATTATACTCTGCAAGGGTATTTAAAATCAAGAATCTCTTGTGTTAATTTATACCAAAAGTTTTTAACTCCAGTTTCAGGATTTTCACTCCAGTGCCATGACAGTCTAAGTGCTCCACAATAAATATTTTCAATTGCATCAACTTCATAATCTTGTTTTAATTTTTTGTGAGACCAGGGCCATTCCGTTCACAGAGAAAAGTTGGAAGTCTCAGCCTCGATCCTTTACCTGTAAGTTGTAAAAAGGCAATATTCGAAATTTATAATCCTGGAGACAGACACATTGTAAAAATCAAGAGTAAACGTGAGGTTCTTATTATTTTTTGCAGTGATAAAACTCTACAGGGCTCTGTGGTTCAAAACATATTGTTGAGTGCGCTGTTATATTGCACGGAGAGAATCGTTTGAAATTGACATTAGGCCCAACGTCTTATTATTTTTTGGGGTACCGTGTCACTTAAAATCTTGATCCTGAATTAAATAAAAAACAAATCTATTTCAACTGAGAGTAAGGTGTAACACTAAAACATAAAACGAACAGAAATGATTAAGGATATGAGGCGGGCTGTCCCCTCCTCAATAACTTGCTCTTTAGGCTAAAATTTGACTTTTTGTTCCAATTATTTAAGAATGACTCCTGAAGCACAGAGCCGTTAAATTAGAATAACAAGCTTTTCTACTGTTAAAAAAAAATTGCGTAAAGATTCTCATATCCGTTATAAATTCAGTTTGTTTTAAGTTTTAACGAAGTCCCTTATTTTCAGTTGAAATACTTGTTTTTTATTTAATTTCTTATCGTTTTTAAATAATACCAGAAAATCCATCTCCCCTCTATGAAAAAATTCCTCCGTGGAAAGATCTTCCAACGTAAACCCTACCCCACCAGAAAGTCACCCCCACCCGAAATATATCTGTATACTTCCCAATAGCCAATACTATATGTAAGTAATGGGCAATGTTCATAGCTTGCAGGCCTTACCTCGGAGGCTGTGGGGGGTCAAGTCATCCTCAAAGAGACAACTATATGCTGAACAAAATGGGTATCTCAAAATTTTGATCAGACAACTTTGGTAAAGAAAAAAGGGGCGTGGGAGAAGGGCTAGCTGTCCTCCAATATTTTTGGTCACTTAAAAAGGGCACTGGAACTCTTGATTTCAAATAGACTGAGACCGCTCCCGATATTCTAGAATCACTGGTTCGACTGATCACCCCTGGAAGACGAAACAACAAAAACAAATAAACACGCATCCGTGATCTTGTTTCTGGCAAAAAAATGCAAAATTCACCATTTTCAAACGGCTCGTGGTATTCAAAATATGTAAAATTCATCAAATTTAAAGTTTATCCATTAGAAATTACGAGCCCCCCAAAAAATTTGCCCAATTTTTGAAAAAGGGGGGGAAGCACCCCTAAAACATCAAGTGATCCTAAGCAAAATCACTCCATCAGATTCAGCATACCAGAAAACTGTACTGCAGAGGTTTCAAGCTCCTATGTACAAACATGTGGAATTCTGCATTTTTTGCCAGAAGAAAGATCACAGATGCGTGTTTATTAGAAAGATCATGGATACGTGGGAGGATCTGTCCATGGAGGAATTTTTCATGGGGGAAGGGAATTTTCCATGGAGGGGGAGTCGGATTTTCCGGAATTGCTTGAAAAAGATCAGAAATCGAAAAGAACGAATTTTTTCAACTGAAAGTAAGGTGTAACATTAAAACTTAAAACGAATAGAAATTATTACGTATACGAGGGAGGTCACCCCCTCGTCAATACCTCTTTTTTTACGCTAAACTTATTTTTAGTACTTTTCAAAGAGCTATTTATTCTAATTAAACGACCTTTGTGATTCAGGAGTCATTCTTAAAGAATTAGGACAAAATTCGAACTTTAGCGTAAAGAGCGAGGTATTGACGAGGAGGCGATCCCCACCCTTATACGTAATAATTTATGTTCGTTTCAAGGGTTAATGTTGCTCCTTACTTTCAGTTGAAAAACTTGTTTTTGTTTAATTGTATATAGAAGCATCTACAGTAGGATTCCCTGAAATGCTGAATTTGTTGGCGTGATTTTCATTATGATCACTTGACTTTTTAGGGACACCCCCCCCCTTTCAGAAATTGAGCAAATTTCCTTAGGTTTGTAGCTTTTGATGGGTAATATTAAAATTGATTATTTTAATATATTTTGAATAAGCATCAAAACTCGATCATTTTGATGCATCTATTCTTGTCAAGAATCTGTTTCTTAGAGTTTCGGTTACTTTTGAGCCACATTGCTCCTTACTTACAGTTCGCTACCACGAACTGTAAGGAAATATCGGATTCTGGTGAGTCTTGGTAAACACACATAACGGACTTTTGATGATTTTTTTTTCTTTTTAGTTTTATCAATGAAACAATACTTAAAAATAACATTTTCACATTTCATTTCGCATGGATGTTACTTGAAAATCTGTAAGACAAGTTTGCAGGTATGAGGTCTGTTTAAGACCTCAATCTTGTTACGTTCGATAGATATTAGCTTATTATCTTGATATGTTCACCTATTCTAAAAGATAAGTTCAGTAATTGTGTAATATGTTAACTTATCGGAGGACCAAAAGAAGACTAGGGGTTTGAATCGAAAATAAAGGGAACATTCTGCAGGATTTAAAGGGGCTAGATTCTCATGATTGGCTCGTAGAATACAAACTTCATTTAAGTTTCATTAGAGAAGAAAGGCTCCAAAGCATACGGATCTGAAGCGGCTATTTTCTAGGATGAGTAATCAGGGATGTATTCAATAAATAAAGTATGTTGAAATAAAAACTAAAAACCATAGAATTTATGGATATCCTGTTTTTAATTTTTTGTATAAAATCAATTGCCCATGAAAATATTGAGGCGATATCTGCCTATTTGATTATTTTTGGCAATAATTATTGCGTCCAGCTACAACAAGCATTTAATGCTCAAGTTCTGAATAGTTTTTTTTTTATCCCTATTGCTTTTTAAGTAGTCACAAAGGCGTTAAAGGAGGGAACATGGCATGGAAATCAACTCCTGCCACCAAGTCCAAAGTTGAATACATATATCTTGATTTTAAAATGGCTATATATAGGCTTCCTCCTTAGCTAACACTTCTGCCCTTATGTAGCTTGGACCCACTACCTCGTTTTAATCGGAATGATTAATATGCCCCAGAAATGATGCGTATAAAAGCATAAAAAACATGGAATAGAATCTTTAAATGTGAATTTTGCATTTTTTTTTTTTTTTTTTTTTTTTTTTTTTTTTTTTTTTTTTTTTTTAGTTCCGCTTAAATAAAACGAGGGTCTTCTGAAGATTAAAATCTATTATTTTTTTCAGATTTCTTATAGCTTGAGTCTAAAATTCATAAATAGCACAAATAGCTTCTTTTACAGCAAGCTTAAAAGGTTTGGTCTTTATGCCGTGAATCTGACTTTCTAAAATATTGTGGACCTAAATCTGACCTCTCTGAAATTCATCATTCCAAGACCCGGTTTTTCCTTTATTTGGTTTCTTTTGTTTGATTGGTTCTCGAAGTGCCTCCTCCGTCCCACTGAAAAATTAAATGTTTTACAAATTGAAAAAAAAATGTCTTTAAAAAAATAAATTTCTATTTGGTAGTAGTTTTGGCCCTATTCGGCCAAATGGCAGAATAGTTGATTTGTGGTGGCAGGATTTTTTTTGTGAGTCCCGTTGAAAGGCTCTATGACCACTGGCTCTATAGGATCGCCTTTTGAGACAAACAAACCCCAAAAATGAATATAACGAAAAAAAAGTTTCACATTTTTGCATCCTGTGGTTGCACAGGGGATTGATGCTCTGCTTGGGGATAAGGGACCCAGGAATCAATGGCCGCTAACGCAAAGTAGGGTCACTGTATCTTAGGCAGCGCAATCGCGCTGCGTAAGTAAAGAACGATGTTGGCACAATGTATTTTTTATTATTTATTTCTTTAGACCAGGGCACTTCGTATCGAAGGAGTTGTCGTAGAAACTTGTAAAAGATTCTAATTCGATTGGAAATTCAAAGGGTTAGTGCCCTTTTTAATAGTCGAAAGTGATTTGAGGGCAACTAACCCCCTCTAGCGCCCACCTTTTCCCCAAACACATCCGATCAAAATTTTTAGATAGCCATTTTGTTCAACGTAGTTATAACTTTTAGAAATTAGGTCTTTGAAGATGATAACCCACTCAGAGCCCTCGGGGCAAGGGTTCTAAGTTATTGAAAGCTTTGTCGTAGAAACTTGAAAAAGGGCTCATTCGATCCGAAACATAAACGGCTAGTGCCCTTTTTAATAGTTGAAAGCAATTGGATGGCAAGTAACCCCCCCTCACGCCCAACATTTTCCCAAACACATTCAATGAAAATTTAAGATAGCGATTTTGTTCAACGTAGTTGAAAGGTACGGAAATTATGTCTTTGAGGATGACAACCCCCTCACAGCCCCCAGGTTAAGGGTTGTAAGTTATGCCCAGGGGCATATAAGGTTTTTATAGAAAGTGCTGTCGTAGAAACGTCGAAAAGGGCTTATTCGATTGGAAATTGAAAAGGCTATTGCCCATTTTAATATTCGGAAGTAATTGGAGGGCAACTTGCCCTCTTCTCACGCCCACCATTTCCCCAAGCACATCCAATCAAAATTTTGAGATACCCATTTTGTTCAGTGTAGTTGATTTCCAGATAGAAAATATGTTTTTGAGGAGGGCACTTCCCCACAACCCTGAGGGCAAGGGTTGTAAGTTATGCTCTGGGGGCATATAAGATTTTTAAAGAAAGTGTTGTCGTAGATACTTCAAAAAGAGCACATTCGATTGGAAATTCAAAGGGTTAGTGCCCTTTTTAATAGTCAAAAGTGATTGAAGGGCAACTAACCCCCGTCTCACACCCACAGTTCCCCAAACATATCCAATCAAAATTTTGAGACAATGCAAATTTTTTTCAGTAAATTCATTTGAATTTTTTTCAGTAGATTACAAATTATATTCTGGCTTTTAGAAACCATACGGTTTAGAACCCTACTCAAATTAGTTTCTGTTCGTTTTGAGTTTAACTTATTTTAAACTCTGTTTGTTTTGGGTTTCATTTATTTATTAATACTTATTTGTGGTAGTTGTATGCTTCGTGGATTATTTGATTCTATTTTTGTTAATTTTTGGTTTAATGGAGTTCATTACTTTTTTTTGAAAAGTTATTTTGTGCAAAAAGTCTTTTTTGATTAATTAAAAAAAAAAAAAAATGGACCTAACAACTGAAGCACCTGTTCAAAGCCCTAGACGCCGTCAATGGCTGTGAAGGATCTTTATCCCATTCGTATTTTTGTACAGAGAGCTTGAAACCTCTCTTTTTTGGTACTCAGATTTGGTGAATTCAGTGGTATACTCTTCACCATGATTAGACCCATTTTACTGTGGTTTCCCCCCATCTTTTTCCTAAATTTACGTAAGGAGGTAAGGAGGGATGCTGCTCTATTGTAACCAAAACTTAAAGAAACAGAGTCTTGATAACAATGGATACACCAAGGGAATCAAATTTTGATGCTTATTCAAAATATCTAACTTCATCAAGTTTATTGTTACCCATCAAAAGTTACGAGACTGAGAAAATTTACCCGATTTCTGAAAAAGCGGAGAACACCCCGCAAAAATCAACTGATTTTAATGAAAATCACACCATCAGATTCAGCATATCAGAGTACCCTAGTGTAGAGGTTTCAAGTTCCTATATACAAAAATATGGAATTTTGAATTTTTTGCCAGAAGAAATATCACGGATGCGCGTTTGTTTTTCAGTGGTGGTCGTGTCGAACCAGCTAACTTAAAAGATTGAAAGAGAGCTCATTTTATTGGAAATCTAAAGTTCTAGTGACAGGCTGCAAGCTTTGAATTCTGCCCAATGTTTACATATGGTATTGGCAATTGGGAAGTATACATATATTTTTCGGGGAAGGGAGTTACATGGGAGTATTTTTCCAGGGAAGAGGTTTTCAGTGGGGAGTGGGGTTGCATGGGGCTCGAGTGAGGGGGAGCTCGATATTCCGGCATTATTTAAAAAACTAACAGAAAAAGCAAGTAAGGAGTAACATCACAACTTAAGACGAATAGAAATTACTGCGTATATGAGGGGGGCTACCCCCTTCTCAATACCTCACTCTCTACGCTAAAGGGAAAGCTTATTTTTCTAATTAAACAGCCCTTGTGTTTGAGGAGTCACTATTAAATAGTTGAAACAAAAAGTCAAACTTTATCGTAAAAAGCGGGGTATTAAGGAGAAGGCAGCCCCCCCCCCCCTCATATACGTAATTATTTCTGTTAATTTTTATAATGTTGCTCCTTGCTTTCAGTTGATAATTTTTTTTTTATTTAATCAGCGTAAGAGCAGATACTTTTAATGCAGATATTATTTCCGAAATTCCGGTTTATAGAGTTTTGGTTTCCAATGACAAGGTTCGCTCTTTATTTATCTTTTAATACTCTGAACTGTTTGATATCATGATTATTTATGTCAATATAGATATGCACTTATACAGGGATCTATTTTCAAGGTGATAAATTCAAAAAAAGTAAAAATTGGCGAATTATATAAGTGCGATAGATAAACATAGAGAAAATGCTTTAAAAAACATATTAGGGGTATCTAGTGACTTCTTACGTAAGTTCTCATGTTGAAAGCTCCCTTCAACGCTGAATCCACAGTCACATAACAACTCTGTTTCTAACCCTGCGTTTTAGTTCTGAATGTGTTCCCTCTAACGATAAATTCCCTGCCAAATCCAACTTCTAAATTTTACATACAACAACACAAGGAAAATTTGGCTGTCTGCCCTATGTCGAATCGTTGCATCTAAATTTTTTAAGTTTTCTATAAAGTCGTAAAATGAAGACTTTTTCGTTGTTGCAATTGGAGAAATAGGTAGCCTAAAGGTGTAGAATTTCATCATAGCTTTTTCTTAAGTCTGTTTTCTTCTATCTTTGCCACTCCATTTTTTGCCGGACTTGTACATAAGGTCTTCTAATTCTGGTATTTCCATACTAGGTTTCGGGGAAGGGAGTTACATGGGAGTATTTTTCCAGGGAAGAGGTTTTCAGTGGGGAGTGGGGTTGCATGGGGCTCGAGTGAGGGGGAGCTCGATATTCCGGCATTATTTAAAAAACTAACAGAAAAAGCAAGTAAGGAGTAACATCACAACTTAAGACGAATAGAAATTACTGCGTATATGAGGGGGGCTACCCCCTTCTCAATACCTCACTCTCTACGCTAAAGGGAAAGCTTATTTTTCTAATTAAACAGCCCTTGTGTTTGAGGAGTCACTATTAAATAGTTGAAACAAAAAGTCAAACTTTATCGTAAAAAGCGGGGTATTAAGGAGAAGGCAGCCCCCCCCCGCATAGACGTAATTATTTCTGTTAATTTTTATAATGTTGCTCCTTGCTTTCAGTTGATAATTTTTTTTTTATTTAATCAGCGTAAGAGCAGATACTTTTAATGCATATATTATTTCCGAAATTCCGGTTTATAGAGTTTTGGTTTCCAATGACAAGGTTCGCTCTTTATTTATCTTTTAATACTCTGAACTGTTTGATATCATGATTATTTATGTCAATATAGATATGCACTTATACAGGGATCTATTTTCAAGGTGATAAATTCAAAAAAAGTAAAAATTGGCGAATTATATAAGTGCGATAGATAAACATAGAGAAAATGCTTTAAAAAACATATTAGGGGTATCTAGTGACTTCTTACGTAAGTTCTCATGTTGAAAGCTCCCTTCAACGCTGAATCCACAGTCACATAACAACTCTGTTTCTAACCCTGCGTTTTAGTTCTGAATGTGTTCCCTCTAACGATAAATTCCCTGCCAAATCCAACTTCTAAATTTTACATACAACAACACAAGGAAAATTTGGCTGTCTGCCCTATGTCGAATCGTTGCATCTAAATTTTTTAAGTTTTCTATAAAGTCGTAAAATAAAGACTTTTTCGTTGTTGCAATTGGAGAAATAGGTAGCCTAAAGGTGTAGAATTTCATCATAGCTTTTTCTTAAGTCTGTTTTCTTCTATCTTTGCCACTCCATTTTTTGCCGGACTTGTACATAAGGTCTTCTAATTCTGGTATTTCCATACTAGGTTTCGGCAATGGAAAACCAATGAAAGAGAAACTATGTCGTATCATTGAAAGTCTAACAGAATTAAAAATTCTTACTTTTACACTGGATTTGTCGTGTCAAGATTAGGGGGCGTACATCTTTAAGTAAAAATTGAATTTTCGTGTAGACACTAGGTTTGGCAGAGGACAGCTGTACTATTTTCTATTTTGATGGAACTGAATAAATAAGAAAAAAACAAAAAAAGCTAAAGTTGGGATATGAAGGGTAAGCCAGTTGAAGCAGGTTTCGTTTTAGCATTTTATCTTTTAGCTCGGAAATATTTAAGTTTTATCCAGAATTGATGCATTTTTATGTTTTTGTCCTTCATGCGTACATACGTAAGAATATTATGCTTTAAGATTTTCTTTTGGTGAAAGACATGATGGCAACTTTACATTGAGCCTTAGTCAAACATTTCAGGTCAAACTTAAGAAAATGGTTAGGAATTGAATATATAGCATCATTATCAATAGGCTAATTCAATCCGGGAATATATGTCTGTATTTAAATTTTTTAAATATAAACTTCTGTATAATTAAACAATTAATGCTTTTATACATTATACTATTGCTTTTATAGAATTATGGCTTCCTAGAATTGAAGAATGGGTGGAATATCCGCAAGCTAAGGAGTATCCGCAGAGATCTTTCATGAGAGGGGGGAGGGGTTAATTTGAGTTTTTTTTCAGCTTTGAAAGTGTTTTGGGTTTTTTAATATTGCAACCCTTCGCAGTTCCTGAATAACTTTGGTCTTTTAGATGAGTACGGATCAATGCGGGGTCTGGCACCCATTGATCAGGGTTGCCAACCGCTGACGTTTAAAACGATTGTAAATCGAGGCCAAAACAGAGTGATTTTTGCTCAAAAAGAATGCAAGTCAAAAAATATGCATGCGCACGGCTGTCAAAGCTTGCATGTCACCTCTGAGGTATAAAAGAGTGCATTTCAAATAAAAAGTGTGCAAGTTGGTAAACCTGTTCCTTGGGCTGATTATACTTCTGACCAAGCTACCAACTGCTGACGTTCAAAGTGAATGAAAACTATCACCCAAAAAGAGGGATTTTCACTCTCCCGCTTCCCCTCTGAGGTAAAAAAGAGTGGATTTCACACAAAAAGTTTGCAAGTGGGCAACCCTGCCACTGTGGGCATCACTAAATATCTTACTATTATAAAATAGACAGTATTAGGCTCAAAGTTATAATATGTAATAATATTTCGCTGTCCATTATCTATTTAAACATAAAAATATTGCATTTACAGTTCGGCTAGATTGAAGGATGTGAGGGCGATTATGTGTCGAAGAATAGCCACACAGTATCAAGTTCAACCCCTTTTAGGCGGAGTTCTTCTAGTGCCTCTGGAAGCAATGAGACAGATACAAATTATCCCTTTTCCAAATGTCAACAATGATTTATGTCTTAAGACTCAGAATTATAGTCTTGTGAGAAAGTTAGTGTAACAAGTAATTTCATCCCATTAATAAGGTACAGCGATATGCATCCGTCTTGGAAGCGAGGGTACTCTATCATTCAGTTACTGAGAAAATTGAGCTCACAAACGAATTTTTTATTCTGACATCTTCCTGTAGAAATCCTGCAGTTTTGTTATCTAGAGAGTTGAACTTCAAATATAAATGATAGTTTATAAGGGACATAGAACTATCTTTTGGATGCTTTGAATACTGATTTTATTAAATTTTTTAATGCTATGTAGAATGATGGTAAACGGAAGTTTATAATTTCTATTTCTCATATTATAAAATAGAACTGTCTAATTAATGAATCAACCAACTTTACAAGCAAGAGAGCCAAAAACGTTGAATTTGCGATAAAAGAAACAACAACAAATAAACTTTCAAATGGGGATAAATCCATTTATTTAGACAGTGAAAAAACAGGTACAAAAGTAAAGATATTTCGATCACATATACATATGTTTATTTGTTCGTCATAGAACGGCAGTGTGGTCTAAGAAAACAACCCCTAATTAAAGGTGTTACGTCGAAAAACAACAACAGAAAAAAAAACAAATAGAGTGATTTCTAGGAAAAGAATAAATCAACAGTAAACTTAATATTACAAATTTATTAAAGAAAAAAGACCCTTTCGAGAAGTTTATTTTTCTATTTATTTATTTTCGGTAGGGCAAAATCGCTTATATTGCCCTTATATCTTGCCTAGGATTCCTTGAAGTCTTGAGTGGTGACTTGGTAACACTAGAACAACATTACCACTACGTCATCTAATCTATCATAACTACTACTACTATTACTAACAACTCACTGCAACACCTGGCCGCTTGAGGCCAATACAGCTACACATGCTCCTCCTCGATATCAATCAATTTAAGGCCTCCCTCTTTTCACTCTCCCAAGAATTACAAAATCCTTCCTTACGACCTTTTGCTGCCTAATTAGGTGACGACCAGCTTTCAAAGGACACTCTTTGGTAATCTGCCATCCTTCGTCCACAAAATGTGTCTTAACTATATTAACTTTTTTCTCATTTTACCCCTAGAAAGGAATGGAACCACATTTTCCGTACAGCTTACTGTTTGTAATTCCAACCAAATTCAGTCCCAGATTTTGTCCAGTGGATATTGTCCGTCACGCGTCAACCCAAAATCAATCCAATTTTTCATCCCTTCTATGACTATTTACCTTATTTTTGCCCTGGGAAGGACCTATGGTTTACGGTCATTCAGATGGATACCCAAAACAATCCATAGACAATTCCTCTGAAAAACATATAATAAATCATATCTTTCATAATACAAAAAAAATATTCTAGAAACTTAAATAATATAAAAGTTCCCAGTTATACTGAAAGTTTCTGGGACCAGCTAACTACAGTTTTTTTTTCGCCTGTCTTGAATTTCAAAAAATAAAAAAAAAAATAAAAAAAATAAAATGTTGCCTGCATATTTAGCCCGTTTCAAACGAGTGTCTCATAACTCAAATTGTTCACAATGCATAAAAAAAATGATCAGTACTTTTCACTGATCAGCTGAATATTCACAATTCGTTCTGTCTTGACAAATATTTAGTCCCTCTAGATTCTCTTTTCTCCCCAAGAAAAGCATCACAACTTAAGAGAGTTTAAACCTTACGCATTTTATCATGGTACATAAGTATTAATTTTTATCTCTCTTGAAATATAGATGGTCTATACATTTGATCTAAAGTTTCACCCACACAATTTTTTTGTTCCCCTTGTCAAAAATTATCGCATGCAGAATCATCATAGCCTCTGATTATTGTAAAATAAAAGCCAATATTTGCTTATGAAAATTTTCTTTTCCAGAACGTAAACGTGGTCGTCAAACATACACAAGATTCCAGACTCTTGAGCTAGAAAAAGAATTCCATTTCAACCGGTACTTAACACGTCGACGACGCATAGAAATAGCCCATGCTTTATGTTTGACTGAACGTCAAATTAAGATATGGTTTCAAAATAGACGAATGAAATGGAAGAAAGAGAATAAGTCTAAAGTTGATTCTGGCTGTCTTGATGGAATACTCGTAGACCATGTTTTAGGCATGTGAATGCTTCCAAGCTAAAATACCCAAATGCATATCATTATTGCTTACTTTTCCACCAGACGATGTCTCGTATTGCACAGTTTTATGTCGTATATTACTTCACAGCTTTCGCTTTTCTAGTCCTCTTAAAAGAGACTGAGTCATTTCGCTCGAGGTACTGATTCTGTGCTCGTCAAAACTACGCTTTCACAATCCTGTGTGACACGCTTATGGTGCTAAAATTTTAAGTTACTTCGGCTTCGTGCTTAAAACCTGGAGCATTTATATTAGCTAGTTTTTGTGCTGTTTAGAACTCACAGTAGATAAAATGGAATGTCTTTTAATTTATACTGTCTTATGCTTTTAGAGCTGATATTTAATTATGAGCCCTGTCTTTTCGCCAAACACCGTAACCGGTATAAAATTAAACCGGTGCTAGGAATTAATTTATCTTTCGCTTCTTAATTTATCAATAACGATTTATTCAAAAATATGTCGCTCTCATTTAATTTCTTTTCTTTAGCTTTTTGAATCATTGAAAATAAACAAGAAAAGGGGTTGTAGAGTCTTCGGCTTTCACAGCCCCACTTTTTACTATCTCAATTGTTATGTAAGCACATTTAATCTACAAATCAATTTATTCCATTGCATATGCTCCATTGCGGCAATAACCAAAGTCAATTTTTCTTTCTAATTTTTCGGTAGGTATCTTCAGGCATTTCAGATAAATATAATTAGTTAATTATTTTTAAAGAAGTTTTAGGTTGGCTATAGGATCGAAAGATTTGTTCTTCCTAATGTTTCA
Organism: Artemia sp. Qi Xiang Cuo; assembly: GCF_049724085.1. NCBI lineage: Eukaryota > Metazoa > Arthropoda > Branchiopoda > Anostraca > Artemiidae > Artemia > Artemia sp. Qi Xiang Cuo. The sequence goes on along the minus strand of NC_142808.1, from coordinate 24,185,276 downwards.
AGTAATTTTTGGTTTTTGCCAGTCTTTATTTTTGTGTTTGATTCAAAGAAAAACTGTAAATTATAATATGTGATAGTATTTCTAGGCTATGAATTTAGCTTACATGAGATAATTAGGGACATTATTATTTATATTAACGCGCCGCATCATAGTCAGATCTATCGATAAAGAAAGCCAAATATCATGAATGGCAAGGGAATTTTCTTGATTTTAGCGTCATACTTGTATTTAAAAAGCAAGCATAAAAACTGCAAGAAATTAGTTTAAAGAGTTTGTACCAAAAGTTATTTGTGTCCAACTGTTCTCTACTAATACTAAGTCTTCTTAACTTTTGTCAGATTCCTCTCCCCAGATAGAAAAGCCACTGTTATAAGTTTCCATCTTTTCTAGTTTTGAATATTATGCCTTAAACCTTGACTCTGATTGGTCAGTCAAGAAATTTATGTTTGAAAGTTGAACGATGGTGAACTCAAGAAATTACGAACGGTGAACGCAATTGACGGTATACTCGTTCGCAATTTTGATTTTATCGACAAGCCTGACTATAATGTGGCACGGGCATAAGGCTCAACTCAACCAGAGAATTAACCTAAACAAAAATTATTTTGTAAAAAACTATTCCGTTAAAAAGGGAAAGCATTGTGATGGAAAGTAGAACGAAATTGTTGTTTTACCAATTCAGCATGTCAGCTTTTCACTATTCTTTCTTTTACTGGTTTTGAAAATGATTTTGAGACCCTTCATGCTTCGGCTGTGTGAATAATGTAACTCAAAACTTATTTATTTGCATCAAATTCATACCAGTTGCTTTTCCTTGCCGTTTGCAGAGCTTTAAACGTGAAATAAAATTGCACTATTCTATCTTAACCATTAGCCACTGCTTTCTATCTGAGTGTATTTAACCATAGGGTTTTGAAGATGACCAACCCCATGAGGGTTTTTCAGGTTCCGATAATTTTTACGACTATAAGACTAGCGTTTCAGAATATGTTGACGATATTTTCACTTGTCCGTATATTTTAAACCTGTGTTACATTTTGCTTTATCCAATTTACGAGTTGATTTTTTCCTTTAATCTTATTTTTAAACGTCAACCTTGCACCGTATTATAAATTTCGTCTGTTCAAAACCAGTTTTAACTATAAAGAAAGTTGTGAGCACCTGTGGTTAGAATTGCTAAGTTCCATATTTTTCATACGTAAATCCATAGTTTGGCCACCCGAATTTCCAATGCCCCCGTATCAAAAGTAAGCAAATATCGAAAAATATTTTGGTTGGATTAATGTTAATGAAGTACTGCCTTCAAATTACGACTTAATCGGAGTAAACTATAAAAATTGGGCCAGTATGGCAACAGTGGGATGACATAGAAGTGAGTATGCATATCCCGGATCGTTAGGAATAGGAAATGACGCATCAAATGTTTTTCAGGCAGCTTCAATTGATGTAGCAGGGCTGCCTACTATATACGCATCGAAACCAAAATGTTCATTACGTACTTTTATTCGGACAAGCCAGGTTGAAGTGATCCTGGATTTGTTTAATTTGAAACTAAACCTAAAAATTTTCTAATCTTTCATTGGTAATTAAAAAAGGTAAAAAGAAACGGCTGGAAACTTTAGAGAATTAGGATAATGGAAAACGAAGTGCATATTGTTAAATAATTCATTTGTATTATAGTTAGCTGAACATGGCCTATTTTGGCTGAAAGAATTCAAAAGGTGCTGTAAGTTTTTTTTATAACTAAAATTAAGCTTATTTGCCTAAACTGAGCTTAACGAAACAGTTAATTCATTTCTTTGCCAATACTTTATTTTGTTCTTCACATATTTAGATTTTTTCTTTCATTTTTGTTCAAAATGTGGAAGTTATTTTTGAACATAGATGGAAAAAATTCAGCAAGTACAGCTTTTGATGTTATAGTTATATTGACCAAATAATTAAAATCAATTAAAGCTATCATTGCTAAAACGACAGATATGTATTGACAAGCGGAACTTCTGATAATTATTTTCAATTTATACATCATTTCTCTGTGATTCCGCATTACGTCTTCCATAGCACCTATGGAATAGGTGCTATGGTGCTATAGGTGCTCATTGGAATAGATGCTCATTTTCCGAAGGGGGTGGGTTTCCACGGGAATAATTTTCTGTGGGAAGGGATTTTTTCATGGGTGAACTTTCCAGTGGGAATTTTAAACTGGGGTAATTTGACACAATGCTTATACGATTTTTTTTTATTTGTCTTACTTTCTGTTTGCCGACTCAATCTTTAGGTATACCTTTTGAGAAGAACGGTTGCCGGTCTTAATTTGGCTATTCAGCAGCTTTGGGATCAAGGCCGTATACAGGAGTCGGGGGGATTGACCCCCCTTAAAATGTTTTTACGACTCGTAAAAACGTAATAAAATACATAAAAACACATTATTGATATGGTTCTAAGTTTTTTGGACCCCCCCCCACCCCCGTCCCGAAGAAATTCTCCTTCCTAACAAAAATCCTGGATACGGACTTGTTTGGGATAATTGAAACCATGGGAGCCAGGTCTGTCGAGTAGATCAACTTAACAGCTTAACGTACAAAAAAAAGAACGTGCGATGACGTAAGTAACGATGAAACTTCCGATGCAACTCTTCCTTTTTCATAAATAGTGTATAAATTAACTTTATATTTAATAGGATCTTTTTTTAATGTGTCGTGTTGTCGTTCTTTTTGTACTACTTCACTGTAAACTGTATAGTTTTTTTTATTCTATGGAGTTCACAGGGATCGTAGAAATATTGTGTGTTTAATATATTCATTGTGTTTTAGTCTCGTTTGATATTTCCGAGAGAGAAATGATACTCAGAAGTGATTTGTTGTAAGAAATCGGTTCAATAAAAATGATTCTTTACTTTATGTTTTCCTTAATTCGTTTAGGATTAAACTAACACTTATTTTCTTTCTTTTATGTGGATAAAACATAGTTTAATTATTTCCATTTGAGTGAGTCCTAGTTGCAATAAATTCAGGAACATTCTTGTTACGTCCTTCCAAGAACTATGTCTTTTAAGGAATCTTTTTTCTAACTAAAATAAAGAATCCTATTATGACTTAATACGAACAGAAATCTTAGATTTTGGTTGGTCAGCCAGTCTGCCAAACAATGGCCTTTGATCCTAACGTTTAACTTATTAATTCTAAACCTAATGCTAACCTGATTATTGGACAGTTTAAGCCAATGCTCTTCTGGACATCATAAGGCTTTTTGGAATTTTAATATATGCCAAAAATGTATAAATGACAATTTTATTATAATTAAACTAAAATTATTTTTATGAAAAACCCAAAACGTAATATAAAATCAGAATGGTTTTAATTCTGAAGGAGGCATGGGCAGGTGTAACCCCAAAGCGAGTAACCATGATATGCCTGTATACCCTGATATGTATTGATAGTATCATAATATGTTGAAATTTCTAACGTAGAGAGCAGTGGTCTTAGAGAAGTAACATCCCTCTTGTGTAGGGTAATTTATACTCATCCTAAGTTTTAATATCGTTCTTTACTTACTTTTGATTAAAATCGATTTTTATGTATAGTCAAAATATGATACTCAAAATTCAGTCAAGTTAAGGGGTAACTTCCCCCCTTTACCCGATCGGAAGGACCTCTTTAGACATGAGGGAAAATTTGGGCCATCAAAGATTCTCTTATCCCCACAAAAAGACCCGCGAACTTCTCCCTAATAGTTCGCATGCAAATATGAAACTGTAATAAAGTTCTCAGTGAGTTTGACTTCGTGTACGACATTGCTCTTGTACGCCATTCATGAAGTGAGCTCGAAGCAGCCCTAGCGGTAGTAAACGAAGGCAACTCAAAGATCGGCTGGAATATCGGCTAGGATAAAAACCAAAGTAATGCTTGTGGAGAAAATAATTCATCATATTGCAGTTTATGGCTCGTGGCATCTGGTTGCCCAATGAAACTCGTCTGATAATTTTTATACCTTTGCTTTATAGTATTCTGTGACACTCCAATCAAGGATGTCACCTCAATCACAGCTAGCCAAGACACCGTCAATCAAGGCTCGGTTGAGTTGCACGGTCTGATCAATGCCAAACATCACCCATAAAACAGAAATGAGGAACTGTAATGCGTCTGTGGTATTATTCCTTCTATATAAATTTGAAATCTGCCCTGCATCTTCATCAATCCTTAGATCAGCTTACCTAGTACACACAAAGCACCTCAGCAGAGGCAGAAGTGCTATGATTTCATGTTTAAAGTTTGATTCCTACCCCTAGCTGGTCAGTTATAGCTCTCCTGGAAACTAGCCATTCAAACCATCTTGTGGTTCAATTATTTACTCCAGAAGTTAGCAGTTATTCCTGCAATAACCTCACTCAACTTTGACCCTCCAACCCATAGATGTGAGTAACTGCAAGGGAGACCTTGGTTCCATGGCAGGACAGCCTCTACGTTTTTTACCCGGTGAATGTCCTTCCAGAAAACGCTCTCACACTCGCTTAAGTCCAGTGAAGTCTAGAGGCAGAGATTATACTCCTTCTCTACAATGACGAGCCGTCAGGAGACTTAGTTCAAGTAGGTCAAATATGAAATGTTGTCTAAATTTTTGCATAGCTGTATAAATGGTTTATAATAACCACTCCATTTTGAAGATGCGACCACGCGGCAGTATGTCTTTTGAAACTATAAAGCCATTTAAATATTGTTTCGATAGTTTCAAACCTATTGAGTATCTCAGGAGAGTCACCTGGTAGAATTTTGGCCCTAATTGAGTCAAAATGAGTGTTTTGAAGTGCAATATATTAGAAATTGGCACTTTGCAACGGCGTGATCACTTTTATAAGATAATACAGCCATACGAAAAAGTTTCATCCTATGGATTCCTTTCCCGATATTCAATGAATTTTGGTCAGATGCAATCACGAAATCAAGGGAAGAAAAAAAAACATACATCTCTGACTATTGAACATCCTTCTCGGTAAAAACAACTCGGGAATAAGAGCTTGAAACATCCGTTTAAGATTCTTGAAATGTTGAATTTGGTGATGTAATTCATACCAACATCTCTTCTGTTTCTTTAGACTGATTCTACCTTTTTAATACTAAAATTTTGCTATTATCAAGCCTGGGTCGTCAATTTTAAAGTTAATGAATCTTACATACTTGGAATCAGCATTAAACGCAGATTTTCGTGGCGTAGCATTTAAATAACTTCTTTTTTTCTGGTAGATATCCCCCCTCCCACCGCAAAAAGTTTACTGCCTACGTTCATGCGCATAAACAGAAATGTATTCAAGCAGGAAATACTTAGCTAATCGATGTCGTAAAACTATATGACTATTCCTAAGGTTTTGAGGAGAATAGATCTCCAGGCTCTCCTTTTACATACAAGATGAAGAAGTGCCAAATATATAAAGTTGGTGGTTGGAATTATTTTAATTTTAATCTTACTACTATCGTTATTTTCATCTGACTTAGGGAGGGCAGGGTGGCTGAGAATTGGTTTCTCTTCCAGTTAAAATCAAAAATGTATATAAATACCTAAAACCTAAAATGTTTGGAGAAAATAGATCAGTCTTTTATTTTAGAATTTTTTTCCAATCTGAATATGGGTAGTTTAACCCTCAACCTCTGGAAAATTTTCCCCATGTACTTTTGGTTCCCATTATATGGACTTAAAGAAAAAGCATGATTAGACCCTTTTTCTGTTGTAACTCCAACCTGATTACAACTCCTAATCGATTTGAAGAAATTGCATTAGACTTGATCTGTGAAAAAACTAACTATTCTTCTACTCACAGGTAAGCCCACACATGTATTTATTTATACATTTTTTGGTAGGAGGGAATACCTCCAGTGTATTCTGGGCAGTTTGTCCCACTTTTATTATTGGTATTATTTTGCAGTTTAGACCTGACTCCTAGTTAACAAAGAGGGGAATTGGGCTATCCAAAGTAGCCATAGAGCATAGTTTTTTTTATCTCTAGGACTTACAAGAATGAAGCCGAACTGGCCCATCATGAAAAAAAAGGAATCAATGGGCAGTAGGACATAGAGTGGCCAGTGATCATTTTGCTTTTATTCTTCTTTTATTTTAGATTTTTTAAGCTTTTCTTCTCTTTTAAGTGTTTCGGTTTATACTAATTATGTCTCAAAGCTGAAGATGCCTTCAGCTTGATACAGGCAAAATATTCGTTTAACTGTTTATTTTCTTTATGCTCCTACTGGCAATAGACCCACTGTTTTCCCAACATTATTTTCTCTGTTTTCTCTGCGACTTTGTCGAGGTGATGAAAGAAGCCAGTTGCGTTTACCCTATCTTATTAGGAATAATTAAGGCATGGCTTATCCAAACCTAGTCGGATATTAATTTCTGTGTTAAAAAAAAAACTTGGGTGGAGATGGCAAATTCGTTAAACTATTAAGAAAGACAAACTCTGCGAAAATTATGATAATAAAGAAACTATTCCGAATCCGAATGCAGAGGCTTTTGTTGGAGACACGACTGTATGTATACCTATATACGATTTTCCCTGTTTGTATCCCTTTTTAAAGAAATGCTAATAAGTTTTCAGCATTTAGTTGGTTTATAATATAACTTTTACTATCAATTTCTTTGCGCCATATTCTAGGCTTGGGTCATTGAACAATATATTATCGAGAGTTAGAACAAAATTATATATTGAGAACATTAATTGTGACTGCATCTGTTTAGTTTTTTTGAGTAGGTTAAATAACTATATAATAATATACAAGCTCTGTGTATACCACCTGAATCATCCGATACTCTAATTAACAAGGCCTTTCCCAGAGGGGCGGTTAGGGGGTTTGAACTCCCCCCCGAAATGTTTGTCTGACTCGTAAAAACTTAACGAAAATTGACATAAATAAATTTTGTATGCATTTTTGAGGGTTTTTTGTACCCCCCCCCCCCCGAAAATTTTGAATTGAGTAAAACCCCCTCCAAAAAAAAATCCTGCGTACGGCCTTGCTATTTAATTTAATGTCTATAAAAATGATTCATCTTATACAAGAAATATATGAGTGGGGTTGACAACAATCCTCTGCCTGGACTATAACTCCTAATTATAATTCATATTTAACCTTTGTACCTTATCTGAACGTGAAAAAATTATAATAACTAAAATATACCTTGAGTTCTGTTCGTGATAACAAGAACTTAAACATCTGATATTTCTAACCTTCAGCCCCCCTCCCATTGTCAGAGAAAAAATTCTGTAATCCTGTATATGAGAACCAAAGTTGTAAATAATCTTTAACCTGACAAAGCTGGTTTTGTTCAACAAACTATTTAAAATCTGATTTTTTTAAACATATATAGTGAAACAAAATAATAGTTAGTATAAAAACCGCGCTGAAGGAGAAATTATTTTCTCGTGTCTAACAAAAAAAAAGAAAAGAATCAAAAGATGTGAAAGTTTACTCCATAGAAAAATTTTCCTATTCTGTGGATTTCGGTTTTCTTATGTATGTTCCTAAAAACAGCGTTTTCACAATAGAAAATTAAGACAGCCAGCCCATTGACAAAAGAATTTGCACGGAAAAAAGTGATCAGTATAGATTGAATCCCTCTGATTGTTTCTGAGCCCCGTTGTTCCTAATTTGCTGCCCACAAAGAAGCATTTTGATTTTCATCCATATAACCTGCGAAAGCCTAACTCGGTCGGATGCATTTTCAAGAAAGCTCTTAGGGCAGAGATCCAATAAATTCAGGGCTAGACAAGTCGTAAATCTCCTGACTGACAAAAAAGAGGCCCATAATTCAATGTCCATATTCAGCTCTTTCAGTCGTATATTCTCAAAGTCGTAAATCTGTCGGTCGGCAAAAACACAACTTTTGCCATGACAGACGTGCATTCTCTAACGCCCAGGAAGGTCGATTGGATACCAAGCTTCTCTGAGGGTTGAATACCAATATTCAAAACAGAGGAGTGCTTAAGCAAAAAAAACTATCTATGGTTTACTTTGTGCTTTTAAGAAGATGATAGACTAAAAGAAATATTTCTCCCGACAAAATGCTAAAAGAAATGCTTATATGCTTGTCTGTTTGTGAATAAACATGTTATTTTTTATAAACTCTCCGTAAAAGGGGCAGTCGCGGTTTGGGGCCTTATAATCTAGGGAGGGGGGGAGAAAGTTTTACCACAGGAGTGTTAAAAATATAAAATGAAAGGATTTAATGTCAATTGTCATAAGGAATGTGGGAAGGGCAGCTGCCCCCTGCCCAGGCCTATAGCCACCACTGAAAAGGGAAGGTTATAAATGATATTGATTATTAAAGCATTGCTTGCGGCAATAGCAAAATATCGAAAAGAATTCGCATACAGAATATAATGCCCAAATTAAGGTATTACTAATGATACAGCACCATAAATCTCCTAATTAATGACTTTATCTTAAATAAGAGGTGTAGCTTTAAATCTAAATTATTCTTATTTTAGCACTGACTACTTACTGGGCTAATCAAGAGCAGTTTTCATATATGGATCAAATTTGCTGGTATTTTTTCATAATCATAACTTAGTGGCTATTCTCACGGTGCGAACCTCATCATGCTCTTTTGGGGAGTAAGGGATGGGGATAGTAGGCAAGGGCTGAATACTCAACCAGTATACTTTCTTTGATTTCAACAAAATTTGCAGGCGAGTAATACTTGATTTCCGCGCTATATTTTTTGTTGGGGGTATGGGTAGAGATCCAACCTGATTATGCCGAGATCTTTGTAATATCTTGCCAGCCGTAAATGTGTCAGAAGATATTCCTTGATCATAACCAGAATTGATGAGGCAAAATTTAGCAGCCTTGCAATTTTCGCCAACCAGCCTTGGTTGAAAGTAAGAGCTGGGCCCATGCAGTAATTTTACCCTTTTATGGTGCGCACCCGTTCCGACCTTTATGGGAAGGGGGGATCTAGGGATAACAAAATATTTGGTCTTCAGCGCAGTTCCTATACGCAGTGGAGTAATTCCTTCTACCAAATCTAACCAAGGACAAATCTCCAATCCGGGTTGCTCGCTCACGATCAGATTTTTCGGCGGGCAAAGGGTACATGCTTGTCACTTGCATCCTTCAGAAAGGCTTATTGGCTCTGTACTGAGTTAGTACAGGTTACAGGGTCGGGCTATAGTTTTGACTTTGCATAACTCCAGTCTGACCTGATTGCTTAAAGAGAATTTACAGATACTGGTAAGCGCCATTTGAGCTCGTAAATCTTAGTATATTGTCTGTTGAGGGTTGCCTTCACATCTCAAAACCAATTCCTATGCTGCCAAAAATCGCGAAGAGATCTTCTGGCGTAGTCACATTAAGTGACTGAAACAGAAATATTGCAAATAGAGAGATCTATAAAAAGCAGTTTCCAATGTGTCCATTAAATCGTTGCTTTGCGCTCATGAAACTTATTTTTGAATTTTTCAAGTCCTATAGTAAATAGAAAACGCCTAATGGAACATATAATTCTGTCTTGTGAAACATAATAATGTTTGTTACTATACAACCGTGATCAATGGGCAATAGTCGCTACAACAGTCAATAGAGCCTTTGGGCCAAGTGTGGTTTCTTTTGTAAAATTAAATGATCAGATTATTTTAACTGTTTTGTGTAAACATACTAAAATCAAAGTAAACAGAAACATTTATGTTGGCCCCCATATAAAATACAACTACGTTGATTCGGTCAATATTTACCAAATCATATTATTGAGTAACAACTAAAGTGAATATACCATTCACAGTATAAAGATATAGCAGTAATTTTACCGCAGATAATTTCTGGCTCTTTATTCTCGGTGCGAACAAACAGCTCCTCCCACTTATTCTTGCATTAGCGCGTTCAAACAGCTCCTCTCATTTGACCTGCCATCAGCGGTCCAATTATCCTGGAACACGTATTTTGGCAGAAACTTTCTCAAAATGCCTTTGAAACCAACTTGAGACTTCGAAACCTATTTTTAATTCCTAAAAACATCTAATAATAACATTGCACTACTAATTGCCGGTGTTCATATATGTATTGGAATAAATTAATTTAAAATTAGTTTCTTCAAAATTTAGTGTTTCAACGTTGAAGCTAAGTTTCGCGTTCGAGAGAAATCTGACTTGTCTACTCGTGAAAAGATTTAATGTCGCCTATGTTTTTACGTTCTCGGGAGCACTCGCACCTCGGTCCGGGTTTTTATAATGAGTGAGATAGGGAAAGATCATACTGCCTATAATTTATATACTGTGATACCATTCGATGCCTTTTTTATGCTGATTACGAATATAATAATCATTTCTTTCGGAACATAGCCTAAGGTTATGTTATGTTAGGTTAAGTTAGGTTAAGGGGGGGCTGAAATTCATTTCCGATAGAAATGATTATTATATTGGCATCAGCATAAAAAAGGCATTGAATGGTGTATCCACTTTATTCCTAACTCAATAATATGATTTGGTAAATATTGACCGTTGATTCAATGCTGCAGAAAATTTGTTTACTAACTTCTTTTGAAACTATAGCCAGGAACTTAAGATGTGAACTAGTATCATTTATAAACTTATAAATATTATAGCCTATGAACTGGCTAAAGATAAACTTAACACATTGCAACTGACACATATACCGTTGCATGTTTTACTCGCATATTTTGCCCATTCATTCAAGACCCAGTGAAAGATATCCATCTATGTGTTGGTAATATCTTCAAGGGCATTCCAGTTGTCGGTGCTGGGCCTCACTAACGACACGTAAGCGAGAGGGTTGTGTCTTTTGACGGAGACTTCAAAATAACTCCAAAATCATTCGGCTAACCTCCCACAATTCGTCTTTTTTCGAATACTCGACACCCACCCAAGTGGCAGCAATTAGGCTAAAGGGTCAGGAGGATGGGAGAATTACTCCATTTTAGATATTGAAAAATATTTTTTGGCATTTTAATTTAAAAACAAGTTTTCCCTTTCTCACATCTTTGTGAATTGGAACAACTGGAGGGGCTCCAATTCACAAAAATAATGGTAGAGAATGGGCATAGATTGTTTTGAAGTTTTCTTTACTGATGAAAATGTAAAAAGAACAGATATTTTTCAATTTCTAAGGGGGAATGGGAACTATGGGGTAATTACCACCCATTCCAATTAACCCCCCTGGCCGTAATTAAAGGAGCGTATAGAACAACTTCAATATTTCCCAAGAACCATAACACATTTAAAATTATAAAAAATTCGCTAATACATTGCTAAGGTTTTCACAATATCCGTTCTTACATTTCTGAACTTGGAAAAAAGAACAGACTATAATAAAAATTCTGCCCTGAGAGGAGGATATGGATTTGTGTAGCTTATAAAATATAAAGATAGAAGTCCAACCATGAGCTCTCGAAAATCTTGAATTTTCTTCACAACTGTTATTAACATTTAACGGATAAGGAAAGTTGGAAAGAATCTAAAGGATAGTTGCTTCATGTCAAAAATTGGCTACTTTAGTTATTGATGAACATTCTTTGTCAAACATAGTTTAATTGGAAATGAAAAATCCTTCAAAATAGTCCTGTCATTATCCATAGTTTGAAAGTAAATTGTTATTCTAAAAAAAAATTCTTAGTTAATGTTTAACTGTTTTTTGAGCCAAATCTTGTTTCAAACTTTCAATTATTTTTTCTCGTGTATCTATAAATTATGCTTACTTTTCTTTCTTTTGTTTCTTTTCTTTCTTCTCACCACTTTTCTCAACATAAAAAGCAAAACTAAAATTAGCTTATATTATAACATGTTAATTAAATAGTGTTACAGAGAGATCTGCAAATTTTGAACAAGCATCCATAATAAAAAAATTAATATTGTGAGACGGTTTGACCCCTTGAAATAACTTTAATATTCAAGCGAAAAAGATCGAATAGAAATATAATGGCTATTAGTATGATGATGTATTTTAAGTTTGTCACAAAATCTAGGGTTTCAAAAATCATTATTAGCTTTTGGGATCACTAGTAGCTATGTTTATAATTTCTTAGATAACTCTTGTAGGATACAGATACAGGATGCTAATTTTGGCATATCAGGTTTGGTCTTTGAGTTCATCCAGGAAAAGAAACCCATGGATTTTAAGTATTCTAAACTTACAACTCAAGATGGTCACGTCCCTTCCTTATTGGCACAAATTTATGTTGTGGTGGCTTGGACAACATTACACTGCAATTGATTTCTGATAAAACTGAATCTATTTTGTTACAACACATTTAAAATTGTAATAAAAATATCACGACTGGTATAAAATTCTCTGATGTCTCGGCTGAATACTCTAAATTTGTAGCACATTTGTTAATTTTTATTCGTTTCTTTTATCCCCGAAATTTTCTTCTGTTGAATTTTGGAAAGGAGTTAGCTCGTGTATACAACCTATAGGTGTGAACTTCGGGCAGTAAACTTTAACGTGGTAGACACAAGTTTGGAGCTGAAAAGTTTATGATTAATTTGCCGGGGTTTGATCGTCAGATATTCCCAACTTCTGCGGCGGTTAAGGCTAGAAATTAGCGTACGTGACTGAAAGCCAATTCACTTTGCTTGTTAGTCTCAAGGTTGATGCACTATAAGTTTAGAGCCAATGTGCGCATTTTCAAACAATACTTGGTAAAGGAGTGTACGACTCTATTAATCATCACTCTCGCGTCCTACTTGCTCAAAGAACTCACCCTGCAAGCCTCAAGTCGGTTTGAGAAAAAGGAAAAAAGTCTAATTTTTTGTTGAAGAGTTGGCAGTTGAATTGCTTATGAAGCAGTGATAGGCTCACTTTATACATCTTATCAGCAGATTGAATGTGCTTGTTTGATGCCCTTTCCAACAATATCTCATATAACAACATTTCTGCTATAAAACTTTTAGAGGGATGTAATACTAGAAGGGCCGTGGGCCCACTTCAGTCTAGCGTCTGCACAGATCAGGCTTCTGTGGATGACTCCAGTTAAAACAAAATACCAAATCCGTACCTTTCTGCTAAAAAGCCAACACTGAATGGAGGAGGATGATTAAGGAGGGGCTTAAGCCACATTTTGGGTCCGCAAATATACTGATTGGACGTCTATCCTAGCTTTTAATTCCAACAAGGTGCTACCAACAGTGATTTTATGTAAAAAAAAAAAAAAAGCTGGCGGTGTAGGAGGAACCAGTGCAGTTTGAACTTAGCCATGGGCGTATTGAAGGTGGGCAGAGGGGTCCAACAAGGTGCTACCAACAGTGATTTTATGTAAAAAAAAAAAAAAAAAAGCTGGCGGTGTAGGAGGAACCAGTGCAGTTTGAACTTAGCCATGGGCGTATTGAAGGTGGGCAGAGGGGGAAGCTGCCCACCCTAGAAATTCAAATTTACACTAGATATGGCTGAAAAAGCAGATGGTTGAAAAGGCAGTTGAAAAAAGGTAGATGGCTAAAAAATCAGTTGATAAAAGGTAGATGGTTGAAAAAGCTGGAAATAAACAGCTGGAATGACTGAATAAAAGTCAAACAAGAAGCAATTATCAATAAAGTCTTGCAAAGATTTAGCTCTAATCCAAAAAGATTAATGCTGAAGGTTAATGATGACTTATGATTTTCGGTGATTACTTATTAATAAAGATTTCATAGGTATGATAGAACTTGCTGGCAATGTAAGGCTTTATTAACTGCCAATATAACTTCAGCCCCCCGCCATTCATCATAGAATCGGCCGCCCCCCCCCCCCCTCCCTAAAGAAGAAGCTACGCACACCCATGACCTTAGCTCGTTTTACATCCAGTCAGGATTCAGCGCGTTCTAGAACAAAGTCAGGACTTATTTTGTTGTCCCATTTATTCAGTAGTTTGGGGAATACTGCACTGAGTTAAGACTTTGCTCGTTTTTAAAGTGATTCAAAACTTAGTGTAATATGCATCAAGTTGCTTGATACCGATGAAGTCCACAGCTTTAACTTAACTTGTTTTTGCACTGAGTGAGTCCTTAATTTATACTTAGCTCATTTTGCACTTAATCAGAATTTTACTCGTTTTCAAACCATATAACCAAATTTCATAGCTTCGACTTGGTCAGTTTTTCACTGAGGTAGGACTTAGTTCGCTACTGAATTGACCGTAAACTTATGCTCTTCAGCTGAGAGTTCAGCCTGTATCTGGAAAGAGGGCTTAGCTTGCTTTTATAATAGACGATCATCAATAGATCATGTAGACCATCTAATACATTAGACCAATCTAGACCATCTAGAACAATATAATGGATCTATATAAGGCAGTCATCCAATCCATGATGTCTTATGGTGCTGCGGTCTGGGTCAACTCGAATCAAATTCAGGCAAATAGAAATTCTTTGATAAGATTTCAAAGGCCTACCGCCTAATGACCACATCAATCTGTTATGGAACTGCCACAGCATTAATGGAACTATCATAGGAACTTCAACCTATAGAGTATCTTCTAGAAGAAGGAACAATAAAGATTACTGCCAGGCTGAATATTGCTAATTAATGGAATCAGAGACAGCAGTTACGGAGCAATAGAACAGGAACATCACGTTGGTGCATGAATCTCATTACTGCTTAAGAGTAGAGAGCTGCAAATGTCCAAAGACAATATTACCACAATGATAAAACCCATAAGGCGATTTTAAATTGTCATAAAGCCAAGGTATGACACGAAAAAGAAAATTGTGCTACTGTTACTCAACCGAATTAACGCAATAATCTGTTATGAAGATAGATCACGAGCTTATGGAAAATTGTGGATAGGAATAGAGAAGTATCATAATACCCCTAATCTGGGTGAAGATATTACGACCAATCGCTTAGGAGAACTTGCAAAGCCATTGCACATGGGTGTGTGTGGGTCAAGCCCTCTGGACACATGTTTTTAAAAAATTTTAGCATTCTGAGTGAAATAGTAGTCTCAAAATTTAGTTTCACAATCAACTAGCTACGGTGGTGTATCATAATACCCCTAATCTGGGTGAAGATATTACGACCAATCGCTTAGGAGAACTTGCAAAGCCATTGCACATGGGTGTGTGTGGGTCAAGCCCTCTGGACACATGTTTTTAAAAAATTTTAGCATTCTGAGTGAAATAGTAGTCTCAAAATTTAGTTTCACAATCAACTAGCTGCGGTGCCGTGGACCCCATGCCTCCTTTGCCTCTTATTTTTGGTTTGGTATAAAATGGCAGAAATCGGTGCTTTCCTGAGAAATAATTTATTTTTTTACCTAAAAAGACCACTAGAACTTTTAATTTTTATAAGCCCTCTTTCGATATTCTACGATTAAAACTTCAATATGATCACCCTTAGGGGAAAAACAATAAAAAAACAAATAAATATGGACCAATTATCAAATTTCTCGGAAAATGTAATTTTGTGTATTTTTGCGTGCTGTTGCTTAAAACCGTCAAAATAGGACTCTTGGACGTGCCTCTTAACTTTTAACATTCTTAGCCTCTTAACTCTTTATGGGTAGTTCTAAAAACTAAAAATTTTTATTTATTTGAAATCTAAGTAAAAAAGAGATCCTTTGGGTGTTTATTATTATCGAAATTTAGCCTTGAGAGTTTTGGCCACCATAAACAAGTGTTGTTTTTTACTTACAGATCATGAACACGAACTGTTTGCTAATATTAAATAACTCTTTTACTTATTCATAACTATCTTTTTATTTTTGTTTTTTTTAGTTACATATTTTGGAATAGAAAATTCGACAACACAAATCATTTAGGATCCATCCCCATTGTCCTGAAAAAAATTGAGCATCAGTATTAACAACAATTGGATTTTTTTAAAGCAAATAGAAAATTCCTTCTAACGACTGTTAGTTAAATGCTCTACCTGTTTGAGAAAATTTCAGGAGAAAATCCCTTATTGATTTTTAAAACAATTAAGAAAACTAAAAGCATAAAATTAAAACTTATAATTTCCTTGTTTACGAAATAATTGTAGACAGCTTTAATGTCTTCTTTTTTTTTGTTTAGTACGTATTTTTAAGCTTGAAATAATATTTTATGTCGATGATAAATTCCAGTGTCTATTTTAGCATGTTTCCAGCCAACTAATATATTTCCACCAATTTTTCTTAATAGATTTTTGGTACTTTACAATTTTATCCCAATGAACTTATCAAAACCGTTAAGAATACCATTGGCTAAAAATATACCTGCCATCTATTTATAAAGATTTTGTAGATGTCGGATCTAGTTAGCCTCGGAATTAACCACACATAATTCTGCAAATTAATAATGATGTTTTATAGACTAGATTAGGGATTATTAAAGCGAAAATTACAATTATTAAAGTGAAGATACAATCAGAATGCTTGCAATATTTTCTAACAAAGATCATAGGAAGCGTTGACACAACAGAATGGGCTTACACCGTTTAGTGAAATACAGACAGAGAATGCGGTGCTACTCACCTGAAATAAAAACAAGTTTAATCTGAATCTATTTAAATATGGGTTTCAATTAAACAACTTAGCTTTATTTGGTACTTGTTAAGAAAGAGGTAAGTGCACGAGAAGTGAATTTTTGTTAATGCTAATAAAATATAAAACAAAATAGGACGAAAATATAATAGTTTAGAAACAAATTTGGGCTATATATTTGCACATTAAGTGTGAGTGGGGGGGGGGGGTAGTGGGGGTGAAGCATAGCACATATTAATTACGTGACCGAGTCTACCCTAACCTAGCTGCCTTTTAGCCCCCTAAACCCCAAAAAAATAAAGTTTAAATACAGTTCCCAGAGTGAGAAACCATTTTTTCAATTACTATACATTGGAGACTACCCGGTTATTATCCTATCTGATCTTCAATACAATTGAGGCGCACTTACCGCTTTCTTCACAAGTACCCTTTATTTTTATCTAATATAAAATTCTCTGAAATTTTGCAGATGGTCTTTTTTTAAACTACTTTTCATAATTATAATTCGCTAGCTCTATGTAAAGTATCGTAACATAGACCAGTTAAAAAAAAAAGAAGTCAAATTAGTCTTTTTCGCCCTGTAGACAAAGATATCCTTTTTGTTGTCACCCAATGTAAACAAAACGCGTAAAATGAGGATACAGAACAGAGCTGAGATGTTTATTTTGGCTTATATGAGGTTTATGGGTTATGTAGATGGTGTTTGGTGTTTTTTTTTCAGAGATGAACTTGATTATCCACATTTATTATTTCACCACATGCTGTAGTCTTTTGTATGTAATTTTATACTCTTGTTTATATACAAAATTCCATATTTTAAGGAAACTGATCTGAAAAATTTCAGTGGCTTCCCTGACAACAAATATTCCCACCACTCCCCAAAAGAAAGTTTATTGTTATAACCAGGGAAGCAATGAAAGCGGTTCTATTTTTCGTAATTTACCAGTTATAATTTTTACTTTTTAAAATTAAATTATTGAGTAGGAGTGAAGGATTCTTGACGACACGTCCTGTTATATATATATATATATATATATATATATATATATATATATATATATATATATATATATATATATATATATATATATATATATATATATATATATATATATATATATATATATATATATATATATATATATATATATATATATATATATATATATAAAAATATATATATATATATATATATATATATATATATATAAAAAAAAAAAAAAAAAAATATATATATATATATATATATATATATATATATATATATATATATATATATGGCTCAAAACACGCATTAAACTGAAGAGCCCCTGAAATGCATTATTCTCTTTATCTGTATCTTTAAAACTGCAACTTGCCCTGATCATCTGTTCTGTTTTATGAATACTTAATTGCTTCAAATTTTAGGGAAAAAGAGAAAGATAAAAATAAATAGTCCAAAAATAAGGGGGAAATTAGAAGATTTGAGGGGGAAAAGAGCTCCACAGCTTACATCCCTTTGTTTAGTTGCTTCCTCTCTCTAATTCTTTCAGTTGTTAATATGCTGTCTAACTCCAAAAATCTATTATCTTCGTCGCTTTTAAAAATTTGCTATATCATATTCTTTTCTCCTTTCTGTCCGTGTGAGTCATATTTCAATATTTGTTTTCACTTTTCTCAAGCGATTTCTATCAATATATACCTCCAAATCGTATAAAAAGAATACTTTACCATCACTTTGTATTGGTTCCCAAACAATGGGTTCACAGTCCTCAAGGGAGGTTATTAGTGAATTTGGCTTGATAGAGAAGGGTTCATCAGGATAAGTTCTATTCTGTCTCGATAGAAATCAACGCCGACGTTTATTGTGATAATTCGGCTGCCATCAGTCTTTGCCATCACTGCTTTGAATCCATTTTAAAGAAATCTAGGACCACAAATCCCAAGTTCAAAACCAAACAATCTTGAGTGGCAACAATACTCTTCTGTAGTCGCAACCACTTTGTGATTTCGAAGATGTTTTTCCGCGAATATTTTACAAACTGGTCAGTAACAAGGGATGGAAAGGAAGAAAGAAAATTCTTTCTTTTGTTTGCCATCCAGATGCGATGAGAATGAGGATGATGCAAAGGCTCTGGCTCCCACAACTAGATAGTTTTGGAGACCCCACTGCCTTTCCATGACGATAAAATAAAAGTTCAAAATAGGGATAAAATCTTTCTTAATAGACAGTTTATAGAAATTCATAAAAATACCAGATATTTCGGTTACATATACAGTGACCGTCATCAGTAGTAAAACTAAGCAAAAATAATTAAAAACAAAAGTTTATATACGAAATCAAATAAAACTACATACTGTTTCATTCTCTAATTCTTTTCAAACCAAAGGTGGAAGCTAGCCTCTTTGACCTAGCCTCTATACCATTGAACGCTAATGAACCGAATCCAAGAAGGTCAAATGAGGTATTTTTGTGAATTTATATACACTGTCTATTAAAAAGGATTTTATCCCTATTTTGTACTTTTATTTTAACTCCCACAACTGTTTTACATTTTTAAGAAAACAAAGGTCCTTTTCTTATTTTCATCATGATCTGACGGTGATATTTTGGGATCTGTCCATTGCAAGCCTGATCATAAAGATCATAATTCTTCTTGAACCTCAAGAGAGTATGGTTATTTCATTGATTTCCTACCAGTTTTAGCAAATCTTTCGTTACGGTTTCTAAAGAATATAATCACTGGTAACAATTAAGTCATTAAGTTGCTCTGTTCGTCGTTTGTGCGTCAATACTCTGCTGGACTTTTTTTTTCCAAAAAATTGTTGCTATACTATTGATCTTCTGTCACCATTCGTCTCTGATGGGTTCAAATACAAATATAGATTCACCTTTTGATTACGGTTTTTGGTGAAAAATTATTTCTAGAGAGTGTTAGTCAAGGTTTTTAAGCATATATTATTTTGAAGTGTTTTATTTCCTTGGTATATTTTTCAATTTTATAACCTATGCATAGTTCTGCGGTGGAGACAAAAAGTAGACATTTCGAGAACTTTTTAAAATTTGGATCTTGAATCTGGTTGATAAAATCATAGAGTGGCCACTGTGCGTACATAATGCTGCTCTTAGTGCCGAATCTATGAAACCCTCAGAGCTCAAACATAATTTAGAAGGCAAGCATTAGGAACGTATAGGAAAATACTCTGCCTTTTTTATACGACATTAGGCTTTCTTGAAGAAAACTCAGATGTCCTAAAAACAAAACATAGCTATAATTTAGGCATCATCTACAATTTTTCAGGAAGTTGCAAAGAATAAAAAGTCTATGGTATTGCAGGAATCCTTATAAAAATCCTATTTAATTAAAATCAGTTAAAATACACCTTGGAAAAGATTGGAGAGTTAAAATGCTGTTAATTGTTTTTTTTTTCAACAACACGATTCAGGGATGCATTTCTGTCATGTCTATCGGTGTGATAGAAGATATTTTATCTGAAATAAATGGAATCTTCTGTCCTTTCTTCTCAGCCTGATGAGATCATTATTAATGTTCTGATATACTCTTTTTCGTAGAGTTTAGAGTTTTCAACTCTAAACTCTTAACTAAAACTAAACTAAACTAGAACTCTCTAAAATTCATGTCATCTCTTAAAACTCTATAAAATTCATAAAATTTCATCTCTAAAATTCATTTTAGAGGACATCAGAGAAGATTTTCTGTTCATTAGCGAACTAAAAGTAAAGCAAAAGGTGAAGACATTTTGGAGATGACAGATTTGATGACAAATTTGTTCCGACTGTATACTGATGGAGCCTTAGCCAAGTTTGAATTAAAGTGGGATCTCAGACAAAAATTAAAGAGTTTCAATTATAATCAAAGGGACGGCAATTTATTATTTACCGATTTACCTTTGCTACCAAGACTACTCCAAAACCTTTGCAAGAAGCATTCAAATATTTGGTGGCAATTGTCAATTATATAGAATCTAGTATTCTCAATACTCGTCTGTCCAAACGACAGCACAACAGCATCAACTCTGACATCGAAGGGATTCTTTTCTACTCTGCTGTTTGCTGGTTTTCAAGAGGAAATGTTGTCAATCGAGTCCTTGAATTTAAAAACGAAATAAAGCAGTTCTTCGAAACGAAAAGAAAACCCAAGTTTGTGAGATACTTTAAAGATAAGACGTTGATTCACGGAGTTACATATTTTTTTGACATCCTGGATCAGCTAAATGAGCTAAATTTGAAACTGCAAGGTAAAAGTCAATTATAGCGGTTACTTCAAAGATATTATTCAGACCTTCACATCAAAGCAGACACTTTTCCAGAAAAACTGTAGAATTGGAAATAGAAATATTCAATTACCTAAGAGGAAACTAATAACCATCTTCTTGCCCTTGAATTTGAAATTGAACGTTCTTTCCCGGAACTCACCAACCAGAACATGCTTTAGTGATCGAAATTAAGGGGAGGTAGAGAACCACTGCTTTAGGTTGATGCTTCATTTGAATATAATTCATATTTCAATGGTCGCAACAAAAAGTCGGAACAACAGCTGAATCAAAGAAATTGGGGTGTTGGGTGGGGGAAGGGTAAAATTGCTTTTAAAGTAGTAATGCTACGAGATAGTTCTAAAGAAAATACAAGAAAAAGGAGTTTCTTACGACAAAATCAGTGATTTTTTTTTTACAAACTCCGTTATGGCGATTTGTTTTCCTTAAACAGGCTTAAATAAGCGTTGAATCCAGATACAAAGTTTAAATATCTTGTATCTTGCATTATTCATTTGATATGCTATTTTTGATTTCTATATAAGAGTTCGACAAAGAACGCTTAAAACTGAAATCTTAGCTCTAAAATTTTACATCTTATGGCGTACTTTTGCAAAGGTCTTTCATCATTCTGTACTGATCAGCAGTCTAAGAACAATGATGAGTATGTCATTAATGTTTTCTCATCATTGTTCTGTGTGGCAGAAAAATGGCGTCCTTCACACTTTTTGCTCACATCATTGAGCTGTAAGATCTTAGAACAAAGACAAACAAAAGAACGGAAATCTTTCGAGAAAGATGTGAGATCTTAGATGTAGCATCTTAGAGCAAAATAACGGCCCTATTTTGTTGTTTTATTTATAGTAAGGCTCACAGCATCAGTAACATTACTCATGAGCCATTCGTTTTTGGACTGTTGGATTTTTAAATAATTGATACCTCATTTCGAAGTCGTTTTAAAATCACATTCTGGGGACTACTTCTGCTGAAAAATTCTTTCTACAAGACAATTGTTTAGCATATGAACCTTTTGATAAGTATGTGCATCTACGATTTACCTATTGTGTAAATTGCAATCAAATTCTTTGTATTTTATTTTTTTTATTTTGTAAAATTCTAGAAATTCCATTAAGTAATAGATTCGGGAACTAACAATTTGGAGGGCGAAAACATGTCCATGAAAAGGCTTTTTAAAACGTTAAAAATTAGTCTGTCTGAGGTTTCAACTTTTCCAATAGATAGTCTTTCTAAACCTGTTCGGTTCCCTTAGAAGTGTTTTATCATTGCCGCCATGTTGCTAACATAGCACATACGGGTTTTCTTTAGCCTTTTTTTAAGGAGAATTTTTAAGATGACCTCTGCCAATTTTGAGGCAATGAGAATTGCGTATTATAAACTTGTTCGTACCAATAATATTGATAACAAAGTTTTTAAGCAGGAATATTAGCCAATACTTTGGTCTAATTTAGCCATTAACTGTCATGTTAAACTGTCCCGGGAGACATTATCCCCAAAGGCTCTTTTAAACTCATCAAAGTTTTGCCGTTTTTTTCTTGACATCTTTTCACACAGTAAAAAAAAAATCTCCAGGGTTGACGAAACTTTGAGATCATTAATGTTGCTAATGAAAAAAGGTGAAATTCTGCTAAGAATAGGTCTCTTATGGAATTATTTTAGTAATTAAGGGTAGTTTACCTCCTCTCTTATAATATACGAAAAAGATATCCCCTTCAATTAGCATCAGTCATGGTTGAATGATAGAGCATTGATAGACATCGATAAGCTCAATAGACATCGATTTCATCTTTATGTTTACCGGTCAATATTGGCCACTTTATGAGTTGAATATTTTGCTTTTAGTAAATATTTGGTCTAACCCCTGTTGAATACGTTTATTTCAGATTTTCTGTTAATAGCTTTAGAGATGTGAATTCAGTTTTTTGTGTTGATTTCATATCCCAAACTCTAAGAACAATCTTCGTCAATAATAATTAGCTTGACAGCTTTTTTTTAAAATATGTTTGACAGTTTGGTCTTTTGGTCAGCATTTAGCCTCTTGGAGCAACAAAAATTAGAACAGGAAAATATAGCTAAATACAGTTTTTCTATAAAATCAAGAGACTGCAGCTACATAATATGATCTAAATGGAGGGGGCATTTTTAGATTGAAAACGTTCTTACTTTGAAAAATATTGTTATTATTTATTTATTACTAAATAATAAATATTATTATTTTAGATTTTGTTGGTTGAACCTACGACCTTAATACATTTATAACTGTCACAGTGTTTGCCATGCTGACTTTCCTGAAGCAAATACATTATATTAAATTTTAGAGCATGAATAAAATCCATATTGTCAAAAAAGTCACGGATCCTTGTGTTTTCTTGTATATGGTATTAGTTAAGATCAGAGTTGTCAGTGAAGAAATTAGTTTATTTGACAGGAATACCGGATACCCTAGTTTTTTTGTGCAACATTTTTTTAGATGTTACTCCTAGTGGGTGTTTACTATCTTGACAAACCCCTATATTTGCCCTAGAAGGTTGGCCAAGAAGGACAATTTTCAGTAGTCTGCCATCCTCCATTTCCAGAACGTGTCCTAACCATCTTAACCTTCTGAAAAGACTCAATTTTTGAGTTGACTTTTCAATATAGAATATGATTCTCAAAAAGTTAACTTACGTTTTGGCAACAAAAAGGGAGCTTTTACCCACTTTACACCCATCCTGAACCCTTCACCCTATATTCATTTATGTAAATGTATCCTTCCTAATGAAGAGTGGTCAGAGGTAAAATAGACAATCTTCTGAGTATTCATTCAATTAATCTGAAGCACTTCTCCTAGATATTTTGAAAATATGGGATCAAAGAGGTTTTTATGAGGTTTTAGACATCACCAAAATAAAGTAATACGCTAGTGTCCATACTGAAAGCTTATACATAATTGGTTAGACAGTTCGAGACAATGGCTCAGGTTTGTGGAATGCATGTTTATTTAACGAAAAATGGTATACTGCACGTCAGAACAGCCAGTGAGACTGGGGTTCCCTATGAATGCACGTCAATACTTCTTGAAACTTCTGCAAAAAAGCTGAGGTCCTGTGCTGGTCAAAATTGTTTTTTTAAAGGGCAAAATACCCGAAAACAACCTGTGGTGCAATCTCTTTTCAGGGTGGTCGTTTGGGGGTGGCATGGGGGGGCAGTTGCCCCCCCCCCAATAATGTGTAGAATAAATATTATACATCCCATGCCCTTTGACTATCCAGATATGGACCCTTCTTGTCCCCCCCCAATAAAAATGCTGGAGATTCGACCCTGTCTCTTTTAATGCTTAAATGGAGTGCTAAATCTTTAAATTTGCGTTTGAATAAGCCCTCTTTAAAAACCTAGGAGTATCGGCTCCATAAAATCATTTCTCGAAAAAACAGACGAATAGCCTACATATGCGGGGTTATCCTTTTCTTGAAATTAAATAAAAAAAACAAGTTTTTTTAACTGAAAGTAAGGAACGATGTTAAAACTTAAAACGAACAGAAATTATTCCGTACATGAAAGGGGCTGTCCGCTTCTCAACGCCTCACTCTTTACGCTAAAGTTTTTCATTGTTTAAAAAAAAACAGAGTTGTGAGAAAGTCAAACTTTAGCGTAAAGAGGGAGGCGTTGAGGAGGGAGAGCCCCTTTCATATACGGAATAATTTCTGTTCGTTTTAAGTTTTAACGTCGTTCCTTACTTTCAGTTAAAAAAACTTCTTTTTTTATTTAACTTTTGAACGTTTTTGAATTAATGCAGGTTTTGATTTTGGCTCACCGTACATGAATAATAAAAAAAAATGAATATTAATTTTATTTTTATTTGATTAAATGGCTTTCTCGAAACCTGTTTAATTTTATTTAGGAACGTTTTTATTAGTAATAAACTTACGAATTAACTTACAGGAAGAACTTCTATGTTTTTACACTTTTTATACATATGTTATAGGGTTCACCCCCTAGTCAATACCTTTCTCTTTAAGCTAACGTTCGAATTTTGTTCCAATTCTTTAAAAACGACCCCTTAATGACAAATGCCGTTTATTAGAATAAATAGCTCTTATCAAAGTACTAAATAATCTTTGGCTTAAAGAGCGAGGTATTGACTAGGGGGTGAACCCAAGCATATACGTAATGTTTTCTGTCGTTTTAAGTTTTCTGTCGTTTAAGTTTCTGTCGTTTGTCGTGTTAATGTTGCTCCTTAGACTACTTTCAGTTAAAAAACTTATTTTTTTATATATAATTTCTGATCTTTTTTTAAATAATGCTGGGAAATCCGGCGCCCCCTTCATAGCAATGTCCCTTCCCCCATGAAATCTTCTTTCATGGAAAGATCCTCCCACATAACCCCCAACCCCCTCCCCCCGCCCCACTCCCAGAAAAAATCCCCCTGAAAACGTCTGTATACTTCCCAATAACCAATACTATGTGTTAACATTGGGTAAAGCTCATAACTTTCAGCCCTCCCTCCGGGGACTTTGGGGGATTAAGTCATCCTAAAAGACATAGTTATCATATTTCCGACCATGCTGAACAAAATGGCTATCTCAAAATTTTGATCGGGTGACTCTGGGAAAAAAATGAGCGTGGGAGGGGGCCTAGTTGCCCTCCATTTTTTTGGTCACTTAAAAAGGGCACTAGAACTTTCAATTTCCGCTCCAATGAGCCCTCCCACGACATTCTAGGACCACTGGGTTGATACGATCACCCCTGGGGAAAAAAACAAATAAACACGCATCCGTGATCTTTCTTCTGGCAAAAAATACAAAATTCCACATTTCTGTAGATAGGAGCTTGAAACCTTTGCAGTAAGGTTCTCTGATACGCTGAATATGACGGTGTGATTTTCGTTAAGGTTCTATAGCTTATAGGGGGTCTTTCCCCCTTTTTTCGAAAATCAGCTAAATTTTATCAGGCGCGTAACTTTTGATAGGTGGGACTAAACTTGATGAAACTTATATATTTGAAATCAGAATTAAAATCTGATTCTTCAGTTTCGGTTAGCATTGAGCCGGGTCGCTCCTTACTTACAGTTTGTTACCACGAACTGTTTGAAATGAAAAAGACAAAAGACTTTATAGATAGCAGCTTTAAAGTTTTCAAACTTGCTTAATTTGATTATATAATTTCCATTAAAACTGCTCTCTTTTTTAAATTGTTGAATTCTTTTATCTAAAATCAAGCTAAGTTTCATCAAGCTGATAAATCAAGCTGATAGAAATGTGGGAAAATTTGAATGCCCCACACCTAGAATCTGTCTAAATAGTATATTCTTTTTATGCATTTAATGTAATCAAAGCTTCCTTTATTTCTTAGAATGGTGGTTTTATTGATATGGATTACATTTTATTTACAAAGTGCTACTACAAATTTTCCTATCGAAGGCTCTCTTAAAATAGAGAGAAGTTCCTTCATTTAGATCCAATTTTTTTTTAGCTTTATGCTTCATATTCGTAAAAAAGTGTACGTCTTCAAATATTCCTTAGGAAGAGGAGGAGGAGCTAAAATATAAAAAAAAAGTTTGGGATTATCATTCCCCTGGTTTTCAAAGGAAATTGTTTAATTATATACGTTTTAAAGAAACGATACCATACCTTCCTCCTACCTTCTGTAGAGTTGAGTGTGTGAATGTTAAAATATTTCCGTAATAAGGGGGGATAGATTATTTCGTAGCACCGGTGTCATAGGCTTAGTCCAAAACTTATTCTTCATAATTAAGAGACATTAGAGGGTTGATTTTCATCTTGCTCTCCTTCTCCCTTTTACATTCATATGAACGCTCACTGACAATTAGACAATTTGTGGATGAAAAGCAATTTTTAAGGCTTCAGATATCCCCTACCACTCACAGGAAGATCCATTAGCTCTCTTCCATAATAAGTGATTTGCCATTAATTACCTCTACATAATTTTATGAATTTCAAATGAAGCCAAAAAAACAATTGATTGTCTGTATTAACCTTGCAGTTTGTATGCCAGGCATTGTATTTTTAGGAAAGAATGTGTCACTCCGTAGCATTAGGGCTTCTGAAACTGGGATGCTTAATATATACCTTTTTGATACTATTTAGTTGACTGGTTATCTCAGAATTTTGACATAGTATGTTGGCTCTCTTACGCCAAAACTGTGGCATTGCACCACAAAATGGCAGAAAATGCAACTTTACTTTGGTTCGATCTCTTCTGCTACTTAGGAAGGTACTATAGCTTACGATTTTCGTTAGGATGGGCCTTTTTGAATATTCTAGGATCATTCTTGATACCATTATATCAAGATGATACCTTGATACCATATAACCATGATACCTTGATGCCTTGATACCATCACCCCTGGGGAAAAAAACATAAAAAGAACTAACAAATAATCAAAAAATAAAAAGAACAAATAAAAAGAACAAAAAAGAAAAAACATAAAAAGAACAAACAAATAATCAAAAAATAAAAAGAACAAACAAATAAAAAGAACAAACATGAATCCAAAATCATCCTTCTCAGAAATAAAATGTTTCGTATGTTTATTGATCTGGATTTTAAACCTCTTCAATTTTGTTCTCTGATATGCTAAACTATATAGTGTAACTTTCACCAAGATCGCATCCCTTTGGGGGAGGGGGGTGTAGTTCCCTATTTTTAAGGTAAGGCAGATTGTCTCAGGCTCATAGGATAACTTTATTTTTAATGAGTTTTGAATATTTGGAACCAAGATAAAATACCGATTCTTTTGACATATTTATATAAATTGTCATCCAATTTCCTTTTTTTAAGTTTTGGTTAATACTAACAAGACCTGCTCTTTATTCCCAGCTCATTACCATGAACTGTTATAACTATACACTTATATAATTAAATCTCTACTGTACTAAGATTCCCCCACTCCTTGAAATTATTTCCATGGTGGGTTAAGTCTGCAAAAACTTCACGTGAAGGAAAAAGTAAAATAAAAAATTGAATAGTAAAGTTTCCAACTTATCGATCCTGAACTAATGCGGAAAAAAACTGTGAAGTTTGAATGCATTCTAGTCTTCCCACATGGGCAGGGAAACCTTTGCCCAACTCTGGGGACCCAAATGTGTTGCACCCTCAAATGATATCATATTGCTGCATAGTGGCTCTTCTCTTTTTAATCAGTTGTATGAATGCAATTTTGGCCAGCTTTGACGGAAAGTCATCCATGTAATTATTTCGTAGCACCAGAGGCGATCATCAAATATTGTGTTAGTTTTCTTTCTTTGATTTCAGCTGGGAAAGCAATGCTTTCATCAGCAAAATGAGAAAATTTTCTAGAAAATTGCTCCCAGTGGTATCAGCTCTCTACAATCTCATTGGCCAAAAAGTAATTCTTGTTACAAGCTGTAAAAGAGAAAATCTAATGTTACCTTTTTCTGTATTATTAACATTCTGCAAGGAAAAAACGGATTAGAAAATTATTTTGCTTTTTATTAAGTATTTCTCACTGGAGATTGAATATTCAAGGTTGAGCATGATATGTAGAAGATATTGTGCCAGGAATAAAAAGCTTACAATAAAGGTTATGGTCTCCTAGACCAGTGCCTGTACTAGCTTACATACATACTTAGCCTACCCAAACGCTCGTGCAGTTTAGGTGTTTCTTGTTGTTGTTTTTTGTGCTCCTTGTTGGATATGAAGAAATAAGCAAGCAAAAAGTACTATTCACTTTTACAAATAGTAACTAAAAATATGGAAAATTTATATGAATTTAGTTATAATCGATGTTTTATGGGATTTCAAAGTATTGTTGGATAATGAAGTAGTCTTAAGGAGGAGAGGCTGGTAGATCTACATGCCCATGCCCATTATAGAAATTTATCGAAATAAGTGCTTTTCGGATACAAAATGGCTGTTTGTAGCGTGAAGACATGAATTTGATTCGGAGGAAAGGGGGTGAAATTTAGACAAGAGACTGAAGACAAATTATATGAAAAGCCTAACAAGTCAAAAGAAAATCAAATATAATATTGTTGTATTAATTGACATACACGCAGCGACACAGACTTATTCCCCAGGGACTACATTCCTTGAAATGACGGACTGATAATTGGTCATTTCGTTTGCTTTGTCTTGAAATTGAAGTATTCTTATGTTAAAAAAGAGATAAAACCTTTGATGAGCGCAAACTTAAGAGAAACCTACACATAACAAAACTGAAGCAAATACGAGATTAATATTTGCCTTCCTAAATCAACACAGGTTCTTGGAACCTGAAATTAAACAGGTTGACTTATAAACATTTAGGACCGGTGAGTTTGCATTGAACTATAATAATACCCTCTCAATGTCTTTTATATTTGAACTAGCCTCTGAGTCTATTCTTACAATAGTCCCAAAAGGGCTATCATCAGCAAAAACAATAATAATGTTTTCTGAAGATAAACAGTTGCTAGAGACATGGAAAGCAATAGGATGACAAAGACGATGCAAAATCGCAAGTCTCATACTGAGATTAATATAAGCCCTTTAATTGGCAACACAATCTTTCCTTGGAGATAGTTAAATTGATAACGCTAAGACACAAATTCCCTCTAAAACAAGCGATTTTGCATCAATCCTACAGCTTTGTATTACATCAAAAACACAAGATACTTATATTATTTTAATTCATAAGTCTCAGATCTACCCATTCACCGAGAATTATGATATTATTTAGACTTTTTCTTAAGCCGTGTCTTCATTCTGGGTTTTTCGGGCGAAGTTACCCGTGATTTTTAAATTCTTCTGGAAACTCCATTCTTAATTTCTGCCTTTTAAGGTCCTAACGGCAAATCAGGCACAATTTACACGGCTTGTTTTCAGGGAAATTCAAATACAATGAGCAAAAGTTGTTTTCAGATGGCTGACTTCATCTTATGAAGCAAAAACAGACCCAGCTTTAGGGAAGGATCTAAACTTGCTTACAAAACAGGAAAACTGTCATTTATCATTGATTTTCAATCAATTTTCAGTGTATTTTTAATCTTTAAAATATTGTACCCTAAAGTTCAAAAATTTAGTTCGATAGATGGATGGAACTGAATCTCAGCTATGGAGTGACAGAAAAATAGTTGTTTTCTTTTTGTAATAAGACCCTAGGGGAGCAGAAAAACAGTATACCAAAACTTTCTCAGAAAACATACATCTTAAACTAATTTCAAAAGCCTCAGAGATTACAGCAGAAGTGTCTTTGTTCATGCAGAAGTGGGCAAGACGTTCTGATTGGCAATCGTGCTTTGAAAATATTTTTTCTCAAGACGAATTCTGGTTCGAACGTCAACCCTTTTTCTTATAAAGTAGAAATGTCACGAGTAAAAATGTTAAGTATATGTGCATCCAGGAACTTCTATGAACTTGGTTCAAAGGCTTCTTGGCTTTGCACTATCAAAAAGCTCTTACCCCACCTTTGTCTCAGCTCCAATGTTACTCGGTTGACCATGAAGTGAATATTGTTGGACCATTAACCTTAAAAATGTTATCATTCTTGTCGTTTTGATTTCCTTCTTTGACATCGACAGTGGTTTCAAATTAAGTATTGAGGATGTGTATGCCTGTAGCGACAGATTGTTTAGGTTCTTCAATTTAAAGTAAATTCTACTCGCATAGCTTTTACTGCTTCAGCCACCTTAACCAACATCCTTCAGATAATAGTTTTAAAACCTACTGTTTAGCTTCCTAAGGCAGAAAATGTACACTTGAAAGTAAAAAGCTCCTGGACTAGAATTGTATGGGTATGATGTGCATTTGATCAAGAATGCTGCTCAACATGTCAAGAACTGAGCAAGAACAGGCACCCTTGGAGCTTTAGGGCAGTCCTCTACTCATTTAGTTTTATTTAAAACACTCATAGTATCTTAAGAATAATACACAAGTGCATTCCGGTCTTTTGAATAGACAAAAATATTAGCAACATCGAGTGTCAGTAAAACGTTCTGAATTTTTCTCAGTAATTGTTTCTTGCATTTCTCTTATTTTTTTTAGTTTATCTCCACTATGAGAGTCTTCATGTTAATTATACTCTGGAAATGGAAATTTCGGCCTGGTGGGGCACAAGTCACAAGTCACTTCGACCACGGGTGGGATACATTAAGGGGAATCAGTGGAATCAACAAGTTCGTAGGCGATAAATTGACATAGTCTCGACTGATTACCTAGGACAATGCTTTTAGGGAGCATAACAAGCATAAGAAGAAGACTTATTTTGGGTAACTTTTGTTTTGCATTTCAGTTACATGGAATTTTGGTTACTACTAAAAAAAGGGGTCATTAATATCTTAATTCTCATTAAGGAGTCATTAATACATCAATATCTAGTAATGTTTGCCTTTACTCTTAAAGCTGAGCGATTTACCAGAGTTGGCACCTTGAATTTAGTTACTTAATTTCATGTGTGGAATTATTTTTTGCTTTTTGTTTGGATTTGCTGCTTAGGGCTTTTCAGTATAGAACTTTGAAATGGCTCATAATTTTTTGGGGACTAGAATATTCTTAAGCTTAAATATTCCCCAGCCCCAAATCCTGTAAAATATCCAAAATATTATTTGATTGCTCCAAAACTGACAAGATTCTGGAAACAACCTGACCTTTGACACTTCAAGATTGATGTTTAACTATTAGCATGACATCAAACAGGATAAAGGCGAGTTTTAACTGCGTTTTAAATCACTTCGGCTCGTTTATTCATAAAAAGTAATGGATAAAATTAATAAACAACGCGTAAACTAAAAACTCACTAGCTTTCGCAATGTGAAAAAAATTCTTCCCCCTAATTTATATGTAAGTAGATTCCTTTCTAATAGATGTCTCTTTGGTCATAAAGACAAAGCTAACAACGAAAAAAGTTCCCCCTTGAGCTCTGGTAAAATTTGTACTTTTTTCCTCAAATTTCAAGTTGTTGAAATCAAGTTGTTGATGTTTACCTATTAGCATGACATCAAACAGGATTAAGGCGAGTTTTAACTGCGTTTTAAATCACTTCGGCTCGTTTATTCATAAAAAGTAATGGATAAAATTACTAAACAACGCGTAAACTAAAAACTCACTAGCTTTCGCAATGTGAAAAAAATTCTTCCCCCTAATTTATATGTAAGTAGATTCATTTCTAATAGATGTCTCTTTGGTCATAAAGACAAAGCTAACAACGAAAAAAGTTCCCCCTTGAGCTCTGGTAAAATTTGTACTTTTTCCTCAAATTTCAAGTTGTTGAAATCAAGTTGTTGATGTTTACCTATTAGCATGACATCAAACAGGATAAAGGCGAGTTTTAACTGCGTTTTAAATCACTTCGGCTCGTTTATTCATAAAAAGTAATGGATAAAATTAATAAACAACGCGTAAACTAAAAACTCACTAGCTTTCGCAATGTGGAAAAAATTCTTCCCCCTAATTTATATGTAAGTAGATTCATTTCTAATAGATGTCTCTTTGGTCATAAAGACAAAGCTAACAACGAAAAAAGTTCCCCCTTGAGCTCTGGTAAAATTTGTACTTTTTTCCTCAAATTTCAAGTTGTTGAAATCAAGTTGTTGATGTTTACCTATTAGCATGACATCAAACAGGATTAAGGCGAGTTTTAACTGCGTTTTAAATCACTTCGGATCGTTTATTCATAAAAAGTAATGGATAAAATTACTATACAACGCGTAAACTAAAAACTCACTAGCTTTCGCAATGTGGACAAAATTCTTCCCCCTAATTTATATGTAAGTAGATTCCTTTCTAATAGATGTCTCTTTGGTCATAAAGACAAAGCTAACAACGAAAAAAGTTCCCCCTTGAGCTCTGGTAAAATTTGTACTTTTTTCCTCAAATTTCAAGTTGTTGAAATCAAGTTGTTGATGTTTACCTATTAGCATGACATCAAACAGGATTAAGGCGAGTTTTAACTGCGTTTTAAATCACTTCGGCTCGTTTATTCATAAAAAGTAATGGATAAAATTACTAAACAACGCGTAAACTAAAAACTCACTAGCTTTCGCAATGTGAAAAAAATTCTTCCCCCTAATTTATATGTAAGTAGATTCATTTCTAATAGATGTCTCTTTGGTCATAAAGACAAAGCTAACAACGAAAAAAGTTCCCCCTTGAGCTCTGGTAAAATTTGTACTTTTTTCCTCAAATTTCAAGTTGTTGAAATCAAGTTGTTGATGTTTACCTATTAGCATGACATCAAACAGGATTAAGGCGAGTTTTAACTGCGTTTTAAATCACTTCGGCTCGTTTATTAATAAAAAGTAATGGATAAAATTACTAAACAACGCGTAAAATAAAAAATCACTAGCTTTCGCAATGTGAAAAAAATTCTTCCCCCTAATTTATATGTAAGTAGATTCATTTCTAATAGATGTCTCTTTGGTCACAAAGGCAAAGCTAACAAAGAAAAAAGTTCCCCTTGAACTCTGGTAAAATTTGTACGTTTTTCCCTCAAATTTCAAGTTTTTGAAATTCTTTATGACTTTGTGAAAAGTCATACAGCAGTATTTTAAGCTGAACAGAAAAGAAAACTTCCTGTTATTCAAATATAGTAACTTTTTACATAGGACTAATTGACGGGTCTTCCTTTTTATTTATATAGCTGTATGAAAATCTGACTTGTCAAACTAAATATCTGCAATACACCAGAGCTTTAGTTGTTCTAATCATAATTCTTCACTTAGTGGATTGAAAAAGATTAAATTCTCCTTTTGGAAGCTTGCCAATTTGAGATACAATTTTGAGATACGAAGGAAAATAGTCTAAAGACCAATTTGAAAATTAAAGTAATACCAGCCATCTTAATTTGAATTTACTACAGGTAGCGTGTCTGATAATAATTTCAGTTTTTTCGTGTCTAAAACAAAGGAAATTAATACCGAAATAAATAACGGATTTTTATGTGCAGTTCCCCATAGAATACCCGCAGAAATTTTATCAGAAGAAAAAAGGCGATCAAGGAGAAGAGGACTTTAGGGTTGGAGAAATTTTTCTTTTACAAAACGGTGCCAATTTTTTTTAATTATCCAAAATTTTGCGCTTCTGGTAATCCGGAGGGGAAAGGGTGAAACATTTCATTTCCTTTTGGGATGGGAGTGTCTGAAAACACCTCGTCACCTCTGTTTAACATTATTAAATTAAAAAAAAAATTCTTTGCTTGAAAAAAGGAAAATTAATGTTCATTTTTTACTTAAATAATGTTTGTTATTTCTAAAATTCTTTAATCCCAAAACTAGAGCTTAAACATGGGCCGTCCAAGTTTACTTTCATGGAAATTTAAGCTAAGACTAAAATTACATAGGGTACTATTTTGTTTGACTAAATTATCCCTCCACCCTTGTTCTTATATTTATTTTGCACAAAAATTACATTTTGCTTTGGAAAAACAAAATAGAGAAATAACGAAGATGTGAAATAGCTTAGAATAAAAGCTTGCACGCTTTTTTTTTCTTTTTTTTTAATTTGCGCGCAACAAAACAGCACAGGCATATGTTACCAGATTTATAGCGGTTTATCCTAAATCTCAGTAAAAGGCGTCAGCATGGCACGTCAGAAAAGCAAAAACAGATTAAAACCACTGATTTAAGAACATATAATGCATCTCTGTTTGTCGCCTTTTGGAAACCAAATACAGGAGAAAACAGCTAAGATAAAAAGTGGTGATTTTCTTCTAATTTATCTTGTTTTCTTTCAGTAGAACAGAAAAGGGTTTTTCTTTAAAAAAATAAGCTGCAAATAAAGCTGTTTTACACTGAATTTCAACAGTCTTTGAACAAAGAGAATAATGATGAACATTTGACCCTAGAGTTTCAATCATTGACCATAAAAAATGGATCCTATTTGATTCCTTTTCTATCAAGTAGAATATTATATATAATTTATCATTTCTATAATTTACTACTACATTACAACTATATTGTACAGAGTGTGAGCTTAGGTGGAGTATTTCCTCAGTCCTTACCTGTTAGGAGGGGGCCCCTCAAGGCTTCGTTCTAGGCCCGATTTTATTTCTCCTATATAGCAATGATGTTTTTATAGACCTGGGCCCCTCAGTGTACCCTGTAGTATTGATGGCAGCAACTTCTTCATCACTGGCACCATACCAATAACCTCTACCCAAGTCCTTCTGAACAGAATCCAGGCATGGTGCCTTACGAAAAACATGACCATTAATAGCAAAAAATTCAAATTGTATTATTTAGAACCCCCCTACAACAAACACTTAATCCAACCTGCTCTTGGTCTCAAGTACTCCTCCGACATCCTCCCGCAAGAGGAGGTTGCTAATTTTCTTGATGTATTTATTGATTCATGCTTGTCATTCTCTAATCATATTTGTTACATCACAGCAAGAATTTTGAGACAAGTAGCAATGATTAACCGCGTGAATTATTTTCTTCCTCCTGACATCCGAGTTACCTTTTATTATTCCTTTATTTTTCCTTACTTTTCTTATTACGGATCAGATTAGGGAAATACAAACCGGTCCTTCACTAAAAAGCTAAAATTTGCCCAAAACCATGCCACTAGAGCAGTTTTTCGGCTTCCCCGTCTATATCCAACCCGTGATTTGTACTCAGATTTTGGTATAGCTCAACTAGATCAATTCATACAAAAAATAAACTTGTCGCTTGCTTACTATGCTTTCCACAACAATTTTCCTCCTCAACTATTAACTTATTATAAGCCCACTGTCTCCATTCATCCAAGAGAGCCTTTATAATCCCTAAATACGTTTCTAGTGCTGCCCACTAATCTCCCATTTACAAATCTTTTATTCATTGAACAAAATACCCTCCAATATTGAGCTAGCCACAAGTTTCCGCACGCTGTACAACAATGCAATAAAACTTGGCAATATAATTTAATCTTTCAACTCTTAACCAATCCTTAATTACCCATTTTTTTCTTCAATTTTTTTTTCAGTGTCACTTTAATTTTTTTTTTCTGGTCCTTAACAACTTCTCTTCTAGGATCTTTATTGTTATTGATGTTATGTTTTATGTTTTATTTCTATTAGAATAAATTGAAATAAATTGAATTGAATAGATTGAATCGAATAATTCTGTTGAAGTAGGTACTTACTTTGCTTTACTCTAGTCAAAAGAATTCCTGAAAACTTTTGCACAAAACAAAGTCCTAAAAAGATTTAGATATTCAACTCTAGAAGCCTTCAACATTGCCTTCAACATTCTCAGTTTTTCTCACTATTTTCTGTAGATTTTCTGTTTTCTAGATTATATCTGCAGCTTAACGACATCTATTTCCATTAAATTTTATAAGGTCTTGTATTTTAGATGCCATCTAAAAGAGTCATCAACGCAGGAATCACTTTTGGAGGTTTTATATTTGTAAAGAGAGCTGATTGTATGAAAATAGATGAATATCATGGAAAAACCTTAGTAACCTTGAAATTCAAGGCAAGATTCCCCAGTGTACATTCTTCATCAGACATTTAAGCAGTAAATCCAAGAGGGAGACATTCTTTTGAGGGTGGAGGGTAAAAGTTTGATTAAAATAAAAACCATAAATTAGATGGAAATTATAGGAGTTTTTGAAAAAGTGCAAATATCACTAGAACCTAAGACCTCGGCTTGTTTACTCTCTCAGCCTGATCCAAGGCCGTACCCAGAGGGGGGTTCAAGTGGGTTCGAACCCCCTCCCCCCGAAATTTTTGTCTGACTCGTAAAAATGTAACAAAAATGGATATAAACAAATTTTGTATGCGGTTTTTGAGTTTTTTTGTGTGTACCCCTCCACCCCCACGGAATTTTTTGGGTAAAACCCCCTCCGAAAAAAAATCCTGGGTATGGCCTTGGCCTGATCCATTAAAGTATCGATTATTGAGGATGGCCTTTTTTTCCTATTTCCAAAAAACACGATCTTTGTCAATCTATCATCGCTCATCATTATAAAGGGGCACAGTCAATCTAACCTTATTATCAATGCAGAAACAAAATAACTTGTGATTGTAATCAAACACAGGAAATTTTTTATAGAGTAAAAAAAGCAAATAATAGAGACATAAAAACTGGTCACCAGCACTGCAAATTCAAAAAGCATTAATGAGCCCAGAGTATACCCTATTCTCAGTTATAAGTAATGTTTTAGCCTCATTTAAAATTAGAGTTAACGCTGTTCTTTGCTTTTATTTTAAAAAGAAGGTTTATTTGATTAGAGAATTAGGAAAAATAACTTTGTATACTGTTAAAAATTTCCCTAGCCCTTATTTTGAGCTGTATTTAATTATTTTAGTAAGTTACAAGTCAGCCTTTAGCTTTAAGAGGGGAGATGGGGGAGAGGCTCATGTTTAGAGCAGACTCCCTCTGCATTTTAATTTTTAATTGTCTTTATGTTCTTACAAACCGTTTTTCAATACAACTTAAAAATTAAAACAGACTATCTTCGGGTGTTGTGAGTAAGCCTCCAAAGTCTGTGATTTGTGCTGCAGTGTAATAAAAAACTTGAAATTAGGAATAACTAGATATTTAGGCAGAACGAACATCAAAACGGACCACTTTTTGGTTTCAGAATATAGATTTTGCTTACCATGAAATAAAAAAATTTCAAATCGAGAATAAGTGGAAATTTTTATGTTATCTTAAGTTTCACATTTTTTAGAATTTTAGTAGATTAAAAATTATGGATACATCTTTGAACGTTTGAACACAATAGAATTTTTTTTATTAATAAAAATTCCAACCAGCTTTTTAAAATTACATTATTTTCTTAATGCTTCAAAAATAAAATATATCGACAAGTTATTTAAGGATTTCAATCGTCTGTGTTTTCATGAAAAATATTTTCGAATTTATTATTTTTACTTGTCTTCGCAGTAAATTATTGGAGGATTTTTTTACTGGTAAAACCTTGGAAATGCTCAGTCTTTAAGAAATTTGGTTGTTCGGTTAAAACCAAAAGAAGTTCCTCCCAAGAAGCACTGTTTCCTGTTAAATCACCATGGGCTATCTCCTTCCAGTGAAAAAAAAAATACAATTAAAAAAATAAATTTTAACTTGAAACAAAATAAGGCTGTATAAAAAAAGACGCAAAAATACTCTATGTGCTCATATAAAGCGCAAAAAAAAACTAGTGATACGGTTTCATATCAAAATATGTAGGCCATATTATATGCATATAGCACCACAAATGTGTTTGGCAGAATCTCTGTCCTTTCAGTCTTTTTCATGAATAGCATAGATGGCGTTCAGTAACTACCATCGATTTTGTTTGTGAATGCTGGAGAGGGGTGATGATAGGGATAATGCGCTTGCATTCATGTACAATAAATTAAGCATTTTGGTCGAAAACATTATCTATCTTAAGAATAGTCATTTTATATAGATTATGTTCCAGAATATAATAAATAAAATAAGTTTGATCAATAAATAAACAATTGAGTAGAGACAAAACTATATTGTCAAAACGAAACAAATTAAAAGTTTAATGCGCGGGGAAAGGTAATATATGTTGAATTTGTAAAGAAAAAATTTTATTTTTAAAAATTTACGTTTAAGAATTCTTGCAATCAACCATTTATTATTGCTTTCTTTCTCACCAACTAAGAAAACGGAAATTAAGAACACTTTCTATTGTGTTTATTTACATTCTCAAACAGAAAATAAAGGCGTACCTACAGGGTCAAGGTTATCCCCCTGTGTTTCACAGATCTCAAAGACTTCTTTTATAACGAATCAAGAAAGAACTAACGAGCAAAACAAGGGTGGCAAAGCTAATAGATGGTGCCACTAAACATTTATTTTCATATAAGGTATTTGAAAGAGAATACCTTCTAATTTTGAAAAGAAAACTCATAGCAAAAATTATAGGTAGAATATTTATCTTGAATCAAATAATTTGTATGAAACAACCATTTAAAGTTCCTTACACATATCCATAACACTTTATATGGACTAAACTGTGATATCTTTAATGTATTACCACAGAGAAGCAAAACAAATTATTAGGAAAAATGTCATGCAAGTCATGTTGTATTCTTGTTACGGAATCAAAATTAGATATAGAAATAACAGAAATACAACATTGGGTAAACAGGAGGGGTTTCCGGCTTCCCTTTCTCGCATATGCTTAAGGAAGTGGCGAAAATAAATAAATAATGATAATAAAACAATTGACAATTGACCTGACACAACAAAGAAGTGCAATTAAAGTACAAACTTTACCAAGAAAATAAAGGGCTGCAACCTATTTTTTCCTCTTTGGCAATGTTATTAAGGAAGGAATTAAAGTATTAGCCTTTTTTCATTTTTTTTCCTTGGCATATTGCAAATTAAACGGCAGCATAAAACCAAAAGAGGATTGGTTGCATCCCGTTCATCACAAAGATTGGGATGCCTCTAGTCCGAAGTTTACTGCTCTTTCTTAGTGATTTTTGTTTCTTAAAGCTTCAAGTATGAATTGATAATACAATATAATTATATATATACCAGAAGGCTATAGAATCTTAGAGCAGGAAGTTGGAAAAGCTGATAAGCAAATAAATAAAAATATATTTATTCACAAACGTGGTTGAAACAATTTACATATTTATTTTTGTACAAAAACCATTGATTCTAGAGAAGTTACTGAACCATTGAGCTAGTGGATACCATTTCATCACTTGCATCACAGGATTGACCAGAATTTCTAAAATTTGTTTCATTCTTATTCTCCTTCTTCGCTTTCATTCTTCGATTTTGAAACCAAATCTTGATTTGCCTTTCTGTCAATTGCAACTTAGAGGATATCTCCATTCGTCGAACTCGGGTTAAGTAACGATTATACAAGAATTCTTTTTCAAGCTCAAGTGTCTGGTACTTCGTATACGTTTGACGTGTCCGTTTTTGGCCAGGCATTGGTATAGTTATTCCTACAAAATTAAAAAAATTAAGTTGTATCATAGATAACTCCTAAAAAAATGGAATGGTCATCAAAAACCTCTTAGATAGATATTTTTGAGCAAATTTTTATGTATTTAGATAGTTTAGGATATTTTACAAGTAAAACATTGAAAATACACTTAGTATTTAAGATTACAAAGACAAAATAAATTTAAGCTCACAGCTTCATACCACATACACAAAATTTTCAATATTTTGGGTGCTAAAAAATCATCTTTGTATAAATCTTTCAGTTCGAGTGTTAACGGTTCAATTTAAAACAAAACATTTTGCTTTTCATAGTTTCAAAAATATAAAAGCAACTGCATGTGTTGAAATTTGGGTTATTAAAGCTCAAAGTAATCGAAGGTTATGACGACATGATCCAAGCAATGAAGGTTGAAACCTCAAGCAGGTGGTTGACAAAGAGGTGCCACTTGAGTGAAGCGACAGCTGCAGGCCCAATTTCCCAGCTAAAGTGACACATCCCAGCCAGTAAAGTAGACCCAATCGAAAATAGGCAAGAAATGGGCTTTTTGCCAGCCAACAGTAAAAAAAACTCTCAGAAACGGGAAGACCGTTTAAATTTAACTTTTAAATACAAACATTTCACTTGTATTAGAATAGTTACAATAAGTAATAAAAACGGCATAATAATCAATTCAATTTGAAAAATAATGAATAAAAATTGACACAAAAAGAGCCGTAACCTCTGTTTTTTTTTCAAGTTGACCATATTATCGTTATTCTAAGGTTGAAGTTTTTTAATTTCTGTTTTTATCTTGTTTTATTTTTTTTAATCTAACTTTGTTAAAATAGTTTCTACACAGTTTTCCCTTTTCACTTATGACATCTACTGTACTTACAGCCCCAATGTTTGAGTACAAGTACTCATTTTCTACTACCTCATCAAAGAAGTCATCATTCCGGGTTGTCTCTCTCCCTTTTTATTTAGTCTGATTCAATAGTGCTGTTTTATTTTGGCGTACAGCGGACGAATTTTCAAAAAAGTATGAATATAGACTATCAAGTGCCAGTCAGGTTTCTTAAGGAACAAGGTAAGTTACCCTAAGGTAACTTACCTACTTACCTTACTTAATTTAGTCTTTAAAATATCAGCATGAGCTAGCCCAACCTTATATTTTTTTCATCAAAGCTAAATTGATTAAACAAATTATCAGACCCTTGTGGTAGATAAAGAGCAACCAGCACTTTCTGTAGTTTGAGAACTTTGAAGGTAGGGGAAGAATTCACTTTTTTGCGTATTCCAGATCTTGGAAACTCAGTAACTAAAATAACAAGTAAAAAATTAATAACTTAAAAGCTTGCATAAATTTAGAAGAGTGGCAAACAGTCTAAATAAAAATACAGTCCATAAGAAATGCACAGTTATTACAGACAGTTTATCCATTAAAACTAAAATGTATAGAGTATTGCATATTAGTACGAAGGCCATCAGCTGTTTGCACGAAGGCCAAGAGTATGAATTGTGGAAAGAAGGGCCCCGAAAAGCATTTTTAAGCCCATATTTGAAACTTTCCATCAGATGTGTCTAAGATTAATATAGATTTAACCTTTGTTACCCCAGATTTAACCTCTGTCATTTGAGCCTCTGTCAATATGGACGAATATTGGAGAAACTGTCCAGTATAGTTGCTGAAGGGATGGAAGCTCTCCACTTATTACAGAAAAATTAGCTTACTGTGACAAATTCTATTACTTTTTGAAAATGCTAATACACTAAATCAGACTCTTTTCTGAAGCATTATTACACAAAAGATAAATTTTCATTTGAAGAGCGATAGTCGAGGAGCGAAAGTTGTGTAGCTAGGAAAGAGAAGTAGGCAAGGGGGCATAAATGCTCTCAAGTTCACCATAGTCTGGGGTGCCATTTAGATTAAGTATATGTCACAATTAAAAAAACAAAAAAAAAAACACTTGTGTTGCTAAGAAGAGAGGGGGTGACTGGCATTGTCCTTGGGTGTTAAGAAACATACCTAAGCACCTGAGGACGTGGTATCTCAACTAATGTTTAAGATAACCTGAATACAGTACTATATATATATATATATATATATATATATATATATATATATATATATATATATATATATATATATATATATATATATATATATATATATATATATATATATATATATATATATATATATATATATATATATATATATATATATATATATATATATATATATATATATATATATATATATATATATATATATATATATATATATATATATATATATATATATATATATATATATATATATATATATATATATATATATATATATATATATATATATATATATATATATATATATATATATATATATATATATATATATATATATATATATATATATATATATATATATATATATATATATATATATATATATATATATATATATATATATATATATATATATATATATATATATATATATATATATATATATATATATATATATGTGTGTGTGTGTGTGTGTGTGTGTGTGTGTGTGTGTGTGTGTGTGTGTGTGTGTGTGTGTGTGTGTGTGTGTGTGTGTGTGTGTGTGTGTGTGTGTGTGTGTATATATATATATATATATATATATGTATTTAAATATATGTATTTAATATATGTATTTAAATGGGGTGTGATGTCGACACAAATTGCAATCACCTGTTTAACAAGTCAAAACTATTGGGGAGGTGCTGGCGTTTCTATTTTCTTGTTTTTGTTTTTCCCCCGGGGTTGGTCGTAACGAAGTATTGGTCGTAGATTGCTAATTCAAACAGACAGTGCCATAAGAAATTACTGATTTCTGCCACTTTGTGTCGCATAACTTTTGACCCAAATTGGTATCGCATGAAAATTTTGAAATTGCCAATCAGTTTAGAATTATTGACAAGGTATATATGCTGCCTAAAATTTTCAGTTTTCACCAAAAACTGCCGGTTTCTGGCATTTTTGCCAAAAATAATGTTTAGCCCAAACAGTGCCATGATGCTGTAAAAATAAATTAGAGCTACATGAATACCCTCCCAGTTTGAGGGTTCAAGCTGCCTCATAGTGCCGCATTCGTCCCCAAACGTGTGCTAAGTCCATATAAAATAAAGGTATATACAATGTCACTAACGCTTATACCGTAGTGTATTAGCCTATACCAGCAATTGGGAGAAAGCTGAAGGTCATTGTTGGAGGAGGGGCTCAAACCCTAAAAGGAGAGTTTCCCAACTTTTTGTCAAAGGTTTTTCCGATCAACGTGAAGAGTCGGTTCATCCTAGATTTCCAGTCATTTGGAATAATACATCTGAACCAAGCATGTAATATAACCGCTAAGGGGTGAATGGGTCTCCTATTTTTGCAGAAATTTCTTTAGTGTGAATTAAAATTACATTTACACAATCCTAATAAGTGATTTTCCGTGCAAATTAACGTCCATTGAACTCAACCACTATTCAACTCGACCTTATTTGACAAAATTGCTGTGGTTGACCGTGTGTAAAGGAAGCATGCTAATAAATTAGAAATAGCACCATTAGATTCCTTATTTTATGCTCTTTCCAAATATCTTGGTCCCTTTTCTTACAATGCACCACCTGCCCCACCCCCCTTGATGGTCCCAGATTTAGCCCCAAAAATATATTTTTCGTTGTTTTGCATCTCTTGACACATATGTCTTCTTTGCTTATTGGTTTTCTAGCAGTCTTGACCCTTCGACAAGCTTCTCACCAAGATCTCTCAATACAGTTGCTGGATAAAAATATTACTTGAACTGATTTGAAGATGTGGCAACAACGGACAGAAACAGGACAATTTGATTAATAGCAACATGGTGCAATTAAAATATAAAAACCTTCATTGTTTTTTGT
Source organism: Artemia sp. Qi Xiang Cuo (assembly GCF_049724085.1). Taxonomy (NCBI): domain Eukaryota; kingdom Metazoa; phylum Arthropoda; class Branchiopoda; order Anostraca; family Artemiidae; genus Artemia; species Artemia sp. Qi Xiang Cuo. Next base: position 24,141,834 of record NC_142808.1, on the reverse strand, counting down.
TTTCTTTTAGTTTTTATGTGTCATAGGGTTGTATATGACACCACAGGAAATGTATGGGGTTCATTTTCAAAAAGCAATCAGGATATATAGAAAGAGTATAAAATAAAGAATATAATGGCACTACTTTTATCTTATTACCATGTTTGCTTTAGACGTGAGCTACGGCAGCTTTTTTAGCCTCCATTCAACCTAACTTGATATAACCTAACCTATGACAAGGGTTGAGTTGATTGAGAGTAGAGTTGCATGGGGGTTGAATTAGATAGGGTTTGGGTAAAGAGGGGGGGGTAAACTGCATAAGGGTTTCAGGCAAGTGGGATTGAGCTGAATTAAGGTTGAGTTGAATGAGGGTTGGCTTGTACGAGGGTTAAGCTACATGGGATAAATTTAGTGGTGTTATCTGAAAAGGGGGTTGAGTTACACGGGAACAAAAAAAACTAACATTTAGACTTAAAAATTCTTGCGTATTTGGAATCATTACGTAATACAGTTACTTTTATTAATTAATTGCTATCAAAATTGTGTTTCTAAAGTAATTTTACCTTCTGCCATTAATTATTCTTTATTGGTAGTTGATGGTCGTGAGCTGCCTGGCATTCCATTCAAATAGAGTGATTTTACATGGTAAATACTCCTCCGTATGAATCTGCAGGACCTTTAACTAAAAATTCAAAGAGTAGATCCTAAAAATGCATCCTTTTAGAATTCACTCACCTCTTCCTACGACAAAAGGATAAACTAATACCCAACCCTCCACCTCTCCTCTCCTTCAAAGTTAGAGTGCAGCTACATATTTGTAGGCCTAGTCTTTTCATTGTTAGTAATACCGCACACGCAGTCTATATACTAACAATCTATTTTGAACGGCTTGTACATCAAACAGTTCGTGGTAACAAACTGTAAGTAAGGAGTGACGCAACTCAATAGTAGCCAAAACTCTAAAAAACGGAATTTAGATATCAATAGATATATCAAAAGAATTGGCTTGTTATGCTGATTCCAAATATATCAGAATAAGTTTAGTGTTGCCCATCAAAGGTTACGAGTCTGAGAAAATTTGCTTGATCAAACAGTTCGTGGTAACGAACTGTAAGTAAGGAGCGACCCGGCTCAATGGTAACCGAAACACTAAAAAACGGAATTTTGATACAAATAAATACATCAAAAGAAACGGATTGTTATGCTGATTTTAAATACATAAGTTTCATCAAGTTTAGTTATACCCAAAAATTACGCGCCTGAGAAAATTTGGCTGATTTTAGAAAAAAGGGGGAAAGACCCCCTAAAAGTTATAGAACCTTAATGAAATCACACCATCATATTCAGCGTATCAGAGGACCCTACTGTAGAGGTTTCAAGCATCTATCTACAAAAAGAATTTTCCATTTTTTGCCAGAAGAAAGATGCCGGATGCGTGTTTATTTGTTTTTTTTTTCCCAGGGGTGATCGTATCAACCCAGTGGTCCTAGAATATCGTGGGAGGGCTCATTGGAACGGAAATTAAAAGTTCTAGTGCCCTTCTTAAGTGACCAAAAAAATGGAGGGCAACTAGGCCCTCTCCCACGCTCATTTCTTTCCCAAAGTCACCCGATCAAAATTTTGAGATAGTCATTTTGTTCAGCATGGTTGAAAATACGATAACTATGTCTTTTAGGATAACTTAATCCCCCGAAATCCCCGGGGGAAGGGCTGAAAATTATGAACTTTACCCAATGTTAACATATAGTATTGGTTATTGGGAAGTATACAGACGATTTCAGGAAGGATCTTTTCTGGTAGGGGGGGGAGGGGTGGGTTGGGGGTTATGTGGGAGGATCTTTCCATGAAGGGAGTTTTCATGGGGGAAGGGACATTGTTATGAAGGGGGCGCCTGATTTCCCAGCATTGTTTAAAAAAAGATCAGAAATTAAAAAAAGAAACAGTTTTTCAACTGAAAGTAAGGAGCAACATCAAAACTTCAAACGAACAGAAAATATTACGTATATGATTGGGTTCATCCGCTAGTCAATACCTCGCTCTTAGAGCCGATTTTTTTTAGCGTGTTCATTAGAGCTTTTTATTCTAAATAACGGCCTCTGTGATTAAGTGGTCATTTTTAAAGAAATGGAACAAAATTCGAACTTTAGCTTAAAGAGCGAGGTATTGACTAGGGGGCGAACCCCCTAATATACGTATACAAATATATGAATATAGAAGTTCGTTACGTAAGTTAATTTGTAAGTTACGTATATTTATTACTAATAAAACGTTCGTAAATAAAATTAAACAACTTTTGAGAAAGCCATTTAACCAAGAAAGTCAAATTAATATGCAAATTTTGTTTTAATTATTCATTTACAGTGAGCCAAAGTCAAAACCTGCATTAATTCAAAAACGTTCAAAAATTAAATAAAAAAACAAGTTTTTTTTAACCGAAAGTAAGGAGCAACATAAAAACTTAAAACGAGCAAAATTATTCCGTATATGAAAGGGGCTGTCTCCTCCTCTACGCCTCGCTCTTTACGCTAAATTTGACTTTCTCACAACTCTTTTTTTTAAACAATAAAAGACTTTAGCGTAAAGAGCGAGGCGTTAAGGAGGGGACAGCCCCTTTCATATACGGAATAATTTCTGGTCGTTTTTAGTTTTAACGTCGTTCCTTAATTTCAGTTAAAAAAAACTTGTTTTTTTTATTTAATTTTCAAAAAAAGGGGGAAATTAAAGTTATCAAAGAACTTTATATTGATTTTTCCAGTCTAAGGGGCTGTAATTCTGCGCAGTGGCTTATTCGCTCCTAAAGATACATAGAGTCCATTCAAAATAAATGGTTAATATACATGTGGTTTTTAAGCTTCGTTTAAATAAATTGATTCGTTTGAGATTTGATAGGATTATGTAGGCTACCTTGGCGCGTAATTGTGCATCAGCCGCCATTATGGAGGAGGGCTGGTGGATCTTTGCGTATATTGGGTAGTGTGTTTAAAATCCGATAAGTGACCTCTTATGCCAAAATTTACACGCTCTCCGTGGCCCTTGAGATAAGTATAAAAATAGGTTTGGGAAGTGGAGTAGAAATTCAACTCTAATTCTTCTTGATTCTTGTGAATGTTTTTCACTATGCTTGCAATGGGGATAATTAAAGGCGATACTACTCCTTTATTTGCACACAATATTTCTCTGTGCAACATAAAATATAGTAATCCCATGCTTGCTTCAGAGAAGATCACAAACTGCATCTTGAGCGGTGTCAGGTAATTTCCGCGGGAGGGATGAAGAGATCATCTTGAAAACCGTAGAAATGACAACCCTATAACACTTTTTTTTTGTATTTCAGACCTCTTCTAATAAACATATGCATCGGTGTATTTCGTAGGGATATTATCATTCTCAAAGTATTGTTATGCAAATTTTAAACATGGTTGTAAAAACGGGGGTTGAAGGAGGGAGTCAATTTTGAGAACTAGAAACATAGTTTTGATTACATTACATGCAACAAAATTATGCTAAAGTTATACTTTTTGTCCCATTTCATTAAGAACAACTGGTTGAACATAAGATTTGTTGATATGGTATAAGAAGGACTTAAAGCACTATTAAACTTTAGTACAAGAACGGGGAGGGTTAAGGATGGGGAAGCCCCCCTCATATACAGAACAATTTCTGTTCATTTTAAGTTTTAGTGTCTTTTAAGTTTTAATTTGTATAATTTTTTAGTTTACATAAAAAAGAAGTGAAGTCCTTAGGCCCCGAATAATTGATTCATATAAAATTCATGTGTGATTAAAATTCTAAAAAGGTAAAACATAGTTATCTTTCTAATACAATTCACTAATATACTTTTCTTTTGATGTTATTCGTTAGCATAAATTGGGGGGTGTTTTCCAAAATGATGTTTGTTAACCTCAAAATATTGTTAACTAAAATATCTGCAAGGCGGAGATTTAAATAGCAGAACATAATTCTTTCAATTGTTTATTTATGAGTTATTTCTATATAAATGAGCAATTCTTCATATTTTTAGGTCCTTGCCCCAGGGACTTTGCGGGTTCTACTACCTTTGAAGATATTCCTTTATATTTTGACTTTTCTGATTAAATGGCTACCTTGAAATTTTGACATAACGTAATGGTTGATCGCAATGGGCTGGGGGGGGGGTGGCCATTGATATTGCAGGGGGCAGTAAAAATTTTCTGGAAATAAATTAGAAATCAAAGGAGGGGTTATCAAGCCCCATTTTGTTTTAGACAGTATCCCATGTTCATAAATATTTCCATTCCTCAACAAAATAAATTCACAGACACACTTATACACCCCCCACTGAGATATATGAAACAGAGCAATGATCTAATAATCGTCCTGAAAAATCATTTTGGGCTCTTAACTTTGAAAGCTATACGACAGTTGTAAATCAGCATTTATCTGAAGACTTTTATTTGTTTGTGATAGCCATGTCATAAATTCTTCAGTGCTTAGAAATCCGCCTTTGAGAAAATTCAGGTAGTCTTTCAAAACGGAAGCTAAAAGATATTGCTACTCGGCTTTGCCGACCCCCTAACGAATATGCAGCTATTTGAAGAATGTTACCTTTTATGCAGCTATTATATCGAAAAAACATTTCTATTATTAAAATATAACAGACTTCATCTAATTTAATTAATTTTTCAGAAAATTTGTGCTTAAGGTATATGGAGACTTTGTTATTTTATTTAACATAAACCTATCCTAAAATTTCTGACTATATGTAAAAAAATGGACAAGAGTGACATATTACTATCTACAATACATCCAAAACAGCAGAAAACAAAACCAGGGTCGAATCCAAAATTTCTTTTCAGGGGAGGGGCTAGAAAAGGAATGTTTTTTCGATGGATTTACAAAACAAAGCTAAAAACGCATAAAAAATTTGTTTATATTCATTTTGTTACGTTTTTACGAGTCACAAAGCATTTTTGAGAGGGGGGGAGGGTTCAATCTCCCTAGCTCCCCTGGATCTGGGCTTGAACAAAGCCATGGTCAATAAAGGGCAATATCTAAGATTGATAATTAGCATTCAATGCTGATGTTTCATACTACTCTAATTACAACCACTAGTGTATAACCAATAATATTAAGAATTAAATTGTTCAGAATGTTGTATTTCAATTTACACATCGTGATTAATTTGTAAAGAAATTTATCTTTTTTACAAAGTTTCCAATGTTATAATGTAATTAGAAGAAAATGATGCCGAAGCAGAAAATAGTAACTTGTAATCCCCTTCCCAAAGATATGATCCCCAGAAAGACGAAAGTTTACTGCATCTAAATAGGACACATTAAAGCTCCTCATCGGAGGGACTGCGTATTGGGTAAGTTATACTGCACCCCTGGCCCTTTGTACGTGTCTAATTACTTTCTCTTAATGCTGGTGGACATTTGTCCTGTTCTTACAACCATAAATTTTAATGCTATTCTGCATGTTCTGCATATTTTTGTGCCTTTTCCTTTGAAATGAGCGAAAAGAATAAACAAAGCACTAAAAAAATACCTTTTAATATTACTATTTCAAGGTTTTTGTTCATTAACGGATCATTTAATTTTTGACATTAGATATAATATTTTAGGTACTATCCCGTTATGTGGGCCTCTCGGGTTAATCACTATAGAGTAGGCAATGATAAAACCCGCTTTTGAGGTCTTAACTGTTATAGAGTAGGCAATGAAAGCAAGGTTTTCATTGCGTATACGATATTAAACTGTCGTTTTTTGGGGTTTAGGGGGGGGGAGGTACCTAGGTTAGGTTACGTATTTAATATATGCAATGCTTTACCCCCCACCCCACCCCCGCTAATCTGCAAATGTATAGCCCAAATTTGTTTCTAAACTATTATATATTCATCCTATTTTATTTTATTTCATTAGCATTAACCAAACTTGACTTTTTAGAGAGACCCGCATAATGGAATAGTACCATATTTTAAATGTTCACATAGCTTTTACTAAACGTAAACAAAGTCTACTAGCTGTGGATACTCGATAACTTAAGAGTGTACGAAATGAGTCGATTAAAAAAATCTCCTTGACATTAAGTATATTTTGCAAGGAAATAACCTTGAATATCCGAGAATATATGTAAATTTTTATGCAAAATTTCTCTTACTAATGCTGCATTTTCATTACTCTAGCATCAGGTGAAAAGGAAACTAATTAAAATTATTATTCTACGCCATATATAATTCATTAAATGTCCTTTTTTCCAAGAAAGATTCCTGATATTTACGCTCTTTCAAGTTGAAGACCTGCCTTCAATGATTTTTCACCTTAGTTTGGCCTGTGCCCCCCTAATTTGTTGGGCATCCTCCCTCTATATTTTACTAACTGCCGTTTTTGGGATATTTTCATTGAAAATACTTTTTTTTAGTTTCAATTACTTTCTTTTAATGGCGAATTTGCAGCTAGCTATTGAAAAATACATTTCCCCCAGTTTCAGATACACTTGAATTTAACTTTTTTGAAATTCATGAAACGAGTTTGATGCCTGTTTATTTTTTTCCAATAAGGTTCCCAATCTGGAATACTGCAGTCAAGGATGGGGCCCAATTTCTTATGTGGTTTCTTTGCCAGATATCAAAATGGCTCCAAATTATAGCTTAAATTATATTCAAGCTTCAAATTATCTTGTATTTAATTATATTTAATCAAGATTTAATTGTAATTTAAATTATAATTATAATTTAATTATATTTATAATGTTTCCAAATTATTTCTTATTTTGCTATCACAGATAATTATCTTGTGACTGAAATTATGATCTCCGTTTGGACATATATTAGTATATTACCAATATTCCGTACTGTACCCTTCTGGATTTTTTTTCTTCAGAAAACCAAAATTATTTTTCAAAAACAGTACTCCTAAAAATAATGACTTTTGAATTGTTTGTCAGTATTATATAGCACTATATTTTTTGAAAGGAAAAAATTTCATGTTTGACTTTACGAATTTTACTGGACATTGGTAAAGGTTGTCGATTTCCCTATGGCACAGAACTACACCCTCGGCACTCCAGATGTTGACTTACTACTTTCCAGGTCTTGAGGTCTTGAAGTCTGATTTTCTCAGAAGCTTGGTCTTGGAGGCTGAACAATTCAGCCTCAAGGATGTATTCCTTAGATCCCAAATTCAACAGCCCCTTTCTAAAATGTAGCTTTGAAATTTTAATTTTTACTTTTCATGACATGAACTACTGTTTGATGCTAATTAACTGTAGAAAAATTTGAATTTTGAACAAACATATTTTTGAATGAAAAACTATTTTTACTTTTTGAAGAAAAAGTTCAAGCGGTTATAGCCCGTGACTTTGGAAGCATATTTAAAGCTAGCTAACCGAATATTAAAAAATAACAGCTAACTGTCAAATAAATGGAATAAATCTAACGTTTTCACTGTTCTGAGATATAGTAAGTAACGTTTTCCACCAAAATCGTAAGCAAAAAAAAACTCGCGAGCGGAAGCTCAAAATCAGAAATTCAAATGTCAATCTTCTCTTTACAGAATTTATTGCTGTATTATGCTTATCAACCGAGAAAAAAATCTGAAAATTAAATTTCGAACAGCTGCTTTCAGAAAAAAAGTTTATTCTCAGGGATTTTTAGGAAACTAAAGTTGAAAGCTTGCAGCACAAGAACCGGGGCAAATATTTCGAAACAACGTTTAAGTCATCAGGAACTGTTCCAGAGATGGAGTAGTTTTAATGGTTATCCAGAATCAAAAGGGAAAATTTGAACCAACGAGCTATGTTCGATGTATTTTATCTTAGCCCATGGATAGATATCTATTATGGATATTTAGATACATTTTAAAAGTAAACAATACAAGAGATTAAGAAGGTTGCGGATCGTTTCCTGCTCGAATGTACTTGTAGCGAAATCCCTAAGAAGAAATAGTGCAAAGTGACATCCCAAAAATTACTATTACCCTTTACAGTATTTCAAGGTCGTATACAGAGGGGGGGGGGAGGGGGTTTGAATCCCCATCCCAAATGTTTGTCTGACTCGTGAAAACGTAACAAAAATGAATATAAACAATTTTTTTATGCGTCTTTTAAAGTTTTTTTCTTAGCACCCCTCCTGAAAAAATCCTTTTGTACCCCCCCCCCCGGAAAAAATTCCTGGATATGGCCTTGTAGCATTTGCAAAAAATATTGTCAGGTTTTTCCAGACGACAAAATATTAAGCCCAAGAACCAGGGCCGTATCCAGGATCTTTTTTCGGGGGAGGGGGGGGGGGGTGTTAGGTTACAAAATAATTTTCCCAGGAGGGGGAAGGGTTACAAGAAAAACTTTGAAAATGTGTTCTATTCATTTTGTTACGTTTTTTGCGAGTCAAACAAAGATTTCAGGGGGGGGGGGGGGAAAACTCTTATCTCTCCCCCCCCCGGATACTGTCTTGCCAAGAACGTATCCAGGATTTTCTTCGGGAGATGGGTTTACAGAAAAATATTAAAAACGCATCAAATTTTGTTAATACTTATTTTTGTTGCGTTTTTATGAGTCGGACAAACATTTCGAAAGAAGAAGTTCCAACCCCCCCCTCCGCAGGGATACGGCCTTGATTAAACCCAATGTCAATATTTCAGTTCACCCTTTTAATTTAATATAAAAGGGTGATATATGTTTTTAGATATAAGTTGCTAGATTTTTAGGTTCCTCATGTATTTTCTCGTATTTTCAAAAAACTCATCTGTTCTTTAGTCCTGATAAACTTTCTCACCCAAAACCCGAATAATTACTTACCAATTATGATTTAAGCAATGAACTAGATGGACCTTCTACTGAAAGCCCAAACTGTATGCTACATATTATTTCACAAGGCTGAAATACTGGTAAAATATTGATCGTGTTAAGTCTGCGTGAGGGATGAACTGATGCGTGAACATAGCGCATTAATCAGACTAAAGCTCGTGCGCAAGTTTAACAACCTATATCATACAATACTTCATTAATACTCAATGTAATTTGAATAGCTGCAATTTCAAAGGTTGCATCAAGCTTTAAGATAAATATTAATAACAGACGAAGAATGCAAATAAAAAATTCACCGATAATATTTAAATGTGATGTTAATTGCTAGAGGGCTTTCGAAAGTCAATAATGAATAATGTGGCAGATGGGCTCTTAGCTCCTCCCTATATCTTTGTAAGCGTGGAGCCGTAATGGCGGACGCGTCGTAATAATGAGACATGCGCATCCGAAACTAATTTTGCGTTTCATGCAGATCTGGCTCTTGCCTGACTGTCAGAATTAGCTGTCTGTCCTGATTCCCATCAGTTTTTTTGCTCGCAATCATGCATCAAGGTATGGCAAAAAGAAACCATGTAGGTTAAATTTTTGCCAAAAAAGTCAAATAGGAAAAAAAAAACACAGACTAATTGCCTATTCATGCATTTTTTTCCAATCTGTAAGATTTTAAGAAATCAAAATATATTCGCTGATAAGGCTTTCAGATAATTGAAGGTTTGAATTTACTGTGTTATGTGAAAAATAATGATAGATATAGAGCTTCAAATTTAGAAAAAGAGAAAAACAGATGTTTAGGGGTTTCTCATACTTCAGCAGTTGATACAGCAGTGATTAGCCACGAAACTCAAAACAATGTATACATGGAACTAAAAATATGTATAGATGAAATTAAAAAAAAAATGTATAAATGAAAATGTATAGAATTCAAGAAAATGTATTGTGTATCGAATACAAAAAGGCCTAATGTGCTATGATTTTGGATGGCCGAGTAAACCATCCAAAATCAAGATAGATACTTTTTACCAGTCAAAAAATTACGTATTAACACCTTTGGCTAATACTTCAATTCTTGGCACTGAGGAGTGGAAGACTGGCTGGAAGTACACCCGGGCTCACCCACAAAAAGGGAATAGATAGAGTATTTGGGCCTAATTACTCCACTGGAATATCAGAAATCCAGTTACAAAAATGCTGGGGACTAAAACTGTAGAAAAGTTGGTAATGGGCAAAGGGGTATGCGCACAAAGAACGCTTTCTAATTAGCTGGTCAACTGTTCCCTTATAATTTATTTTCTTTCCCTTTTTCTTACAAGTTAAAATGATTTTTGTATTTGTTTATATTGATTCTAGCAAAGAACGAATGGTCGTGAAATATGAAAAAAGGAACTGTCTCGTTCAGAATAAGATATATGTACCGCATAATTTACTCATACTCAAGGCCATGGGTAGCTAGTCTGCTTGGTGCCTTAACCCCAGTACGAGAACATAGGGACATAGCATAGAACATATTTGCGTGGGGGTGAAGAACTGTTGGGTCAGGTTCCCCCTCAAATTTTTTTCAGTTTTCTCACATTTCTCAAACATGGACTCCGAATTAAGTTTCTGCGCAAATTTCTGGTTGTCTATGGACATCATAACTTGCCCCAACTTTTTTTGCTCACAAAAGTTTCCAGCTCTAGAATTTTCCCTCAAATTATTGTTTAGATTATAATTAAAACTTGTCTTCTGCTGTTTGATGAATTTATCCCCCTCCCCCCAAAATAAAATCCTGTGCAGCGGCTGCGGCTATGCGGCATGTGCAGCGGCTTGATACAAAAAGGACGGTATGATTGATTTACAGTTGTAAATTTTGGAGTCTTTGCAGTCTTTGACCAAAAGTTAATAATTTATTTCCAACCTAATTCGAGGGGTGATTTGTAATTAAAAGTTAAATTTTGCAAATTCTTCTAGGCAATCATTTTTCCTTCAATGTTTCTCACCTGTTTTTCTCACCAGCCTTTAAATCACAACCCATCTAAAACAATTCAAAATGAAAAGATTTGGCAGCTCTTTGCATTAATTTTTTTGCTTCATTTTGAAGACAGAAGATCTTAATTGGTGAAATTAATCAAAGCCCTCATTGTAATGAAAATTAAGTAAAGAATGACCCGTGTAAATAGTAGCAAGAAGAAAGAATTTACTTTTAAGCTGATTCCAAATATCTAAAATTTAATAACTTTAAAGCAGTGGCAGATCCGGGGGGGGGGCAAGGGGGCGCCCCCTAACGTACTATAAAGTAGTGTAATTTACTTAATTAACGCAATTTTGCGTTAATTAAACTTGCTCCTAACGCAAGTTTATCGGATCAACCTATTTTGCGCCCCCCCCCTAAAAAAGTCCTGAATCCGCACTTGCTTTAAAGTTCTGTATCATTAAAAGAAGAAAATTTGTATCATTAAAAAGAATAATAATAGACAACGTTTATTACGAATACGTATAAGTTTATGAATACGTTTATTACGAAAACGTTTATTACGAATACGTAGGGAAGGAGAAAGTTTTTTTTCCAATAAAGATTCAAAGAAAAGGTATTTTGAAAATCTATGAGGGTAGCAATTTCCTTGTTTTCAATAAAAAAAAACCTCAAAGTTCATTTTTTTTAATTTAGGGGGATGATCGCCCCCAGCCCTGGATCAATACTCCTGAAAAGGGATGAACAGCTAGATAAAGGGGTGAAATATTGATTAAAAAGGTTATACCATCGAATTCAAAACCGAATTTAAACTCAGAATTTAAAACCGAAGATAGGGCTCTCAGCCTATGGAAAAACAGAATTCCATATTTTTCCAGAAAAAAACAGTCATAACTTGATGCACTTTCTAAAAGAGTGTTCATATAGAGCCTATGGGCGTACAGTATCAGGAGTTTATTTATTAGAATGGAAAATCCAAAGTTTTTTTTTATCTTTTTTAAATGACAAAAATGATTTCATCGAAAAAGTTAATTTTAGCCCAAACATTGCCACCATGCCATTGAATGAAAATTCTGAGGGCTAATTGGTTTTAAATCATCAAAAATTGATACTTAAAAATGTTTTTTATGTTTGAGTAGCGAATTCATAACTGAACATGTAAAAATGAGCAACTAATATTTTTAGAACAGATATATAGAAAACATAATTATTTGCTTTTTTACTGGCTTGATTCATTTCAGACTGCAGCCGTTTATATACATCCGTGAACAGAACCATACTCGCTGAAAAGGACAGGTGGGCTATTTATTGAGGGAAGGACCCAAGAAGCCTCAAAAAGTCTCTTTCTATTTCCAAATTGTTTTTCTTCCCTTGAGAGGCTGTCCTGACAGTGGCTGATCCTAGAGAGGGGGGGGCTTCTTTGGTGTGAGTGGAATTTACCCCACTTCAGTTTTTACACAAATGTATACGTAACTGTTGAGCAAAGTCAGATTCATACAAGTCATAACCATTTCATTAATGGCCATCTAAAATTGAAACGATACACCTCTAAATGAATCCTTTCATTTTTGATGCATTGTTACGCACTTCCTAAATATTAGTGTAAAGAGCGGTAGGTTCAGGGGTAGCCGACCCGCCTTATATTTGGGAAAATTCTGAATATGATATTAAAAAAAAACGAAAAAAAAACAAAAAAACGAATGAAAGTATAAGGGAATGTAAAATTTTAAACGACTAGAAATTCCAAAACACCAAACACCCGCATTTTATACAAAAGTTTGACCTTTTTCTTGATACTTCAGGATTTAGAATTCAAATACAACAGTATTGTCACAATAAATTTAACATTTTGTTTCAGAGCTTCGAGGATGAAAGTGGCCATGTAGTAGTTTTTGCTTTAAGCAACTAAATTTTTAGTTTATTGCTATGGTAAACGGCCAGTAAGTAAAATACTTCCAGGTCCAAATTTACTACATTTATTTCATTCCGAAATGTTATTGCAACAGCACTAATCAAACTTTGGTGTTAGAAGCAGAGGTAGAAGAAGGGCAGCAGCACCTTCCCCTCGTATATACAGAATAAGTTCTTCTTTTTGAAAAGTTGGAGTTTATTTGGAATAGAATCTTATTGAAAAACTTGTCTGCTTATATCTAGACATCTCGAAAAAAAAATAGTTGATGCTAAATCTGTTATTGTATCTGAAGTCATTTAAGACACCAACTCTTACTAAAATGTTTAAAGCATTCGTGAATTAATAAAAGTGATAATACTTTTTGGACTAGAACTAAAAAATGAGAAAAGGGCTAATTGACACATTTAAAAAATTAATTGGATTATTGGGTAAACTAAACAGAATTTTGGTTCTTTCCTTGTCTTACAGGCTATTTATATTGGGTCAAAAACTCACTTAAGTTACAATTCTTAGTTGTGAAATGCCCCCCTTTTCGCAAATATCACAATTTGTCTTAAGCTGATTAAATAAAACGTATAAATTTAATTCTTTTTTTATTTATTTTAAAAACACTAAAAAAATAGTTTTACTCTTGAAACTTAATAGGATAAAGCCTTATTTGCAGTTGTATAGAGTAAATGCATTGAGCAATTATTACAGTTTTGGCTCGAAAACTGTGAAGGATAATTGTTCTAGTAAAGGTTTTTCGCTGAACGTCTTGCATTTTTATGGAATAGCCACGATTTATTTGTTGAAAAACAGGAATAATAAATGTCTTTCTTCGAAAACTTTATAATATAGAAAGTTTCTCAAAATATTTTTTTTAAGTGTTTCGCTTCTATTTAGGATAAATATACTTCATTTGTTGAAAATAGTGAGAATAATAGCTTTTTCTCGAAACTTTCATAGGATAAAGGTTTAATGTAAAGGTATTTAGATGATTTTCAATTTATATATATTACATTCACTTTATTTTTTTTTTTTTTTAAAGAGCTACAGTAACATTCTCACTTCCAAGAAGTTGTGAATAAAATTTCCCCTTAATAAGAAAGGTGACAAGAGTAAGTGTAGTAATTTTAAAGCCATATTAGCTTGGTTTCCGTAGAAAGCATTTTACTTGGCATAATTACACTTGTTAGACTAAAAGACGATGTAGCTAAATCTTAAGAGAAGAACAGCATGTAAGAAGGGGGGAGGACGCAGTTGTATAGAGTAAATGCATTGAGCAATTATTACAGTTTTGGCTCGAAAACTGTGAAGGATAATTGTTCTAGTAAAGGTTTTTCGCTGAACGTCTTGCATTTTTATGGAATAGCCACGATTTATTTGTTGAAAAACAGGAATAATAAATGTCTTTCTTCGAAAACTTTATAATATAGAAAGTTTCTCAAAATATTTTTTTTAAGTGTTTCGCTTCTATTTAGGATAAATATACTTCATTTGTTGAAAATAGTGAGAATAATAGCTTTTTCTCGAAACTTTCATAGGATAAAGGTTTAATGTAAAGGTATTTAGATGATTTTCAAGTTATATAGATTACATTCACTTTATTTTATTTTTTTTTAAAGAGCTACAGTAACATTCTCACTTCCAAGAAGTTGTGAATAAAATTTCCCCTTAATAAGAAAGGTGACAAGAGTAAGTGTAGTAATTTTAAAGCCATATTAGCTTGGTTTCCGTAGAAAGCATTTTACTTGGCATAATTACACTTGTTAGACTAAAAGACGATGTAGCTAAATCTTAAGAGAAGAACAGCATGTAAGAAGGGGGGAGGACGCGTCCACCCTTTTTTCACTCTTATATTATTAGTTCATAAGTTTCTGAATCATCAGACCCAATTTATCCTCACAAAATCAAACAGTTCGTGGTAACGAACTGTTTAAGGAGTGACCCGGCTCAATAGTAACCAAAACTCTAAGAAACAAAATTTTGATACCTATAGATACATAAAAAAAATCGAGTTGTTATGCTGATTTCAAATATATAAGCTTCATCGAGTTTAGTCTTACCGATCAAAAGTTACAAGCCTGGAAAAGGGAAAAAAAACCCTTAAAAGTGATAGAATCTTAATGAAAATCACACCATCAGATTCAACGTATCAGAAGACTCTACTGTAGAGGTTTCAAGCTCCTATCTGCAAAAATGTTGAATTTTGTGTCTTGTTTTTGCCAGAAGAAAGATCACGGATGCGTGTTTATTTGTTTTTTTGTTTTTTTTTCCCCATGTGTGATCGTATCGGTCCTGTGGTTCTAAAATATCCTGATAGGGTTCATTCGAATAGAAATTAGAAGTTCTAGTGCACTTTTTAATTGACAAAAAATTGGAGGGCAACTAGACCCCCTCCCACGCTCGTTTTTTTCCGGAAGTCACCTGATCAAAATTTTGAGATAGCCATTCTGTTCAGCATATTCGAAAATCTAATAAGTATATCTTTGAGGATAACTTCATCCCCCACAGTTCCCGGGGGAAGGGCTGCAATTTATGAACTTTGCCCATTGTTTACATATAGTATTGTTTATTGGGAAGTATACAGACGTTTTCGGGAGGGATTTTTTCTCCTCGGGAGGGGGATTGGAGGAGGGGGTTACGTGGCAGGATCTTTCCATGGAGGATGTTTTTATGGTAGAGGGGTCATTTCTATTAGGGGGGTGTCGGATTTCCCAGCATTATTTAAAAAACGATCAAAAATTAAATAAAAAAAAACAAGTTTTTTCAACTGAAAGTAAGGAGCAACATTAAAACTTAAAACGAATAAAAATTATTACGTATATGAGGGGCTTCAACCCCTAGTCAATATCTCACTCGTTACACTAAAGTTTTTTTTAGTACTTTCAAAAGAGCTATCTATTCTACTTAAACGGCAGTTGTGATTCAAGGATATGTGATTGGAACAAAATCTAAACTTTAACGTACAGAGCGAAGTATTGACTAGGGGGCGAACCCCCTCATATACGTAATAATTTCTGTTTGTTTTGAGTTTTAATGTTGCTCCTTACTTGCAGTTGAAAAACATGTTTTTTTTATTTAATATAGATTAAGATGAGACATTTCATTTAGCCGATAGCTTTATTGAAGTACCTATCCTTGTGTCTTATACCAGATAAGGGAATTAAAGTGATTAATAATATGTCTTAGAATAACTGACTGTTATAAACACATATATAATCATGATTGTCATGAAAATAGTAAGGGACAAACTCTCACCTATAATAACTGAAATAAAAAACAAAAAACAAATGCAATATTAAATGAAATATAAAAATTGAAATCTATTCAGTTACTATGGGCCTGAGTTCGTTCTTTAGTGTAATAAGCAATTTCATTATTTTTCAAGTCCATGGATTTTCCTTGCTGTTCAAGCCAAAGGGCTGTAATTTTCCTTTATAGGGGTTTTAGACAAGACTTTTCTAATGGTCTACTTTGTAACTCAATCTTGCATTTTTTGTAGAATTTATTGGCTCTTTTATTTCTTAGTATGGGACATGATCGTCTCTTACTAGGTTGCTAGCTACCGCTGCAACCCGGATTCAATTACTATGAGCTAGCGTTCGTTCTTTATTATAATTAAGTAAAAAAAACAAGTTTTTTTAACTGAAAG
The DNA here is from genome assembly GCF_049724085.1 of Artemia sp. Qi Xiang Cuo. Lineage (NCBI taxonomy): Eukaryota > Metazoa > Arthropoda > Branchiopoda > Anostraca > Artemiidae > Artemia > Artemia sp. Qi Xiang Cuo. The sequence goes on along the minus strand of NC_142808.1, from coordinate 24,125,577 downwards.
TAAGGAACGACGTTAAAACTTAAAACGAACAGAAATTATTCCTTATATGAAGGGGGCTGTCCCCTCCTCAACGCCTCGCTCTTTACGCTAAAGTTTTTTTATTGTTTAAAAAAATAGAGTTGTGTGAAAGTCAAACTTTAGCGTAAGGAGCGAGGCGTTGAGGAGGGGACAGCCCTCCTCAACGATTCGTTCTTCTAATGATCATTTTTCAATATAAAACCCGGAACTCTAAAATCTACTTTCAATTACTATCGGCTAGAGTTAGTTCTTTACTCTAAAACTAAGACAAAATTTATTATCTAGTATATGAAAATTAAGTTCTATGTAAAAATATTGATTTTATTTTAAATATTTTTTTATTAATTACAAAACCACGTAGATGTGACGAATTCCTAATGTTATTAACATAATCTACTATAGTGCTATAAAAAATTGTAGTTTTTATTAAAAAATAATGTTTTTTAAAAATTATTTGTTTTTAATTACAAAGAGTTTTCTAACCAAATCAATTTCCTTTAAAATGAGCCATTAAACAACTCCCTACGATGGTCCAGTGTCAAGCTATCTGAGGAAGAAAAAAAGAAAGATAAAAAAAAGCTGCCCTATATGCAGAATATCGTGGTTTCAGCCACTTTTCTTAATTTTTAAGCCAATATATGTCCCTTGTTATTCAAGCCAGGAGATGGCATGTTTCATTTTGAGAGGTATTAGACAAGGCAGTTCTAATAGTGTATTTTTTGTTTTGATCTGACTGTATTTTAAGTAGTTATGGGTCATTATGTTTCCTAGCATTGGATGTGATCGTCTCTTACTAGGTTGCTAGCTACCGGTGCAACGCGGATACTGTGAAATTACAAATAGAAAAAAAGCCTATGGCTTTTTCTTAATTGGAATAGTAAGAGACGACCTGGCTACAACCTACGATTATGAAACCATTGATCAATCTTTTACATAAAACATGCAGTTTTCGTAAAAAATTGATAGTATTTAAAAAAATGTAATTATAAAAGTTTGTTAACCAAATTAATTTCCTTTAAAATGAGCCATTAAACAGCTCCCTAGGATGTTCCACTACCAAGCTATCTGAGGAGAAAGAGAGAGAGAAAAAAAGATGCCGTATATGCAGAATATTGTGGTTTCAGCCACTTTTCTTGATTTTTATGCTAATATATTTTCGTTGTTGTTCAAGCCAAGAGACAGTAAGTTTGCTATATATGGGTTTCGGACAAGTTGGTTCTAATAGTGCACTTCTTGTTTTGATCTGACTCTATTTTAGAAGTTATGGGTTATTGTAGTTTTTACTAAGGGACTTAATCGTCTCTTAATAGGTTCCTAGTTACCGCTGCAACCCGGATATGGTGAATTTAAGGTAAGAAGCAAGACTAGTAGCTGGTCTGGTGTTGAATCAGGAGGTAAGCAGGGTTGTGTCCTTCCTCTATTTCAATGGATTATTTTGATGGACCTTGTCCTAAGAAATACGATATAGTCTAGGGTAGAACATGTAATCAAATTGGAAGGTAAAACACTCCTAGACTCAGATTATGTAAGCAATTTTTCTGTTCTAGATAAAAATATTAATCAAAATAAATGACTTTTTGGATGTTTTGAGAGTTTATGGTACAAGAATTGGTTTAAAAAATAATGTTAAGAAGACTACGTAGACTAGGAATAAACGAAGGAGAAGAGTTTATCATGGATAATAAAAAGATCGATCGATTGGATCTTATTTAAAGATGTTTTACATGGATGAAGAGCTACTCTTACCCCCCCCAATTATGCTGGAAATCGTAAACCTCGTCCCTAATGCAAATGAGCACGATATAGACCGTTGCATCTGTACTCACCTGAAATAAAAATACAGTCTTGTGGGCTATTTTCACCTTTAACTGGAAAGTAGCAAAAAAGGAAATCATGGCAAAATAATAAAAATAAAATTAACGATCATACTTTTTGGTATATTTCGGCTCTCATTAGCAGTCAAAATATGTTTGTATATCAGTAAATAATGCAAATGAAAAAATTTCAGACTTGCTATGTGCCTCCTTAGAAACTAACACAAACCATTAGATAAACAAACCTGATCCTTATAAGTTGTTTCAGCAATTTTATTTAATGATACAAATACGAATCGCTTTAAATTCCAGTGTTTTTTTTTTATTATTAGAAAGTTCTTTTTTTTTGAAAGGTTGAACCAATATAGGAGAAATCAATAATATGATAAATGCAACAAACAGCGCGTCATTTATTTCGTCACTTGACAAGAGCAATAGAACTTTAAATTTCCTAAAATTCCGAGGATATCAAACGTCCCCCCTTGGATCCATCATGGGTCATGCTGGAAAAACCATGATTATCTAAGATTTTTCTTTACATTGTTTCAATATTATGACTTTTTAGTCCATTACCATTTTTTGTTAGCGTTGCCATGGTGAATCGTGAAAATAAATAGACAAAGCAAGTATTACTTCCAAAAAACAGCTACCCCTTATAGGGCAGCTACAGTTTCTTAAGAATGACCAGAGAGTAAATTTTCATACCTGTAATCTTATTAGACATACTCCCCGGCATTTTGAGTAGCCTTTATTGAAATGACACCCAATCCCTAGCCTAGTTTTTAGTAAGAAAGGACCAATATAACATATTAATCTCATAATATGAACCATTTATAAAAAAAATCAGCTTTACTCTAAGCCAAATTTGGAAAAATTAAGTCATTTAGCTTACCCCCCCCCACGGACAAGCTTTGCTTTTTAGGGGAAGCAGCAATAATTTTTTGTTTTATATGTTTTTTTTTTCAATAAATCCTTCTCTCTCTCTCTACAACAAGCTTACCTACTGCCATTTCGTAAATACGCTAAAACAGAGCTTGTAAGTACTTCTTGTATTTGAATCAGATCTTATATTACAAATAGCTATAGATTTCTACTTCCATCGTCACAGTGGTTTTTGCTCACACCGTGAAAAAGTCAAAATAAAGTACTTAAACATGTATACCCAAATTCATTTTTTTTAAGACCGCCTAAATAATGAAAAATATCCTTAGAAATTGTTTTAAGGAATGTTAGAAATGTTACTTTCTTAGAAATGGTACTGTATACTTATTTTAAAATAAATGTTAAATTTAATTGAAGCTCGTTTTTTTTAGATTTTTCACGTAATTTTTTATTTGTTTTTGCCATAAAAAGAGGAGTTACCCTCAAATATGAGTAGCCAAAGGGTACTTGAAGTAGGGTATTGAAAAGGGTACTTGAAAAGGGTATTGAAGTAGCCAAGGGTACTTCAATTCCTAAATCCTAAAAAGTAATTTTGGCTTTCTTGGAAACAGGTAAAAATCTCAACTGGCTACTTGTCTGTAATGATCTTCTGCTGGGATTTACAACTGGGAATGCCACAAAATGAGAATACATATAATACAAATTTTATGTTTTTCTCTAGAAACTAGGAGTCTGAATTTACTTTCCTTAATCAAGGAAACGTAATGCGAGCAACCTTAATGTTCCGAAGTCAAATAGAAAAAAAAACCTCGAAGAAATTTACCAATGTGAGATACGATACCACATCAAATAATTCGTAGTAACGAACTGTAAGTAAGACGTGTATTGGTCCAATAGTGACTGATACTCTAAGAAAACGAAACTTTGATAACAACTAATAAATAAAAAGAATGGGACATTTACGTTGATTCCAATTATATAAAATTCAGTGAGCTTAACGTTATCCAACAAAAGCCAGTTACGTGCCTGGGAAAACTTACCTTACTTTCAAAAAAGGTTGTAAACACTCCCATGTATCAACGTAAACTTGGAATTTCATATGTTTTTTTCCTGAAGAAATATCCCGGATGGATATTAATTCGTTTGTTTGTTGTTTTCCCAAAGGGGGTGATCATATAGAATCAATGGTCCTAAAACATCGGGAGACGGCTCATTTGAACGGAAACTAAAAGCTCAAGTGGTATTTTAAGTGACAAAAAAAAAAAATGGTCGGAAATTAGCCCTTTGCACGTCCCCTTTTCTCCTAAAACATCCGACTAAATTTTTAAGATAGCTAAATGGTTCAGCACAGTTGAAATGACAAATACATATGCCTCTGGGTATAACTTGAGCCCTACTATTCTTGGGGAAAGGTTTGCGAGTTATGCAATTTGCCTATTATTTACCTGTAGCATTTGCTATTGGGAAGTATACGGAAGTTTTTTGTGGGGTGGGGGGATTTTCTGCAGGTAGGGGGATTTGCAACGGGTAGAATTTGCTGTGGGAGTAAAGTATGTGGGGGACAAATTTAGACAGAGGGGGAGGGCGATTTCCCGGCATGATTTGAAAAGGTCAGAAATTAAATTAAAAACTTGTTTTCAATTGAAAGCAAGAAGCAACGTTAAAATTTAAGACGAATAGAAGCTATTTTCCATATAAGGGGCCCGTCCCTCCTCAATTTCTCGCTCTTTGCTCTGAAGTTTGATTTTTGGTCTCAATTCATTAAGAAAGGCTGCTCAAACAGAAGGGACGTTGAATTTGAGTGCGAAGTATTTTCAAAGAACTCTAACACATGAGCGTTTTTTGGTCGATAAGCTTTTTAGGGTCCAAATAGTTTTTTTTTTAAATTCTAGGTAGGCTCAAGTCTCTTTATTTATTGTTGGACGCCCAGGGGCGTCGTTTGGGGTGGGCAAGGGGGGGGGGCAGTTGCCCCCCAATAATTTGGAGAAAAAATTATTATATATTCCATTCCCCTTGACTATCAGGATATAGACCCCTCTTGCCCCACCCCCAATAAAATGCTGGAGATTCGTCCCAGGTAGTACCCTTCATGAATTCTCTTATGCCTAGATGGTATCACTGAAAGCTAAAGTGTAGAGTAATTCAATAGTTTTCCGTAAGTATTGTTTGATTTAAAACAGAAAATGGCAAGTTAATATAGATGCCTACATTCGATTAAAAAAAAAAAAAAAATCAATATTAGATGAGTATAATATTTTCATTTTCTTTTGTTTTTGCTTCATTTACAAAGAGTTGTTGAAAAAGTTGAACAGGAATACACATGCTAAGCTAATTCTGTTGTTGCCAAATTAGTGTCACTTTCGTGTCGGCTATTATGTCGCCGTTCCAAGGCCACAAAACAGGGATAAAAGCAAGAATAGAAAAATCCTAAGAATTAGGGACAGTATTTAGTTGTGCAGGCTTTTTTTTTGCATTTTGAAACAATCCCTTATTACATTTTGATACCAATTGATACAGATTTTGATATAGATTTTGATACCAATAGACACATCAAAAGAATTAGATCTTAATGCTGATTTCAAATATATCAGTTTCATCAAGTTTAGTCCTACCCATCAGAAGTTACGCGCCTGAAAAAATTTGACTGATTTTCGAAAAAAGGGGGAAACCCCCCTAAAAGTTATAGAATCTTAATGAAAATCACACGCTGAAAAGATTCAGCGTATCAGAGAACCCTACTGTAGAAGTTTCAAGCTCCTATCTACAAAAATGTAGAATTTTGCATTTTTTGCCAGAAGAAAGATCACGGATGCGGGTTCATTTGTTCTTTTTTCCCCAGGGATGATCGTATCGACCCAATGATCCTAGAATATCGTGACAGGGCTCATTGGAACGGAAATTAAAAGTTCTAGTGTCCTTTTTGAGTGAAAAAAAATGGAGGGCAACTAGGCCCCCTCCCGCGCTCATTTTTTCCCAAAGTCACCTGATCAAAATTTTGAGATAGCCATTTTGTTCAGCATGGTCGAAAATATGATAACTACGTCTTTTAGGATAACTTAATCTCCCAAAGTCCCCGGGGGGGAGGGCTGAAAGTTATGAACATTACCCAATGTTAACATATAGTATTGGATATTGGGAAGTATACAGACGTTTTCAGGGGGGATTTTTTCTGGTAGTGGGGGGGGGTCGGGGTGATGTGGGAGGATCTTTCCATGGAGGAAGTTTTCATGGGGGAATGGAAATTGCTATGAAGGGGGCGCCAAATTTCCCAGCATTATTTAAAAAAGATCAGAAATTAAATTAAAAAAAACAATTTTTTCAACTGAAAGTAAGGAGCAACATCAAAACTTAAAATGAACAGAAAATATTACCTATATGATTGAGTTCATCCCCTAGTCAATACCTTGCTCTTTAAGCCAAAGATTTTTTAGAACTTTCATAAGAGCTATTTATTCTAATTAACGACCTTTGTGATTAAGGGTCATTTTTAAAGAATTGGAACAAAATTCGAACTTTAGTGTAAAGAGCAAGGTATTGACTAGGGGGTGAACCCCTGAATATACGTATTAAAAATATACGAATATAGAAGTTCGTTACGTAAGTTAATTCGTAAGTTACGTATATTTTTTACTAATAAAAACGTTCGTAAATAAAATTTAACAAGTTTCGAGAAAGCTATTTAAACAAATGAAAGTAAAATTAATATGCAAATTTTGTTTTAATTATTCATGTACGGTGATCCAAAATCAAAGCCTGTATTAATTCAAAAACGTTCAAAAAATAAATAAATAATACAAGTTTTTTTTAACTGAAAGTAAGGAGCGACGTTAAAACTTAAAATAAACAGAAATTATTCCGTATATGAAAGGGGCTGTCCCCTCCTCAACACCCCACTCGTTACGCTAAAGTTTGACTTTCTCACAACACTATTTTTCTAAACAATCAAAACTTTATCGTACAGAGCGAGAGCGTTGAGGAGGGGACAGCCCCTTTGATACACGGAATAATTTCTGTTCGTTTTAAGTTTTAACGTCGCTCCTTACTTTCAGTTAAAAAAAATTTGTTTTTTTATTTAATTAAAAATAAATTGACATTTAACAGTATTAATCGTAAATTAAATGGTAATAGTAGTTTAAATTAACTTGTAACTGACTTTGTTTCTTTAAGAAATTATATAAAAAAAAACAAGTTTTTTAAACTGAAAGTAAGGAGCGACATTAAAACTTAAAACGAACAGAAATTATTCCGTATATGAAAGGGCCTGTCCCCTCCTCAACGCCTCGCTCTTTACGCTAAAGTTTTTTATTGTTTTAAAAAATAAAGTTGTGAGACAGAGTCAAACTTTAGCGTAAAGAGCAAGGCGTTGAGGAGGGGACAGCCCCTTTCATATACGGAATAATTTCTGTTCGTTTTAAGTTTTAATGTCGCTCATTACTTTAGGTTTAAAAAACTTGTTTTTTTATTTAATTTCTGATCGTTTTTTAGTTAATGCAGCTTTTATTTTGGCTCACCGTCATTGAATAAGTAAACAAAATTTGAATAAAAAATTTACTTTTCTTTTGTTAAATGGATGTCTCTAAATTTGGTTATGACGTAATTTACAAATTAACTTACGTAACTAACTTCTATATTCGTATATTTTTCTTCTGGCAAAAAATACAAAGTTGCAGATTTTTGCAGATATGAGCTTAAAACCTATGTAATGGGGTTTTCTGATTCGCTGAATCTGACGGTGTGATTTTCATTAAAATTCTTCCACTTGTAGGGGATGTTTCCCCCCTCTTTAAAAAATCGGGTAAATTTTCTCAGGCTCGTAGCCTTTGATGAGTAATACTAAACTTAAAAAAATTTATATATTTAAAATCAGAATTATAAACTCATTCCTTTTATGCATTTATTGACATCAAAATTTTGTTTTTAAATGTGTCGATTACTGTTCAGCCGTATCGCTTGTTTTTTTTTATTGTTTTTTTATTACGTATATGTTATTACGTATATGAGGGGATTGTTCTCAGATTCAATACCAAGCTCTTTACGTTAAAAGTTAAAAAAAAAATTTTATTAAAAAACCCCTGAATCACAAAGGCCGTTTAATTACAATAGATAGCTCTTTTGAAAGCACAAAAAAAACTGTAGCGTAAAGAGCGAGGTATTGACTTGGGGGAGAACCCCCTCACATACGTTATAATTTCTGTTCGTTTTAAGTTCTAATGTTGCTTCTTACTTTCAGTTGAAAAAACTTGTTTTTTTTATTTAATTTCTGATCGTTTTTTAAATAATGCTTGGAAATTCGGCACCCCCTTCATAGAAATATCCCTTACCCCAAATAAACATCCTCCACGGAAAGATTCCCCAGAGTAACCCCCTCCTCTATCCCCCCCTCCAGAAAAAAATCCTTCTTGAAAATGTCTGTATACTTCCCAATAACCAATAAATAATGCTGGCAAGTCCGGCGCCCCCTTCATGGCAATTTCCCCTCCCCCATGAAAACTTACTTCATGGACAGATCCTCCAACATAACCCCCGACCCCCCCACTACCAGAAAAAAACCCTCCTGAAAACTTCTGTATACTTCCCAATAACCAATACTATATGTTAACATTGGGTAAAGTTAATAGCTTTTAGCCCTCCCCCTGGGGACTTCGAGGGATTAAGTCATCCTAAAAGACATATTTATCATATTTTCGACCATGCTGAACTAAATGGCTATCTCAAAATTTTGATTGGGTGACTTTGGGAAAAAAATAAGCGTGGGAGGGGGCCTAGTTGCCCTCCATTTTTTTGTTCACTTATAAAGGGCACTAAAACTTTTAATTTCCGTTCAAATAAGCCCTCCAACGATATTTTAGGACCACTGGGTCAATTCGATCACCCATGGGGAAAAAAAAAACAACAAAAAATACACACACATCCATGATATCGCTTCTGGCAAAAAATTGAATATTCCACGTTTTTGGAGATAGGTCCTTGAGAACTCAACAGTAGAGTTCTGTGATACGCTGAATATGATGGTGTAATTTTCATTAAGGTTCTATAACTTTTAGGGGGTCTTTCTCCCTTTTTTTGAAAATCAGCCAAATTTTCTTAGGCGCGTAACTTTTGATAGATAGCACTAAACTTGATGAAGGTTATATATTTAAAATCAGCATTGAAATCTGATGCTTTTGATGTATCTATTGGTATAAAAAACCCGTTTTCTAGAGTTTTGGTTACCATTGAGCCGGGTCGCTCCTTACTTACAGTTCGTTACCACGAACTGTTTGAAATAGCCTAAAAGAATGTAACTGAACATAAATGCTCTTTTTGGTTTTTATTGTATTATTTTTTAACATATCTTGTTTTCTACCAATTGTTATGTATTAGCTTATGTTAAAATATAAAGGAGTAAAATATAGTACCCAAGAAAATGCCAACTTAAGATTAAAAAAAGTCCAAAAATTATCCTACCAACCTTGTAGTGGAGCTATAGAAGAATTTGACATCTGCATTTGATGATATGGTACAAATCCAGGAGTAGAAAATTGCACAAAGTTTGTTGGGTAGTAACCACTTCTCATGCAGTGTTGTGGATTATCCGTTCTCTCGGTATAACTATTATTAGCCAGGTCTTTTTGGGCATCATATTCCGATTTAAAGTCACAAGCAACGTTGATTGACCTCGGTTGAAAACATGCTTGAAAAAACTTAGATCCATCATTATTTACATCAGTATTTTGTGTTCCAAAAAAGGGGCTTTGCGGAAATTGTGACGGCAGAAAGTAAGAATTCATATTAACTACTGAACATATCAGCAAACTGTGACAATATGGCTCAAATTCGCGATTGTATCACTGGTCGATTCCTCCCTCAACACAAATTGGTATTCAATAGGGTTCGTTTTTATGACACCCTCAGATAGCAGCGTAGGGAGGTGGTGGACTATATTGCAATAGTAGCGACTTTTATTACAGGCGAGGATCTACATGTGGATTAGCATTGAAAAATGATTGGAGATTTCCCTGTTGAGCCTGAATGGAGGAGGATGACTTTTGTTCAATTTCTGTAGGGAGATAAAAGATGGATTGTCTGTTTGTCAAACATATGAAGACCGTAGTTTATGGAAATTGTTAATGCGAGGTATCGATACGAGTCTTCATTTTTTGCTTTAATTTAGAGCTATCATACTGTTGTCATCCAATCAATGTAAATAAATGCCTGAATTGTAATTATGTCGTATAATTAAAGGTAAAAGAGTCCAATTTCTAAAAAGAATTTAATAATTAACTTGCTTGTGCTGAGAATTCCTAAAAACAAGTAGTGGCAAAGAGGAATCTTTGTCATTTTGAATGACTAAGGAAAGTCATCTTAATATAAAGATAAATATTTTGCCCGTGCATTGTTTACTCCTTTTTAATCAAGTCAAATGATCACATGATCAAAGATCAGATCAAAGATCATGATCAGAGATCACATGATCATGATCAGAAAGAGGACTCATCCGATCGGAAATTAAATTAGCTGGCTATATTTTAAAGGAGAAACCTAATCAGGGGTTACGAAACTATCATTTCACGTCCCTTCGTGCGCCTGGGGGCTTAAACAGCCCCTTGGTAGATATTTTATTCTAATCAGTTTATAGATAAAAAGTATGTCTTTAAAGGGAACATGATCCGTATTGCCTCTAAGGGTAGGCGCCTTTGGCCCCTGCTCTGTTGAAAGCCTATTTAAGCTGACTCCTTATTAAGGGAAAATGGATATATAAACAATAATTTTTTTTTTTAGAAAAATAAACATGTTACACCTTGTTGAAATCAGAGTAATATAGAGATTTTCAATTTTTGTGATTGGAGGGCCCAAGGTTGGTCTCTTGGGCGCACTTGTATTAAGAGTCCACTCAAATCACTTCACTAAAAGTAGGAAATTACACATAGCCTACTATGTTGAGGCTTCTAAAATTAAATTAAAAAAAAACAAGTTTTCTTAATTGAAAGTAAGGAGCGACATTAAAACTCAAAACGAACAGAAATTATTGCGTAGATGAAAGGGGCTTTGCGCTTAAATTTTTTTTATTGTTTTAAAAATAAAGTTGTGTGACAGAGTCACATTTTATCGTAAAGAGCGAGGCGTTGAGGAGGGGTTTAAGTTTAAAAAAGTTTTTTTTATTTAATTTCTGAACGCCTTTGAATTAATGCAGCTTTGATTTTGGCTCACCGTACATGAATAATTAAAAAAAAATTTGCATATTAATTTAGCAGAGAAAGGCTAAATGGCTTTCTCGAAATTTTGTTCTGACGTAACTTACAAATTAACTTACGTAACGAACTTCTATTTTTTATGTTTTTATTACGTATATTAGGGAGTTTGCCCCCTAGTTAATACCTCGCTCTTTACGCTAAAGTTCGAATTTTGTTCGAATCACAAACCCCTGAATCACAAAGGCCGGTTAATTAGAATAGATAGTTCTTTTGAAAGTACTAAAAAAACTTTAGCGTAAAGGGCGAGGTATTGACTAGGAGGTAAACCCCCTCATATACGTAATAATTTCTCTTCATTTTCAGTTTTAATGGTGCTCCGTATTTTCAGTTGAATAAACTTTTTTTTTTTATTTAATTTCTGGTCGTTTTTTAAATGATGCTGGTAATTCTGGTGCTCCATTCATAGAAATGTCCCTTCCCCCAAGGAAACATCCTCCATGGAAGTATCCTCCCTCGTAACCCCCTCTTCCCACCCCCCACCAGAAAAAAATCCCTCCTGAAAAGTCTATATTCTTCCATTAACCAATACTATATGTAAACAATGGGCAAAGTTTATGACTTACAGCCCTTCGCTGGGGAATTCTGGGGGACTAAGTCATTCTCAAAGATATATTTATTAAATTTTCGACTATGCTGAACAAAATGGCTATCTAAAAATTTTGATTGGGTGACTTCGGGAAAACAATGAGCGTGGGAGGGGGCCAAGTTGCCCTCCAGTTTTTTTGGTCACTTAAAAAGGCCACTAGGACTTTTAATTTCCGCTCAAATGAGCCCTCTTATGATATTCTAGGACTACTGGATCGATACGATTACCCCTGGGGAAAAATAAAACAAAAAAAAAACAAATAAACACGCATCCATGATCTTTCTTCTGGCAAAAAAAAAAATCCACATTTTTGCAGATATGAGCTTGGAACTTCTATAGTAGGGTTATCTGATACGCTGAATCTGATGGTGTTATTTTTGTTAAATCAGTTCTATAACTTTTAGGGGATGTTTCCCCCTTTTTTCAAAAATAAGGCAAATATTCTCAGGCGCGTTACTTTTGATGGGTAAGACTAAACTTAAAGAAACTTTTATATTTGAAATCAGCGTAAAATTCTGATTCTATTAATGTATCTATGGTATTGATGGTATCGAAATTCCGGTTTTTTGAGTTTCGGTTACTACTGAGCCGGGTCGCTCCTTGCTTACAGTTCGTTACCACGAACTGTTTGAAACAAAAACATGTTTCGCAATTTTACAAAACTGACAACCAGTTTTTAAGTGTCAAAAGTAATTGAACAAGACAACAAGCCCCACCCCACGCTCTTCATTTCCCCAAACACGTCCTATCGAAATCTTAATATAGCAGTTTTGTTCAGCGTAGCTGAAAGGTGCAGTAAATATGTCTTAAGGGATGTAACACCCCTCAAACAAACCTCAGGGCAAGGGAAATAGGTTATGCTAGTTGCCCATTATTAAAATGTAAGGTGCTTATGGTCGCATAAACTTCGGAGGGGGGCTCATTAAATTGAAAATTAGAAGTTCTAGAGCCCTTTTTATTATTCAAAAGTTATCGGAGGAGAACTAGCCCCCTCCAACGCCCTCTTTTTCTCAAATACATCCGATCGAAATTTTGGGTTAACAATTTTGTTTGAAATAGTCCAAAGATCATATAACAAGCCTCTTGGGCTTGACGCAACCCCCTAAAGCCTGGGGGGAAGATTTGTGCGCTACACACTGGAGGCATATAATGTTTTATGGAGGAGGTAGTAGTAAAAGCTTCGGAGGAGGATTTTTATATGAAAATTGAAACTTCTAGTTTCCTTTTAAGAGTAAAAAGTGATCGGATTGAAACTAGCCCCCCCCCCCCCAAGACCCCTTCTCCCCTAATGATATTTCGAAATTTCGGGACACCCATTTTGTTAAAAATAGTCCCAAGATTGTATAGGAATGCCTCCAGCGCAAAACCCCCCAAGCCCAGGGGCAAGGGTTGTAAGTTATGCCCCGGGGCATATAAGATTTTTATGGGATGGAGAGGCGTATGAACTACAAAGAAGGCTCATTTGATAGGAAATCAAAAGTTCTAGTGCCCTTTTAAGAGTAAAAACTCACCGGAGGGCAATTAACCCCCCCCCCCTGCCCTCTCCCCCCCAAATGCATCCAATCGAAATTTTGAGATAACCGTTTTGTTCAAAATAATCCAAAGATCATATTACAATGCCAGCATGGTTGACACTACCCCTCAGTGCCTGAGAGCAAGGGTTGTAAGTTATACCCACGAGGCGTATAAGGTTTTCGTTCAAATTAAAAAACCTAGTGTACTTTTTAAGAGTCAAAAGGGATAAGAGGGCAACCAGCCCATCATTTCCCAAAACACATCCAATCAAAATTTTGAGACAGCTATTTTTTCCAACGTAATTTAAAGGTCCAGTAATTATGGCTTCGAGGATGAAAACCCCATAGCCCTAAGGGAAAGGGCTGTAAGTTATAGCCTAATAGTTGCCTGTTATTAACATATAAAATTTTATGGAAAGGTGGTCGTATAAAACTTCGGAGAGCACTTATTTAATTGGCAGAAGTTCTAGTTGCCTTTTTAAGATTCAAAAGTGATCAAAGGACAAATACCCCCCCCCCTCCCCTCGTACTCTTTTCCCCAAATGTATCCGATAGAAATTCTGAGATTGCCACTTTGTTCAAAATAGTCTAAAGATCATAAAACTAGGCCTTCGGGGTTGAAACAACCCTTCAGAACCAGGGGGCGATGGTTGTAAGTTATGTCCCGGGGGCCTCTATTGTTTTTGTAGAAGGGGTGGTCTTTTATACGTTAGAAGAGGCTCATTTAATTGTCAATTGAAAGTTCTAGTTCCCTTTTAAACTTCAAAAGTGATAGAGAGCAACTATCCCCACGCCCAGACGTCCTCTTTTCCCCAAACGCATCTGATAGAGATTCTGAGACAGCCGTTTGGTTAAGAATAGTCCAAAGGACACTTAAAAATGCCTCCAGGGTTGAGACAATCCGTTAAAGCCCTGGGAATAAGGTTTTAAGTTATGCCCTGGGGGTATAATACGTTTTTATCGAATGAGTTGTCGTATAAAGTTTGGATGGGGCTCATTGGTTCGGAAATTGAAAGTTATATTTTCCTTTTACGATTTAAAAGTGATGCAGGGCAACTAGCCCCACGCCCGAAGTCCTATTTTCCCCAAACGTATCTGATCGAAATTATGAGAAAGCTATTCAAAATAGTCTAAAGGATATATGGGGAAGATCAAACCATATGTGGGGAAAGTCAAAAGAGCATATCTCAAGAATGGATTTGGGCATTAAGTTTGAACTTTCAGAGATTTTTAAAAGGGAAAGCTCAATTGACCCAAAGGCAATATGTGCACGCTACTGCTAATATTACTACCACCACTACACTGCTATATTTACTACTACTATTACTACTACTTCAACTACTACTTCCATAACAACTACTTGTAAGGCTAAGAGCATTGAAATGTCAATTTGAAGAAGAACATGAAGATACAAGATATTAGAAGGACATATCAGCAATCTTATAGCAATGGATAATTCTGTAAAGTTGAAACTTCCAGGACTTAAAGAGAGGGATGTTCAACTGACCAAAAGACAATACGTTAACACTACTGATGCTACTAGTGCCCTGTGACCACTTTTGAAACTATGCGTAAGGACATGAAGGTAACATTTTCTGAGAATTTTGAGGGGGGAGAAGGTGAACTGAATCACAACACGCCGTCTCTATGCAAGCTATTAAAAGGGTGTACCAGCAATATCTTAGGAACAGTTTGATGTGTGAAGTTGAAACTTGCAAGGCTTGTTGAGGGGGATGCTGTACTAACCAAAAGACAATATTTGAATCCTATTGCAACTGCTTCTATTTATACTACTGCCGCTACTACTACTACTGCTACTATTATAACCACGTCTACTACTATTACTGCCGCTAAAGTGAAGAGCACTACTGTTAATTCTATTGCTACTACTACTGCTGCTACTAAAGCTAAGGGTATTCAGGCTAAAAATGGAGGAAATATTGAAAGTGTATTGAACTAACTCACAACACACTGTGGCCAAACAGGTTGTCAAGGGGGCGTATCAGCAATGCTTCTGGAACGGTTGATGGTATTAAGTTGAAACTTTCAGCTTGTGGTGAAGGAATCTTGAACATATTTTGCACTTTACTGAAAAGACATATGACCGTGGATTGTCAGTTTAACATACATATACTGATACTTGTTCCTTGAATTTTCTAGAGTTTTTATTTATTAAAGTCAAAAAAGTGAAAGCATTTTTATATGTTTTGTTTTCAGTACAATGCAAATTATACTCTGGGCTTGAGAAGGTATGGGGGGTGTTAACACTACTGACGTTTATTTTTACTCATTTTGAGTTTGACTCGGCAAATTATTTTAATTTCTTTTCGTTCCGGGTTTCTTTTATTTAGTGATTAATCAAAAAAAAAATTTCCACAAAATAAGTTTTCAAAGAAAAGTAAAGAGCTCCATTAAACAAAATATGAGGAAAAATAAAATCAAATAATCTACCAAGCGTGAAACTACCACAAATCAGCATCGATAAATAAATGAAACCCAAAACGAACAGAAATTACAAAAATTAACCGAGTCAAACTCAAAACGAGCAGAACTTAACATAAGTTGGGCTCACTACCCCTATGCCTTCCCAAGGCCAGAAAAAAATTTGCACTTTATTGAAAAAACATCAAAGGAGCTCTTTTGAAGTTTCAACGACAACACTTTCAATAAAAACCTTATATGCCCCCAGGGCATTACTTACAAACCTTGCCCTAAGGGCTGGGGGGGGGGGGTGTCATTCTCAAAAATCTGATTTCCAGAAATTTCTACGACGTTGAACAAAATGGCTATCTGAAAATTTTAATTGGATGTGTTTGGAGGAATGGTAGGCGTAAGAGGAGGGTTAGTTACCCTCCAATCACTTTCGACTATTAAAAAGGGCACTAGCCTTCTCAATTTCCAATTGAATGAGCCTCTTTTGAAGTTTTACGACAACTCTATCTATAAAACCTTAAATGCCCCCAGGGCATAACTTACAACCTTTGCCTTGGGGCTCTGGGGGGTTTGTCATCCTTGGTGGGCGTGACAGGGGTGTTAATTACTCTCCACTCACTTTCGACTATTATAAAGGGTAATTTCGATTTCCAATCAAACGAGCCCGTTTTGAAATTTCTACAACAACTTTCTATATAAACCTTATATGCCCCCAGGGCATAACTTGCAACCCTTGCACTGAGGGCTATGAGGGGTTTATCATCCTAAAAGACCAAATTTCCAAAACTTTCAACCATTTTGAAGAAAATGGATACCTCAAAATTTTGATTGGCTGTGTTTGGGAAAATGGTGGGCGTCAGAGGGGCGTTAGTCGCTCTCCAATCCCCTTCAACTATTAAAAAAGGCACTAGCCCTTTCAATTTTCAATTGAATGAGCCCTTCTCGAAGTTTCTACGACAACTTCTTCGATACGAAGTGCCCTGCTCTAAAGGAAAAAAAAATAATAAATATTACATTGTACTAACATCGTTCTTATATGCCTCCCTGGGCATAACTTATAACCCTTGCCCTGAGGGTTGTGGTGGAGTATCCTCGTCAAAAACATATCTTCTATCTGGAAATCAACTACGCTTAACAAAATGGCTATCTCAAAATTTTGATTGGATGTGTTTGGGGGAATGATGGGCGTGGGGAGGGGGCTAGTTGCCCTCCAATCACTTTCGACTATTAAAAAGGCACTAGCCACTCCAATTTCTAATCAAATGAGCCCTTTTCGAAGTTTCTATGACAACTCCTTCGATACGAAGTGCCCTGGTCTAAGACCCCGAAAAAAATAAATGATACATTGTGCCCACATCGTTCTTTACTTAGGCAGCGCAAATCGTGGTAGTTTTACGCTTGGAGGATTATTTTATTTTATTACTGCTCATTTTTAGTTTAATGGAGCTCTTTACTTTTGTTTGGAAAACATGTTTCTTGGAAACGTTTTTTTGGAATATGTAAACAGAATTTTCAAAAAGTCAGAAACACGTGAAGAGAAACTTTAAAAGGTCTCAAAAACAAGAGAATTTCTAAAATTCTGAAGAATGCAAGCATAATTTTCATAAAAATAAGAAACACACGAAGCAAAATTTGAAAAAGTTCAGTAACAGACGAGCAAAACTTTCAAGAAGTCAGAAATGTGTCAACAGAATTTTTTAAAGTCAGAAACACTTGAACAGAATTTTCAGACAGTCATAAACACCTGAACATAATCAAACGAACATTGAAAATAGGTTAGTTGTTATGATATAGGTTAGTGATTTAGGTTAATTTAAATTAATCTGAGCTGTTATAAAATAGCTATTTAAACCTCAACACGTTAGAACACACGTACATATATAAACCAATTATTTACAAAATAAAATGTAGAATTTAAGTTTGATTAACCTAAGTTACATTAACCCAAATTAGCGTTTAGCGTTTTCTAACTGAGGTTAAATTACACCAAAGTAACTTTTAAGTTAGGTTAATCTAGGCTAAGTTGGTATGCCAACTCATTTTCAGAAATAATTCTTAGATAAATATAGGACTTTGCCTTCAATAAAAAGACAAAGTTTCCCTTCTGGTAGCCTGCCGCGTACATGGAGGGCACTCCACAGAAGCTTCCCTATTATATTAATTTTATTTTGATACCAAATATATATCATTTACTTTGTTTAAAGTCACCCGTTAAAAGTTACGAGCCTGAGAAAATATGAACAACTTCTGAAAAAGGAGACCAGCAACCTAAAAAAAAGGAAAGTAATTTTGATGAAGAGCACTCCATTGGGCTCAGATGATAATACGTATCAATTGTAGAGGCTCCAAGGCCTTATCTACGAAACTTATTTTCTTTTACAATGATGGTCAAAGATGTGTGTTTATTTATTTTTTCCCTCATCAATTGCACAGTTGATAGTCCAGTTACGTTGCTTATTGATATTTTTGAGCCTAGCCGTAACAGTATACTTGATTTAATTTTTGTTCTCTTGATAGTTTCTTTTCTGACAGATCGTTGATAAGCTCTGCTCTCATACTTTTTCTATGAATTTCAAAACAAATGGGAATACTATTAGTCCTGTTGGTAGTTTTTCATTTATATTAAATCAAGTCTTTCTGAAACTTCCCAGTTTTTTTCCTATTATGGCATTTCTGTTGCTTACATAGATAATTTTTCCTTCTGTTGCCCAGTATTCGGATTCCTGTGTGTGTGACAGTGTTCCATTATTCCTGTGTTTTTTCCTCTAGTCACTCCTGTGTTAGTTTTTGTCTTTTTTATTGTGTTTGTGCTTGTTTTTGTTCCCTCCTATTGTCTTATCTCCTTTAGTATCTTTTTCTGTTTAGTTCCTGTATTAATTTCCTTTGCTCTTTCCCTTTTGTGTTGCTTCCTTATCATGTTTCTGTTGCTTTTCTCTATCTGTTTCTGCTTTGTTGCCTATATTCGTTTCATGAATGGTTACAGATCCATACTTTTTTTGTGAAAACGTTTTCCAATTCAATCACTTTGATTCAATCACTTTTGACTCTTACGAAGGAAACTAGAACTTTTTATTTCGACCCCTTCTATGACGACCCCTTCTATACAAAGTACCCAAGGGGAAAAGTAATACATGGGAAACAATCTGCTCTTTACTAAGTGTACGTGCCTTTACTTAGTGTCCTATTGGGGATACTTGACAAACATTTTTTTATTGAAAAACAGCAATGAAATTTGTAGAACTAATTGAAAATGTTTGTTTTTTACTTGCAACCAAGAATTTATAGTGCTTGCAATAAAATTCTACCAACATGGTGAAATATTTGCTGCATATTGTAACTAATATATTTGAAACTAAGAATTTAAAATTTTAATAGTAGTCCTACAAAATCTGTACAATTCACTTGCATTTTGGTCTGACCTTACGGTTTTACAACAAGTCAAATAAAATAGAAGTTGAAAAATTGGGAGACGAACTTGTATATCTAGTGTCCTGCCTGGTAATGCCTGGCTAAAGAGGTAACACACTAGGTCATTTTATGTGCAATGAAGGCCACAAAACCAGTCATGAAATCTGATAAACCATCAATAATATATATTTATGGCAAAAATTTGGAATTACTGACATTCATGAACATTTAATACTTTGACTAAGTTACATCAGTTAATTGCAAGATTGATTCTTTATAAAGTGTCTGTAACTTAGTATATAGATCAAGAGAAAAGAATAAGGAATAAAAACCTACAAAAAAAATACACAAATGAATTTTGGGTGTAATTTGAAAAGGCCCAGCTACCATTTATATGATTTTTGTCGCTTCTTATATATATATATATATATATATATATATATATATATATATATATATATATATATATATATATATATATATATATATATATATATATATATATATATATATATATATATATATATATATATATATATATATATATATATATATATCCGACTGCTGTTATATAAAAATGAAATTGATGAAATTCCAAAACAAAAAGATTACCCTGAAGTTTGGTTCCCTCTGTAAATTTACAACCGTAACAATATAATTCTCACTTCATTACATTTAGCATAGCCCTATTTATTTTATTTTTATAGCAGGGGCTTAGACAAGTTTGAAACCACCTGGCCTATCTATGCACTATAGAATTTTGGAAAAATTAGGTTTAAAATACTGACAGAATTCTTATAGCGTTTTGCCTAAATTCCAAGTATCTGAACTTTCGGCCTGTATTATTACGAAAGCATCACTCTTATTTATTCCTTACTTTCTACTTTTATTAAGAAATATATATCACACAGAAGAAAAGGCCTTCGGAGTTTGCTTTATTTGAATTTAGTAAAGAACAAACCAAAGGGAATCAGGCAGCAGGTCGCTCAAATATGGCATTATATCTCAGAAAATTTATTTTCAAAAGATGAGTATATTATATCATCTTTTGTCAAATTTTATCTTGTGTATGAAGATGTAGTTTTCTGTCAAAATTGTATTATATTTCAAATATTATGTTCTTTGGTTACAAAAGCTCGTAGGCATAGCAACTTCCTTTCAAATAAGCCCTTAAACAGCTTTTTATGTTGTTCCAATTCCCCACTAGCAATGACAAAAAGAAAAGAAAAAGAGGACATATCAGTGCTACTCATGCGAAAAAGTAAATTCCCCGTATTTTGAAGCCACGGGACAGAAAAATTCCTGCATTGGCTTGTGTACAAGGGCAATATAAATTGCGCGCCTTTTGTTTCAATCTGGCGTTATTTTTTTTAGGGTTTTCGGACAATTTTCCGAAATTCCCATAAATTGGATTTCAAAATAACATTGAACTATTAAGATTAACCGAAATCATAGTCATTATTTGTTATATTTCAGTTATAATTTGTATTATTAGTTATTATAGTTATAACCTGAATCAGCAAAAAATGACAATTTTTCCTCACGAGCCAGTTTATTTTTATTGCACTTTTTAATGTTTTGATACTATGTCCTCTTTGAGCAAAAATGACGATTTACTGCCACCAAACGGCAGAAAACCCCACTTAGTTGTGGCATAATCTTTTTAATCCCTTGAAAAAAACTAGATTTTTATTTTCCATTCAAATGAACCCTCTCTCAATCTTGTAGGATTAATGGTTCGATAGGATCACCCCTGGGGAGAAGAACGACATCAAAAAAATAATAATTAAAAACAAATAAATACGTATCCATAATTTTCCTTCTAGGAAAAAATTGAACATTCCACATTTTTGTAGATAGGAGTTCGAAACCCCTACAATAGAATTCTCTCAAATGTTGAATTTGGTGCGGTGATTTTCAGTAAGATTACTTGCCTTTTCGGGGTTATTTTCTCCATTTTTTGAAAATCAGACAAATTTTCTCTGACTCTTTAAATTTTTAAAAAAACCTTTAACCTTAATGAATTTTATATATTTAAAATCTGCATAAAAACCCAATTCTTTTGATCTATTTGTTTTCCTTTTTTCATAGTTTCATAACTATTAGCCCAGGTCGCTCCTCAGTTAGAGTTCATTATCCTAGACAGTTTGATCTGCTCCTTTCAAGTATTAAATTTGATAATTATTTGTCCATAAAACATTAACTTTTCTTGAAATTCATCATCATAATAAAAACTGATACTTTTTAGTTTACACATTGTTTTCAAATTTGCACTTTCGGTTAATATCTTGGTATTGACAAGAGTCCAGTTGCGCCTATTAATGACAATGTAAGGGGGCAAAGATTTATTATAAAAAAACAAGACACGCACAAAAAAACAACAACAGGAAAACATTGAAGAAACTTGCCTAAGACAGGTGGTAATCTTTAACTAGCCTATCTTTAACTTTAACAGCCTATCCAAATTCCGGGATTAAAAAATATAAAGGAGGAAAATCCTTTTTCGAATAAGTTTTTAAAGAATCAGGGGGGGGGGCAATGGCTACTTGCTCCGCTCCAAAATTACAAGAAGTCTTATTTAGTTAGTGTTTATGCCATGAACAGTATGATTAGGTTTAATAATTGCTATAGATTAACATTAGCAACTCAAACACAGAGGCGTTATTTCACGAAAATTTAGCGGGAGGGGGCAAACTGTATTTTCAAAATTCAGGTGGGTCGACATTCAGGTAAATTTTTCGTTTTTAATTTTTTCAATGAAAATTCCACAAAAGGTGTTTTTCAACGAAAATTAAAAAAAAAGTATCTTTTCAAAAAGCTAGGGGGAAATGCCCCGTGTCCCCCTCCAATTGACACCATTGCCTGCACACTTTTTATCGTAACTTTACATTTCTAGTTTTTTTTTCTTTTTAGTTTATATGTTTCGGCTTTAGCAGTACTCCTGGGGTAGGCTGTAAGTTCATAAAAGCTGAAATTTATAATAGTTTGTCTTTTCTCAGGAATTTTTCCAGTTTTTCTTTCTTTTTCCAACACGTGTTCCCTGTCGTTCCAGCTAGCTATCAGTGCCCAATGGCAATGACAAATTTGGTCTGCCAACGTAGCCCCGTTCTTGCATCCAAAGAATGACTGCTAATATATTACTTTATCGAAAACGCTATGCACAATACCACATGCTGTATTCTTTGGAAAATGCGGCAAAGTAATGTGATGATAAGCTTGCCGCCTGAAACGAATAATTAAACTGGTGCCCTTAGGCGAAATCAAATTAAACCAACAGTGTTTTTTCTCCTTTTTTCGTAAACGAAGTCTTCAGGATGCAAGAATAATTTTTATTTTCCAATGTCGTGAATTGTAAAGGCGATGTAATTACAAAACCAATTTTTTTCGTAATTTGAGGAAAATAAGTGAAGAATTGTCAAAAGCAAAATTTCTCAACAGATTACAAAACTCATTATTTCACGTAAATGCAATGATTTGCCAAATCAAGCAATTTTTAATCAATGTTTAAATTTTTACTTTAATGTTTCTCTTTTACTGGTAAAAAAATTACTTAGTACTGATGACAGTGAGTACTGATTGAAATTAATTATTTTCAGTTTGTTTGTTTGTTGTGTTTTTTCTCCAGAGGGTTTCGTATACAAGAATGACCATAGATTTACTATCATCAGTCTTCAATGTGAGTTGTCTGTTTAGTTTATTTTTCAGTTTTCGTCAAACCAGAGGTATGGGAACTACGAAGGAATTTATTTTGGCGGAGGTGAATGGCATTGTAGAGGGAGGGGTAATTAAAAAATATTATGTAATTTTAAAAAACAGGCACTATTTACAAGGCCGTACCCAGGACTTTTTTTCGGAAGGGGTTTTACTTTAAAAAAAATTCTGGGGGGGGGGGAGGTTTACACAAAAAGCCTCAAAAAAATGCATACAAAATTTGTTTATGTCCATTTGTGTTACGTTTTAACGAGTCAGACAAAAATTTCGGGGGGGGGTCAAACCCCCTAACCCCCCTGGATATGGCCTTGACTATTTATACAAACTATAAGAATTTGGGAAAGTTGCAGTAGCTTCGACATTTCCAGAAGTTATGGGCCCAAGCCCCCCCCCCCCTCACTTTGAACAAAGCGATACAATAAATTTAGCCTGAGTGCAATAAGCTAATAACGGAAGAGAATGTAGAAATCTCTTTATGGTGCTTAAACATTCTATATGATGCATCTTTAGCTTTTATTATTGGATTTAATGTACATTTCACATGCAAATATTCCTTTCAGTCATATTGGCATCCTTTAGAGTTACGCCAACCTACCCATTGTTAACATAGGTCCTATTAAGTTATACCGCTTAAGTCTTAAATAGTATCAAAGGGACAGTGACCCAATGCCCTGTTTTTTACCTTATCAGTTCACTTATTAAGCGTGATATGCACTTTACTGAAAAGATTTGTATTTGGAACAGTAGATTTTTTTTTGTCGTAGAATCGACAGCAAAATAATATCATTAAATTAATCAAGGTTAATAAATAACAGGGGCCGCAAATAAGAGTAAGGCTATCCCCGCTCAAACTCTCTTAACGGCTTGGGTGTCATTGATGCTACACGGAAGAAATTATGTATTTTAGATTGATCAGTGCGGTTTTATTGGTCCAAACGTCAACAGCAACTAAAAGAGTACCACGATAGTAATCAAGATTGTAGGATATGAAAAATATTCCTTAGAGTAATAATATTTGTAGCTTTCTTTTTTTTACCATTTTTGTCAAAACTTCTTTTGATTCTATTTCACTCAAATATACAGAAAACTGATGCCTAAATTAAGCTTTTAAAAAACATCAAATTAAAAAAAACAGGTTTTTTCAATTGAACGTAAAAAGCAAAACTGAAACTTAAAACCAACAGAAATTTTCCTTGTATGACGCAGACTGCCCCTTCATTAACCCTCGCTCTTTACGTTAAAGCCACAAAGGTCATTAAAATACCTCACATTCAAACTCAACGGCCCTTGTGTTTGAGCAGTCTTGCTTAAGGAATTTTGACAAAAAGTCGAAACTTTTAGCGTAAAGAGCAAGGGTCAAGGGAGGGGCTCCTCCCTAACATATGGAATAATTTTTGTTCCTTTTGAGTTTAATGTTTAGTCCTTACTTTCAGCTGAAAAACTTGTTTTTTTTTAATTTCTGGCCATTTTTCAAATCAGAACAGGACATCCCCTTTCCATCTCCCGAAGAAATTCCCTTGGAGAACTCCAACCGGAAACTTGACTTACGATGAAAAAATCTTCCTGTAGAATATTCCCTCCCGAAGAGAAAATCCCCCGTACAAAATTTGCCTATATTTCCCAATAACAAATAGAGTATATGAACAGTGGGCAAAATTTATAGCTTACAGCCCTTTCCCCAGGGTCTATGGGGGTTAAGTCATCATCAAAGGCATACGATAATGGACCTTCCGAATATGCTAAATTAAATGAATATCTCCAATTTCTGATTGGATATTTTTGGGGAAGAAAGGGACGTGGGAGGGCGGCTTTTAAACTTAAGGAATATGTAACATTCCTTAAGTTTAATACCCATCAAAGGGTAAGAACTTTCGTAAAGTTTGTCTAGTTTTCGAAAAAGAGGAACATTGGAACACCCCCAAAAAGTCAAGTGATCTTAGTAAAAATCACATTAACAGATTCTAAATATCAAAGAACACTATAGGAGAGTTTTTAAGTTCCTATCTACAAAAATGTGGAATTTTGTATTTTTTACCAGAAGAAAATTTCACGGATGCGTATTTTTTTTTCAGGGGTGATTATATCGAGCAAATGGCCATATTCTAACGGAATTCAAAAGCTCTAGTGCCCTTTTTAAGTGACCGAAAAGATTGAAGGGTAACTAGCCGCCCTCCCACGTCCCTTTCTTCCCCAAAGATATCCAATCAGAAATTGGAGATATTCATTTAATTCAGCATATTCGGAAGGTCCATTACCTATGCCTTTGATGATGACTTAACCCCCATTGGTCCTGGGGAAAGGGCTGTAAGCTATGAATTTTGCCCACTGTTCATATACTCTATTTGTTATTGGGAAATATAGGTAAATTTTGTACGGGGGATTTTCTCTTCGGGAGGGAATATTCTACAGGAAGATTTTTCCTTCGTAAGTCAAGTTTTCGGTTGGAGCTTTCCAAGGGAATTTCTTCGGGAGATGGAAAGGGGATGTCCTGTTCTGATTTGAAAAATGGCCAGAAATTAAATAAAAAAAACAAGTTTTTCAGCTGAAAGTAAGGACTAAACATTAAACTCAAAAGGAACAAAAATTATTCCATATGTGAGGGAGGCTGCCCCTCCCTTGACCCTTGCTCTTGACGCTAAAAGTTTCGACTTTTTGTCAAAATTCCTTAAGTAAGACTGCTCAAACACAAGGGCCGTTGAGTTTGTATGTGAGGTATTTTAATGTACTTTGTGGCTTTAAGTAAAGAGCTAGGGTTAATGAAGGGGCAGCCTCCGTCATACACGGAAAAATTTCTGTTCATTCTAAGTTTCAGTTTTGCTCCTTAAGTTCAATTGAAAAAACCTATTTTTTTTTTAATTGGATGTTTTTTTAAAACTTTATATAGGCATCAGGTTTCTGTATATTTGAGTGAAATAGAAACAAAAGAAGTTTTGACAAAATAGGTAAAAAAAAGAAAGCTACAAATATTATTACTCTAAGGAATATTTTTCATATCCTACAATCTTGATTACTATCGTGGCATTCTTTTAGGTGCTGTTGATGTTTGGACAAAAAACCCCACTGATCAAATCAAAATAGGCCTACATATCGTTTTCCGTGGAGCATCAATGACACCCAATACGTTAAGAGAGTTTGAGTGGGAATAGCCTTACTCTTATTTGCGGTAGCTGCTATTTGTTAACCTTCATTAATTTGATGATATTATTTTGCTGTCGATGCTACGACAAAAAAAAAAAAAACTACTGTTGCAAATGCAAATATTTTCAGTAAAGTGCATGTCACGCTTAATAAGAGAACTGATAAGTTAAAAACAGGGCATTGGGAAATTTTCTCTTTGATACTGATTAAGACTTAATTGCATAATTTAATAGGACCTATGTTAACGATGGGTAGGCTGGCGTAACTCTAAAGGATGCCAAATGCCAATATGACTGAAAGGAACATTTACATGTGATAATGGGCATTAAATCTAATAATAAAAGCTAATGATGCATCATATAGAATGTTCAAACAACGCAAAGAGATTTCTACATTCTCTTCCGTTATCAACTTATTGCGCTGAGGCTAAATTTATTGTATCGCTTTGATTTAGGCTATTGTTCAAGGTAAGGGGGAGGCTCGGGCCCATAGCTTCTGGAAATGTCGAAGCTACTGCAAATTTCCCAAAATTATTATAATTTTTATAAATAGTGCCTGTTTTTCAAAAGTATATAATATTTTTTAATCCCCCTTCCCCTACCCACCTCCGCTAAAGTATATTCTTTCGTAGCTCCCATAAGTCTGGTTTAACGAAAACTGACAAATAAAATAAACAAATAATTCACATTGAAGACTCAAATCTATGGTCATTCTTCTATACGAAGCCCTCTGGAGAAAAAAACAACAACAAACAAACAAACTGAAATTAGTTAATTTCAATTAGTACTAACTGTCATCAGTAGGCTACTAAGTATATTTTTTTACCAGTAAAAGAGAAAAATTAAACTAAAAAATTAAACATTGATTGAAAATTGCTTGATTTGGCAAATCATTGCACTTACGTAAAATAATGAGTTTTGTAATCTGTTGAGAAAATTTGCTTTTGACAATTCTTCACTTATTTTCCCTCAGATTACGAAAAAATTGGGTTTTGTAATTACATCCCCTTTACAATTCAAGACATTGGAAAATAAAAATTAGGCTTGCATCCTGAGACTTCGTTTACGAAACAAGGAAAAAAAACATTGTTGATTTAATTTGATATTGTGATTTCAAGTATTTAAATTTGGCATGTTTAAAATTGCCCATCAAAGGTTATAAGCCTGATAAATTTATCTAACTTTAGAAAAGGGCGGAAAAGGAGAGAAATTTTAACAAACATTACATTATGAAGTTCAGCATATTAGAGAACCTTAAGTCAGAAGTTTCCGTAAGCGAATTTCGTTTTTCAACGATATTCATAATGTCATTTCATTTAGTATTATCGACAGTTAATCCATATAGCCATTCAGTTTCAGAGGTCAATGAGAATCGTACTGTGATGCGTTTCTTCCTTAGGATATTAAATATACAAGAAAATTGATTCAAATTAAAGTAAATTGCAACTTTAAACATACAGCAAGCCGAAAATATTCCGTATATGAGGGGCTTTCTCTTCTCAGCCCCGTTCTTCCTTAGTCATCTTGACCTCTTGGGAAAGAGCAGTGTCACAGGTTATTTGGTTTAGAACGGGGTCAATGGTGTGACTCTGTAAGCCCAGCCAGAGTTGACACAGCTTTAAATGGGCACCTGGAGAAATCTGGGGGGACACGGGAAGTTTCGCATGATTTGTCCCCAATCACACATTGGACTCTCGGCCGAAGGCATTGAATCTGGGGTCGGTACCTGCCCAGACCATGGTCAGCATGCGATTTTTTTTTTTTTTTTTTTTTTTTTTTTTTTTTTTTGGTGTAGTGGGCAAACTAAAATTAGGGATTCATATGTTTCCTATTATATAATCAGAAAAAATTCTGATCTCGTGCATACGAGATTCGGTTACTTCACTAAACAAAAACAACTGGAACATGACATAAGATGCTTCAAAGTGGTAAGCAAAATAATTACTTGTTTTTTATTCTGGATGGGAAATGATGGTTTGGCTAAGAATTTATCAGTATTGTTTGAATGTATTTAAATACGTTTTGATTTAATAGGCAATTTTAAGTTGTTTCCAAGTGAAACGTGGCACTAAAAAATATTTAGAATATGTACCTCAATATTTTTGATATACAAAGAGCTAAAATATTAAGAATTTTAATATTAAGATTTAATATTAGATTTAATATTAATAAAATAATATTAGATTTAATTTAAATCTAAAATATTAAGAGACACGTTTTTAGTGAAAAGGACAGCAGAATAGATCCTCACTAAGGGATTTAAAGTAATTGATTTATATTCATAGAGCCTATATAAGCGGCCCAACATTTTTCAAATTACTAGATTTAAGATGTCATCAGGTCAGACTTTCTGACATGATTACAATAAGAAATATTTAGATAAAACCATTTTTATAAGACAAAAATTTGATTGCGTTTGAAATATCATGCATTTATTATAAAAGATTGTTTTTTTTCTCAAATTAATTGTTGTTTTTTAAGAAAATTATGGAGCTTGGAAAACTATGACTAAAAATACTATTATATTAAAGAAAAGAAAAAAAAATAATTCTAGGGCATTTTAAGAAATAAATAAACGAGTCTGAAAAACCCTTAGACGTGTACTTGAACTCAATAGCCTAACAGTATTTATTCAATAATTCTAGCATTAAACAGTTTTTTTGTTGTATTTGATTCATATAGTCTATGGAAAATGGGATTTTCAATTCACTTTAGTTTTATAGACCAAAGTTTCATTGTTTAAGCAATTTTTTTAATCAAGGGAAGATTGGATTTATATTTCTATTTGAATAGTATTCGACCATGCAATTAAACAATTTGTCTTCCGCCAAGATAGAGATCTTTACATGTTGTGAACGTATATTTGTAATACTAAATGACAACCTAGTAAAGTTCTTACAATCCTAAATATCTTCCCAAGATCATCACCCGTCGCTGAAAAATTTATTGCTTTTTCGTATCAATGCTTTAGCTGCAACTGGAAACTCATAAATAAAAATTAAAAAATTAAGCTCCCTTGTTAATTAAATAAAAAAGACAAGTTTTTTTTTAACTGAAAGTAAGGAGCGACATTAAAACTTAAAAAGAACTGAAATTATTCCGTATATGAAAGGGGCTGTCTCCTCCTCAACGCCTCGCTCTTTACGCTAAAGTTTGACTCTTTCTCACATCTCTATTTTTTTAAACAATAAAAAACTTTAGCTTAAAGAGGGAGGTATTGATAGGGGGCGAACCCCCTGATATACTTATTGGTGCAAATGTTGATACAAATGATATACAAATGTTTAAATGGAAAAATTTGTTGCTTTTTCGTATCAATGCTTTAGCTGCAACTGGAAACTCATAAATAAAAATTGAAAAATTAAGCTCCCTTGTTAATTAAATATAAAAAAAGACAAGTTTTTTTTTAACTGAAAGTAAGAAGCGACATTAAAACTTAAAACGAACAGAAGTTATTCCGTATATGAAAGGGGCTGTCTCCTCCTCAACGCCTCGCTCTTTACGCTAAAGTTTGACTCTTTCTCAAATCTCTATTTTTTTAAACAATAAAAAACTTTAGCTTAAAGAGGGAGGTATTGATAGGGGGCGAACCCCCTGATATACTTATTGGTGCAAATGTTGGTACAAATGATATACAAATGTTTAAATGGAAAAATTTATTGCTTTTTCGTATCAATGCTTTAGCTACAATTAGAAACTCATAAATAAAAATTAAAAAGTTAATCTCTGGTGTTAATTAAATAAAAAAAACAAGTTTTTTTTAACTGAAAGTCAGAAGCGACATTAAAACTTAAAACGAACAAAAGTTATTTCGTATATGAAAGGGGCTGTCTCCTCCTCAATGCCTCGCTCTTTACGCTAAAGTTTGACTTTCTTACAACTCTATTTTTTTAAACAATAAAAAACTGTAGCGTAAAGAGCGAGGCGTTGAAGAGGGGACGGCCCCTTTCATATACGAAATAATTTCTGTTCGTTTAAGTTTTAATGTCGCTCCTTCCTTTCAGTTTAAAAAATCTTGTTTTTTTATTTAATTTTTGAACGTTTTTGAATTAATGCAGGTTTTGATTTTGGCTCACTGTACATGAATAATTAAAACGAAATCTGCAGAATAATTTTACCTTTTTTGGTTAAATGGCTTTCTCGAAACTTGTTTAATTTTATTTACAAACGTTTTGATTAGTAATAAATATACGTAACTTGCGAATTAACTTACGTAACGAACTTCTATATTCATATATTTTTAATACGTATATCAGGGGGTTTGCCCCCTAGTCAATACCTCGCGCTTTACGCTAAAGTTCGAATTTTGTTCTAATTCTCTAAAAATGACCGCTTAATCACAAAGGCCGTTAATTAGAATAAATAGTTCTTATGAAAGCACTAGAAAAACTTTAGTCTAAAGAGCTAGGTATTGACTAGGGGGCGAACGCAATCATATGCATAATAATTTCTTTTCGTTTTAAGTTTCGATGTTGCTCCTTATTTTCAGCTGAAAACTTGTTTTTTTAATTTAATTTCTGATCGTATTTTAAATAATGCTGGGAAATCTGGCGCCCCCTTCGTAGCAATGTCCCTTCTCCCATGAAAACTTCCTTATGGAAATTTCCTCCCACGTAAACCCCGACCCACTTATCCCCAATACCAGAAAAAATCACCCCTGAAAACGTCTGTATGCTTCCCAATAACCAATACTATATGTAAATATTGGGCAAAGTTCATGACTTGCAGCCCTTCCTCTGGGGACTGTGGGGGATTAAGTCATCTTCAAAGACATAGTTATTATATTTTTCAACCATGCTGAAGAAAATGACTATTTTAAAATTTGAATCGGGTGACTTTGGAAAAAAATGAGCGTGGGAGGGGGCCTTTTTGCCCTTGTTTTTTGGTCACTAAAAAAGGTCACTAGGAATTTTAATTCCTTTGTTTTTTGTTTCTTGTTTCTTTGTTGTTTTTTTGTCACTAAAAAAGGGTACTAGGAATTTTAATTTCCGTTCGAATGAGTCCTCCCGTGACATTCTAGGACCACTGGGTCGATACTATCACACCTGGGAAAGAAAAATAAAAATAAAAATAAACACGCATCCGTGATCTTTCTTCTGGCAAAACATACAAAATTCCACATTTTTGCAGATAGGAGCTTGAAACCTCTGCAGCAGGGTTCTCTGATGCGCTGAATCTGATGGTGTGATTTTCATTAAGATTCTAAGACTTTTTAGAGGGTGTTTTTCCTTTTTTCGAAAATCAGGCAAATTTTCTCAGGTGCATGACTTTTGAGGGGTAAGACTAAACTTAATGAAACTTATATATTTGAAATTAGCATAAAAATCTGATTCTTTTGATGTATCTATTGGTGTCAGAATTCTGTTTTTTAGAGTTTCGGTTATTATTGAGCCGGGTCGCTCCTTACTTACAGCTCGTTACCACGAACTGTTTGATGTTGTACAGTGGCTTATGTACCTAAGTTCCATTTAGAAACTTTATTGTTTTATTTCACATCTCTCGTGGAAATAGACTACTCTAGAAATAAGTTGCATTTGCACGAAATGACAATAAAATAGATGTGCTGAACGTTGTTTTTTATAGATCTCTATATCCAAAAAATGTCTGTTTTGGATTCTGTTCTGTTTGGATTCTGATTTGTTTTTTATAGATCTCTATATCCAAAAAATGTCTGTTTTGGATTCTGGATTGTTCCTAAACTGGTTGCTTAAGGTATGAGACTAAACAAAACTTTAAAAAAGGCTAAAAGCTCAAATATCGTTTGAATCTAGCAGTAAATGCTTTGTGAGTTCTGTTTCAGACTCATAAACCCTAGAGGCAAAAATAAAACCATGGCTGATTTTGTCTGCCAAATTTTGTATTCTACATTGCATGAACATTTTCATATCTGTGTATATTCTTAAAGAAAAAAGAGGAAATAATGTCCAGTTACTTTTTTTTGAATACCTAACTATATTTAACGTGCCCCATCCAAAAAAAGGCTTTACGTATGCTTCCTAACCCTGTCAAACCCTGACTTCCTAGCTTAATTTCCTTCAAGGTTACTGCATATTCATGCACTAGTAGCCTTCAAAAAGGGTAAGAAATATCCTTTTTTTTACATTCTTATTTTATTTTCTTTCGTATTTTTTATTATCCCCCCCCCCCCTACTAGTTGTTTCTTCCGTTCCTATTTTACATTGCCTGTGTCTTATTCACTCGTTCTTTTTAATATTTTAGCCAATTTTTTAAAAGTTTTTATATTTTGTATTCTATTCCTATCTTTTTGTTTTTTTTGCCTAGAAATTTGTAGTAGGGGTTTTTCTTCTTTTCTAAAATTATTCGAATTTTCTTATACTAATAACTTCAAAATTTGGCCAATTACAAGTATTCACAGCCAGTATAAAAAGTTAATTTTGCTTATGTAACGCTTTAAAAAACACCTGTTTTATCCTTAGGACGTTTTGCACCTAACACTAAACACTAACGCTAACACTAAACACAAAATACTAACACTAAACACTAACACTAACACCAAAAAAACTCCGTTTTTTTGGTGCAAAAAAAAAACTGAAGCGCAAAGACTGAGCTCGTACGGCAATAGCTAGTCAACTCCTGACTTGATTAAATAAAAAAAAAAACATCTTTTTTAACAGAAAGTAAGGAGCGACATTAAAACTTAAAACGAACAGAAATTATTCCGTATAATGAAGGGGGCTACCTCCTCCTCAACACCTCGCTCTTTACGCTAAAGTTTTTTAGTACTTTTGAAAAAAGCTTCTCATTGTTTCAATTAAACGAACATAAGTGTTTCAGAAGTCGTTCTTAAAGAATTGGGAGAAAATTTAAACTTTAGCAAAAAGAGCGAGGTGTTGAGGAGGTGGCAACCCCTTTCATATACGGAATAATTTCTGTTCAATTTATGGTTTAATGTCGCCCCTTACTTTCTGTTAAAAAAGTTGTTTTTTTTTATTTAATTTCTGAACATTTTTGAATTAATGCCGGTTTTGAAATTAGATAATCGTATATGAATAATTCAAACTAATGTTGCATTTTATTGTAACTTTTTTGGGCTATATGGCTTTCTCAAAATTTCGATCGAAAGATTTTGAGAAAAAAGGGGCGGGGGTGAGTGCCTAGTTGTCCTTCAATTTTTTTGGCTCCTTAAAAATGGCACTTGAACTTTTGATTTTATTTACGAACGTTTTTATTAGTAATAAATATACGTAACTTACGAATTTTTTCCCAATTCTTTAAGAACGACTTCTGAAACACTGTCTTCGTTTAGTTGGAACAATGAGAATTTTTTTCATTATAATGCTGAATCAGCATTATAAGTCCATTTTTTTTATATATGTTTATTGACATCAAGATTCCGTTTTTTAAAGTTTCGATTACTATTGAGCCGTATTGCTTGTTCTCTATTGTTTTTTTTTTACTACGTATATGTTATTACGTGTATGAGGGGTTTCGCCCCCTGGTCAATACCTTGCTCTTTACGCTAAAGTTCGAATTTTGTTCGAATCAACAACCCCTGAATAACAAAGGCCGTTTAATTAGAGTAGATAGCCCTTTTGAAGTACTAAGAAAACTTTAGCGTAAATAGCGAGGTATTGACTAGGGGGCGAACCCTCTCATATACGTAATAATTTCTGTCGTTTTAAGTTTTAATATTGCTCTTTACTTTCAGTTGAAAAAATCTGTTTTTTTATCTAATTTCTGATCGTTTTTTAAATAATGCTGGGAAATCCGCCACCCCCTTCCTAGAAATGTCCCTTCCTCCAAGATGACATCCTCCATGGAAAGATACTCCCGCATGACCCCCTTCTCTGATACCCCCTTCCGCCACAAGAAAAAAATCCCTCCTGAAAACGTTTGTATGCTTCTCAATAACCAATAATATATGTAAAAAATGGGCAAGCTCATAACTTGCAGCCCTTCTCCAGGGAACAGTGTGGGATTAAGTCATCCTCAAAGACATATTTAATAGATTTTTGACTTTGCTGAACAAAATGGCTATCTCAAAATTTGGATTGGGGGACTTCGGGATAAAAATGAGCGTGGGAGGGGGCCAAGTTGCCCTCTAATATTTTGGTCACTTAAAAAGGGCACTAGAACTTTTAATTTCCGTTCGAATGACCCCTCTCAAGATATTATAGGACTACTGGATTGATACGACCACCCCTGGAAAAAAAATAAAAAAAACACGCATCCGTGATCTTTCTTCTGGCAAAAAAAACAACAAAATTTCACATTTTTGCAGATAAGAGCTTGAAACATCTACAGTAGGGTTTTCTGTTACGGTCAATCTAATGGTTTGAATCCATTGATTGAAGATTCTATCACTTTAACGGGGTGTTTTCCCCTTTTTTCGAAAATAAGGCAATTTTTTGCAGGTATTGTATGAAAATTGTATGAAACTTATATATTTGAAATCAGCATACAAATCCAATTCTTTTGATGTATCTACAGGTATCAAATTTCGTTTTTTAGAGTTTCGGTTACTATTGAGCCTGGTCACTCCTTACTTAGAGTTCGCTACCACGAACTGTTTGACATCTAGCGCTCAAAATTATTGAAAATACTCAATTTTTTTTTATATATATAGGAAGCTTTACGGTGAGGCTTTACTTGCATAGGGTGAACTAGACTAGTTTTAGGATACCAATAAAGTCTATCATTTTTAAAATTTCAAACAGCACACATAAGAGTTATGTGTGCTGTTTCAAAGCCATTGTGTGTTTCAAACAGCACACAATGACTTTTGGTCATTGGAGTTATTTTTCTTGGGGGGGGGGAAGGGTGCAAGGGGAGCAGTTCCCCCAAAAAATTTGGAAAATATCATATTTTATTAAGTAAACCTAAAAATAATAACTGGTGCAAAACTGGTTTGTTTGTTGCCAGGTTCAGTTTTTGATAAAACGCAAAATTGGACTAGGTTAAGAGGTCCATTTTAAATTAACTTTTTATCGAATTAGCGTTGACACGGCAAAGATAACGATAGCGCTTGTTTTGTTCAAAGTTTGATAGGATAAAAATAAGTTTACAAAAACAGATACGCACCATATACTCCGGTCGCTGAGTATCCGCCGGTGAGCCTTACATAGTAAGGCTCACCGGCGGCCGGTAAAACAGTAAACTTTATCCGTTACCGCTTGAAGAAAAATGTGCTATTGAAGACTTAGGGCAGGCTTACGCTACCTTTACTTTCTCACCGTTTATTGTTCGGTATAGGCTATCAAATAATATTCCAAAATAAGTTTTCAGACAGCTTAAGAACACGTTTAGGCTTATGTTTTTCGGGGAGGCCCCTTGGAAACCACCATTTCCCCTGAATTGTATCACATATCCCCTCTTGCCCCCCAATTAAAAGGATGAAATTACGCCGATACCTTTACATGATAACACATTTAAACACAATAACAACACAACACAAAACACAATAAATTGAATCAACCATCTTAGCCCTTCGAAATGTAGCATCAGTTTCTTTGGACGTTAGAAACTACAAAGTACGTGAGGGCTCAGCCCTAAAATAACATGGGCTCTGCTTTGCCCTTAATTAGAAACAACTTAACCATACAATGTGTATGAAATTGTAGAGTTTGTCTATTTTTTAGCTGTCATTAAAAATATATTCCCAAAGATAAAGTTACAGACTGTATAACGTGAGTTGTAGCTCAAAAACATTCAAATAAAAATAAAGGGGAGAGAGCATATACCCATCTCTAGATTTAGAGAAATACCTCGGGGTACTGTTTATGTACCCCGAGGTTATGCGACAAGTGTGTCGCTTTTATTTTTCTGAACGAAAATACTGTACAAAAGAAAGAAAATCCGTCAGAGTTAGTTTTGGAATTTCTATACTTTTTTCAAGGAGTAAGAATTGTTTCCACTTTCAACATTTTCGGGGCAACATAACTGAAAAATACTGTTTTGGGGTACTTTTCATTGGAAAATTCCTTTTTCTTATATTTTCACTAAAATAAATGAAGAAAACGACAAATTTGCCCATACGTCCGCCTTAAATTTGCTCAAATAAACCCAAGGCTAAAAATATTAGGCTGGTCTTCCCTTGATGCTCTATTGTAGACCAATTAACCAGCACGAATGCAATTCAGACTTGCTCGATTTTTGAAATTTTCTGAAATGTAACTTGGAACTCATAAGAATGTTCTTTAAAATATGCAATAAATTCAAAAATTTGCTCAAATAAACCCAAGGCTAAAAATATTAGGCTGGTCTTCCCTTGATGCTCTATTGTAGACCAATTAACCAGCACGAATGCAATTCAGACTTGCTCGATTTTTGAAATTTTCTGAAATGTAACTTGGAACTCATAAGAAAGTTCTTTAAAATATGCAATAAATTCAAGAAAATTGAATATTTTATTGTGTGACCTGGTGTAATTATAATAAAAAAAATATTTAATTCTACCAAAATTTGGTTGAAGCATGGTTCTTCAATCAACATTTATCAATAGCATAACAGTGGCGTAATTCGTCAAGATTCTGGGGGGGGGGGCAAAGTCAGTGGCAATTTCCGCAAATCAAGCGAAAATGACAGTAAATCCTGAAAATGAGCCATTTGGTGCCATAAAAGTACTTTATAGTACTATAAAGGTACATATATACTAAAGAAAAATGATTTGTTTCTGTTGATGCTTAAATTATGCAGGTCTATCTTAATTTGACAAGATTTTTGAAGAAAATAAATTTCAGCTGGGGGCAAACTCGGGTCTGGGAGGGGGATTTCCCCCCTGTCCTATATAGAATTACTTCCTGTAACATAAGACAATCTTTTTGTGCTGCATGAACTTCAATATGTAGCTATGGATTTTTTTTAAGTGAGGCATTAGTAACAATTTTCTCTTCATCATTCTAACCGCTTCTTTTGTTCGTTGGATCAGAAGTTATTCGTCAACAAATACTTTTCGTCACAAAGCGAAAACCAAATTATTAGCTATCATTATTACGAAACCTATTCTATTAATTTATAATTGTAAATCCCTTTCTGTATTTAAGTCTTTGATTTCATGATTAAATATATCAAAATAGACTCGAAAATCTCTCAGTTCTTACTTAGTCATTTTAGAGTCTTATATTAAGCTCTCCCGGAGCCTCCAGATTATTTTCCGAGTACAGAATGATAGATTACAATATTCCTTCATGCTATTGGCTCATTTTATAGAAAAGGTCCCGATTTTGCGTAACCATTCGCTCTTAAATTTTGTGACGTAATACAGATTGTTGGACTGATGCGCGTATGGAAACCTGGATTCTTTCTCATGGAAGCCGAAACTCTTGTTTTAGACTTCCAAGTGCTTAGTACACATCTGGATTGAGTGTTAAATAATAGGCATGCCAACTGAGGGATTACTTATACAATTTTGAAGTCATTACCTGAGACCCGTAAGGCATTTATGGCCGATTAGCGAAGGCCCTATCTCTTGTGTCGATAATTCGCATAAGATATATTGCTTAGTTTGTAAATACATTTTTGACATTTTATTATGAGTTCGTATCAGTTTGTGGGTCCATTCCCATCGCGAGAAATGAACATGTCAACCGAGTATTATAATACAGCAGCAGTTGCAAGTTCAAACTTTCAGCCGTGTTTCAGTGGATATACACAATTTTCAACACCGTACCCAGAACAGCAAGTTGATTTTTCCTCTTTGCAACAAGTTTCCAATTATCAACCTTCGGGGCTTCGCAGTGGATTAGACGACATTATACAGGCAACTTCTGACTTAGAACAGCTTGATAAACCAAAACCCAGTACCCTACCGCTACAAAGTGTAAGCAGCTGCAAATATGCAGCTGAAACATCAGCAATCCGTGATCCTCACACAAGACCAAGTGACAGCAAGACAGATAAGAACAAACTTGGAAAAGCTGGAGAAAATAAATTGGAACCTAGCCAGCAGTCAAGTAGCAAACAAAGTCCT
Organism: Artemia sp. Qi Xiang Cuo; assembly: GCF_049724085.1. NCBI lineage: Eukaryota > Metazoa > Arthropoda > Branchiopoda > Anostraca > Artemiidae > Artemia > Artemia sp. Qi Xiang Cuo. Next base: position 24,087,911 of record NC_142808.1, on the reverse strand, counting down.
AGCACGGAAAGTTCCGGGAAATCAATAAGTACTAAAACTTCCCCTTCAAAAGAAGGAGAGACCCAGGATGAAAAAGATAAGGAGAAAAGCTCTGTTCCTATTTTCCCCTGGATGAAAAGAGTACATCTTGGAACTAGTAAGTGATCAATCCTTGCTTGTTTTTACTTTTTAATCTGTATGATTTTTACATCAAATTGGTATTTTCCTTGGTACCTAAGTGAAAGCAGCCTAATTCGAATAAGAAGTATAGGTTTATATAAGCTTTTGTTCTTATGATATTTTATCTTCTAAGTGGAACAATCAAGATTCTATATAATCAGTATTGAAGTAGATTTGATATAGTTTGTTGTTAAGTATATGACAATGTTGGTCAAGCTATTATATATATATATATATATATATATATATATATATATATATATATATATATATATATATATATATATATACATACATACATACATATATATATATATATATATATATATATATATATATATATATATATATATATATATATATATATATATATATATATATATATATATATATATATATATATATATATATATATATATATATATATATATATATATATATATATATATATATATATATATATATATATATATATATATATATATATATATATATATATATATATATATATATATATATATATATATATATATATATAGATTAATATACATTAGCAGCTTGCCCAACATATTCATGTTTTTAACAACAAATTATATCAAATGTAGGCTACTTCAATGCGGTTTATATAGTATCAGAAGGAGAAAAATAAAAAAGTGAAGCAAAATTATTAAGGGCTTTATAAAATTCAATAGGTGGATTTTTCCAGTTTAATTCAATCAAAAGGATTAAATTTTCGAAAGAAATGAGCTTATTTTTAAATAAAAATTATACTTGTAATGTGAAATCAAATTTTGCTAATGAATGCAACCAAGGGCGGATCCAGGATTTTTTAGGGGGGGGGGAATAGGCTGATCCGATAACCTTGCGTTACGAGCAAGTTTAATTAACGCAACCTTGCGTTAATTAAGTAAATTACAATACTTTAGACTACGTTATGGGGGCACACGCGCCCCTGCCCCCTGGATCCGCCACTGAATGCAACTAGGTAGCAGGTTCCACTGCTACCTAGGGAATAAAATCTAAAAATAGAAAACTGAGGAATTGCCATTTGTATTCTTGTAAAAAAAGCTTCTAGTTGTGCTTGCCGACCCCCCCCCCCCCTTCCCCCCCACTAAGAAATTCTGTATAAAAAGGCCTCGACACAGCCTAGGCCACGACTTGTTCATTATAAAATGTGATAGACCTTTTTAGATTTAGCTTGTCTACGTGGGGTCTAATTTTTTAAACCCGTAAAGAAAAATGAAAATAATTGAAATATAAGAAACTAACTATCGAGAAACTCACAAGATTTGTTTGTCTTCTGATTTTTGCATTAGATTTTGATTTTATATTTGATCGAATTTTCTTCTGCTTTCCACATATAGCCAACCTTATTTCTCGAATCTCGTGAATGTGCTTGTAGTCACGAAGATAGGTTGGACCTCGATAAGGCATCTAATTCAAAAAGTCTCAAAATCAAATTCAGACTCTCTTTTCCGTATTAAAAAGCATTCGATACTGAAGAATTATAAGACTTTATAGGTTTTCCCTATCAAATTACATCAAAATACCGTAAGCCTTACACTTTTCATCAACCAGCCAATTGCATCGCGCGAAGACTTTATTCACTGGAAAAAATGGTATTGATTGCAAAGAGTGAGATCAAAACTTTCAAAAAGAAAAAAAATTACCAGGTATAAGATACTGCCACCTGTTTAAACCCTTGCAGTAATTGCCACAAAGGGATTTGCCGTTTAAAGTTCTGGTTGCATTGGCGTTGTTCATGACTATTTCCCTTTATTTGAAAATTCTATCAGAACCTTAAAAAAATGACGGGTAATTGACCGACGGGACATCTTAGTTTGTGGCCCAATCTTTCCAAGGAGTTTTTCACCCTCTAACTTCACACATAGGCCTTTCAATTTCCTGGGAGTTTGAACTGATTTCCTAAGACCTAACTGAATTGTCATTTAGTTAACTTTGATAATATAAAGGTAATTAAATTGCTAAGACCACTTCATTATTATCAAACAATTCGTTGTAACGAACTATGATTAAGGAACGACTCAGTGAAATAGTAACCGAAACTCTACATTAAGGAGATTTTGATAAAAATAGATGCATCCAAGAATTGACTGTTTTTATGCTGATTCCAAATATATAAAATTCGTTAAGTTTAATGTTACCCATCAAAGGCTACAAGCCTCAGAAAATTTGCCTGATTTTAAAAAAGGTGAAATATCCCACACAATCAAGGAATCTTACTGAAAATTGCACCATCAGATTCAGCGTATCAAAGAATCTATTGTAGAGTTTCCAAGCCCCATTTCTTAAAAATGTAGAATTTTTCCCAGAAGAAAGATCATGGATGCGTGTTTATTTGATTTTTTTTCGTTATCCCCCAGGGATTATGGTATTGAACCAATGGTACTAAAGCGTCGATCGAAGGCTCAATGGAACGAAAATTGGAAGTTCTAGTGGACTTTTTAAGTGACTAAGAAGATTGAGGTGCAACTCGATCCCCTTCCTCGGCCATTTTTCTCCAAGGTCATCTGATCAAAATTTTTAGAAAAACATTTTGTTCAGCATAGTTGAAAAATCAAATAACTATGCCCCTAAGGATGATATGACCTGCTACAGGCCCTGGGGAAAGGGGCACAAGTAATGAAATTTGCTCATTGTTTACAAATCATATTTGTTATTGCGAAGTATACAGACATTTATTTGGGAGGGGGGGTGATTCTCTGCGAGCGTATTTTCCACGGGGAGAATTTTATGTGGGAGGAACGTTCTTTTTGGAGGGGGGATGCCTCTGGGGAAATTTTACGTGAGATATTCCTATTTGACATCCTTTTTATTGGTCTTACTTTTTCTCTGGGGACTCAGTTTAATAAGTGTAAATGCTCCTGGGGAATTGTCCGGGGAAAATTTTCAGAGGGGTTGGAATCACCTGGAGGATTTTTCTGTGGGAGGTATTTTCCACGGGAGAAATTCTCCATGGGGGAATTTTCCGCTGGGGAAAATCTCCATGGGGGAACTTTGCATGAGAGAAGCTTTCTATTGAGAGGAAGAAATTTCCGGAAGGATGGGGATATTTCCTGCACGATTTGAAAAAAAAAGAAATTAAATAATAACAAAGTCTTTTTCCCAATAAAAGTAGACAAAGGAGAATTTTCCAGGCAGGATTTTCCGCAGGAAATTTCCCTGAGATAATTTTCAGCGAGGATGGAATTGTCTGTGGTTATTTTCTGGAGGACTTTACGTGAGAGGAACTTTTTATGGAGGATTTTTTCGTTGATGGAATATTTTTATGGCGGGGGGAGGTGGATTTCTTGGAATAATTTTAAAAACGATCAGAAATTAAATGAAAGAAAAACAGGTTTTGTTTACTGAAAGTAAGGAGTAACATAAAAACTTAAAACAAACAGAAGTTATTCCGCTTGTAAAGGGGGGGCGGCTACCCACTCCTCAATACCTCGCTCTTTACGCTAAAGTTTGGCTTTTTGCCCCGAGTTCTTAAAGAACGACTCCTGAAACAAAATGGTTAAAATTATTTTTAAAAAACCTCAGTGTGAAAACCAAGGGGTTGAGGAAGGGGCAACCCCCCGCAGACGGAATTATTTCTGTTCGTTTTAGGTTTTAATATTGCTCCTTACTCTCGGTTGAAAAAAAAATAGATTTTTCTTTATTTAATTAGACCAAGAATGTGTCTGCCAGATATATTTGAGTGAAAGAGAGTTGTAAACCCCTTTGTAATTGAGGAATAAAAACGAACTTCCACAAAAACGAAATTTGCAAAGAAAATGATTGAGCCATATTAAATTTAAGACCACCAAAAATAAAGTACTTACTACTATAAACTTAAAAGAACCAGAAATTACTGTCATAAAATAAATTAAACCCAAAACGAGAAGAAATAATGACAGCACATTCTGAGACAGATAAATAGATAATAGATAAATCGTAAAAAGAGAAAAATGAAAATGAACACTGATTTCAAACCTAAACCGCACAGAAAGTACTACAAACAAAATCTTGGCTACTCCCCCTTCCCCTAATCGTAAGCCTTCTAAACTTTACTGCGTCATTTGCGTTTTATTTAAAACTATAAGTATTTTGAGCAATGTGTTTTATTTCTAAAGACATCGACGGAAAATAAAAAATAAATCACTATAATAATAAAGATAACAGGGAAGAACTAATGAAAATAAACTGAATATTTAAAACGATAATAATTCCCGGATATCTCAGGAATTCGACATTCAAGATTTTATTTGAAAGTAATTTTTTTCACGTTCCAATTATAAAAGAAATTAAATATATTTTTTTTTTCAGTAAAGCACAGCTGACATCCAAAGCCTTAGATGGGTTACGGTAAGGGGGCGGTAAGATGGGTTAGGGTAGTAGTCAACCTCCTTTTTTTGCAAATTCTGTTCGTTTAAAATTTAACTTGACTGTTTATTTTAAGTTTTTGCTCGTATTAAGGCTTTATCTATTCATCTATATCAGTATCTTTTGTCCTTATGCTTGATAAGGTTTTGATTAGTTTCTGTTTGTTTTGGGTTTCATTTGATATTTGATGGTAATTCCTGGTTGTTCTTAGATTGAATAATTATGTGACTTTATTTCTGCTCGTGTTCAGTTTTAATTTAAGTTTAAGTTAAGTTTTCTTTACTTTTGTTGAAAAACTTCATATTTTGTAAACTTTAAAAAATTGGTATCTGTTTGTTTTTTTATTGCTAATGTTTTATCATTGATCAATATTATGAATATTTCTCAGAGGTTTTTGACTTAATAATTAAGATATTGGATTCTTACATAAATTCATAAGTTGCATATGGTGATCTGAGTGTTGTCTTTGATTTTATTCAGTATAATTGTTACGATTATAATTTAACAGGAATTTCTAGATAATAAATCGAAAAAATCCACCTGGGAGAATGTTCAGAAGATTACATATGAATGAAAATGGAATAAAAGAGTAAATATAAATCAAAGGCATAACTCAGCTCTCTTTAATTCTGACTCTCTAAACTATTTTAATTGTTGCTTTGATGTGAGTGTTTGCTTGATTTGGTGTGGAATGGATATTATTCTTACAGCCTGGATGCACAAAATATCTTTTGGTTAAGTTCGACACCCCTCTCAACATTCCTTGAAAATCCAAAATCAATGCACTGGACCTTCTTGAGATATTTCATATGCGCCCTATGAACAACCGGGAATGCACATAAAGTATTTTGATCTATTTAAACATCCCCCTAAACATTCTTTGACAGTTTCAACTTAATACCCTAACAGTTCCTAAGATATTGCACACACACTATTTTGACAACCTAAATGCACATAGAATCTTTTGACTAGTTCAGCCTCACACTCAAAATTCTTTGAAAGTTTTAACTTTCAAGTTGCAGTTACACTTACAAGTAGTCCCACGATACAAGCAGTCCCTTTTGGCGTCGAAAGTAGCCGGAGTCATAAGTAGTTGGAATCACAAGCAGTCGCAAGTAGTTGTAAGTAGTAAAAATTGCAAGTTGTCGTAGTGTCAATCTCAGGTAGTTGCAGTCACAATCACAAGTTTTGACAATCGTAGCCACAAATAGTCACATTTTCAAGCAGTCGCAGTCGCACTCGTAAGTAGTTGCAGTCGCAAGCAGTTGTTTCGCAAGTAGTCACATCCTAATCATAGTTGCATTCGCAAGTTGTCTCGGCCACGAGTATTCACAATAGAAGTCACAAATAGTCAGAGTTTTAAGCAGTCGTAGTCGCAATAATTCGTAATCGCTTTCACTGTCACAAGTAGTCACAGTCGCAATCGCAAGAAGTCGCAGTCGAAAGTAGCTGCAGTCACAAGTAGTTTTAGTAATAAGCAGTCGCAGTTTCGCGTATTCGCAGTTGCAATTCGTCGTAGCTCCAGCTGCTAGCTCTTGCAGCCACAAGCAGTCAAACTCGAAGTTGCAACTAGCCACAAGTATTCACTTTCGCAAGTAGTCGCATTCGCAGTCACAAGTAGTAACAGTCGCAATTACAAGCAGTCGCAGTTACAAGTAGTAACAGTCGCAAGTAGCCATTCCTGAGATATTACTAACACACCCTTTTGACAACCAGTGTGCATATAGTGTCTTTTGATTTTTCTCATCATCCTCCTCAACATTCCCTGAAAGTTCCACCTTAATACCCTTGGACTTTTCGGAGGCACTGAGGATCAAATAGTCCCCCTTTCCCAATTATAAATCCAGTATATAAACAATGGGGAAAATCGCATAGTTTATAACCCATGCTTCGGGGCTGAGGGGTGTCAAAGGGGGGCTTCTAAAAATCGTAAAGGGGGCTGTTTGCTCTCTCATCACTTTACAACATCCCCCTCAACATGCCCTGAAAGTTTCAACTTACTACCATCAGCCGGTTCTGAGCCCTTGTGACTACTAGCATTCACATAGTATGTGTTGATTATGTTTAAAGGACACCCTAGACGGTCAATCATTTTGATCAAAAGCTTCCGTCAGTCAATTTATTAAAGCATGATTGACCGCCTAGGAACCTGTTTGACGCTTGATTCAAGCGTTGATGGTGATTGATATGAAGTTTGACTGACTCAATCGGTCCCTAGACGGTCAATCATGCTTTAATCAATTGATTGACGGAAGCTTTTGATCAAAATGATTGACCGTCTAGGATGTCCTTAACACCCTCCTCATCATTTTCTGAAAGTATCCCCTTAATATTCTAAGTACATCTGAAACCCTAGATTAAACAAGCCTCCCTTTCCCAATATTAAATCTTATATCTAAACCATGGGCAACTTACACATTTTAGCCTACAGCCCTTGCCCCAGGACCAGTTGTTTGGCCTTTAGACTATTTTGAACCTAACGGCTATCTCAAAATTTTTGTCGGAGGTTTTTATTGGATGGGCATCTAAAAGGGTTGGGAGTGGGTCTGGTTACCCCCCCACCATCAAAATTCTTCACTTAAAAATAGCATACAGAGCTTCCAATTTACAGTCAAAACGGCACCATCTGAAGTTTTTACGACCATGCCCTTCCATACGAAGTGGCTCTAGAAAAAAAAATGAATAAAAGCCTTACGGCTCTACGACCGACAACACTTGAGCCCTGCCTCTGAAATCCTGCATTTGCTGAAAGCCCTTTCTTTCAATTTTACCTTTTTTTGTATCTACCTTCATTCAGTTAGCCAGGGATATCTTCTGGAAGGTACAAGATTTTGGCAAGGTATGAAAACAAAAATAAAGGCAGAAAACAAACAAGTTTTCTGAAAAAAAGATGTTATACATAGATGGTTTTTGTAGAACTTAGGTCGCAAATCCTTTTCCTCCCTAATGCCTGTCTACGCAAAAGTCGCTCAACTGTACAATTAAGTCAATCCAGGGACGTACGCAGGGGGGGGGGCCTCCGGGCCCACCCCCCCGAAATCTCACGATTTTTTTCATTTTCCCATAATTTTCTGATTTTTCTCACAGAATAATGGGTTTGAAGGATTTGGCCCCCCCCCCGAAACAAATTCCTGCGTACGTGCCTGAGTCAATCTGTTGACGATATCAATCAATAACAAATATTCCCTCTAATTAATAGAAACTAATACCCTAGAAACACATTCGTGGTAACGAACTGTGAGAAAAAGATGACTCGGCTCAATAGTAACCGAAACTCTGTAAAAAGAAACTTCGATAACAATTAATACATCAATAGGGTTAGCTTTTTATGCTGATTCTAAATGGATAAAATTCATCAAGGCTGATGTTACCTACGCATAGCTACGAGCCTGATAAAATTTGCCTGAATTTTGAAAAAGGGGTTAAGACCCACAAGCGATCCCAATGAAAACATAACTGAAAGATTTAGCATGCCAGAAACCTTTCTATAAAGGTTTCCAGCTCTTTCTACAAAATGTGGATTTTTTTTTTGCCAGAAGAAAAAAAACCCGGATGTATGTTTATTCTTTTGTTTAGGAGTAATAGTATCGAACCCATGGCTTTAGAATATTAGGAGAGGGCCCATTTGGACTGAAATTACAAGTTTCAGAGCCCTTTTTAAGTAGCCATAAAAAGTACAGGGCAAATAGTCCCCCTCCCACACCCGTTTTTCCCCATAGATGATTGGATGTCTCCATTGACATTTCATGTATATTTGAAATAGCCATTTGATCCAACATATTTGATCCAATATATTTGAGATAGCCATTTGATCCAACATGGTTGAACGGTTAAATAACTATGCCCCAATGGTTAAATTGACCTCTCACAGCACCCAAGGAAAAGGGCTGTAAGTTATGGCAATTGCCTATTGGTTGCATATAGTATTTGTGGTACTGTTCTAAAATGCGGGAAACACGCGTCGAGAAAAGCAAAGCTCAGATAGCCATTGCCCGGTAATTGCCTATCTGACGCTATATAACAAGGGGTTTCTCACTCCAAGACTGTATTTAAACTTTAGTTTTTTTGGGGTTTAGGGGGAAAAAGTACCTAGGTTAGGTAAGGTTACGTATTTAATATATGCTAAGCTTTACCCAAACCTCCCACCCCTAATGTTCAAATATATAGCTGAAATTTGTTTCTAAACTACTATATTTTTATCCTATTTTGTTTTATTTCATTAGCATTATCCAAACATCACCTATCGCGTGTTTCCCGGATTTTTAGAGCATTACCGTCTTTGTTATTGGGAAATATACAGAAATCTTTACGGGGGGATTTTCTGCGGGGAGGGGGATTTTCCACGGTGAAAAATTTCCATTGGGAGGAAAGTGTCCAGGGGGAATTTTCCAGAGAAAATTTTACACCGGGAAATTTTCCAGAATGCATTTGCAGAATTTTTTTAATCTATTTTATTTCTTTCTTTGGCTGCTCAATCTTAAAAGGGGTTAGAATATCCTTGGGAAATTGTCCGGGGCAAATCTTTAATAGAGAGGTAATTGTCTGGAGGTTTTGTTCTATAGGGGGAGTGGGTCTGAGATGGCAGCTTTCCACGGTGGGGATTTTCATTGGGAGATCTGGGGATTTCCGGCATGATTTGATTAAAAAAACTAAATTCTTTCAAATGAAAGACAAGCGGGGAGAATTTTCACGGAGGAGGGAATTGTCCGTGGGAATTTTCCTTGAGGGGAAAATTTTACACAGGAGGAATTTTTCGTTGCAAGTTTTCCTTGGGAGAAACTTTCATGGGGGGATTCCAGGGTGAAGGTTACCGCTGAGGGGAGAGATGGATTTCCCAGCATCATTGGAAAATCGATCAGAAACTAAACAAAAAACAAGTTTTTCCAACCGAAAGTAAGATGCAACATAACAACTTAAAACGAACAGGAATTACTCTGTATATGAGGTGGGCAGCTTCCTCTTCAATCCCTCGCTCTTTACGCTAATGTTTGAATTTTTTTTCGAATTCTTCGAAAACGATTCCTAAAGCACAAGGGCGGGTTATTTGTATAAAAAAAAACTTTTTAGAGCGCTAAAAAACTTGTGAAACACAAGGAGAATTTAATTTGAGCTTTAAGACTTTAGCTTAAAGAGCGAGAGTTGAGGAAAGGGGCACTTCCCCTCATATACGGAATACTTTCTAATTGTATTAAGGCTTAATGTTGCTCCTTACTTTCAACTAAAAAAACTTGCTTCTTTATTTAATTAACTAGAAAATACTTATTTAAAGCGTGTTTAAAATCTCTTCGTTTCGAAAAATTTACAACATTCGTAGTAATTTTACAAATTTTTGGTTTTCTGATTGTTTTTCACTATTTTTTTTATTTTCCTGTATCAGGTATTAATCAGGAGTCCCTGAGGCTATTATACTTTCTTAAAAAAAAAAAAACGAAGCATTATCTCTCGCAATATTATAAATAAAATATTAGGCTATTAAAAATTGTAATTCTTAAATCTTGCCCCATTCCCCAGTCCTTGTGAACATATATTTTTACGCTTTTTATGCATGTACTTGCTTTGGTTTCTATGGGCTGTATCCTGTTATTATTGCCTCTACCCACACCAAATGAAACGGAACTATATTAATAAGGTTTCTAATTTCTAAGGAAATGGGATTTCGGTGACCAAAGTCTGTTGCTTAGAAAATCACAAGGGTTTTTATGGACTCTTGGATTCAAATAGGTTGTTTTGAAAAGTAATTTTGCGTATAAACATTTTTCTTTCTAAAGTAGTTGACCTTCAAGCTTTTTTGAGAAACAACATCCTTTAAAACATTAAATTAAAAAAATATTCAATTATCAAAGTATTCTGCAGGACAATGTGCCGTAATGTTAGTGCACAATAAATAGGTTTTTTTTTTATAGCTAGTATTTTAGCTTTTAGTATTATTTCAGATTAACTAGTCATTTTAGCTAGAGTCACTGAAACACTTTATTCCATTTGTTGCTTTCCACAAATTCCTAAAAAGTAAGTAGGCGGCGTATCTTCAATTATGATGAAAAGTTGTTATAATAGTCTTATTCATTTTCGCATTTATTATCAAAAAAAGTGTAAGGTTCGTCCTTTCGTATGGGGGTTTCGTATGTAAGGTTCGTCCTTTTGTACACTTTTTTTATTATCAAAAAAAGTGTAAGATTCGTCCTTTCGTATGAAGGTTTCGCATATAAGGTTCGTCATTTCGTACACTTTTTTTTATTATAAAAAAAAGTGTACGATTCGTCCTTTCGTATGGGGGTTTCGTATGTAAGGTTCGTCCTTTCGTACATTTTTTTATTATCAAAAAAAGTGTAAGGTTCGTCCTTCCGTATGGGGGTTTCGTATGTAAGGTTCGTCCTTTCGTACACTTTTTTTTATTATCAAAAAAAGTGTAAGGTTCGTCCTTTCGACCTTTCGTCCGTTCGTCCTTTCGATTTCTTCATATTTGAGATTAGAATAGATTCCTTCCACTAAGAATTGTCAGTAAAAGGCCAACTAATGACTGTCTTTGTACTCCTTTGACGGGTCGCAAATAAAGACATAAAAACAAATAAAAAAAAAGTGAAAATCTAGATACTCGGGCGATAGAGGATATATTTTTCTAAACATGAGACGAATTCTAAGATTATTCACAGTTCTATATTCTACTTTATTTTGCTACTGTACATCTCTTTTGTTTGATTTCTTCAATCATAAAAACCTATTTTTGTTTCGAGTTTAACTTCTTTGGGTTAATCAAGTTCTTTTCAAGTCCTAACATTCCTGTCTTTAAGAATAAATTTTAAGAAAACATTATCCAAAAAGAAATTTTATAGAGAAAAGTAAAGAGCCATACTAATACATACGATGAGCAGAAATAAAATCATGTAATAATTAAAACTTAGAACGAACATGAATTAATTTAAAAAAAAATATATGAAACACAAGATAAACATAAACTAAATGAGTAAATAAAATATGAAGATAATGTGTACAACTAAAGATGAAGAAAAGAACTTTTAATGGACAGAAGTTTAAATGAATAATCAAGCCAAACTAACATTTAAGAGAAGATATCCCAAACAATATTAGGATCACTGCCCCCCCCCCCCCTACTCGCCATTATAGAAAAGGCTGAACATAAACTTTCAACAATGGGGAGTACTTAAGCATTGTGAAAAATGCCTAATTTACATTTTTACAAATTTACTTTTTCTATTTCACATTCTACATATATCCTTGCTATTTTGCATACGTTACTATCAACCTCTCAAAATAAACTCTTTAAATAAAAGTTTAACTGTTGCAAAGCAATCCTTGGAGGAATTTAAAAAAAACAAGTTTTTTCAGCTCAAAGTAAGGAGCGGCATTAAAACTTAAAACGAACAGAAACTATCACGTATACGAGAGGGGTTTCTTCCACCTCAACACCTCGCTCTTCGCGCTAAAGTTTTTCGGCACTTTAAAAAAAAAGTTACTTATTGTTCTAATTAAGCGACCCTTGTAGTTCAGGAGCCATTTTTAAAGGATTGGGACAACATTTTAACTCTAACATAAAGAGCGAGGTGTTAAGGAGGGGAAAGTCCTTCTTATACGCGTAATAATTAGTGTTAGTTTTAAGTTTTAATGTTGCTCCTTACTTTGAGCTGAAAAAAACCTGTTATTTTTATTTTATTTCTGATAGATTTTTTTTTAATAACGCCAGGAAATCTGGTGGAAAAATCTCCCTCCCCATGGAAATATCCTCTGGACAATTCAATCCTGGTGGAAACTTACCCCGGACAAATACCCTTAACATTTCCACGCGTTAAATTGAGTCGGTAAAGAGAAAGCAAGACATACAAAGAAATTTCATATAAAAATTCTGGCGAATTCCCTTAGCATAAATTTCCCCTGAAAAGTTGACCCCCTAGAAACTTCCATCTCCTTGGTAAATTTTCCCTGTGCAAAATCCCCCCAGCAGAAAATGCATCCTCTCCTCCCCACCTGAAAAACGCATGCATGCTTCCGAATAACAAATACTATACGTAAACAATGGGCAAATTTTTTAACTTAAAGACCTTTCCCCAGGGGCTGTGGTGGGTCATGTTATCTTCAAAAACATAGTTATTAGGCCTTTCGACTGTGCTGAACAAAATAGATATCTAAAAATTTTGATCGGATGATTTTGGGAAAAGTGGCATGGGAGAGGGCTTAGTTGTCCTGCAATTTTTTGATCACTTAAAAAGGGCACTAGAACTTTAAATTTCCGCTAATATGAACCCTCTCCCGATTTTCTGGGCCTACTGGGTCGAAAGGATCAGCCCTGGAAAAAAAATTAAATATAATAAACACTCATCCGTGATCTTTCTTCTGGCAAAAAATACGAAATTCCATATTTTTTGCAGATAGGAGTTTGAAATTTCTACATTAGGGTTCGCTGGTACGCTGAATCGGATGATGTGATTTTCATTCAGATTCTATGACTTTTAGGGGGTGTTTACTCCTTTTTTGAAAATCAGTCAAAGTTTCTCAGGCTTGTAACCTTTGATAGGTAAGACAAAACTCAAAGAAACTTATATAGGTTATTTGAAATCATCATAAAAATCCATTCTTTTGATATAATTATTGGTATCAAAATTCTGTTTTTTATAATATTGGTTACTATTGAGCCGGGTTGTTCCTTACTTACAATTCGTTACCACGAACTGTTTTAAAGAGCTCATTTAGCGCATTTGCTTCTCGAAATTAAGCCATAACTGGCCATTTTTTTCGTGATCAGCTTGAAACTTCCCCCCCCCCAAAAAAAAACAAAAATAGGGCCCAAAAACGGCCTGAAATAATTTTGCCTGATAGGCTTGGTACTTATATCGTTGGGTCTTTGGGATAAGGGGGCTCCAATGCAGAAAGAAAATAGAAACAAATATTGGCTGCCCCCGAAAACAGACCCGACAAAGGGCCGAAAAAAGTAAAAAAAAAAAAATTACAAACGGCTTGCAAAATTCAATCGAAAGTTTCGTGGCCAAGGGGATCCTGATGTACACACAAAAAAGGAAAAAAAATCCTCGCTTGTCTAAAAATAGCGCCCGAAAAAGGACCAAGAACGGGCGAAAAACGCTATCCCAATAGTATATCTGCTGTTTCTCGGGCGTGGCTAGGAGATGCGGCTCAAACTTTCAGGTAGTGTAAAGAAGGACAAGGAGATTCAAATTTTTTGCTGGGAAGGAGGAGTGGCCAAAAAGGTCATATTTCTGGTTAATTTAAGCTTTTTCAAACTGTTCGTGGTAACGAACTGTAAATAAGGAGCGACCCGGCTCAATAGTAACCACAACTCTAAAAACCGTAAATTTGATATCAACAGAGGCATCAATAGAATCAGATTTTTATGCTGATTTCAAATATATAAGAAACATTAAGTTTAGTCTTACCCATCAAAAGTTACGCGTCTGAGAATATTTGCATCATTTTAGAAAAAGGGGGGAAACGACCCCCAAAAGTCATAGAACTTTGTGGATTCCACAAAAATGTGGAATTTTGTATTTTTTTTTTTGCCAGAAGAAAGATCACGGATGCGTGTTAAGTTGTTGTTTTTTTTTATTGTTTTTTTTTCCAGGGGAGATCGTATCGATCCAGTACTCCTAGAATATCGTGAGAGGGCTCATTCGAACGGAAATTAGAAGTTTTAGTGCCCAAAAAAGTGACCAATAAAATTGGAAGGCAACTTGGCCCCCTCCCGCGCTCATTTTTTCCTGAAGTCACCCAATAAAAATTTTAAGATAGCCATTTTGTTCAGCATTGTCGAAAATCTAATAAATATGTCTTTGAGGATGACTTAATCCCCCACAGTTCCCGAGGGAAGTGCTCCAAGTTATGAACTTTGCCCATTGTTTACATATAGTATTGGTAAATAGGAAGTATACAGACGTTTCAGGAGGGATTTTTTCTAGGGGGGGGGGTTGGGGGAGGATCTTTCCATGGAGGATGTTTCCGTGGGGGAATGGACATTTTTATGAAGGTCGTGCAGGATTTCCCAGCATCATTTAAAAAACGATCAGAAATTCAATAAAAAAACAATTTTTTTAACTGAAAGTAAGGAGCAACATTAAAACTTAAAACGAACAGAAATTATTACGTATATGGGGGGTCGCCCCCTAGTCAATAACTCGCCCTTTACGCTAAAGTTTTTTCTAGTACTTTCAAAAGAGCTATCTATTCTAATTAACCTGCCTTTGTGATTCAGGGGTTTGTGAATCGAAAAAAATTTGAACTCTAGCGTAAAGAGTGAGGTATTGACTAGGGGTATACGTAACAAAAATATACAAATGTAAAAGTTCGTTACGTAAGTTAATTCGTAAGTTACGTCATAACAAAATTTCGAGAAAGCCATTTAGCCAAAAAAATTAAATTAATATGCAAATTTCATTCTAATTATTCATGTACGGTGAGCCAAAATCAAAGCTGCATTAATTCAAAAGCGTTCAGAAATCAAAAAAAAAATAAGTACTTTAACCGAAAGTAAGGAGCGACATTAAAACTTAAAACGGAAAGAAATTATTTCGTATATGAAAGGGGATGTCCCCTTCTTAATGCCTCGCTCTTTACGCTAAAGTTTGACTCTGTCACACAACTTTATTTATTGAAACAATAGAAAACTTTAGCGTAAAGAGCGAGGCATTGAGGAGGGGACAGCCCCTTTCCTATACGGAATAATAGTTTTTTATTGTTTTAAAAAATAAAGTTGCGTGACAGAGTCAAACTTTAGCGTAAAGAGCGAGGCGTTGAGGAGGGGAAAGCCCCTTTCATACACGGGATAATTTCTGTTCGTTTTAAGTTTTAATATCGCTCCTTACTTTCAGTTAAAAAACTTGTTTTTTTTTATTTAATTGCGCCAAAGAGCCTATGAAAATTAAAATCTATTCATGTCTAAGCGGCAAGATAAATCAGGCAAGATGAATCAATAGTTACTATTTGATCAAAAAGCCGCATCTGCATTATCCTTGGAACAAGTATTGGACGAAGTTTAAGTTTCATAGGATGTTAGGGCGATTAAATGTCAAATATTGGAGGGAGAGGGCGAGCTTACATCTTAAAGTTTTTAAAGAGTCGAATGATTTTAGTTAAAGACTCTTATAAGCTGCTAACTTTAAAGGTGTATAGACCTCAATGAAGACAAAGGCTAATAAAAAAAAAAAAAATGTGATTTTAATTCTTGACACCCTGCATAGTCCTAAATTGCGTTTTTCTTCGATCGTCTAGTATATAATCTTGGTCACACGAATCAAAGAGGAACAATGGAAAAGAAATGCGGTTGCATCGATTCGTGAAACCCCAAAATGAGTCAAAATTGTTTTCCCTTTATCACTTCTCTATCTCCCTCTGTTTCTCTCTATCTTTCTTAAAATTTCAGGGCCAAGAGAACCTCAATCACGACAACAGTTAAGGAAACAACCTGGTTATATTTATTCGCGACGTCCTATTTTTCTTTTTTCCAAGAAAACACGGCAAAAACATTTTTCTCGAACGACCTTGACATGTATTTGTTTAAACAAACAGTGTCCTTAAAATTTAACATAAGACAACCCTTTTAGTAAGGTGGCGGGTCAGATGCGGGTGCATTCAAGTTTGTCTACAGAGGGGGTGCTAAGACGGGTTCAGCCCTATACAAGAGAAGAACTTACGTCCTTGTGCATGAATAATAATGTCCATTCCAATTCCCCAAAATTCTGTAGTAGGCTACAATGTACAGATACTGTTAAAAATTTGTTGCACAAAACCACTGCTAATAGAAAATTTTGACTGAATATTCAAATGTTATCCAAAATTAAATAAAAATAAAAAACTCTAACTTCCTCGCGGAAAAGGCGAGAAAAACCTTACAAATTGTTCTAATATCAACTAACATTGAAATTGTATAAATTAAATACACACATAAATTAAATTTAAAAAGTGCTTTCCAAAAACAAGAGTTTTTCCAAGAAAAGAAAAGAGCCATATTGAAATTAAGATGAGCAGAAGTGAAGTCATATGGTAATTTAAACTTAAAGGAAACACACTTAAAGGAAACTTAAAGGAACTTAAAGTAACTTAAAACTTAAAGGAAACAGGAAACAAATTTGAAGAACAAAAGCTTAAACCGAAAAGAAATTAAAAAATTATCACATCAAACATAAATATAACAAGTACTGCTGCAGATAGATAGACGAACCCTAAAACTATGAGAATTTAAAATAAATTATCAAATTGCACTTAAAACGAACAAAGACCAACCCAACAAGGAGTAGGGGTGCCACCCCCTAAACCTTCAAAGGACCAGAATCTTATATATGCTTTGCTGGAAAAAAAATATATTTTAAATATTCTTTTATGATAATAACCTTGACAGATCAACAAATTTTCCGACATTTTTACCGTTTAAAAATCAATATATATTGAACAAGTTTTCCCGTCACTAGTGCTTTCCAACAATCTTGATTATTATGGAGTGTTTCTTCGTTTTTCTTTTTTTTTACGTTTTCTCAAGTAAAATCACGCATTTAAAAATGCACACTGTTTTTATATGAGACGCAAATGATACCTATGCCGTTTAAAGAGAGGGGCGAGGAGGAGGTGCACCATTCTTATTTCTAAAACTGGATTAACCTTGCGATATCATTTCTCGGTCGTGTTGTCGGTGATAAAATCGCCACTGCTTGAAATACAAAATGCTTTCAGTAAAGCGCTAATCACCCTCTGGCCTCTTGAATGTTAAGAAGGCTATAATTTTATCCATGTTGGTGGTGATTTGTGCTCGTTTAAGGCTTGACTCTGTTATTCATTTTAATTTTTTTTTTTTTGGGGGGGGGTTATTTATTCATTAATAGTAATTTTTTTAATCAGTAACTTATAAATCTACTTAATGTCGCCTTTATTCCTGAAACGATTTAGGTGTAAATATAACTCTTTATGTTGATTACAAAGTTGTTTTTTTGAAATATTCAACTCAAATACAACTAAATAAATCGCTTAATCCTGCTTATACACTGCGAGACAATATATGGAACTGTTGGAAATATATAAAGAATTATATAACTGCGAGATGTATCACTAAATTTTGACTCTTTGTAAAAACTATAATTTTTAAAGTAATAAAAAAAAAAAAATATCGTAAAGAGTAAGATGTTGAGGACAAGATTCTGTAGGGCATAGTTTTTTAGTGTGACTTGTAACAAAACAATGGGTTTGAATTAATTGACTGCATATTTTAATATTTCGTAAGATATTACGAAAAAGTTTGTTTTCGTAATATCTTCGCAAGTACAATTTGTGAGCAAATTGCTGATGCAATATATATGTTATTGAGTTGGCACCGGGAGATACGTAAAATTGTGCGCCCTTATTGCCGTACTTAGTAAGACCGGATAATAAACTCATTTCATGCGTATTCTAGTAGTTGACATCTCTCTTATTTATTCCCTGTCGTAAAACTATTAGGACGTAATCTTTTACCGTATTATATCTTTATGATTATGATTCTGGTTCTCACATTCATTGCATGTTTTTCAAACTTGGGTATCTTGCATACATTCTTAATTGTGCAGGGGCACTAACATTGGAGGGGCAATTTTTTGTGGGGGAGTTCTAAGAGGATGATTTTCTGCCGTTAGAAAAGTTATTTTAGGGGGGCGTGCGCCCTCCTAAAATAGTCTAAAGTAGTTTAATTTACTTAATTAACGCAAGTTTGCGTTAAATAAACTTGCTCCTAACACAAGTTTGTCGGATCAACCTATTTTGCGCCCCCCCTTCTAAAAAAATCCTGGATCCGCCACTGATATTAGGATTCAATTGCTTTTTGTGAAATTATTATTAAGAAAATTTTAGTGTTAATGGATTATGTATTGCAGTACTAGGATGTTAAAGTTTTTTATTGATATTGTCAATTAGATCTTACGACTGGGTTTGTTTAAATAATCTCTATCCCAGTTAATTGACTGTAGAGTTAATGATGTGGTAATTGTGATGGACTATCTACTTTAATTAACCAAAGGTTACAACACATTTTTTATTTTATTTTAGTGACAGTGTTAAAAATTATTGCCATAACAACTTCATCGGAGGGGCCACGACCCACTTTTTTCCTCCAGATTTTTGGAATGAATTAGGTCTCAGCTTATTTCTGAAGAGACTAGTTGTAAGCTTTTTTTATGTGTGCTGCAAAAAATGCGTTGTCAGCGGTTCCCGTGCAATTGTACCCTCGTTAAACTGAATCCCGTGCAACCGAAAATATTTAGCCGAACCCTCGTCCAACTCTACCTCCTTTTAACTGGACTCATATTTAACTGAAATCCCTTGCAGTAGAAATCCCATTTAACTTAATCTTCTTTCAACTCGATCCCCCTGCAATTCAGCTCTTATTCAACTTAACCTCCGCGCAGCTCAACCCTGTTTAGACCCCCCCCCCCAAAAAAAAAAAAAATTCACCCCTCATTCAACTCAACATCCGTGTAACTCCACCCCCTTCAAGCAAGCCCCCATGCAACTCAGCCCTCAATCAAAGCAACCACCGGTTTATTCAGCACTCATTTA
This sequence comes from Artemia sp. Qi Xiang Cuo, assembly GCF_049724085.1. Taxonomy (NCBI): domain Eukaryota; kingdom Metazoa; phylum Arthropoda; class Branchiopoda; order Anostraca; family Artemiidae; genus Artemia; species Artemia sp. Qi Xiang Cuo. Next base: position 24,068,846 of record NC_142808.1, on the reverse strand, counting down.
ACTCAACCCCTTTCTGACCCAACCATATTTGACTTGATTGTCATTCAAATCAATCCCATTCAACCCGGCCCTACTTAAATAACCAATATACCTACAAATGTAATTCAACCCATTTTATCGATATTAAACAGTTCTTGGTAACGAACTGTAAGTAAGGAGCGACGCGGCTCAATAGTAACCGAAACTATAAAATTCGTAATTTTGATACGAATAGATATATCAAAAGAATCGGCTTTTTATGTTGATTTCAAATATATAAATTTCATTAAGTCTAGTCTTACCCATCTATGGTTACTGGGAGCCTGAGAAAATATTCCTCATTTTCGAAAAAAGAGGGAAACAGTCCCTAAAAGTCAAGTGGTCTCAATGAAAATCACACCGTCAGATTCAGCGCATCAGAGAACCATACTGTATAGGTTTGAAGCTCCTATATGGAAAAATGTCGAATTTTCTTTATTTTGCCTTTTTTTCAGGGGTGCTCGTATCAACCCAGTTGTCCTAGAATATCGGGAGAGGGCTCATTGGATTGGAAATTAAAAGTTCTAATTTCATTTTTAAGTGACCAAAAAAAATTTGAGGGCAACTAGGCCCCCTCCCCCGCCCCTTTTTCCCAAAATCGTCTGATCAAAATTTTGAGATTTTCATTTGGTTCATCATGGCTGAAAGGCCCAATAACTATGTTGGGTATAACATGACCCCCCACAGCCCCAGGGGAATGGTCTTTTAGTTATAAAATTTGCCCATTGTTTGCGCATAGTATTTGTTAGTGGGATGCGGGCATACATTTTCGGGGGGGGGGTGGACAAATTTTCTGCTGGAGGTTTTTCTACGGGGGAATTTTCTAGGGGGAGGGAAGTTTCAGGGACTTAACTTGTCAGGAGAAATTATACACTGAAGGAATTTGCCATAATTCTTATACAAAATTCTTTTATATGTTTTGCTTTCTCTTTTCCGTCTCAGTGTTACGCGCAGAGTGGCTAAAAGTAATTGTCCGGGGTAAATTTTCACCGGGGATTGAATTGCCTAGAGACATTTTCGTGGGGAGGGGGTTTCTCCGTGGAAGTAAGCCCAGTTTTCCTGGCATTATTAAAAAACGATCGGAAATAAAATAAAAAAATAAGTTTTTTCAACTGAAAGTAATGTGTAACATTAAAACTTAAAACGAACAGAAATCGTTATGTATATGAAGGGGGTTGCCCCCTCCTCAACACCTCGCCCTTTATGCTAAAGTTTGAATTTTGTCCCAATTCTTTAATAATGACTCCTGAAACACATGGGTCGTTTAATTAGAAAAATAAGACGCTTTTTTAAAAGTACTAAAAAACTTTAGCGTAAAGAGTGAGGTGTTGAGGAGGGGGCAACCCCCTTTGTATACGTAATAATTTCTGTTCGTTCTAAGTTTGAATGTTGCTCCTTACTTTCTGTTGTACAAACTTTTTTTTTTATTTAATTGTGGTAAAAAGTTGACTTGAATGAAATGGTCTTTATTCATTGGTTAATTTTCATGTAAGTTTTTTTTTGGCTGCTTTCTCCCACTGTTCAGGAACTGTACTCCTGTACTACTACAGGAACATTTGAAAAACTGTTCCTCCCTCCCCCTTTAAAAAACAACAATTTATCCTTCTGTTATATACATTTCACATTAGCAAAACCTTTCATGCCTAGGACCTGAACACAACTAAGTTTCATGGTTGCAGCAATGAGGTTAAATGGGGCTGAGTCAAATAGGGTTGGGTTGGAGATTTAGTTTAACAGGAATGGGTTTAAAGGGTGTTGAGCTGCATGGAGGGGGTGAGTTAAATGGAAGTTGAATTAAAAAGGGATGAGTTAAGTGTGGGTTGAGTTGCTTGGGGGTTGAGTTAAATTGGGATTGAATTCAGAGGGGATTGAGTTTCCCGGATGTAGATTTGAATGGGGCTGAGTTGAATAAGGGTCGATATAAACGGGGGCTCAGTTAAATGGAGGCTAAGCCTCAGTTGAACAAGGGTTCAGTTAAATGGGTTGAGTTTCATTCAGATCATTGTCAGTTGCCAAAATATTCCTCATTCAAATTCAATGGTTCTTCAAATTAAAGTTTTTGAATGCTGTTAAATAAGCACCCTCTCCCGATATTCTAGGACCATCATTCCGATAGATCACCCCTCGGAAAAAACAACAACAAAAAACAAAAATACCAAATTTCGCAAAATTCCACATTTATAGGAGCTTGAAACTCCTATAATAGGGTTCTCTGGTACGCTGAATGTGGTGATGTGATTTTAATTAAAATTCCTTGAATTTTAGGGGGTATTTCCCCCTATTTCAAAATCAGACAAATTTTCTCAAGTTCGTAACTTTTGATGGCTAACACTAAACTTAAGGAATTTTATATATTTGGAATCAGCATAATAAGTCAATTCTTTTGATGTATCTATTGATATCAAAATTCGTTTTTAGAGTTTTGGTTACTATTCAGCTGAGTCGCTCCTTGCTTACAGTATGTGACCACGAGCTGTTTGATAAAAGGTTGTTCCACAGCAAAGTGACCCAACAGTTTGCGTTGGTGGATTCATTCCAAAGGATGCACGTAGTCAAAAAAAAAAAAATTGAAAATGTAAATTAAACTTAAAGGGTGCATTAATTAAACAAAAAGGGTGCAATCTTAATGGAAATTAAATAATTTTTTTCAACTGAAAGTAAGGAGCGACACTAAAACTTAAAATTACCAGAAATTAATCCATATATGAAAGCCGCGGTCCCCTCCTTAACGCCTCGCTCTTTACGCTAAAGTATTTCATTGTTTTAAAAAATAAAGTTCTGAGACAGAGGAAAACCTTAGTTTAATGAGCGAGGCGTTGAGGAGGGGACCGCCCCTTTCATATATGGAGTAATTTCTGTTCGTTTTAAGTTTTAGTGTCGCTCCTTACTTTCAGTTGAAAAACTTTTTTTTTTTTAATTTCTGAACACTTTTGAATTAATGCAGCTTTGATTTTGGCTCACCGTATATGAATAATTAAAACAAAACTTGCACATTAATTTTACTTTTTTTGGCTAAATGGCTTTCTCGAAATTTTGTTCTGACGTAACTTACGAATTAACTTACGTAACGAACTTCTATATTAGTATATTTATATTACGCATATTAGGGAGTTCGTCCCCTAGTCAATACCTCACTCTTTACGCTAAAGTTCGAATTTTGTTCGAATCACAAACCCCTGAATCACAAAGGCCGGTTAATTAGAATTATTAGCTCTTTTGAAAGTACTAAAAAAAACTTTAGCGCAAAGGTTGTGGTATTGACCAGGGGGCAAACCCCCTCCTACACGTAATAATTTCTGTTCGTTTTAAGTTTTAATGTTGCTCCTTACTTTCAGTTGAAAAAGCTTGTTTTTTTTAATTTAATTTCTGATCGTTTTTTAAATAATGTTGGGAAATCCGGCACTCCCTTCATAGAAATGTCCCTTCCCCGAAAGAAACATCCTCCATGGAAAGATCCTCCCCAATAACCCCCTCCTCCAACCCCCTCCAACCCCCCTCACCAGAAAAAAATCCTTCCTGAAGTCGTCTGTATACTTCCCATTAACCAATACTATATGTAAACAATGGGAAAAAGTTCATAACTTACAGCCCTTCCCCCGGGAACTGTAGGGCATTAAGTTATCCTCAAAGACATTTATTAAATTTTCGACTATGCTGAAAAAAATGGCTATCTCGGAATTTTGATTGGGTGACTTTGGGAGAAAACTGAGCGTGGGAGGGGGCCAAGTTGCCCTCCGGTTTTTTTGTCACTTAAAAAGGGCACTAAAAATTTTAATTTCCGTTCGAATGAGCCCTCTCACTAGGACTACTGGATCGATACGATCTGCCCTGGGAAAAAAAAGAAAAAAAAAGAAAGATAAACAAACAAACACGCATCCGTGATCACGCATCGTGGCAAAAAAAAAATAATTCCACATTTTTGCAGATAGGAGCTTGAAACTTCTACAGTAGGGTTTTCTGATACGCTGAATCTGATGGTGTGATTTTCATTAAAATTCTATGACTTTTAGGAGTTGTTTCCCCCTTTTTTCGAATATAAGCCAAAGTTTTTCAGGCTCGTAACTTTTGATGGGTATAATTAAACTTGATGAAACTTGTGTATTTGAAATCCGCCTAAAAATCCGATTCTTTTGATGTATCTATTGGTATCAAACCTCCGTTTTTTAGAGTTTCGGTTACCATTGAGCAGGGTCGCTCCTTACTTACAGTTCGTTACCACGAACTGTTTGATTATACAACGAATTTAACATGTATGAGAACCCTCGAGGCACTATCTACAAAATGTACAATTTCTCATTTTTCTTATAGCATGGATGAATATGCATATGATTATAAATTTGCAGCCCTTCCCCTGGGAACTGTGGGGGGCTAAGTCATCTTCAAAGACATATTTATTAGATTTTTGACTATGCTGAAAAAACTGACTATTTCAAAATTTTGATTGGGGTACTTTGGGAAAAAAATGAGCTGGGAAGAGGGCCAAGTTGCCCTCCAATTTTTTTTAACTTAAAAAGGGCACTAGAACTTTGAATTTCTGTTCGAATGAGCCCTCTCACGATATTCTAGTACTGCAGAATTGATACGATGACCCCTGGGAAATAAAAAACAAACAAACAAATAAACACGCATCGGTGATCTTTCTTCTGGCAAAAAATACAAAATTCCACATTTTTGCAGATAGGAGCTTGAAACATCTACAGTAGGGTTTTCTATTACGATGAATCTAATGGTGTGATTTTCAATAAGATTTTGTAATTTTTAGGGGTGTTTCTACCTTTTTTTGAAAATAAGGCAAATTTTTTCAGGCTCCTAACTGTTGATGGGTAAGACTAAACTTGATGAAACTTATATATTTGAAATCAGCATAAAAGTCCAATCCTTTTGATGTATCTATTGGTATCAAACCTCTGTTTTTAGAGTTTCGGTTACTAGCAGGGTCGAACCTTACTTACAGTGCGTTACCACGAACTGTTTGATTATACAATGAAATTCAACATGTATGAGAACCCTCGAGGCACTATCTACAAAATGTAAAATTTCTCATTTTTCTTATTGTATGGATGAATATGTATAAGATTATAAATTTTACCTCCGATCTCCCTTCTACTACTACTGTAAACTCACGGTAGCTCCAAGCAGCCTGGGGACGACACAGCTAAGAACGCTCCTTCTTCATCCCAATATATCCAAAGCCTCCCTCTTTACACCCTCCCAATAAGTTCCAAATGACTAATGCACTAAATGAACTCTTTTCTCGAAGAATTGTTGTACAAAGGTACAAAAGTTATATTTTCATCTGAAGTATCAAGCAGTTCGTGGTAACGAACTGATAAATAAGGAGCGACCCGGCTCAATAATAACCGAAACTCTAAAAAACTGAATTTTGATATCAGTAGATACATCAAAAGAGTTGGATTTTTATGCTAATTTAAAATATATAAGTTTCATCAAATTTAGTCTAACCCATCGGAAGTTACGAGCCTGAAAAAATTGCCTTATTTTCGAAAAAAGGGGAAAACAACCTCAAAAATTCAAAGAATCTTAATGAAAATCAAACCATCAGATTCAGCTTATTAGAAAACCCTACAGTAGATGTTTCAAGCTCCTACCTGCAAAAATGTGAAATTTTGTATTTTTTGCCATAAGAAAGATCACGGATGCGTGTTTATTTGTTTTTTGTTTTGTTTTTGTTTTTTTCAGGGGACATCGTATCGATCCAGTAGTCCTAGAATATTGTAAGAGGGCTCATAAGAACAGAAAATTAAAAGTTCTAGTGCCCTTTTTAAGTGACCTAAAAAATTAGACCGCACCTTGCCCCCTTCCCACGCTAATTTTTTTCCCAAAGTCCCCCAATCAAAATTTGAGATAACCATTCTGTTCAGCATAGTCGAAAATTTAATAAATATGTCTTTGTGGGTGACTTAGTCCCCCACAGTTCCCAGGGGAAGGGCTGAAAGTTATGAACTTTGCCCATTGTTTACATATAGTGCTTATTGGGAAGTATACAGACGTTTTCTGGAGGGAGAGGAGGGAGTTACGTAGGAGGATCTTTCAATGAAGGATGTTTCATTGGGGGAAGGGAAATTTCCATGAAGGGGGTGCCGGATTTCCCAGCATTATTTAAAAAACAATCAGAAATTAAATAAAAAAAGCTTTTTCAACTGAAAATAAGGAGCAATATTAAAACTTAAAGCCAACAGAAATTATTACGTAGCCTATATGAAGGGGTTCACCCCCTAGTCAATACCTCGCTCTTTACGCTAAAGTTTTTTTTTAGTACTTTCAAAAGAGCTATCTGTTCTAATTAAACGGCCTTAGGGATTCAGGGATTTGTGATTCGAACAAAATCCAAACTTTAGCGTAAAGATCGAGGTATTGACTAGGGGGCGAACCCCCTCATATACGCAATAATTTCTGTTCGTTTTAAGTTTTAATGTTGCTCCGTACTTTCAGTTGAAAAAGCTTTTCTTTTTTTTTATTTAATCAAGCTCCAAGGAATGGTAGTCTTTCTCGTATTTAGTGTGACCTTGGGTATGGTATTAGTAATGAACAAAAATTATACAAACAAATAAAAGTAAGAAGCGACATTAAAAATAAAACTAACGTAATTATTCGGTATAGACGGGGAGCTACCCCGTCCTCAATTATCGCTCTTTCCACTAAAGTTTGGCTTTTTGTCCTAATTCTTTCACAACATTGCTCAATTACAAGGGTCAGTGATGTGGAATTTAAAATATTTTAAAGCACAAAAAGCATTGTCATAAAGATCGGTGAGCATAAAATGGGACAGCCTCCCTCATATACGGAATAATTTTTTTGTTTAATAATTTTTATTTTAATAATTTTGTCATAATTTTTGTTACGTTTTAGTGTCCTCTATGCTTTCACATGAAAAAAACTAATTTTTGTCTAATGCCTATGAAAAGTCACATTTTCATTCTATCGGAAACCTGCGCAGTATTAGAAAATATACAGAACTTAAAGAAAAAGTAAGAACGATATTTATTATCTTTACATACACGTAGTTTTGCTTAGTCCAAGCTTAATAAGACGGAAATGGCCAAATATCTAGTCAAAATTACTTCATCTATGTACAACTACCCTTTCATTCTTTCTGGCACCTGGTACAGTGTTTGAAAACATCCAGTAATTGAAGAGAAAAGTGAGAAAAACTATGTTTATTTACCATATATGTGCATATGCTAGCTTATTCAAAGCTTAATAAGACACAAGTTGCTAAATCTATAGTCAACAGGGCCATATCCAAGATTTTTTTTCGGAGGGGGTTACAAAAAAACTTTTAAAACGCATCAGAAATTTGTGAATATTCATTTTTGTTCCGTTTTTGACAGTCGTACAGGGAGGGCCTGTGTCGTACACAGGAGGAGTCGTGTAGGGGGGGGGGTTCAAACCTCTACCCCCTTACCTCTGAATACGCCCTTGATAGTCAAAGCCTGTATATCTGTTAGATATGACACTTTCATTCTATCTGAAACCTGTCCAGTGTTGAACCCATAGAAACTTGAGAAAATTGAAAATTGGGTTTATTTAACAAACAATAATAATTTTACGATCCTTCTGGTTCAAATTTGGCACTTCTGGACCAAAAACAACGTGCTACGGGAAAGGGTTTCCTGCCACTTTATACCACCAAACTTCCATTTTGCCCCAAAGAAGACCAAATTGCTGTAAATTAGAAATTATAAGATAGCCCACCAATTTTAAAGTCTTAAAACTATATAATGAGCTCCCCAGTTGTAGAGACAGTAATGCCAAACCACGGGACAGTAGTTCCTGATAAGACTCGTAATCCACACAAGATAAATAGTAAACTTGGACATTTATCTTAATGCCTGATTAAGTTGATTCACTTGGTTTTTCATGAAATTATGTTTAGTAATGTATATTTGAGCATCAGCTAACATGAAGGAGAAGCGGTAGGTCATTGAGTAGACTGGGGAGGAAAGATGCCTAAAAGAGCGTATTTCAATATTCAAATTGTCTAACTGTCCAAAGGGTAGAATTGATATCTAATATCTCTTGATCCCAATAATATTTTTGTTCTACGCCTTTGTTATTGGTGCTAAGGGTTGGCTAATAGTGCCCCTCCCATTCTGATAGTGTTTTTTTTTGTGTAGCATAAAATATTACATTCACATGTTTATCTATATAACTTGTTTTTTTATGTATATACAAAGCTTCCATGTATTTAAACATATATATGTACATATACATATATATATATATATATATATATATATATATATATATATATATATATATATATATATATATATATATATATATATATATATATATATATATATATATATATATATATATATATATATATATATATATATATATATCTGTGAGATATACAACAGGCTCTGTGAGATTAGTAACTTTTGATTAGTAAGACTAAACTTGATGAAACTTATATATTTGAAATCAGCATTAAAATCTGATTCTTTTGATGTATCTATTGGTATTAAAATTCCGTTTTTTAGAGTTTCGGTTACCATTGAGCCGGGTTGCTCCTTACTTACAGTTCGTTACCACGAACTGTTTGATAAGTGGTCTAACGTAGCGGTTCATTTTAATGGATTGCAGTTATGTTTAGTATACGAATTTGCAACATAAAAATGATTTTATGCACGCTAGTCTTCCCCTTGGACGGAAAGGCTAGATAAATACCATTTCAATAGTTTTCAAAAATTTTGCTCAATAACATTTTGACCAAGTTCGCGCCACGATTCCTGTTTTACTGGCCAATATGCTAGAATGTGACAATTACCTGCGGTGTGATCTCATTTGTCATTTAAAAAGGGCACTAGATCTTCATGCCCATTCGAATGAAACTTCTTAACTTATTTTAAGCATGTGAACTACGGCTGGCCACACGCACGTCCATTTTTCTCTGGAAAAGTAAGAAATCGCCCTTTTTGTCAATAGCTACTTTAGGGTTCTCATACATGTTCAGATATCACAGTAAAATTTCCATCGAGACTGCATCTTTAAATTAATACACTTTGACATATAGAATGATCATAAATATTAGATTTTGTTGTTGCTTATACTTTTTTTTAAACTTCGGTTTTTGAATTTCGATTTCAATTGATAATAGTCGCTGTTTATTTACACTTTGTTCAAGCCACTGTATATAGATATAAGTTACGTTATTTATATACAGTGGTTCAAACCAACCGTTTAATCCAAGGTTCTCTTAAATGTGAAAGAGGCAACTACATTTTTCCTGAGAAAGATTTCCCCTTGTCGTAGACCCTTTTCGTAGACGAAGGTTTGATTTTCAATGGGTGATCAGCCCAAATCGGCAAACACGGGGTCATTAAATATGGAGAGAGGGCTCACTCCAATAAAAACTTAGGGTTTAATGCAGTTTTTAGATAAGGAAAGAGATCATGCCGGAAAAACGGGGCATTTCAAGCTTTTGTTTCACGAAACAAATTTGTTGTCAAAAATACGGTCAATATGCTACTAAATGGTAATACTCTGGTAACCAATCAATTATAAATTTCAAAACCTATACACAAAGCTTCCAGGTCGGCAAAAGCATATTCCTGCAAAATTGGACATTCGTCCTTACCCATGCAGTCTATACAAAATGAACACTTATTGTAGACAAGTAAATGTGCCTAAGCTTAGTTTGCCTGAGCTCAACTATATGAAACTTATTTGCTTAAATGTAGCATAGTAATTGACAAATCTGTCTCACAACTGAGAAACAAATAGTCTATAAAATATTAAATAAAAAAAACAAAGTTTTTTAAACTGAAAGTAAGGAGCGACATTAAAACTTAAAACGAACAGAAATTATTCCGTATATGAAAGGGGCTGTCCCCTCCTCAACGTCTCGCTCTTTACGCTAAAGTTTTTTATTGTTTTAAAAAATAAAGTTGTGAGACAGAGTCAAACTTTCTGTTCGTTTTAAGTTTTAATGGTGCTTTTTACTTTCAGTTAAATAAACTTGTTTTTTTTTATATTTAATTTCTGATTGTTTTTTTAAATAATGCTTGGAAATCCGGCACACCCGTCATAGAAATGTCCCTTACCCTCTATAAAATATTAAATAAAAAGAAACAGGTTTTTTAAACTGAAAGTAAGGAGCGACATTAAAACTTAAAACGAACAGAAATTATTCCGTATATGAAAGGGGCTGGCCCCTCCTCAACGCCTCGCTCTTTATGCAAAAGTTTTTAATTGTCTTAAAAAATAAAGTTGTGAGACAGAGTCAAACTTTAGCGTAAAGAGCGAGGCGTTGAGGAGGGGACAGCCCCTTTCATATACGGAATAATTTCTGTTCGTTATAAGTTTTAATGTCGCTCCTTACTTTCAGTTTAAAAAACTTTTTTTTTTAATTTAATTTCTGATCGTTTTTTAGTTAATGCAGCTTTTATTTTGGCTCACCGTCATTGAATAAGTACACAAAATTTGCATAAAAATTTTACTCTTCTTTTGCTAAATGGCTGTCTCCAAATTTGGTTCTGACGTAATTTACAAATTAACTTACGTAACGAATTTCTATATTCGTATATTTTTCTTCTGGCAAAAAATATGTTGCAGTTATAGTTTCAGATTTTTGCAGATATGAGCTTGAAACCTATGTAATAGGGTTTTCTGATACGCTGAATCTGACGGTGGGATTTTCATTAAAATCCTTTCACTTGTAGGGGATGTTTCCTCCCTCTTTAAAAAATAAGGTAAATTTTCTCAGGCTCGTAGCCTTTGATGATTAATACTAAACTTAATAAAATTTATATGTTTAGAATCAGCATTAGAAGTCTATTGCTTTGATACATTTATTGACATCAAAATTACATTTTAAAAAGTTTCGATTACTATTCAACCGTATCGCTTTTTTTTTTTTATTACGTATATCTTATTACGCATATGAAGGGGTTCTCCCCGAAGTCCATAACCCGCACTTTACGTTAAAATTTAAAAAAAAATTTTAATTCACAAACCCCTGAATCACAAAGGCCGTTTAATTAGAATAGATAGCTCTTTTGAAAGCACTAAAGAAAAAACTGTAGCGTAAAGAGCGAGGTATTGACTTGGGGGAGAACCCCCTCATATACGTAATAATTTCTGTTCGTTTTAAGTTCTAATGTTGCTTCTTACTTTCAGTTGAAAAAACTTGTTTTTTTTTAAATTTAATTTCTGATTGTTTTTTTAAATAATGCTTGGAAATCCGGTGCCCCCTTCATAGAAATGTCCCTTGCCCCAAATAAACATCCTCCACGGAAAGATTCTCCCGAGTATCCTCCTCCTTCCGCCCCCCCCCCCCCAGAAAAAAATCCTTCCTGAAAATGTCTGTATACTTCCCAATAACCAATACAATATGTAAGCAATGGGCAAAGTTCATATCTTGCAGCCTTTCTTCTGGGAACTGTGGGGGATTAAGTCATCCTAAAAGACAAATTTATTAGATTTTCGACTATGCTGAACAAAATGGGTATCTCAAAATTTTAATTGGGTGACTTTGAGAAAAAGATGAGCGTGGGAGGGGGCCTGGTTGCCCTCCATTTTTGTAGGGCATGCATCGTGATCTTTCTCCGAGCAAAAAATGAAAATTTCTACCTTTTTGCAGATAGGAGCGTGAAACTTCTTTAATAGGGTTTTCTGATAAGCTGAATGTGATGGTGTAATTTTCGTTAAAGTTAATTAAAAAGCAAAATTCCACATTTTTGTGGAAATTCCAAATAATGTTCTTCGCTAAGCTGCATCTGATGGTGTGAATTTTGTTAAAAGTTAATCTAAAAAATTTGTAATTTAAACAGAATTTTATTGTTTTAAAAAAAATGAGCTTCGAAAATATCGAACAGTAACGTAAACAGAAAGACTTTGAGAAGTGGACAGCCCCTTTCATATACGGAATAATTTCTGTTCGTTTTAAGCTTTAACGTCGTTCCTTACTTTCAGTTAAAAAAAAACTTTTTTTTATTTTATTTGTGAACGTTTTTTAATTAATGTAGGTTTTGATTTTGGCTCACAGTGCATGAATAATTAAAACGAAATTTGCATATTAATTCTACTTTTATGTGGTTAAATGGCTTTCTCGAAACTTGTTTAATTTTATTTACGAACGTTTTTATTAGTAATAAATATACGTAACTTACGAATTAACTTACGTAACGAACTTCTATATGCATATATTTTTAATACGTATATTAAGGGGTTTGCGCCCCAGTCAACACCTTGCTCTTTAAGCTACAGTTCGAATTTTGTTCCAATTCTTTAAAAATGCCCCCTTAATCACAAAGGCCGTTAATTAGAATAAATAGCTCTTATGAAAGTACTAAGAAATCTTTAGCGTAAAGAGCGAGGCATTAACTAGAAGAAGAACCCAATCATATAGCTAATATTTTTTGTTCGTTTTAAGTTTTGATGTTGCTCCTTACTTTCAGTTGAAAAACTTGTTTTTTATATTTAATTTCTGATTTTTTTTTAAATACTGATGGGAAATCCGGCGCCCCCTTCATACCAAATCCCTTCCCCCATGAAAACTTCCTTCATGAAAAGATCCTTCCATGTAACCTCCGACCCACCCCCACCCCCCCCCTACCAGAAAAAATTCCCCCTGAAAACGCCTGTATACTTCCCAATAACCAATACTATATGTTAAGATCGGGTAAAGTTCATAACTTTCAGCCCTCCCCCTAGGGGCTTCGAGGGATTAAGTCATCCTAAAAGACATAGTTATAGTATTTTCGACCATGCTGAAAAATAGGGCTATCTCAAAATTTTGATTGGGTGACTTTGGGAAAAAAATGAGCGTGGGAGGGGTCTAGTTTCCCGCCATTTTTTTTATCACATAAAAAGGGCACTATAACTTTTAATTTCCGTTCCAATGAGCCCTCCCCCAATATTCTAGGACCCCTGGGTCGATACGATCACCCCTGGGAAAAAAAAAACAAATAAACACGCATCCGTGATCTTTCTTCTGGCAAAAAATGAAAAATTCCACATTTTTGTAGATAGAAGCTTGAAACCTCTGATAGGGTTCTCTGATACGCTGAATATGATGGTGTGATTTTCATTAAGGTTCTATAACTTTTAGGGGGTCTTTTCCCCTTTTTTCGAAAATCAGCCAAATTTTCTCAGGCGCGTAACTTTTGATAGGTAAGATTAAACTTGATGAAACTTATATATTTGAAATCAGAATTAAAATCTGATTCTTTTGATGTATCTATTGGTATCAAAATTTCGTTTTTTAGAGTTTCGGTTAGCATTGAGTCTTACTTACAGTTCGTTACCACGAACTGTTTGATAGAAGTTGTTTTAAAAACCTGTGGTATATGTTTTAAACAACCTGTTATTAATGTTTTATAAACCACAATAAATTCTTAAAAATTGCTGAAACATTTCCCTTTTCCTCTCTGACTCTTTCTTTTGTGAGTCACTGTTTAAATAGTAGGCTATGTCAATATAAACGGCCATTCATAGGCAAAGTCCAGCTTATGCTTTAATGAGATTAAATTAAAAAAAAACAAGTTTTTTTAACTGAAAGTAAGGAACGACGTTAAAACTTAAAACGAACAGAAATTATTCCGTATATGAAAGGGGCTGTCCCCTCCTCAACGCCTCGCTCTTTACGCTAAAGTTTTGCTTTCTCGCAACTCTTTTTTTTTCACAATAAAAAACTTTAGCGTAAAGAGCGAGGCCTTGAGGAGGGGACATCCTCTCTCATATACGGAATAATTTCTGTTCGTTTTAAGTTTTAAGGTCGTTCCTTACTTTCAGTTAAAAAAAACTTGTTTTTTTTTATTTAATTTTTGAATGTTTTTGAATTAATGCAGGTTTTGATTTTGGCTCACCGTACATGAATAATTTAAAAAAAAAATTGAATATTAATTTTACTTTTATTTGTTTAAATGGCTTTCTCGAAACCTGTTTAATTTTATTTACGAACGTTTTTATTAGTAATAAATATACTTAACTTACGAACTAACTTACGTAACGAACCTCTATATTCTTCTATTTTTAATACGCATATTAGATTGTTCACCGCCTAGTCAACACCTTGCTCTTTAAGCTAAAGTTCGAATTGTGTTCCAATTCTTTAAAAATGACCCCTTAATCACAAATGCCGTTAATTAGAATAAATAGCTCTTATGAAAGTACTAAATAATCTTTGGCTTAAAGAGCGAGGTATTGACCAGGGGATGAACCCAATCATATACGTAATGTTTCCTGTCGTTTTAAGTTTTGATGTTGCTCCTTACTTTCAGTTAAAAAACTTGTTTTTTTTTATAGATATAATTTCTATCTTTATTTAAATAATGCTGGGAAATCCAGCGCCCCCTTCATAGCAATGTCCCTTCTCCCATGAAGAATTCCTTCATGTTAAGATCCTCCCACATAGCCCCCGACCCACTCCCCCCCCCTACTACCAGAAAAATCTTCTCTGAAAACGTCTGAAATCCTCTCTGAAACGTGATAACCAATACTATATGTTAACATTGGGTTAAAATTCATAACTTTCAGCCCTCCCCCCGGGGACTTCGGGGGATTAAGTCATCCTAAAAGACATAGTTATCATATTTTCGACCATGCTGAACAAAATGGCTATCTCAAAATTTTGACCGGGTGACTTTGGGAAAAAAGTGAGCGTGGGAGGGGGCCTAGTTGCCCTCCATTTTTTGGTCACATAAAAAGGGCACTAGAACTTTTAATTTCCATTTGAATGAACCCTCCCACGATATTCTAGGACCACTGGGTCGATACGATCACCCCTGGGAAAAAAAAACAACAAACAAACAAACAAACAAATAAACACGCATCCGTGATCTTCTTCTGGCAAAAAATGGAAAATTCCACATTTTTATAGATAGGTGCTTGAAACCTCTACAGTAGGGTTCTCTTATGCGCTGAATATAATGGTGTGATTTTCATTAAGGTTCTATAGCTTTTAGGGGGTCTTTCCTCCTTTTTCGAAAATCAGCCAAATTTTTTTCAGGCGCGCAACTTTTGATAGGTAAGGTTTAACTTTTGATAGGACTAAACTTGATGAAACTTATATATTTGAAATCAGCATTAAAATCTGATTCTTTTGATGTATCTATTAGTATCAAAATTCTGTTTTCTATAGTTTTGGTTACCATTCAGTCGGGCCCCTCCTTACTGTCAGTTCGTTACCACGAACTGTTTGATTATGATCAGTATCTAATGCAGGTTGAAATTTTTGGTTTTTAGACGTAAGGGCTCGAACTTCAAAACAGGGTTATCAGACGGTTTTGAGTATATGATGTAATTCTCTTCTTGGTCAGTCATCCTCCCCCTTCAGGGGACGGTTCTTCCTTTTTCTAAAACTATGCACATTTTCTTACGTGATAATTTTTTTCTCCACGTTATTTTCCTTGAAATTATTTTTTCTTGATGTTGCGGTGCGGCTGATGTCTCTGGGCTTGGTTATAATTATTTATTCCATTGCTTATTATGCAAAGCATTCTGCTTCAGCGGGTAGTCGTTGGAGTCATTGGAGTCAAGCGGGTAGCCAATCTCCTTCAGATATTCGGCGGGTAGTCACTGGAGGGCGGTAGTTTGTCATTTTCATTTTCCTTTATAGCATGGATTTTTTTCTTTTTTAATAGCACTTTTTTCTTTCTCCCTCTATTCCAGGCTATAGAGCTTTGTGAGGGTATAGAATTTTCGGTACTGGTGCGTTATACGGACAGTTTTATATATTGTACAAGGAAACCAGTCACGAAAAACCCGTCAAACAAGCTATTCTCAAGAGACCGCCATACATAAATGACTGTAAAGCCGTGGTTTCTCAATGATTTACAATATTTAAACGATTGTTTTTTGGGATTTAAGGGGGAAAAGGTACCTAGGTTAGGTTACGAATTTAATATATGCTATGCTTTAACCCCCCCCCCCACCCCTAATGTGCAAATATGTAGCCCATATTGGCTTATAAACTATTATATATTCATCCTATTTTATTTTATTTTATTAGCATTAACCAAACTTGACTTTTTAGAAGTGTCCATATAATGCATCAGTAACGATTTTTCTACGTATCTATATGCTATGTGTTTGAAATAAGTATTATCTAAATGAGTATTATCTTATAGATAATTTCGGAGACCACGCTGCCTTCCTCTGACGATAAATAAAAGTTCAAATAGGGATAAAATCTTTATAATAGACAGTGATAAATTTCATAAAAAACTAGATATTTCGGTCACATATGCAGTGACGGTTATCAGTAGTTATGATGACTACTGATGAACTTTTACCTATTTGAACTTTTATTTAAGTATTATCTTATCTTAACAACTTTTGACGAAATACATTAAATTTGATGAACTTCACATTTTTGAAATCAGCATTAAACAATGAATTGTCTTGCATATATGCCGTTTTCAAACTTCCGTGTTTTTGAGTTTTGTTTCTAGAGACAAAGATTGATCCTTACTCAGCATTCATTATTATCAATGATTTGATTAAATTTGCTGGTGCTTTATATATAACACACGAAAGAAGTCAAGTTTGGTTAATGCTAATGAAATAAAATAGGATGAATATATAATAGTTTAGAAACAAATTTGGGCTATATATTTGCACATTAGGTGGTGGGGATGGGAGGTAAAGCACAGCATATATTAAATAACTAACCTAACCTAAGTACCTCCCCCCTAAACCCCAAAATACAACAGTTTAAATATAGTAAACGCGAAAAGAAATCACGCTTTGCACTCCATTATCTCTTGAAAATACCCGTTTCACGGGTTTCCATTTGTATTCCCTTGTACAGTCTGTAGCGCTGTGTTATATATAATGCACCAACACCAATTTGCTTTATTGAGGGCCTCATAACTGAGGGTCGAATCTTTGATATTGAGAATGGAGATTATTCCGGTTATATCCTGTAGCCTTTTAACGTTTCTTTTCTTAAAATTCATTTTATTCAGGATTTTTAACTACAATGTCATTTAATAAAAGTTAGATTTAAGAAAATAAAGCTTAAAAGTAAAAGTCAAGAAAAATTATGGGAGAGGCTCAGTTAAGCGTCTCCCTCGTAATAAGTGTCAGAATTCGGGTATTTATGTAATATAGCGACCCTACTCAAGAAGTGAAGATAGGTTAATCCTACTGAAATATACCTAAATATGATGAAAATATAATACTTTAGTAAGAAAATTATGGAGACTACAACAAAGAATTATGGAAAGCAGGCCACTCAGAACACGTTATATTAAATACCTAACCTAGCTAAAATATCAACTCTATGTATTAAAAATTTAATTAAAATATGCCTCTCACTGTGCCTAAGCTAATTGTCTCCGAATGGAGATAGAACAAACCGGTTCTACGCAGACAGATCAGATCAAACTTCTTGAGTGGAATCGCTGTAACACATAAGTAACCTGCCAGAATTCTGATTACCAGGCTTATGAAAATGGAATTAAAGTCTATGTTTCTTTATTTTTAGGTGCTGTTAATGCAAACGGGGAGACCAAAAGGCAGAGAACTTCGTACACGCGATACCAGACGTTAGAACTTGAAAAAGAATTTCATTTTAATCGTTACCTAACGAGACGTCGACGGATAGAAATTGCCCATACTCTTTG
Source organism: Artemia sp. Qi Xiang Cuo (assembly GCF_049724085.1). NCBI lineage: Eukaryota > Metazoa > Arthropoda > Branchiopoda > Anostraca > Artemiidae > Artemia > Artemia sp. Qi Xiang Cuo. The sequence continues at coordinate 24,051,228 of NC_142808.1, read as the reverse complement.
TTTGTCGGAACGACAAATCAAAATATGGTTTCAGAACAGGCGAATGAAGTGGAAGAAAGAGCATAAAATAGCTACGATGAATATGATGCAGCATCACCATCATCAACACCACCACCATCTAATGTACAATCCTTTACACCACCACCACCTAACAATGGCAGACTTAACTGGTGTTGATATGCATAAAATGTAATTCATCACGGTTAGGCTCAGTTGCATAAAGAAGTTGTCCATCATTTTTGAAACGTCAAAAGTGATTGATTGTGAAGATCTCATTTAGGTTTCAATACAAGCCGAGTGCGTCTGGGAGTTTGTTTTTATGCAAAGCAATCAAAACGAGCAGAGTGACTTGCGTAACTGTCAGTGCTTTTTTATGTTTCGTTTCTTGTTTTCTAATTGCATTAAACTGTCACCCATACCGCCCAAGAATTAGCACAGAAGCAGCGTTTTGAATAAAAAAAATATAATTTATCATTCGATTTTTGTAAAATAGTTGCTGTTTTTTTAATTGTTTAGACATTCTGGTCTCAGCAGTGTTAAAGTGACCATTGAACTAATGAATTAGAAGGCTATAGAATAGATATATAGGGGGAAAATACTATTTCTTAATTTCAGAAGTATATTATTCATTAACGTAAACCAGTTTGAAAAGTTGTAACAATTATTTGAGAAGTTAGATAAAATTAAAGCACACCATATAAAAGTAAGGACTTCTTTTTAATTTAAATTTAATATAATAAGTTAAATTTAATTTAAAATAATTTAAATTTAATTTAAAATAATTTAAATTTAATATAATATAATAAATTTAATTTAAATTTAATATAATAAATTTAATATAAATAATTAAATTTAATTATTTAAATTTAAATAATAAGAAGTCCATGAATAAGGACTTCTTTTTAATTTAAATTTGGAACTTGATTTGGAAGTTTAAAATTTTCATAGAAAAGCTAGTGCTAGATTTCTGAAGGATTAAAAAAAAATGTAGTATAGCTTACTCGCTGGAACTGTTCTGCCTGGTTCTTGTACTTTGACATACATTGATTATATGTACATGATTGTTCTACATATATGTTTTATCCTTGCTTATTCGTAATACAGAAAAGTCGCAACAAATACAGTTCAGATACTTGTTTGTGCACCGTTGCCATAGATTGATGAACATAACGATTTAGTAAGAAGAAAAATCAGTGTATCTAACAGAAGATTCACAGCCTAGTAAGCAGGATTGGCACTTTCCGGCATGTCAACTAACATTAAACTAATATCATTTTATCAGGGTACACCCCTTAAGGCGTTGAATGTGTATCTTGTCAATCTTCGTTTGGGGAGTTTCATAGGAATTATTCTTCCTCTTCTTGAGGTGGAATAATTTAAAAAAAAAATCATGCGGAGTTAATATACGAACTGAAAAATATTTTTCTTTTTTTCAGCTCCATAGAGAAAGTATGAGCTAAGTGAATGTCATCCTATTCAACACAAGACGTACCTTTTTATGTTGACTATCTATTTCTTTTCGAGGTCTAAAATGTTGAAAAATTTTCACCATGTTTATGAATGACTTATTTAATTTTGCAGCTTTTAGAGCATTGACACAATTGTTTAACCGTAATAGAGCTCTCTTAAATTCATAATATATCGTCTTATTTCGAGATTTAACTTTGTGAATGTAAAAATTTGTTAATATATGTTTTTCGTTTTTTTTTCTTTGTTAAGGTGCAAATTTGAAATTGTGATGATGTTTAAAAAATTAAATTTTTCTGAATTCGTACTTTTTTCTATCTTTTGTAGACGAAACAGATCAAAATGCGTTATCATCTGAACTTAAAGTTATGATAAACTTTCTGTATGGGGAAGAATTTATTTAGAGAAGACAGAAGAATTGATCAAAACCTCAACCCATAGACGAAACTTGTTAAAAATTTACAAAATATATCAGACAAGATGAGGAAAATTACAAAATTATATTTCGAAGTTTAAGGTTCCTAGCCTATCTTCGTGCTTGTCACTAGCAAGCAATGCAATTTGGGGGAAAACCTACTTAAAATGTACATAAAGGTGATACGGTAGGAGGGTTGGGGGGATTTTATCTACAATTTTTGCGGAAAACACATATTTTGCAATATATTTTGATGTCCAATATATTTTAGTTATACTGACACGATGGTACTCACATGATGGTGAGACAACCAACCTCATTGATTATGTTACTGCAAATCGAAGACTCGCAGGATGGATATAAGAGACAAGGGTACAGAGGAGGGGTCTAGGAGATTTCCCCCGAGAAAATCCCCCCAGAGATATCCCCCCGGAAGTTTCCCCCCGTATGAGACCCCCCCAGGAAATTTCCCCCCGTAGGAGACTCCCCAATGGAAATTTTCCCCCGTAAGAGATTCCGACCCTCCTAGCTCCACAAGATCCGTGAGACCTTGAGACTAATATTGAAATCTCTTAGTCTTCTTAATTAAATCCCATAATTAATATGTCATAACAGTTAACCACCCCGGATTATTCCATTCGAAAGCTATTTAGGCTCCCTAGCTGTGCCATAATGGGTCATTTATTTTGTTCGTGTCACATCAGAAGTACGTAAAGTTTAGTAAAAAAACGGAATATTTCAAATCAACGCGTGGAGTGGACAAGATTGCTTTCGAAGGGTTCGTTTACACGAAACAGAAAGTTTAGCGGCTGGAGTGGTCAGTTTCGAATGTGAGTTGAGACGACAGACGAAGGAAAAGTAAGGCGAGTGTAAAACTCCGCAACCAGATGAAGAGGAAAGCAACCGAGACGCTTGAAACCCCACAGCAGATTCTAGCCCAGTCTTTGGTCAACATAACTGAAGGTAAGCGTCTTACAATTTCTTCCAACTATTTCTGCAACATACTCTGAACTTGGGGCAGATGTGCAGTTGGTCATATTCTGACTTCTTGTCAAGATTTCTTCAGGATACAATTCAAAATCTGGATCATCCTGACTCTGATATAAGCCTAGTAATGACAGGTCTAAAGCCAAATATAATGCTCTTATATCTTGAAATCCGTTCTTTTCGATGATGAATATTTGCAGTCTCCGTCCAAATGCTAGCTGCTCTTGTATTTCGTGCCCATTTTGGAAGTACATTCTGCATACACAGCTGTCGTAGTAAAACTTACTGACAATGTGTTTGGGCCAATCATCACCTATTTTGAAGATAACTACATCGGTAGAATCCTTGGAAGTAGGAGAGTACCTTGCAACTTTCCGCCGCGTGTAAGCGCGAACAAGCACTTAACAGGGCGGTTATGATTCAAGCAAATGCGGGACAATCCAGTGAACCAATTAAGAAAAAGTATGTGGATTTAAATGCCGGAACCCTACGACAGATGGGAAACTACACGAACGTCGGGACGCTGGAGTACCTGAGGCTTATTGCAAGGAATGCTAGTTTTAAAGTGTAGCGTTTTAACCGTGTATTTTTTACTATGTATAACTAACTAGTTTCTTGGCAATTAAAAAGTGTTCTCCACTCGCTTTTATATTTTAGGCCGCCGAGAAAGAGAAGAATTTTGCAACAATTTTCGAGTCATGGGCTACACCCGATGAAAATAAGGCTGAGGTAAGGGTAGTCTCCGGTGGCGATTATTTCCGAGAGGAGGGAGAATTTTCAGCGGGTGGAAATCAGGGGGGAAATCACCAGGGGGAAATCTCCTACGCTAGAAAATCTCCGGGGGGAATTTTCTCGGGGGGAAATCACGGGAACCCGATACAATCACCCCTGGGAAAAAAAAAAACAAATAAACATGCATTGACAATGTTTTTTTTTTTTTTTTTTAAGCAAAATTCTACATTTTGAATATTGGAGCTTGAAACCTCTACGGTAGGGTTCTCTTATAAGATTTATCCGATAAAGGGATTTTCAATAAAATCGCTTGCTTTTTGGGGGGTGTTTCCCCTTTTTTCAAAAATCAGGCAATTTTTTTCAGATTTTTGGTTTTGGGTGGGTAACAATAAACAGAACAATTTTTATTTATTTAAAATCAAATAGTTCGTGGTAACGAACTGTGAGCAAGGAGCGACCAGGCTCAATAGTAACAAAAACTCTAAAAAACGGAAATTTGATATCAACAGATATATTAAAAGAATCGAATTTTATGCTGATTTTAAATATATAAGTTTTATTAAGTTTTGTTTTTCCGATCACAGGTTACGAGCCTGAAAAAATTTGCTTGAATTTCTAAAAAAGGGGCCGAAACCCTCTAAAAGTCATAGAATCTTAATGAAAATCACTCCATCAGATTTAGCATATCAGAGAACCCTACTGTAGAAATCAAAAGTTCTAGTGCCATTTTGAGTGAACAAAAATTGCAGGGAAACTAGGCCCCCTCCAACGACCCTTTGTTCCCAAAATCGTCCAATTAAAATTTTGAGGTAACTATTTTGTTCAGCAAAGGTGAAAGGCAGAATAACTGTGTCTTTGGAGATAAAACAACCCCCCCAAAGCTCCTGGGGAAAGGTCTCTAAGTTATAAAATTTGCCCCTTGTTTACATATAGTATTTGTTAATGGGAAGTATGCATAGATTTTTCAGCGGGGTGGGGAGGACGAATTTTCTGCTGGGGGGATTTTGCATGAAGAGAATTTTCAAAGGAAATGGAAGTTTTCAGGGGGTGAACTTTTCAGGGGAAATTTTATTCCGGGGGAATTCGCCAGAATTCCTGTACGAAATTTCTTTATATGTCTTGTTTTCTCTTTACCCACTCAATTTTACACGTGGAGATCTTAAGATAAATTTTCCGGGGTAAATTTTCACCAGGATTGAATTGTCCAGACGACATTTTTTGGGGATGGGGATTTTTAAAAAATCTGATGTTATTTAAAAAACGACCAGAAATTAAATAAAAAAAACAAGTTTTTTCAGCTCAAAGTAAGGAGCAACATTAAAACTCAAAACCAACAGAAACTATTATGTATATGAGGAGGGCTTCCCCTTCCTCAGCACCTTGCCCTTTACGCTAAGGTTTAGATTTTGTCCCAATTCCTTAAGTAAGACTTCTGAAAGACAAGGGTCGTTTAATTAGAATAATAAGTAACTTTTTTAAAGTGCCAAAAAACTTTACGTAACTTTTTTAAAATGCCAAACTGAAACAGTTTGTGGGAAAAATGACAACGATTTTCTTAAAAGAATAAAACCTACGATCTGTAAGCCATTGCGTCAAGGGGGTCTTTATGCACAAAAGAAAACTTTAACAAAACTTGTTTCACCAGAAAATGAGCCCAATTCTTTTTCTGGTCAGCACAACATGCTTTTTTCATACCAGCTAGTTGACTTTGAATTCTCCTTGGTAATTCCAGGCCAAAAGACAAAAATATTAGAAGCGCATAAACAACAGAGCCATCTATCCAATTGGTTTGAAAATGTCACTCATAAGATTCTTGGCTAGGTTGGCTCTAATGCAGAAAACAAATTTGAAACTAATCTTGGCTGTACCGTTTCGTAATGCTTTTTGTCCGAATAACAGAGAATGGACCGGAACAAGGACCAAGACAGGACCAAGTAGACCTCAATGAATACAAAAATTGATTGCTTGCATTGACGTTTAACCCCTGAAACTGGGTCAGCAAATTTTGTTTTCTTTACTCAGGTTTATATGGCATGTAGACAGAAACAAGGGGATCTCAATAAAGACTAAATATATGGAAAAACTTTGTATTGATTTGTGACGCCCAAAATATGCTCAATTTTTTTTTGTCACCGCCGAAAACATATTTAGAAAAAAATGTCAGTTTTTAATAGCCCACAATGGGGAAAATATTCTTTGTTCTGATAGATGTAAGTTTTTCAAGAAAAGCAGCTCAGACCAAGGAGCCTGAACAAGTGCTACATTCTAGAGGAAACCTGTAGTTGCATCCATTCTTTGCACGAAAAATTCGTTCGTTTTGCGTCGACTTGTTTTAAAACTTGAAGAAAATAAAATAAATACTTACTACTTTTTAAATAAATACCTTTAAGAGTGTCTACAGGAAGGAGAAAGGGTAAGATGCCTTCAGCTCTATGGAAGACCAAAAATTAAGCAGATATGTTATTCGTTTGGATAGTAATCTTCCATCCATTACACCCAAAATTCTATAGTGAAGCTATCATCAAAATGTATTCTACAAAGCTATTTCTGAGGAAAAGTTTTGACGAAAATTCAAATTATGTTAAAACTCAAAGAAAAAAAAACTGAAAGAAGAAACAACTTTACAAACATTCCTAATATAACTGAGAATAAAACTATACCACTTGAAAACGATCAAAAAAATATTTTCCAAAAAGAAAGAAGTTTTTCAAGGAAAAGTAAAAATCCATGTTAAAACCTAGGTCAGGTAGAAACAAATTAGTATTAGTAATTCAAACATGCAATGAACACAAAACACCACAAAGAGGAGTGAGACCATCCCCCCTTTTTAAAGCTTCTAAGAGTCAGAGCCTCAATTGTACTACCTCCAAAACAAGATATTTTTTCAAAAATTCCTCCTTTTTATATAACATTGAAAATCAAAAGTTTAGGAGACTACCATGAATTATTATCATTATATATTAAAGATTCTACTTTCATCAGTTCTTTTCAGTAATCTCGATTAATATGGTGAATTCATTTTTATTGTTGACAAATTAAAACCTCACTGTTCAAAACCCAAATCGTTTTCAATAAAACGCAATTACCCCTCAAGCCAATAAAAGATTAAAGAGGAAGGAGAAGGGTTAGCAGCACTTCTCGCCGGAAACCTTGATTGAACAGATAATATAATTTTTTTTACACTTTTAGAAAATAAAACATACTGCTTGAAATGAGAATCGTTTTCAGTAAAGAGCAAGTGACGCTCTGGACTTTAGTTTGTTTGAGGGGCAGTAGCCCAACTCTTGCTTGCCATAATTTCTGTTGCTTTTAAGTTTGACTTGATAATTATTTTTGTTTCTGTTTGCTTTAGTATCAATTAATCCATCAACAGTAATTCCTACTATCTTTAGGGTTTGGTTGTGAGTTAATTGAACTTTCTCTTCGGTTTAGGTTTTATTTATTCATTGATAGCAACTATTGTTCGTTTTAAGCTCGAAGTATTACATGACTTTATTTCAAATCGATTTGGGTTTTAATATGGTTCTTGACTATTTTTGTTTTTTTAATTCCTATAATCAAGGCGCCAGGTATTTAAAGGTATCTGATATGCCGCTATTCTTTTACCTCTTACCTAAGCCTCAAAGTTTTAAATGTCTGTCGCTGTGGCGGATCCTCCTAACATAGTCTAAAGTAGCGTAATTTACTTAATTAACGCGATTTTACTTTAATTAAACTTGCTCCTAACGCAAGTTTATCGGATCAACCTATTTTATGCCCCCCCTAAAAAAATCCTGGATCTGCCACTCGTCTGTCGAATCTTCTTTTGTAGAAGTCAACAGAGGAATTTGCGGGAATAATATTCTTTGGAAACCTTTTTTCAAAACTATTTAAAAATTTAATCCAGGACAAAAGGGGCGTAGACAAGTTTTTCCAAACTAATCAGGTTGAAACTTACAGGTTAGAGATTTAACATTCCGGACTAAAAAGAACAGCGGAGTCAGAAAATCTTTGGTTATCTCAGACCAGAACTGGCTCCCAAACTTGCAATATTTGTAGCCCAGACCAAGGGTATATACTGTATTTTGAGTATTTTTATCGATCATGAGACTCACTGCAGCTTTCCAACCTAGAACCAGACCCAGACCAACCTAACCCAGACATCCCGAAAATATTTGTGCTGATTGAAAGAGAAGCTTTTTTACGATTGGGGTGAAAGTTACAGGGTATGTATTAGGGGCCAAGTGCACCTCAGAGCTCGCATACTTGTTTCAAAAAAGTGGAAGTACAGACAAGATATTTCTGTGTCTAATGCGTTTGAGACTTACAGAACATATGCTTTTGGCAACGAAGCTTTAACACACAACAAGTTTTACCATTAGAGCTTCAGGGAATAATGATTTCTTTTTGTGTCCCATCGGTGTAAATCTTGCAGGGCAAGTAATTTTAGGGACAAAGAACCATTTATGTCCTCCAGGATGGGCAAAACCTGTGAATTACGCTTAGAAGGTCTGGTTCGTTCAAAACTTACAGGGCATATACAGTGGAACAATAAATGACGTTTTGCCTAAATACAAGCGTAAGGTTTTCCAAAATGCCGTGAGTGCAAAAACTGTTTTTCCCATCGACTTTGGGCAATGTAGAGCACAAAACACGAAAAACTCCAAGTCAAAAGTGTTTAAGTCCATGGAATAGCCAGGCCAGGATTTACCAATAGGCTCACTTGGCCCAGGCTTAGGGGTACACAATGCCAGGGGGCGCAATAAACTGTCACTGAGTGATTTTTTCTTAGAAAAAAAACTGGACTGATGTGTTTTATCGTCAAAGTGCCAGGTGTCCTCAGCCGCCGTACAAGCTGTCTCCCAAGAATGACAGTTGAGAGTTCGCCATCACCTCTTTCTTTCATTACTTTTGGCTCATCATTTGCGTTCTGTTGAGTGTTTCCACTATCCCTGACGCTTCGGAGATTTCTCTGAAAAAGTCGCAAAAACGGAGCGGCAAAATACCTTGGACCTAGAAGCGTCAAAGTTTTAAATTCGGGCCTGGACATAGGTAAAAAAAAAAAAAACCGGGTCCTCTTTTGTAAAAATTCTAAGCTTCCTCTTTTGTAAGATTCCAATTAATATTCAGCTGCATGGCTTAAAAGTTAGAGTATTGGGACTTTACGTGATTCAAGAATACCTCCAACCAGCTTTAGGCTTCTAATGGATCTTTGTCCAAGCTACGAAAGATTGCCGACGCACTGTTATAAGATAAGATTTAATCATCATAAGATACATATACAATATTACACATTACATATATATACATATAATACATATATACATATATAATATATATATATATGTATATATACATATATAATATTACACATTACTACATATATACATATAATATATGTATATATGTAGTCTATATAATATATGTATATATCTATATACATATAATACATATATAATATTACACATTACTATTCCCCCAAAGTGTCATTGGCCTGTAAAGAAGGGGGAAGACAACGAGTTACTTACTTAGAGAAAAATAAATTATGAGTCACTTACTCGGAGAGAGAAGAGCAAAAAGGAGAAATAAAATAAAAACTTCAGAAAACAAAACTAAATATATTAAATAGACTAAATTAATTAAGTAGATTAAATAGACTTCAAAAAAAATACCAATTAATATATAAGAGAAATAAATAAATAGATAAAAACAGCTTCTAAGCAGCCAAAGAACTTTTAATAATTTTTTTTGAACAAACCGAATGAGTGGCACCTTCGAGCTGATTGAAACAATTAAGTCCTGTATTGGTGTAAAAACGAGCGAAGAAGTGGACCGATGTGGACCGAAGAAGTCCAAGAAGTGGACCGATGTAGTACAAGTGCTTTCCTTTTGTTGTTCAGGAATCGGGCAAAGGTCGTGTGAAATTTGGCAAATGTTTCATAGATTTGAAGAAAAATCAGTAGATAAAATCGGTAAAGCTCAACCTTGCTTGTTATTGCAAAATAAAGTTTGGCCCATCGTTTTATCGTGCTTGTTCAAAGGGATGAATATCCGATCTCTTAAGTGATGTTTCAGTCTTCTTTTTTGTATTTTGAATTAGTCTTGGGATGAATCTAAAAATTAAGGCAGGCCTGACTAAATCCATCAAAATGAAATTCTAGCACCAGAGAAATTAAAACCTATATAAAGAAAAAACTAGATAAGCACTGTTTTCGCCAGCTCATTGCTAATTTTGAGCAAATAAAAACTATAACCTATAAATGTGTTTTAGTGCAGTGTCATGCCTCAATGCTTAGTTGTTGTTTTTTTTTTTTTTCGATAAATTTAAGTTGATAAATTTATTTAAAGATATGTAAATCAGGTACAAAGGATAATCTACTTGAGAATTTTTCTTTAGAGATATATAAAACTAACATTAGACAAAAAGACAAGGCTAGGGGGGAGAGAGATCATTTTTGTTCGTTTTCTTAGAAATTGGTTTTCGAAGAAAAAAAATCGAAGTTTTAAAACTATAGTATTTCAAAATGCCTTAAAAATTAAAACAGCAACTCCGTTCATCCAATTGAAGACTTACCTAAATTTCGATGTAATTCTCCATCTCAATTCTACAACAAGTAACTTTCTAAAAATTTTCAAAAGCCTCTGAAGTTTGTTTCAACTTTTTAGAAAAAAATATAATTCACTGTGTTCTAACATTACAGAATAATATTAGGATATCTGCAAATTAGTATTGTGACAGCTTTTCTTCAAAAATAGCTAAATTTATTTCAATAATATTCACTTTAAGTAATTATCAATTGATTTTTTCTAATTATACCCTAGATCAATTTCACAACCACACACACAGTGCCTTGAAAACGATGCCCAAATCGAAAATTTTGTGGAAAGGTGTAATTAGTTTTTTGTTTTGTTTTTTCGCAAAACGACTAAAGCGCTATCTATTTTAGAATTAAAGACCGTAAACTATAATGTTCTATGAGAATTATCTGGTTTAATAAGTAAAGATAGCACTAAGAATGAAAAAGAAACGATACCCAAAAAACTTAAATAAAAATCTGACACTTGTCAAATAATGTTGTCCATATTTATCAAGCCATCTAGAAGTTTATCTTATAGATGCGTTTACTTTCAGAATATATCCCTTAACAAAAATATTGAATTTTAAAGTCAATTCCTTACTTTTTATAATTTGTGCAATGTTCAATTATTTTCTCTGTTCGAATATAAACTGCTACATATTTTGAGACCTTTTTAAATGTAGTGTTATTTTATTGGTCAACTTTTAAAAGTGCAGTTTCAACACATACTTATTAAGTACCAAGAACGCCAATTTAAATACATCTTTTTACCCTTTGGACCAAATTTAGTTCTATTTATACCGGAAAATCAAAATTTATAAGACTTTTTTTTATTATATAAAAGGAACCTATTTAGACCAATCCTTCGCCTAGGTATGCATGATTTTATTTTAGGAAGAATGTGGGAAAGCTGTTAGAAAGACCTGGAAAACTAAATTCAGTTCTTAAACCTGACTCTCACAGATCAGTTTTGTCTGAAAGTTTATTAAGCAACGACCAGCTCGTATCCTGTAGAGATGCTGTTGAAAGTCAGCTGGCGTCTTATTTCTCTGCTGTGGGGAAACCACACAGTGGACATTTCTCTAGCACCTTCTGATAAAAGCTACAAGTTTTATTTAGGTCTGGCTTGTGTTAAATTAATGAAACTGGAGCCCGTAACTGAGTCCAAAATCTGTTGGATCGTCTCTGCCCAATAAGGTATTTCCTCGTCAGACCAAGATGATATTCCTACTAAGGTTACCAAGTTCAATTTATCAACAATTATCTCACCCTTAACTGAGCTTGTTCAAGCTTCATTTGACCTTGGTATTTTCTCAGAATCACTTAAAGTGTAAGGATAATAGAACTATTTAAAGAGTGATTCTTCAAAGTACATACCTATCTCTCTCCTGTCAGTATTCAGCAATATTTTTGAAAAGGCCATGCTTTCTAGACTCAAAAGCTTTCTTGATGCAAAACAGTTTTGGTTTCGTGCCGGTCATTTGACTGAGCATGTATGTGATTTACTCCTTAGTTTCATTCACTTAGCCTTAGATTCTTGTTGAATCCAAGCTGGTTTTTTTTAACATAAAGAAGGCGCTCGAATCCATAGCACATAATATTCCTTTTGGAAAACTTGGCGACACTGGTGTGCGAAGAATTGCTTACTCTTTGTTCCATTCGTATCTTTCGAGTAGGAAGATTTTTATTGGCGAGAACCTTCTAAATGACTTAAAGGTTGATATACGAGTCCCTCAAAGATCTATCCTGGATCCAATATTCTTGTTTAATCCCAGCTGTTCCTTTTTTGAACGTAAAGAAGGCGCTCGACTCCATAGCACGTGAAATTCCTTTAGGAAAACTTGGCGACACTGCTGTGCGAGGAATCGCTCACTCTTTGTTCCATTCGTATCTTTCGAATAGGAAGATTTTTTTTTCTGGCGAGAGCCCTCTAAATGACTTAAAGGTTGATATAGGAGTCTCTCAAGGATCTGTTCTGGGCACAACGCTTTTCTTGATTTCGGCGGCCAGCAATGTACTGAGTATTTTGTAGTATGTGCGGTTTAATTTTTGTCTTTGTAAATAAAACTATTGAATTGAAATTGATGACAGTGCGTTGTGTTTGTAATTTACTTTTTGTCTTTGTAAATAAACCCATTGGATTTAAATTGATGATAGTAGGTTGTCTACGATTACATTTGATAAAGCTACATTGGAAAAAAAAAAATCTTCTTGCTGTATTTAAGAGAGCTCTTTCATGGTTTGATGTGAACTATTTGGCTCTAATTGCTCCCATGTCTAAGTTTTTTTTTCAAGAGTTTTTTACAGCATTTCTGAGTATTTGTCAGTGTTCTGACAAGATATTTTGTCCTGGGGGGACAAAATTGGAGCCGATTTTCCCAAATCAAGTGAAACTAACAGCACCATATTCCAAAGAACATATAACGATGCTTCCATGGTTGGATCAACCCCCCAGAGCCCTGGGGCAAGGGCTTTAAGTTATGCCCTGGGGGCATATAAGGGTTTATGGAATATGTGGTCGCATTACATTCAGATGGCTCTCATTTGATTTTAAATTGGAAGTTATAGTGCCAGTTTTAAGAGTCAAAGTAATTTGAGAGAAGTTATAGTGCAGACAAAAATATACTAAAGAATATTGACCCCTTGCTGTGGGTGCTTGTAATATTTTTTATTATTTTTATTAACAAATTGGTAAAAAAAAAACACAACATAGAAATCTCCATATAATACTAGCAAAACAAAAACTGCATATAATACTAACAATATCAAATTGGTCACGCATATTAACGTGTTTGAGACGACCCAAAAAAAACGGACACTTGAACTACTAATATACTAATACACTTCCTCGGGGGAAAAAAAATCTCTGACTCTTCCTCCTCTCCCTCACCCCTACTAAACAATTAATCAACATTCTAAAGATAATAAAAATTTCTTTTACAGGGAACTTAAAAGAATCCCACACTCATACACTATGATTCATCATACTTCCTTTCATATACCGACGATCACCTCAATCAACAAACAAATAAATTTGACTTTTAACACTCTCACAAGCATTAGTCACTCACTCCCAGATTAGTCACTTAATCCATGTCTACATTACTGGTTAAAACAAATGCATCGCAAAGAGGCAGAAATTCCTTAAGGGCCTTCTTACCTTTTACTTCCGCTGGAAGCTTGTTTCAAACTTCAGGACCAATATACCTAATAGAAAATTTAGATCTTTTATTAACGGAACCGGCGTTCTAACTAATTCAACATTTCTAGTTTCATAACTATTTTCCCTTTCATTATAAAGTTCCGAAAGACATGCAGGTAACAAATTGGAAAAAAATATATAAATAAACAAATTTACATAAAATTTAATCAAACAAAAAATGGTAAAATTTTTAATTGGTGATAACAAGTCATTGGTCAAAACTATTACAGCTTTATTTTCTAATACACGGAGCAGATACAAATGGCTAGCGAACGTCGACGACCAAACTGTAACACAGTACAGCAAATATGGATGAATAAGAGAAAAATATAACATTCTGAAAACCTTTTTGGGAATTTTTTTTCAGCTTCCGCAGAGTTCCAACATTTTTGACTAATTTAGTACTTATAAATAGAATATGATCTTTAAAACTTAAGTATTCATCTACCATCACATCAAGATACCTTACAATACTTGTCCGGTTTATACTTCCATTTTCTAACTTAATTTCTTCAATCCATGGATAGTAGTTTGCACTTCTGCCATATAACATGAACATTGTTTTCTTTTGATTAACAAGCAGCTTGTTCACTCGCATCCACCTCTCGATTATCACCATTCCTTGTTTCATGCCATTTTTCAAATCCGCTTCTGTTTTCGCAGCCATTGTAAACTGAGTATCATCAGCAAAACTTGGAAGTATTGCTCGCACCGGGCCATCACTGTACCTTGGATTTGACAGTTGTTTGAGGCATCCATTTAAATCATTAATGTACACAAGAAATAATAGGGGACCCAACACAGACCCATGTGGCACACCGCAATATACTACCATCTCTTCTGACAGGACTGTTTGTTCACTTGCATCCATCTCTCTTGGAAATCACCATTCCTTGTTTCATGCCATTTTTCAAATCCGCTTCTGTTTTTGCAGCCATTGTAAACTGAGTATCATCAGCAAAACTTAGAAGTATTGGTCGCACCGGGCCATCAGTGTACCTTGGAGTTGACAGTTATTTGAGGCCTCCATTAAAATCATTAATGTACACAAAAAATAATAGGGGACCCAACACAGACCCCTGTGGCACACCGCAATATACTACCATCTCTTCTGACAGGACTGTACACAGCCTTACTCTTTGCGTTCTTCCTTCAAAAAATGAAGCAATCAATTTCAGACTTTTAAAATGAATTCGAGCGTTTTTAAGCTTAGCCAATAAAATCTTATAATCAGCACAGTCAAAAGCCTTCATAATATCCAGAAAAATTAAAGCCACCTTTAAACCTGAATCTAGGCAATCGTTAAGAAATTTAGTCAAAATAGTAAAGCATGCTCTGTAGACATATTTTTCTAAAACCAAATTGACTAGAGTGAAAAAAAATATCTTTTTTCATAATTAATTAAAAAAACTTTCCGAAGAATAAGTTTTTTCAAAGAAAAGTAAAGGCCATTTTAAACTTAATCTCAGCACATACAAATACCTGTTAAAATTCTAACTCAAAACGACCAGAAATTACTATTAAAGAATAAATGAAACCCAAAACGAACAGAAATTAAATAAACAATCATAGCAAATAACATACAACAAGTAATAATATAAATGAATAAATAGATTTTAAAGCGAGTAACGCTTCGATTGAATATAAAAATCAAGCTTAAAACGAAAAAAAAAATAAATTGTTATTGAAGTATAAATGAAATTTAAAACGAACAGAACTTAAATAAAATAGCAATGTAAACAAACATACAATAGATATTAATGTAAATGAATAAAAAATCTTAAAAAGAATGAAACTTAAATTGAATATGCAAATCAAGCTTGAAACGAACAAAAACCACTAGAAACACGAGTTTGGGTATCGCCTCCTTCTCTCACTCTAAAAGTCTATAACCTATTGCGTCATTGGCGCTTTACTGAAAACCAATTTTATTACAATTTATTTTCTTTTGTACTTAATATTGAAAATAAACATTGAAATTATAGTAAAATTTCGAACTGATGAGCTTTCAGCCATTAATATCCTTATACATCAAATATTCAGTCTAATTTACCAGCTCGTCTTAGGGTTGTCCAGGATGAACATAGTTCCACTAAAAACAAAAATTTGGTTACTGCCCCCTTCCTTAACTGTAAATAAATACCAAAAGCCTACTGCGTCATTGGTGCTTAACTGAAAACGAATTGTATTACAAATATTTTCTTTTCCAGTTCTTACAGCATTGAAAATAAAAATGAAATTACAGCGAAATAAATTCTTGAACTGATGGATCTTTCAACGACTAATATCATTATACA
The DNA here is from genome assembly GCF_049724085.1 of Artemia sp. Qi Xiang Cuo. NCBI lineage: Eukaryota > Metazoa > Arthropoda > Branchiopoda > Anostraca > Artemiidae > Artemia > Artemia sp. Qi Xiang Cuo. The sequence goes on along the minus strand of NC_142808.1, from coordinate 24,035,571 downwards.
TCAAATATTCAATGTGATGTTGTTTATACTTTCCACGACTGTTCAAGACACATATAGTTTTCAGTAAAGCGCCGATGATGTAGTAGGTTTTAAACTTTTACAGTGAGAGAAGGAGGCGATACCCAAATTCCTTTTTGTAGTAGTTTTTGTTCTCTTCAAGCTTGACTTGTATATTCAATTTAAGTTTGACTCATTTAAAAATTTATTTACTAATTTCCATCAATATCTATTGCATGTCTGTTTGCATTGATTGTTTATTTAATTTCTGTTCATTTTAAGTTTCATTTATACTTCAATAGCAAAATATTTTTTTTTAATTTTGTCTATGATTGTTTATTTAATTTTTGTTCGTTTTGGGTTTCATTTATTCTTTAATAGTAATTTCTGGTCGTTTTGAGTTGGAATTTTTAAAGGTATTTGTATCTGCTGAGCTTAAGTTTAAAATGGCCTTTACTTTTCTTTGAAAAACTTATTTTTTGGAAAGTATTTTTTTATTAATTTTTGTTCGTTTTTTATTACAAAAAGTTTCAAGTTTTTAAAAATTCCTTATTTCAAAATCAAACTTTTTAGAAAAAATCAGATGTTCATCAAAGTATCAAAACTGGTGTCAAAGTACCAATATCAAAGTGAAAAAATGGGTTTGTGTCAACCTCGGAGTTTTTATTATCTGATGTTTGGAGTATTTTAACAAAATGACAATCTCAAAATTTTTATCTGATGGGTTTGGGGAAAAAAGACGTGGGGGGGGGGGCTAATGATCCTTTGATCTCTTTTGAATGTTCGGAAGTGAGGTAAAAGTTTCTTTTTTCAATTTAATTAGCCCTCCCTTAAGTTTATATGAGTATCCTTTCGATAAGAACCATATATATACCCAGAGTATAACTTAAAACGCAAGTCCCTGGGGGTTGTGTCGACTCCAGAGTTTTAATATCCGATGTTTGAACTATTTTCTAACAAAATAGTCACCTCAAATTTTTATCGCATGGGTTTATCTATCCGATTGACCCAAAGGCGTGGAGGGCGGGAGGGGCTGGTTGCTCTTCGATTTTTTTTACTCTCGAAACAGGAATTGGAACTTTTAATTTGCATTCAAATGAGCCCTCTTTGAAATTTATATGAGCATCCCTTTCATAAGAACCATATACGGCCCCAGGACATATCTTACAATGCCTGCCTCCGGGCCCAGGGGGGTTGTGTCGACACCGGAGTTTTTTTATCTGACCTATGAAATTTTTTTAACAAAATGGCTATCTCAAAATTTTTATCGGGTGCATGTGGGGGTAAGGGGCGTGGAAGGGAATATTACCCTCTGATCTCTTTTTACTCTTAAAAACTGAACTAGAACTTTCAATTTCCAACCAAATTAGTCCTTTCTGAAGTTTATACGAGCATCCCTTCGACAACCGCTGTATACGCCCCCCAGGCATAACTTACAAAGCCTACTCCTGGCCCTGAAGGATTGTATCGACCCCGGAGTTTTCGTTATATGACCTTTGAACCATTTTGAAAAAATGGCTCTCTCAAAGTTCTTTTCGGATGGGTTTGATAAAAATAGGGCATGGAGAGGGGGGGGGGCTAGTTGCCCTCCGATCTCTTCTGACTCTTAAAAAGTGAACGAGAACTTTTAATTTCCAATCATATGAGCTCTCTCCGAAGTTTATACGAGCATCCTTTCCATAAGAACTATGTATGCCCCCAGAGCAATACTTACAACGCCTGCCCCAGGCCCTGGGGGTTGCGTCGACATAGGAGTTTTTCTTATCTGACCTTTACACTATTTTTAACGAAATGGCCATGCGTAAAGGAGTTTTTGTTATATGATCTTTGAACTATTTTTAACAAAATGTCTGCGTCAAATTTTTATCAGATGTATTTGGGGAAAGCAGGCTTGGAGGGAGAGAGCTAGTTGCCCTCCAAACTCTTTTGAAATCCCTTGACTCTAAAAAAGGGCACTAGAACTCTTGATTTTCAATTAAATGAGCCCCCTTTGATGTTTATACGACGACCCCTTCTAGATGAAGTGCCTCTGGGAAAAAAATACATTGGAGTGTGGAGAGGAGACTAGCTACCCTCAGATTACTTTTTACTCTTAAAAAGTGAATTAGAACTTTCAGTTTCCAATCAAATGAGCTCTTTATGAAGTTTATACGAGCACCCATTCCATAACAACCATATATGCCCCCAGGGCATAACTTACAACGCCTATCCCCGGGCACGGGGGGGGGGGGGGCTATGTCGACACCGGAGTGTTTGTTATCTGAAATTTGAACTATTTTTAACAAAATATCGATTTCAAAATTTTTATATGATGCATTTAGGGCATGGAGGTGGTGGGGAAGGGCTAGTTGCCCTCTGATCTCTTTTGACTCTTAAAAAGTGAATAAGAACTTTCAATTTCCAATCAAATGAGCCATCTCCGAAGTTTATATGGGTATTCCTTCAATAAGAACAATATATGCCCTAAAGCATTACTCATAACGCCTGCCTGAGTTTTTGTTATCTGACTTTTCAACAATTTTTAACTTAATGGTTATCTCAAAATTTGTATCGGATTGCACTTGGGCAAAAAAGGGCGTGGGGGGGGTCTAGTTGCCCTCCAATTTCTTTTAACTCTCGAAAACTGAACTAGAACTCTCTATATCCAATCAACTGAGCCCTCTCCGAAGTTTTTACGAGCATTCCTTCCATAAGAACCATATATTCCCCCAGGGCATAAATTACAACGCCTGCCCTCGGGCCTTGGGTGGCTGTGTTGACCCCGGAGTTTTCGTTATATGGTCTTTGAACTATTTTTAAAAAAATGGCTATCTCAAAGCTCTTATCGGAGATGGATTTGAGGAAAACAGGGCATGGAGGGGGGGGGCTAGATGACCTCCAATCTCTTTTGACTCTTAGAAAATGAACTAGAAATTTCAATTTCCAATCAAATGAGCCCTCTTTGAAGTTTATACGAGCATTCCGTCCATAAGAACCATGAATGCCCCCAAGGTATAAATTACACCACCTGCCCTCGGTCCCTGGGGGGGTTGTGTCGACACCGGAGTTTTTTTCTATAGTATTAGAACTATTTTTAACAAAATACCTATCTCAAAATTTTCATCAGATGCATTTGGGGAAAAAAGGGCGTGGGGGGATGGTTACCCTCTGATCCCTTTTGACGCTTAAAAAGTGAACTAGAAATTTCAATTTCCAATCAAATGAGCCCTCTCTGAAGTTTATACGAGCATTCCTTCCATAAGAACCATATATGCCCCCAGGGCATAACTTATAACCCTTGCCCTGAAGACTGTGGGGGAAGTGTACTGCTCAAAGATATAATTTCCTGAACTTTCAACTACATTGAAAAATGGCTATCTCAAAATTTTGATTGGATGTGTTTGGGGGGAATGGTGGCCGTAGAAGGGGTGTTAGTTGCCTTCCAATCACTTTCGTCTATTAAAAAGGGCACTAGCCATTTAAATTTGGCTAGTAATCGAATGAACCCTTTTTGAACGCTTTCTATAAAAACCTCATATTTCCCCAGGGCATAACTTACAACCCCGGGGCATAACTTACAATCCTTGCCCTAAGCGCTGTGGGGGGGGGGTGTCATTCTCAAAGACCTAATTTCCTGAATTTTTCAACTACGTTGAACAAAATGGCTTTCTAACAATTTTTATTGGATGTGTTTTGCATAAATGGTGGGCGTGAGAGGAGTGTGAGTTAGTTGCCCGCAAATCACTTTCGACTACTAAAAAGAGCACTAACCCTTTGAATTTCCAATCGAATGAGCCTTTTTGAAGTTCCTACGACAAAGCTTTCTATAAAAACCTTATATGCCCCTAGGGCATAACTTACAAACCATGCCTGAGGGCTGTGGGGGGAGTATCCTCCTCAAAACAAAATTTCCATCTGGAAATCAACTACGTAAAACAAAATAGCTATCTCGAAATTTCGATTGGCTGTGTTTGGGAAAATGGTGGGCGTGGAAGGGGTGTTAGTTGCCTCCCAATCATTTTTAACCCTGAAAAAGGGTACTAGAACTCTCAATTTCCATTCGAATGAGCCCCCTTTGAAGTTTATACGTCGACCCCTTCCATATGAAGTGACTTGATTTACTTGAATTATATCCCATCAGGCCTTTGTGGCTGTATTCGGTCTTCTTCTCTTTTCACTAGTCGTTGAATATGGCGACAGTATTCGGTTCTGTCTGGTGCTAGACGCAGGAGTTGGGGTAGGTTCTTGCCATAGAAGTTTTCGTACCATCTCTTGCGAGGTCGGCCTGAGATCGTGTGCCATGTACCCGTCCTTCAAACGTGATTTTGGGGAGTTGATTTGATGACATTCGTTGGATATGAACAAGCCAGCGGAGTTACTGACTTCTAATTCGGTCCATGATAGTGTATGAGCAGTGGAGGAGTTTACGGAGGTCTTGATTGGATACTCGGTCGATGTAGGTAATCCCTGCTATATAACGGAGACATTTTGTATCAAATGCGGAGATCCGCCTCTCGTCATCAGCTTTAATTGACCATGTTTCACTTGCATACATAGCAATGGGGATTATGAGAGAGTTAAAGAGCCGGACCTTCAATGATTAGTAATTTACTTTTTCGAATTGAGGATAGGCTTTTGAAGCTGCTGTTTGCAAGGCCCAGTCTGCACCTAATCAATTTTGAGCAATCGTTGTTAGAGGTTAAAAGAATGCTGAGGTAGACAAAAGATTCTGCGTTTTCAATTTGCTCTCGTTTTATGGTTAGCTTTATGGATCTGGGTGCAGAGTCTCTGGATACCCGCATGACTTTCGTTTTTGTTGTGTTAACAAGCACCCCAAGGGCTTCGGTTGCTGACACTATCTCGTTTGTGTCTATTTGGAGGAGATGTCCATGACTGTTAATTTTCACGATATCGTTTGCGTACGCTAATTTGTCGACAAGTTTCCCTCCAATAGATGCACCGTCTGTGGTTTTAGCAAGGGATAAAGCTGCATTTAGAAACAGATTAAATAGATGAGGGGATAGGAGGCAACCCTGAAGAACACCTGCTGACGTCTGGAACTCTTCTGTCAATCCCTCAATACATTTCGAATACATATCTTTGATCAACGTCATCATAGTTTTTGGGGACTCCATAATGCAGAAGTATGTGCCAAAGCCCGTTGCACCATATTACCTCGAAGGTCTGTTTAAAGTCAATAAAAAGTAAGAGCAATTCTTAAGCAATTTCACTATTTTTCTCCATCAGTTGCGGGTGGAAAATATATGATCTATAGTAGATCGATCTCTTCAGAAGCCGGCCTGATATTCCTCTAAAGTGAGGTCTGTCAGGGATTTTGGTCGGTCAAGTAGGATTTTCGTGAGGATCTTTGCCGGTTGGCTTGTCATGCTAATTGGGCTGTAGCTATTACAGTTGCCTTTTTCACTCTGTTTGTAAAAGGGGACAATCATGGCTTTTGCCCAAGATCTGTGGAAGTGGCCTCTTTCCCAGATGCCTACTGTGACTTTATGATAGATGTCTACCAGTTCTTCGTGGCCCGACTAAAGTAGCTCCGACTGTATGCCATCTGGGCCAGGAGCTTTATTTGTTTTCAGGGATTGTATAGCAGCAACTACCTCTTCTCGTAATGGTGGTGGACTTGGATCTACTGGGTACTCTGGTAGTTGAAATGACAGTAGGATAGATGGGTCAGGGATTAATGTGGGGTTCAGAGTTTGGCAAAAGTGTTCCTTCCAGTGTTCCCGCCTCTACTCAGAATCTGTGATAAGTTGTCCATGTTTATCTAACAGGGTTGTAGCTGCTGTGGGTTTCTTTTTCAACAGCTCCTATAATTTTGTAAATGTAGTGGCTGTCATTTTTTTAAGGCGTTTTCGCATTCTTGGCACTTTTCGTTGACATATTGGCGCAGAGCCTGCCGTATTTTTTCTCTACTAGCTGTTTTAACCTCTTGTATTCATCCTGGCTTTGTCGGTCTTGTTTGTTGGCGTGAATACGTTTTTCAGCACATATATCAATGATTTCAGGTGTGATCCATGGTTTATCAGAGCGGGGCTGTACTCTTAAGATTTCATTAGCCGAATCTCTGATGATTGAGGCGCTTTCATCAACCAGACGGTCAACTTCCTCAGTGGTTGGGATTACTGAGAGTTGGATGATTTACAGTTTATTCAAGAGAGCGGTTTTATATTTGTTTCTCGTATCGATGTTTTTAGGGATATTGACACAGTATTTTGGGTAGCTTTTCTTGGGTGGTTGGGGTTTTCGGAGGTGCATAAGGAGTTTTGGGATGACTAGAACATGGTCTGAGGCAAAATCACCACCGGCCAAAGATACTGTATTCAGCACTGACGACTTCCAACGCTTGTGGACCAGTATGAGGTCAATCATATTTGAGATTCGGCCGTCTGGGGATCTCCATGTGACCTTTCTACGTTCTTTACGTCAAAACATTGTGTTGGTAATGAAAAACTTGTTATTACGACAAAAATCTATGAGTATTTACCCCTAAGGTTTTGTTTCCCATGTCCGAACTTGCCCATTACGTCTTCGAAACCTGCATTTGATTGTCCGACGACAGCGTTAAAGTCCCCAATGACGAACAGAACATCCTTCTTGGGCACCTGGTCTATGGTGTGTTGGAGCGGGGCGTAGAAGTCTTCTGCATCTTGGTCACTCCGGGAAGAGTCAGGGGCATAAACTTCGATGATGGAAATGCTAGCGATGAATCCTTTAAAACGAGCGGTAATAATACGCTCTGAGAGTGGATTTATGGCAAGTAGAGATTGTTTTTTTAGCACGTTTTGAGCGTAGAAAGCCAACACCTTGACGGTGAACACCATCGCTTCGTCCTGAGGTGATGAGGGTGCTCCCGTTTATGGTTTCTATTCTATTTCAAGGAAGGTGGGTCTCTGATAATCCAATAATATCCCAATGGTAGCGGTCGATTTTATTTAAAATTAATTCCATTTTTCCCGGTTTAGCAAGTGTTCGCATGTTTAACGTTCCAAGTAAAAGTGATGTCTTTGGGGTAAATATTGGTGACTTCTCTGACTGGAGAGTCGTCAAATCGGTTAAATAATCGTCGGTTGCCCAGGACGTGGTAAATAAAACATTATCATTATCATCATCATCGTTATATATCATCAATAACATTATCATTTCTACTATTTATAACTCTAGATATAAGACGCGTTGGTTACCCCGAACGTGGTAGTACAGGTTTTTATTCTACTTTTTACCATTTCATATAAAAGAGAAGGAGTTTTGTGATATTTTTGTCAGGTGGTGGTATGCAATTCCTTTCTATCATTAACAGAGGCTATTGTCTATGGTTCTGGCTCATCGGCCCTTTACAGTTGTCCCTCTAGAAAGGGATCCTCTCGTTCGGTGGTCTGCAGCACCAAGCAGTTTGACCCATTGCTGGGGGAAGGTTTGTAACCGCCGGGAAGTGTCCAAACACAGGTGGGCCTTTTATGGTGAACATCTTAGGGGCCTTCCTCCTCCTACGCCTGTATTTATGACCCCCGGGATAGGGTTTCCCAGTTTCAAGTATTGACCCCCAGGAACTAGGTCCCCCCTAGGTCCACGCCTCCTCTGGAGGTATCCTACATATCTATAGGGCGTCCCCTATCCGTCACCTGGGGACGCGCTGAGTGGCCTGCGCGTACCGGGAATCCAAAGCATACCGGTAATCAAAACATCCAACATTCTCACTTATATCATAGTCCCGATGCAGATCACCATCTATTAATCCACACACATCCAGTGGGCTCCTTTCAAGTTCCCTCAACCTACTGGTTAAATTAACCATTATCCAAAATCAAATATGGGCAAGACAAAGTCAAAGGAGGAGTAGAGAACCATAAATTCCCCCAATACATTCTACATCTTAGAACATCCAAGGACGTATTAACTATCATAATAAAATAAACATGAGAAACAAAAATTAAACAAAACAAATAAACAAACCGGTAGATACGTATACGCATATCAACTCCCGAAATCAAAACTCAGTAGACAATATTTTGAAGAAACTAAACTCCTACTGGATGGGGGGGCAAACTTTGGGGAGGTGTCAAATCAAATCAATCAAAATCTCCTTTATTTCAAAACGCTTACACGGTCGGGATTATTCTTGGTTTGGTTCGTCAAGACAATAGTAAATAATTCAAAAAATCTATATATACAAAATACAGTTATCACAACTTTGTTACGGTCGGCAAAATTAAAAAAAAAGACAAAAATTAAAATAACACATATCTATCTATAAAATTAGGCATCTAAGCTATAAAAGCGAATAAACCCAGGCACAAAACTTTTTTCATATCTTGCATGGGTTGTAAATACTGGTTGTATTTTTGGTATAGGTTCAGCAACAGAACTTTGCAACTTTTGTCTACAAGGGGAAAATCCTGAGGAAGTATGTCACGGAGGTGGGATTTTTCAAGATACCTTTTCCCAACTTGGAACTAAGTTGTTACCTTCTTTTTTAAGGGTAACAAGTTTAAATTCTTGGAGGAGCAATATATAGGGGAACTTCGGATATTTAGACGCCGCAAGCAGGGCACGCTACCGAACTCGCTCCAATGTTTTGACTGGCCATGAGTAAGGGAGAAATGCCATACTTGACAACAATATTCTAAGATAGGTCTAATGAAAGAAACTTAGAACCTCAGAAGATGCTCAACAGGAACACCATAACGTGATAGCAACTTCATAGCAGAGATACCCATATTTCTACGTTTGACTCTGCTTCCTACTTCTTTGTCCCACTTCATATCTGACAAAATATAGACGCCTAGGAGCCTAATTACGGTCACCGTCTGCTGTTGGTGTAACGTAGGATAATAGGTTGGTTCGGTCCTTAGGAAAGAAATTGGAAGTACAACGGATTTATCCATATTCACTACCATGTCCTTACTGGCACCCTGGTTCTTAATATCCTCAATGATACCATACGTGTTGCTTGGGGATTCCTTGTGGCAAATTTCAGTTAATGATGGATCATCGAAATGCTTCCATCTTTCTGGACAGGACTCTGCCATCTCCTTGACCATAACAAGAAACAAAAGAGGACCAAGGGTTGTTCCTTGTGGCACTCCACATCAGATTTGAACCTCAGCTGAGTATGCGCTCTTATATGTAGTACTTTGCTTTCGATCCGACAGAAAGCTGGAAACGATTCGAACTAAAGCATGGGTTATACTATACCTTGTAAGTAACTTTTTGACGAGTTTACTGTGGTTGATCGGGTCGAAAGCTTCTTTCAGATCTATTGCCATGATGTTTATCCAGTAGCGGCATTGTCCCCAGCATAATGATGATTTTTTCCTTTAGCCAGGATTAGAGGAACTGCTCATAGACTTTGCTAAATACTGGTGTAAGAGTGATCGGATAAACTCCAGTGAAGTCATTAGATGCGTCTTTTTTAAGGTATCGATGGCACATATCCTCTCTGCCATAAAGACGGGAAGTTGCCAGAAATGGTGATGTGGTTAAATAAATTTGGAAGTGGTTGACTAAGTTTGTCTGGGAATGCTTTTATGATTTGGATTAGGATATCAATGGGCGTGACGCTTGTTCGTTTTAGCATTCTGTGTTTTTTGGTCACCATTTCGGCTGTTATTGTTGGGTAGTTCTGATAGTCTGGAGGTGGCTGTGGTATCTTGTCCTCCCTGCCCCATAGACAATTGCACCCCTGGTATTCGTATGATGCATGCGTCACGTGGGACTCTTCTTTTATCTTAAAGTGGCATTGTCCAATTCCATGGAATCCTTTTTGATTTGATTTGAGTACGAATTCCAGATTATTGGATAGAAAGTTAATTTTGTCAGGAATTTCGGCATCTTACGTAAGCTGAAGCACACATTCCGTGGATCTATCATACAACGTTTTTCTTTACCTTGATCCAATAATACATGTCTAAATGTTCAACCATTAGGAGGTCTACTTTCCAGTCAAATTTGCAGAGCATAGATTCTCTTCATGAGGAGGCTAGACTAGTTGTAAAGTTTGAAAATTTATCTGCTGTTTCTTCGTTCTCTGTCGGAGATTAAACAATAAATCACTATGTAATAAAAAGGACCGGAAAGAACTTAAACTGAATATTTTATGAAAATAAACTGAATATTTAATACATAATAACAATAAATTTCTGGAAATCCCAGCAATGTAACATCTTATTTAAGATTTTTTTTTTTTTGTATTTTATAAATATAAAAACAATTTTAATGATATATTTTGTTTTCAGTAAAGTGGAAACGGCGCAGTAGGCTTGAGAACTTTTATGGTAGTTTTAAGGGGGAGGGGCATGGCCAAACTTCTGTTTGTAGTAATTTTGTTCACTTTTAGTTTGATTTAAGTAATCAATTTAAATTTTACTCGTTTTTAAATTCATTTATTCATCTATATCAGGATCTGTTCTATTTATGTTTCACATGATCATTTATTCTAATTTTTTCCGTCTTGAGTTCATTTATTCTTTGATAGTAACTTTTGGTCGTTTTGAGTTAGAATTGTTGTAGGAATTTTTTGCTGATGGCCTTAAAGTTTATTCATTTTTTTTTTAAACAAAGTTTTTCTGATGAAAGTGAAGAGCAAAGTTGAAACTTATAACAAACTAAAACCACTTCTTCACGGTTTATGCAACATATTTTTGAAAAACTGTATCAAACAATCTGGCTGGTAATATTCCCTATATTTGTAGAATTCTGAAAAACTAGCACTTTACTGAAAAAAAAACCAACGTAACAAAACAGGAATAGAAACAGGAAATTCCTTAAGTGGCCTTCAGAAAATAAAACCATAATTCATAAGGCTCTGAATAGTGTTTTAAGGGCCATGAAATCATTTGCCCGTACGATACAATTATAACTCTCAAAACGTAAAAAAAATAAAGAAGGCCAAGTAATCAGTAAAGTGCTCCTTTCTCAGAACTAAATAAAAAATAGGATCTTTTTAACTGAAAGTAAGGAGCGACATTAAAACTTAAAACGAACAGAAATTATTCTTTATATGAAAGGGGCTGTCCCCTCCTCAACGCCTCGCTCTTTACGCTAAAGTTTGACTTTGTCTCACAACTTTGTTTTTTAAAACAATAAAATCTTTAGCGTAAAGAGCGAGGCGTTGAGGAGGGGACAGCCCCTTTCATATACAGAATAATTTCTGTTCGTTTTAAGTTTTAATGTCGCTCCTTACTTTCAGTTTAAAAAAACCTGTTTTTTTATTTAATTTGTGAACGTTTTTAAATTAATGTAGGTTTTTATTTTGGCTCACCGTAAATGAATAATTAAAACAAAATTTCCATATTCATTTTACTTTTATTTGGCTAAATGGCTTTCACGAAAGTCGTTTAATTTTATTTACGAACGTTTTTATTAGTAATTAAATAAAAAAACAAGTTTATTTTTAAACAAGTTTGCTGTAAATCCTCCTCAACGCCTCGCTCTTTATGCTAAAGTTTTTTATTGTTTAAAAAAAATAGAGTTGTGAGAAAGTAAAACTTTAGCGTAAAGAGCGAGGTGTTGAGGAGGGCACAGTCCCTTTTATATACGGAATAATTTCTGTTCGTTTTAAGTTTTAACGTCGTTCCTTACTTTCAGTTAAAAAAAACTTGTTTTTTTTTTATTTAATTTTTTAAAGTTTTTGAATTAATGCAGGTTTTGATTTTGGCTCAGCGTACATGAATAATTAACACAAAATTTGCACATTAATTTTACTTTTTTGGTTAAATGGCTTTCTCGAAACTTGTTTAATTTTATTTACGAACGTTTTTATTAGTAATAAATATACGTAACTTACGAATTAACTTACGTAACGAACTTCAATATTCATTGATTTTTAATACATTATTCAAGGGGGTTCGCCCCCTAATTAATACCTTGCTCTTTAAGCTAAAGTTCGAATTTTGTTCCAATTCTTTAAAAATGACCCCTTAATCACAAAAGCCATTAAATAGAATAAATAGCTCTTATGAAAGTACTAAAAACTCTTTGCCTTAAAGAGCGAGGTAATGACTAGGGGTGAACCAAATCATATACGTAATATTTTCTGTTCGTTTTAAATTTTGATGTCGCTCCTTACTTTCAGTTGAAAAACTTGTTTTTTTTATTTAATTTCTGATCTTTTTCTTTAATAATGCTGGGAAATCCGGCGCCTCCTTCATAGCAATGTCCCTTCCCCCATGAGAACTTCCTTTATGGAAAGATTCTCCCATATGACCCCTGACCCCCCCCCCCCCACCCACCTACCAGAAAAAATCCCCCCTGAAAACGTCTGTATACTTCCCAATAACCAATACTACATGTTAACATTGGGTAAAGTTCAGAGCTTTCAGCCCTCCCCCCGGGGACTTCGGGGGACTAAGTCATCCTAAAAAGACATAGTTATCATATTTTAACCATCTGAACAAAATGGCTATCTCAAAATTTTGATCGGGTGACTTTGGGAAAAAATGAGCGTGGGAGGGGGCCTAGACACCCTCTAGTTTTTGGTCACTTAAAAAGGGCACTCGAGCTTTTAATTTCCGTTCTAATGAGCCCTCCCACGATATTCTAGGACCACTGGGTCGATACGATAACCCATGGAGAAAAAAAACAAACAAAAAACAAAAAAAAACAAATAAACACGCATCCGTGATCTTTCTTCTGGCAAAAAATGCAAAGTTCCACATTTTTGTAGATAGGTGCTTGAAACCTTTACAGTAGGGTTCTCTGGTACGCTGAATCTGATAGTTTGATTTTCATTAAGATTCTATCGCTTTTAGGGGATGTTTCCCCCTTTTTTGAAAATCAGGCAAATTTTCTCAGGCGCGTAACTTTTTATAAGTAGGACTAAACTTGATGAAACTTATATACTAAACTTATATATTTAAATCAGCATTAAAATCTTGTTCTTTTGATGTATCTATTGGTATCATAATTCAGTTTTTTGGAGTTTTGTTTACTATTGAGCCAGGTCGCTCCTTACTTACAGTTCGTTACCACGAACTGTCTGATTTTGTTCATTTTAAGTGTCAAATTCACTCTAAAATTTCATCAGGAAACCTTTTTTAAATTAATTTTTGGGTCCATATGGTACTTTATGATGATGTTATCAGGTTGATTTTACAAAAAGCAACTAGATATGAAAATGAGCTTTTAAATGAGCTCTTTGGCCGCTCTCTAGGATCTTTCAGCGGCCCCTTAGCGTCGAAGAAAGAAAAACAGAGGACAGTACCAGTGCCAGCCATGCAAAAAAAGCTACTTTTGTTGTTGTTCGAGGTGGGGGGATTTCCTTTAATTTCTCCAGACATTCATTATTCAACCGAGAAACAATTTATTAATACAGATTAATTATTCTAGTTTTTATTAAAACATTCATTTTATCTTAAAATATAGAAAGATGGCGTTTCGAAAGTTTTTTTTAGAAAAATCTTTTAAAGCGTCGATTGGTAAATTTTGAAACAACCGTTTTAGTTTACTGAAGGAAAATTTAGTTTTCTTAATTATGTTAGTATGCTCGCTTAAGATATAGTGATGTAAAAAAGAGATAAAAACTTAAAATCCCTAGAGTTATTTTTTGTAGTTTTAGCTTGTTTAAAGTTTGACACAATTTCTGTTCGCAAACGTTTCTTTTTTTCACTCTTGGTATTATCCATTATTAGTTCAACATGGTTGTTCATTTTGATTTAAGTTTAGCTTAGGTTCCATTGATTCATTCATAGTAATCTCTGTTCTTTGTTAATTTAACTTATTATGCAACTTTGTTTCAGGTCGTTTATGTAGTTTTCTTTGAAAAGTTTTTTGTGAAAACTATTGTTTTTTGTTGCTCTTCTGTTTTTAATTTAAAAAGTTTTAAATTGTGTTAATCTTAGGAATATTGTGAAGTTTTTTCCTCGAGTTTTTCAGCTTTTAGACTAGAATATTGGTTTGCACTTTAAGTTTTCCAGAATTTAGATGTTCAGACGAAATTTCCGATCAGCAGTGGTTTTATGTAATAAATTTGTAACCATAGTTCTACTAAACTTTTGGAGCTGATGGGGAAAGGCGTTGTAAGTCAGTCAGATAAGGGTAAAGCCAATCTTAACCCTATCCTGTGAATATCCCTGAATAGAGATTTATCTGATGCCCTCAATTTGTTATAAGTATTTTCTTATGTTTTATTTTATTGTAACTGCTGCTGTGTTTAAATTAGTACATGGCAGGATCATTTCTAATTTTTTTTTTCTTGAAGTTTTAAAGAAAATTAAGGTCATGTCTTTTTATAAATAATTTAGTTCTTTAATGGTTTTACTTTTGAATGAAACTATTAAAGTATCTGAATAACAAACTTTTTTTTTGCTGAGATAAGGAATTTTCCCGCAGATCTTTTACTTTAGGCTTTAAACAATCACAAGTAGAATCGCTTTTTTAATTGTAGTAAATAATCTTTAGAAATAGTCCTAAGTATGAAAATATGTTCAAAATTTAATTGTTAACAAGTTTGGTCACTATTAAACAGGAGCGACATTTGCTACGAGGCAGGGGGGTGAGTAACTGCCCCTCCAGACCAAAGTCCCCCCCTGTATCTCAGTTTGCGCCCCAGATGGAATTTAGTTTCAGCAAAAAATTTTGTCAAAATTAAGATAAGCCTGCATAATTCAAGTATCCAGAGAAACAGGTCAATTTTCTTAAGTGTATCGTTGCCTTATGGTAATATATGACTTATTTTTCAATTTTCACTGTCATTTTCACTTGAATTGGGCAAATTGACTCCAACTTTGCGCCCCCCCCCCACCTCAGGATTTTGAGGAAATTACGTGCATGGGGCGGGGTTTCAACGTTTCAGACCTGAGCCAAGTGCTAACCACGATAACGGTGCCAAAACCAGTATCTATCAGAAAATGATAAAATATCGTTAAGAGTGAATGTTTTGAAGAATGTAAAAAAGAACAATTCTTTATTGAGCAAAGAACTTTCTTATGATATTAAGTCTTTTTACAACTTATGAATAAACTAGTCATCAGTAATATACTGTGATCAAAAACAACAGCATTGTAAAGCAGTGTTGGCACCATTCCCATAAAACAGGACTTCTATTACTTTGGAAAAGAAGTACAATGAGAGAAGCAATAATTTTTCCAGAAATATGAATGCAAATGCAGTGTTTTGTACAATACGCGCATTGCATGGCGTAATTTCTGAGTATTGCCAACTTAGTGATGCAAAGGCAAAAACCATCTTTAAAGTTTAAAAATTATGATCCCCGAAGTATGACATGTACAAGAGCTGCTATCTAGTTTGAATTTCAAAATGAAATAGAGGCCACTTTTGCTTCGTTTATTTTATCCGCCAAGCCATTTTCATTATGTTTTTTTTTAAAGCGCCCGTCCTTTTTTACTTTCTTCGGGCTGCTCCAGGTGCTTTTTAACTCTCAGAAGAATTTTGGCACATTTTGAGTGGCTTTTTTGCATGATTAGTCAAATCCAGTGAACGAAAAGCTGATTACACTCTGCCGTCTTCGCCTCGAAAAGCCATAATAAAGACACAGCTTTACAGTTTACCATTGTCATATCTTTCTAAAATTATATACTTAAAAACAGCATTAAAATCTTGTTCTTTTGATGTATCTATTGGTATCAAAAGTCCGTTTTTTGGAGTTTCGGTTACTATTGAGCCGGGTCGCTCCTTACCTACAGTTCGTTACCACGAACTGTCTGATTTTGTTCATTTTAAGTGTTAAATTCACTCTAAAATTTCATCAGGAAACCTTTTTCAAATTAATTTTTGGGTCCATATGGTACTTTATGATGATGTTATCAGGTTGATTTTACAAAAAGCAACTAGATATGAAAATGAGCTTTTAAATGAGCTCTTTGACTGCTCTCTAGGATCTTTCAGCGGCCCCTTAGCGTCGAAGAAAGAAAAACAGAGGACAGTACCAGTGCCAGCCATGCAAAAAAAGCTACTTTTGTTGTTGTTCGAGGTGGGGGATTTCCTTTAATTTCTCTAGACATTCATTATTCAACCGAGAAACAATTTATTAATACAGATTAATTATTCTAGTTTTTATTAAAACATTCAATTCATCTAAAAATATAGAAAGTTGGCGTTTCGAAAGTTTTTTTAGAAAAATCTTTTAAAGCGTCGATTGGTAAATTTTGAAACAACTGTTTTTTTCTTGAAGTTTTAAAGAAAATTAAGGTCATGTCTTTTTATAAATAATTTAGTTCTTTAATGGTTTTACTTTTGAATGAAACTATTAAAGTATCTGAATAACAAACTTTTTTTTTGCTGAGATAAGGAATTTTCCCGCAGATCTTTTACTTTAGGCTTTAAACAATCACAAGTAGAATTGCTTTTTTAATTGTAGTAAATAACTTTTAGAAATAGTCCTAAGTATGAAAATATGTTCAAAATTTAATTGTTTATAAGTTTTGTCACTATTAAACAGGAGTGTCATTTGCTACAAGGCAGGGGGGGGGGGGCAACTGCCCCTCCAGACCAAAATCCCCCCTGTATCTCAGTTTGCGCCCTAGCTGGAATTTAGTTTCAGCAAAGAATGTTGTCAAAATTAAGATAAGCCTGCATAATTCAAGTATCTAGAGAAACAGGTCAATTATCTTTAGTATATCTTTGTCTTATGGTAATATATGACTTATTTTTCAATTTTTACTGTCATTTTGACTTGACTTGGGAAAATTGGCTCCAACCCCCCCCCCCCCCACCCCACCCCAGGATCTTGAGGAAACTACGTCATTGCTATTAACTTAGATTTTGTTACTTACTTAGAATAGGATGACCAAATAGAGCAAAAAGGTTGTGAATAGATATTAAGGCACTGAATACAGGATTTGAAACCAGCAAGAAAGACTAAATTGCTTTATTTATTTATTACAAGTTGTGTATTTCAATTGAAAATACAAAAACTGTCACCACGTCAATACCCAGTTCTTTTGATTTAGAATAAAACAGCGAGCAATATCATTTTTAAATCTTATTTGAAAGTTTCTAATGTATGTTTTGTCGTACTAATAGATGGCGACATTTTTCTTACAAGGCTTGAAAAAGAGTAATATTTTCTAAGAAAATAGATTTACAGTTACTGTTTTATTATAGGTCTTTTCAGACCCTAACTTGTAAAATGTTCCGACTTTTGTATTATTTGAAATATTACTAAAGTGGCTGAACACGAGAATCATGTAAATAATCGCAAAACACTAGCTGTTTTGCGATCAGAAAACCTTTTTCACCCAAAAACTTATTATAATTATAATTACCCGAGTAAATTTGTCGGTATTAATGGTGATTTACAGGCGTAATTCATATTGTTCATTTCAAGTGGTTTTCTTTTCTCCATTTTTTTTCTTTTTTCATCCGTGTTGAGGTAGTCTTTAGATAAATCTAAGAATTTTAGATTAAGCAGGCTTCAGAAAAAGGAATCTAAATGAAACTTTCGAATCAGGTAGTTTTTGACCCGGTCAGAAAATTACATAAGTATCTTTCCGGCCAGGCTTGGGTCATTTACAAAAAATGTTTTTCGTTTAAATATGGACTCTGCAATATGTGTCTACTGGTTCAGTTTCTTGTTCTATTGTTATTAATCAGTTAATTTAAATTGAAAAAGTTTTCTGTTCAACTTTATATAATTTTTTTTTATATAAATTTTTTATATATATTTTTTTTTAGTCACGTTTTTTTTTCAACGTGACTTTTTTTCTAAAAATTGGGTGACGTTGGGTGACGATAAGATCGATCAATTGGACAGCTTCACTTACCTTAGTATTATTATTAGTAAAGACGCTGGGTGAAGCAAAGATGTTAAATTTATTAATAATACTACAACTAAGTTTTTGGGTGAAAAAGGTTTTCTGATCACAAAACACCCAGTGTTTTGCGATTATTTACATGATTCTCGTGTTCAGCCACTTTAGTAAAATTTCAAATAATACAAAAGTCGGAACATTTTACAAGTTAGGGTCTGAAATGACCTATAATAAAACAGTAACTGTAAAACTATTTTCTTAGAAAATATTACTCTTTTTCAAGCCTTGTAAGAAAAATGTCGCCATCTATTAGTACAACAAAACGTACATTAGAAACTTTCAAATAAGATTTAAAAATGATATTGCTCGCTGTTTTATTCTAAATCAAAAGAACTGGGTATTGACGTGGTGACAGTTTTTGTATTTTCAATTGAAATACACAACTTGTAATAAATAAATAAAGCAATTTAGTCTTGCTGGTTTTAAATCCTATATTCAGTGCCTTAATATCTATTCACAACCTTTTTGCTCTATTTGGTCATCGTATTCTAAGTAAGTAACAAAATCTAAGTTAATAGCAATGACGTAGTTTCATCAAGATCCTGGGGTGGGGGGGGGGCAAAGTTGGAGCCAATTTGCCCAATTCAAGTGAAAATGACAGTGAAAATATAAGGCATAGATTACCATAAGGCAACGATACACTTAAGAAAATTGACCTGTTTCTCTAGATACTTGAATTATGCAGGCTTATCTTAATTTTCACAAAATTTTTTGCAGAAACTAAATTTCATATAGGGTGGAAACTGAGGTATAGGGGGGGACTTTGGTCTGGAGGGGCAGTTGCCCCCCCCCCCCCTGCCTTGTAGCAAATGACACTCCTGTTTAATAGTGACAAAACTTATAAACAATTAAATTTTAGACATATTTTCATGCTTAGGACTATTTCTAAAGGTTATTTACTACAATTAAAAAAGCAATTCTACTTTTGATTGTTTAAAGCCTAAAGTAAAATATCTGCAGGAAAATTCCTTATCTCAGCAAAAAAAGTTTGTTATTCAGATACTTTAATAGCTTCATTCAAAAGTAAAACCATTAAAGAACTAAATTATTTATAAAAAGACATGACCTTAATTTTCTTTAAAACTTCAAGAAAAAAACAGTTGTTTCAAAATTTACCAATCGACGCTTTAAAAGATTTTTCCAAAAAAAACTTTCGAAACGCCAACTTTCTATAATTTTAGATGAATTGAATGTTTTAATAAAAACCAGAATAATTAATCTGTATTAATGAATTGTTTCTCGGTTGAATAATAAATGTCTGGAGAAATTAAAGGAAATCCCCTCACCTTGAACAACAACAAAAGTAGCTTTTTTTGCATGGCTGGCACTGGTACTGTCCTCTGTTTTTCTTTCTTCGACGCTAAGGGGCCGCTGAAAGATCCTAGAGAGCAGTCAAAGAGCTCATTTAAAAGCTCATTTTCATATCTAGTTGCTTTTTGTAAAATCAACCTGACAACACCATCATAAAATACCATATGGACCCAAAAATTTATTTAAAAAAGGTGTCCTGATGAAAGTTTAGAGTGAATTTAACACTTAAAATGAACAAAATCAGACAGTTCGTGGTAACGAACTGTAGGTAAGGAGCGACCTGGCTCAATAGTAACTGAAACTCCAAAAACGTAATTTTGATACCAATAGACACATCAAAAGAACCAGATTTTAATGCTGATTTTAAGTTATATAACTTTAGAAAGATATGAAAATGGTAAACTGTAAAGCTGTGTCTTTATTATGGCTTTTCCAGGCGAAGACGGCAGAGTGTAATCAGCTTTTCGTTCACTGGATTTGACTAATCTTTCAAAAAAAAACCCTCAAAATGTGCCAAAATTCTTCTGAGAGTTAAAAAGCACGCGAAAGCAGCCCGAAGAAAGTAAAAAAGGACGGGCGCTTGAAAAAAAAAACATAATGAAAATGGCTTGGCGGATAAAATAAACGAAGCGAAAGTGTCCTCTATTTTATTTGGAAATTCAAACTAGATAGCAGCTCATGTACATGTCATACTTCGGGGATCATAATTTTTAAACTTTAAAGATGGTTTTTGCCTTTGCATCACTAAGTTGGCAATACTCAGAAATTACGCCATGCAATGCGCGTATTGTACAAAACACTGCATTTGCATTCATATTTCTGGAAAAATTATTGCTTCTCTCATTGTACTTCTTTTCCAAAGTAATAGAAGTCCTGTTTTATGGGAATGGTGCCAACACTGCTTTACAATGCTGTTGTATATTTATAGTATTGTATATTTTGTATATAGTATTTATAGAAGTATTTGTATATAGTATTTATATATTTGTATATGTATATTTTGTATATAGTATTATATAGTATTTACAATAGTATTTGTATATTTATAGTATATTTCTGATGACTAGTTTATTCATAAGTTGTAAAAAGACTTAATATCATAAGAAAGTTCTTTGCTCAATAAAGAATTGTTCTTTTTTACATTCTTCAAAACATTCACTCTTAACGATATTTTATCATTTTCTGATAGATACTGGTTTTGACACCGTTATCGTGGTTAGCACTTGGCTCAGGTCTGAAACGCTGAAACCCCGCCCCAAGCAGCTATAGTGTTCGAAGAAATGTGTACCAATCTCCGTCTTAATTTCAAATGACTTCTGAGACACAATCTCCTTTTATTACCAAGCTTGAGTTAACTACATAACAGGGGCGGATCCATATGGGATGGGGGCGATTCCTTGCCCCAAGATTATTATGGCCCCCTCATTTGTTTTTTTCTGTTTTTACTCTTTTTTTTTAAGTAAAATTACTAATTTGGTCAATTATGGGCGCCTTTGTCACATTGGACCCCCCCCCCTCCGAGATTTTATTCTAGATTGGCCTTTCTTACATATGGTTGCAGTTTAAGTCAACGCAGCAGTATTGACTAAGCAAAGACCAGTATTTCCTTGCATTATTTTTTTCTTTCACCCCTTTTCAAGTCTCATAGAGACTTGAAAAGGAGGTCATATGATCATGAATTGAATTTTTTAGTGCAATGGTTCTAAATCTATTGGCTGCTCAAAATTTCCACTCGATAGCATTCATACTCTATTTGTTAAAAGTTGTTGCTTAAATAGGCCGAAATTGATATTTTATTTCGGCAAAATGTTTTGTGTTACTGAAAAACTGCAAAAGTACTTTTAATTTCTATTGAAATCAAACCTAACCTGATTTTCTACATTTACCTCTGGATAAATATGTTTACGCCTGGAATATTGAGAAAAAAAATGAGTTACAAGCATACTTACGTTATCAATCTTCTTGGAAAAAATGTAAAACATTGTGTTTTTGGGTATAGGAGCTTGAAAAACACGGTATAGGGTTCATGAATATACTTAATTTGGCGGCGTTTTTTTAAAATGAATAAAAGCAGAATTTTTATTGAATCACAGGTAGCGCTGAGTTCTGCTTAAATAGAGCCGTGTGCCTTATATGAGCTATTTTTCATTTACTTTTTTCCCCAACCACTTCGTATAAAAGAGGTGGTTGTAGAACCTTCGAAGGATCTCATTCCATTCAAAGTCAAGAGTAGTTAGAGGGCAACATGGCCCCTCTCGCCCTATTTTTGCTACCCGGTCCGCAATAACCCTTCGTAGACATCTGATAAAAGTTTTCAGAAAGTCATTTGTTCCGGGTAGTCAGAAGGTCCTATAAGTCTGTCTCCACAGCTAGTGATAACACGATCCCCTCAGCTCCTTGGGAAAGGACCGTAAATTATGTAAATTGTCAATTGATTACCCATACTTTTAATACTGGGAAAAGGCGGGAATGTTTGTCCTTGGGTATCCAGTGGCTAGGAACCCTCAGAAACCATTATTTGGGCAAGAAATATCACCGAATTTGTTATGGGAGGGGCTAATTTTCTGCTGGTGGAGGGGCTAAACACATCTTTTCTTCAGCTAAAGTGAACCACTTAGCACCCTAAATTATTATGACAATAAGCCGACTTTGAATCTACTCACGGTTAATTAGCGAGATACAGAAAAAGACACTATGTACTGCCAGATAGTCAAACAGCATATCTATATCTTCTGGGGAACGTTTGAAACAAAATGAAGCTTTGAGGAAGCGTTTTTTTTTTGGGGGGGGGGATCACATGATTCTCAGCTTTTAACTTGGGAGAAGTGGTGAAGGAGAGATAAACATGTTTTTTCTTCAAATAGGCCTGAAAGTTTTGGCGCTTAATATCCCTTTTGGGTATAGAATCTATTCACGGTGGATACCAATGTAAATCAAAGGATAATATTTGCACCCAGGAAACAAAATAGGGTATCCACGAAGTAAGGTAAGGACGATTTAGAAGATCGAGGTGAAACTTCCAGGGGTGTTAGGGGATTAGTTTAACCTAAAATTTGGACTGTGGGAAGAGGCATCAGCAATTTCAATGACTAAGTGTATCTAGACCAGAAATAGTGGATATCTTTAAACACTTAAGAACGGATTAAAGGATAAAAATAACGTTTTTAGGTGATGGGGGGGGGGGGCAAGCGGCTTCAATTCTGGAGTAAAGGGGACGGTTAAAATGATATGTCTCTAATCTACCTAAAAGTTATAGTGTTAGAAAGCCTTACAGAAAATAGAGTTATTCAATATCTAAGTGGCACAAAAGACGCTATGTGCTGCCGGGCAATAAACGTTACATCCGCGAAATCATATGAATGGCTTTTTTGACCAAATTGAACCGCCCAGGGTGTGCTGGGGGATGGGGAATTGGACCTTAGATCTTGTCTTGGGTAAATTTTTTTGCAATATGAAACCATGTTCGACTAGAAAATATTCGTGGAGAAGTAGCGTTGGATACAGACGGAAACTTTGTGTACCCATTTTTATCAAAATAACCATTTTAGCATGCCTGTACTAACTCAGAAACACCATGGG
Source organism: Artemia sp. Qi Xiang Cuo (assembly GCF_049724085.1). NCBI lineage: Eukaryota > Metazoa > Arthropoda > Branchiopoda > Anostraca > Artemiidae > Artemia > Artemia sp. Qi Xiang Cuo. The sequence goes on along the minus strand of NC_142808.1, from coordinate 24,012,922 downwards.
AGATCGAGTTGAAATTTTTATTGGGTGCAGGGGGCTGATTGTACCTCACAAATTGACTTAGAGGGCGGGGGAACAAACTAAAAAAAAACGTGTATCCACGATATCAAAATGACATCTGGAATATCACGGGAACAACTTGTGGGGATTGAACTGAAACTTTGAAGTGGTTTAGGGGGGGGGGGGGTAAGAGGGATTCACATTCATATTTTGAGAGAGTCAACAAAATGAAATGTTAGGTAATATTGGGGTCAATAAGAGTGTATATCCAGTCGACCTTAAAAGTTTTAGTACTATTAGCCCCGGGAGAATTATCTATCCAAGGATAATTAGTGAGGCAAATCAAAAAGATACAAAGGCTATCAAAACAACATACTTATAATGCTTCAGGAATAACTGGAAGAATGAAATTTAAACTTCAGAAATTGTTTTGGTAGAGGAAGGTGAGTTCGAATTTCATTTTTAAGGAAAGGCATCAGAATGTCAAAATATTCTCATCCCCTAAACATTTGTTCGTCCAAGAAAGGATGCTTAGAAGTATGAAACATATACTTATAGGCTAATGATTCAAGAAGGTTCAGTTTATGTACAAAATAAACTGAAAAAGAAAATTTAGTTCCTCCTATTCCTCCTCCATTCCTCCGTTCCTATTCGTTCCTCCGTTCCTCCTATCGTTAGGCTAAAGTGTTTGATGCTTTTAAAAATGCTTTTTATTCCAAATCTACGCCAGTTGCGTTTCAGCATTCGTTCTTAAAGAATTCGATTAAAAAGTCAAACTTAGATATGCGTAATAAATTTATGTTCGTTTTAAGTTTCAATGTTATTCCTTACTTTCAGTTGAAAATAATTGTTTTTTTATTTGATAGCGTAAAGAGTGAGTGGTTAGGAACGGGCAGCCCCCTTCTTATACAGAATAATTTCTGTTCGTTTTACGTTTTAATGTTACTCCTTACTTTCAGCTGGAAAAACTGTTTGTTTTTTTTATAGTTAATTTACTCACGTACAAATTTTAGCTTTCACTGTATGCCCTTGAGAAACTTCAGGAATCTTGGCATAGCGAATAGTCTGAAAGTTTTTAGTTGATATCTAACAGTTCTTGGTTTCATTCTCTAAAAAACGGAATTTTGATACCCATAGACATATCAAAAGAATCGGCTTATCATGTTGATTCCAAATATATCAAATTCATTCAGTTTAGTGTTACCCATCAAAGGCTAACAACCTGAGAAAAATTGCCCAATTTGCAAGGAGGGGGGAAACACCTCTTAAAAGTCAGACACCTCTTAAAACACCTATGTGATTGTCAATCTTATTGACAATCACACCATCAGATTCAGCGTATCGGAGAACCCTACCAAGGTTTCAAGTCCTATCTGCAAAAATGTGGAATTTCGTTTTTTTGCCAGAAGAAAGACCAGGGATGCGTGTTTATTTGTTTTTTTTTCTATGGGTGATCATATCGGCCCAATGGTTCCAGAATATCCAGAGAGGGCTCATTCGAACGGAAATTAAAAGTTATAATGCTCTAATTAAGTGACCAAAAAGATTGGAGGGCAACTAGGCCACCTCTCACGCCCCCTTTTCTCCAAAATTTTCCGATCAAGTTTTTGAGATAGCCATTTTGTTTAGCCTAGTTGAAAGGCCCAATAGCTATGACCTCGGTGATAACATGACCCCCACAGCCCCTGAAGAAAGGTCTATAGGTTATAAAATTTGCACATTGTTCACATATGGTATTTGTTATTGGGAAGTATACATACATTTTTTGGGTGAGGCTGGTGAATTTTCCGCATGGGGGATTTCCTACGGGGAGAATTTTCGAAACGAAGAGAAGTTTCCGGGAATTGAACTTTTCAGGAGAAATTTTACTCTGGGGAATATGCCAGAATTCCTATGCGAAATTCTTTTTATTTGACTACTTTCTCCTTACCGACTCAATTTTACGCGTCCAGATGTTAAGAGTAATTGTCCGGTGTAAAGTTTCACCGGGATTGAATTGCCTAAAGGACCTTTCCATGGGGAAGGGGGATTTTTCTGTGGAGGTGAAGCCAGATTTCCTGGTATCGTTTAAAAACGATCAGAAATTAAATCAAAAACAAGTTTTTTTCAACTGAAGGAGCAACATTAAAATTAAAAACGAACAGAAATTATTACTTATGTGAGGGGTCTCGTCCCCTTCTCAGTACCTTGATCTTTACGCTAAAGTTTCAATTTTGTCCCAATTCTTTAAGAACGACTCCTGAAACAAAAGAGTCTTTCAATTAGAACAATAAGAAGCTTTTTAAAAGTACTAAAAACCTTTAGCGTGAAGAGCAAGGTGTTGAGGAGGGGGCAACCCCATCATATACGTAATAATTTATATTCTTTTTCAGCTCTAGTGTTGCTCCTTGCTTTCAGTTGAAAAAAAACTTGTTTTTTTAGTTTAATAACAATCAAGACCAAACATGGCTACCTTTTTCTATTGAAACCTATCTGTTCAACTTACATAATGTAGTAACTTAGCCTATATAACTCCAGTAACTTACGTAATGTAGGGCTATTACCCGGGGGTTTCGGGGTTAATGTCGACAGAGGCATATTCATTAGACCTTTTTTCTTTTTGAACAATATGCTATTCAAAATTTTGATCCGATAAGGGGAGCCAGGTAACTGGAAATGAGAGCTAGTCACCTTCCCAATTACATTCAGCACTGAAAAAAGGCTCTAAAGCTCTCAATCTCTAGTCAAATGATTCTCCTCTGAAGTCTACAATTCCTTCTGCACGAAATAGTCGAGTAAAAAATGAAGAAATAACGGTACTTGTGCATTATATCCTACACACGAAAGAAGTCAAGTTTGGTTAATGCTAATGAAATGAAATAAAATTGGATGAAAATATAATAGTTTAGAAACAAATTTGGGCTATATATTTGCACATTTGGGGGGGGGGGGTAAATAATAGCATATATTAAATACATAACCTAACCTAACCTAGGTACCCTTTCCCCCCCCCTAAACCCCCAAAACCACCAGTTTAAATATAGTAAACGAAAAAGAAATCACGCTTTGCGATCCATTTACGCATTGCAAATACCCGTTTGACTGGTTTCCTGTAGTACTTTCATGTACAGTCTCTAGCGCTGTGTAGGATATAATGCACAAGTACCGAAATAATAAATGGAAGGCACATGGCACAAGGGATTTGAAGCTAATAAGACCTACACCATTGAATTTTATGTGTTCAAAAACTTTCTTTACGAGAAATTTTGTCATGGATGCGTGTTTTAATTGGTTTCATTTTTTCCAGGGTTGATTGCATCAAGCCAGTAATCGCAAAGTTTGTAAAGAAGGCAAATTTAAACGAAAATTGGAGGTTTTTGAGCCTTATTTAAGTACCAAAATAGATTGCATCATGTCAAACCGGCGCAACTCTTCTTAAAAGATTTGTTCGAAGAATTCCTCTTCAAAACGCAAAAATAGTACCGCTAAAATCCATTTTCACATTTTAGGTTAAGTAATCGGAAATTAATAAAGAGTATTTTTCACTTTGCCACACAAATGGAGGGACCTATTGAAGCACATTTTCTTTAAACAGTAACATTTTCAGTTCAAATATGTTGAATGACAATCGGTAATTAAGACACATGCAAACAAGCAGGCACAAATGATTTTTTTCTGGGGAGGGGGAGGTCAATAGTAAAAAAAAAATTGATTTGAAAATTTGAATAAGAAGAACCAAGACATTTAGTACAATCTACACTTTCAAAGTAGCTTGGCACCTAGTCCCCGCCCCTGCTTGCCATTACACACTTAGTTGCACTCAAAAACGCTTTCAGTAGAATATTATAAAACTTTAGCGTAAGAGTGGAGCTCTAAAATACATGATAGTTTCTTTCAGTTTTATTTAGTACTTTTTAGTTTAATTTGAAATAATTAGTGTTTCATTTATTTATTCAAATATAATAACGGGTAATTATTCTGCGTAAAGACCATAGTTTTATATCTTCTATCATAGTTTAACGCATTATTTTGTTACTATAGAGTATGGAACACATGCATAATAGAAACTGAAATTTAATAAAGTAAATTTGATTGTTTCTGTTCAAAAGTCAGGTTTTTGTAATAAACATATTTTGTGCTTGTCACATTGTTGTTGTTATTATTCGCATTGGCTTCCAGCTTTCAGCTGATTCCCTTAGCGAACCCTTTCGCCCGCTCATCTATAGGATAAGAAACATCATTTGTTATTTGTCAAGTATAAAATCATTAATCTTGCCAGATCGGAATAAATGGAATCCTCTATACATGACAGTTCCCTCGCAGTCTGCAAGATCTTTTTTCCGGTCAAGTTTCGTAGCCAAACCTCTACTAAATTATTGCTCAGCTTTGGGGCAAAGAAAAGTGACAGACTAACACAAACTATGTATTTTTTAGCCTATATTTTAGTCCTTATTTTTGCTACATTATTTATTTAAAAGGGAGAAAAAATTTTACTCAGTGTACGAGAGAATTTTTATTCTCTCATACACTGCATTATATATTCTCTTACATCAACAAAATTACCTGCTGCTCCTAGAGGCCAATTGACAGGAGTGAATCTCGAGCATTTTTATTTGGGGGGGGGGGCAAGAAGGATCCATATCTGGATAGTCAAAGGCCATGGGATGTATAATATTTTTTCTCCACATTATTGGGGGGGCAACAGCCCCCCTTGCCACCCCCAAACGACACCCCTGCCAATTGATGGAGCAGATGAAGCACATCAAACGTTACATTTATATTACGATATGCATTTTTTTTTTAATTTTATATGTCTGAAGACTTCCTAAAACATACTTGTCAATAATTCGACCACACTCAAGAAGTTTGATCAGTTTGATCTGAGTAAAGCCGGCTTCTCTGCCTGCATTCGAAGATGATTAGCTTAGTCTCAGTGAGATAAACTACTATATAGGTATATTTTAATTAAATATTTAACGTATGGATTTGTTAGGTTAGGTATTTAATATAATACGTTCTAGGCGGCCTCCTTTCCATAACCCTCTGTTGTAGTGTCCATAACTTTGTATCTAATGTATTATATTTTCATCATATTTAGGTATAACTTCAAATCTTGGATGTGGTCAATATAATGGACAAGTACCCCTAAAACTTTTCTAGTCTGCCGACGGTTTTTATGGCAGTTAGTTTCATACTTATAGACCCATTATACACTATCTACGTTGTAATATGGCACCATTTCAAATTATGGGCTAGCTCACTGTCTTAGCATTGTACGCTTCGAAGTGAAGTAACGTTTTCGTTTTTAAGTCTGGAGGCGGACTGCACCCATATTTCATAAATGTATTGTCTAGCTTGTATCTGGGATATGATAAAATATACCCAAAAATTAGTAAGAAAAAGGGAAAAGAATTCTTCAGTGGGCCATCTGACAAATCTCCCAACAAAATACCCTCCATGATTATGCTTTGAAATACACAAAAACACGCTTCAGTCAAAAAACCCCATCCCCAGTCACTATAGAAAATATTTTGATCGACAAAAACTTCCAAGTTACCTTTAAATGGTTAGTTTACCTTGTAATGCAATAAAACCTGTTTTGCGTGTTCATCGATTATCCATTTAAAATAGCGTTATCCTTTCTTTTCAAACACTTCGTGGGACGACATATAAACAAGGAGTGATTCTACCCAGTAGTGAACAAACTCTAAAACAACAAATTTCGATCACAATAGACACATCAAAATGTTTGGTTTTGTATGCTGATCCCAAGTGTGTATAATGCATTAAGTCTAATGTTACCCATCAAAAGCTACGAGTCTCATAAACTGTGCATGATTTTCAAAAAAGGAAGAAACACCCCCAAATGTCAAGTGATCTTAATAAAAATCATACCATCAGATTCAGAATTTCGGAATTTTCAAGGTCCTATCTACGAAAATATGTATTTTGTCTGAAGAAACATAAAAAAATGCATGTATATACTTTTTTTTTTACCACGGGTAATCGTAACAAACCAATGGTTCTAGCAGATCAAAAGAAGGCCCATTCAAACGAAAATTAAAAGCCCTAGTGCCCTTTTTAAATGACCAAAAAGATTAGAAGGTAGCTAGCCTGCCTCTCATACCCTTTTTTCTAAAAAAAGGCTGATCAAAATTTTGTGACAGCCATCCATTCAGCATAGTCAAAAGGTCCAATATGTATGCCTTTAGAGGCAATATGACTCTTCATAGTCCAAGGTGAGAGGGATTTAATCTATGCAATTTGCTCATTATTCATAAACAGTATTTATTATTCGAAAATATAGTAATTTTTGGCGTGGAGGATTTGTATCGAGGGAATTTTCCACGGGAAGGATTTTCTATGAGATGGAAAGTTTCTTGGAGAAATTTCAATGGAGAGTCCCCCTTATATATGGAGTAACTTATTTTTGCTTCAAGTTTAAATGTTGCTCATTACTTTCAGTTAAAAAAAATTCATTTTTTTATTTAATGAACTTCTAGGACCGATTCTGGGCTCGTTTTATTGTCATTAAACTTTGGCTTGTTGTAACAGTTTTGTTAAGGTGCTCTTACTTTTGGCTTCAGTTGGCTATACATACAAAGCCCTTCTGATATTAATTGCTTTAATTGTCATTTAATTTTTTTCGAAAATTTTATTGATTATCTTCGTTGTAAAATTCATACGTTTCTACTAGCTCCTGACTAAGGATAAACAATGATTCGATTATGATCTGCTTTTGGCGGTCAAGTGCTGGAATTTTCACGCTAAATTTGCCTGCATTGACATATATTTACAGATATTTTGACGGATTAGAGCAATCCATCGACCCAGTCCCTTAACCCTGTCTGGATAATGTCAAAAGTACGTGCTGGTTAGAATGCTCCTTCGGTAGCTTCCTTCAATCTGGTGCACCCACGGCATCTCATCCATTACCTTTATGTCTATACAGGTGTAATGTAGGGGGGCTCCGGTCAGTTTCACTAAAAGTCTTTAGTCCCTGTAAAAAGCGAAAAATGATATTGCCGACAGATCTAAAAAAAAATCACAAGACTTAATTGAAATTAGTCTTGAATTCTGAATTAAATTAGGAAAAACTTCTAAGTGTCCTAACCCAGGGGCGTCGTTTGGGGGTGGCAAGGGGAGGCAGTTGCCCTTCCAATAATGCGAAGAAAAAAATTATTATATCCGGACATGAATATCCCCTTGAATATCCTGGCATGGACTTTTCTTGCCCCCCCCAAATAAAAATGCTGGAGATTTGTCCCTGTCCTAACCCTAAGGGAGGTAAGTTTCTGCAAAGTAAAGTAAAGATCAAAATTAAAAACTTAAAACGGCTGTGAATTATTCTGTTTATTAGGGTGGCTACTACCCCTCATCACTTGGCTAAGAATGTAAAGAATGACCCTTGAAACCAAAGTTCTAAAAACGAAGTTTTGATTGCAATATACGCAACCAAAAAGTATCTTATTTATGCTGCTTCTAAATCAGCAAAACGAATTGATTTTAAAGCCTCCTCATGAAAGCCTCACAGCAAATGAAAACATATACTAATTAGAAAAGTTAGATTGAACTATCCTCCTTAAAGGGGTGTCATCTTGATCAAATTTTTATAGTGGAATCACAAATGATAACTCTAAGGCCACTATCTGCAAAATATAATATTTTTAATGAGAAGGATCGACATGCACGTGTGATTATTTTCTTTCTCTAGGGGAAATTGTATCCAACCAGTAGTTGTAGATTATTGAAACAGGGTTCATTTGACTGGAATTAAAAAATCTGCTTCCCTTTTTATGTGGAAAAAAGATATCGCACAATAGAAAAGGGTCAAATTTTTGTACTTAGGCTCGTAAAACATCAGTCTATCAAGTGAAAATTCTAAGAACAATTGAAATGGTATTTATATAGCTTCTTAATCTTGAACACATAAGCTGTCCATAAGAAATGAACCATAACTATGAATCTAATATCCAGTAAAACTAACGGCTATAAAGTATCGCATAGTTGGGCAGTAGCAGGTTGCAGCAATAGCTGCAACCTAGTAAAGAGCGAACCATAGCTCATAGTAACCAAAAGTTGAAAACGCGTTTTGAAAAAACTGCCTAATGAGAAAAAAATTACAATTTGACACTTATCCACTAATGGTGACTATTATTTCAGTTAGTCTTAAAAGTAAAAGTTTATTGCGAAAACTGGTTGATGATGATTTCGAAAAAAAGATCTCTAAACAATGGCGTCAAATTAAAATAAAAAGCGCATCATGATCGAAAACCTAGTATAGGACAATTAAACTCCTCCACCTTGAACAGGGTCAAATTTTCAGCATTTTTTTTGGGTGGGGGGGAGAGAGGGGTTCATATCCAGATAGTCAAGGGGCATGGGGTATATAGGCCAATAACTTTTTCCTCCACATTATTGGGGGGGGGGCAACTGCCCCGTGTTCTCCCCGCCAAACGACACCATTGATCTTGAACAACAAGGAAATAATTTTTTTGCATTGGTAAGGCTGATGTGTCTCCTTTTTTTTCCTCGTTCTTTTTTTTCTACCATGACCAGTGGGTTACCAGAAAGTCATAGAGAGATGTCTGATTGCTCATTTAAAAGCTATTCCTTATATTTACGTTTTTTCTTATAACTTTCACTATATGAAAGTGTCATACGGCACTAAAAATGGCACTTTTGGTGCCATTTCTCAGGTGGTGGGGCTAGTGGGCTACCAGAACATCTCAGAGAGTTTTTAATAGCTCATTTAAAAGCTATTGCTTATATCTACGCGCTTTTTATAAAATCTACCATCTGCAAGTGCCAAATGGCACTAAAAGTGCCATTTCTCAAGCAGAAAAGCTTGGAAGTATAAAACAAGTATCATTGTAATTATTATAGTCTATAACCCTTCACTGCAGGTTTACAATCTCCCCTCCCACATATTCCTCCTCCCAGCCTTCTTAGTAAATTTAAAAAATCGTCTGCTCAGCAGAAAGATACTGCAACATTACCAGGACAAGGCGGCTACCACACGATCTTAGAGATATGTTCAATCGCTCATTTTAAAGCTATTGCTGATATTAAGTGAGTTTTTTTATTTCCACCATCTGCAAGTGCAACATAGCGCTACAAATGGCACTTTTGGTGCCATTTCTCAAGTAATGGGGATAGCAGGCTACCAGTACATAATAGAGAGAAGTTTAATAGATAATAATAAAGCCATTGCTCATATCTACGTGCTTTCTATAAATTGCACCATTATCAAGTGCCAAATGGCAGTGAAAATGACACTTTTGGTTTCATGTCTCAATTGGAAAAGCTGGAGCTTATTGGCTACCAGGACATCATAGAGAGATGTTTAATGACTCTTTTAAAAGCTATTGCTCATAAGCATTCTTTGCTGTATTTTGGCAAAAAGAATTAGAATAAGGATCAAAAAAATTTTGGTAAATTACATCAACTATACATCTAAAATTCTTTCAACGTCCTTCAGTTTTCAAAAATCTCCATAAATATTTTATGGAAAATCTCCATAAATATTATAACTTTTCTGCAACTTCCTTAAAAGACCAATTAAAAACCCATCAAACATGATGCCAATCAGATCGTTAAAATTCCAAAACGTCCTTAGCAAAGAAACTTTATCTGCAAACAAATCTCCAAAAATTGTCATTTTCCTTAGAGTTCGGTACAGATGGATGCAAGTTTACAAAAGTTAATGTTAATTAAAACGGACAAAGATTAATTTTTACAAAAACAAAGTTTTTCCGAGGGAAATAAAGAGCGAAGTTGAAATTAAAACGAAAAAAAAATTACTGTTTCACAGCTTATCTAACATATATCGATAAAACTAGTACAAATAAGCCAACTGAAGATATATCCCCAATGTTTGTATGATTATAGAAAACTAGCGCTATTATGAAAAACTAGAAAATCTGCGCAATAATTTTTGTTCTTTTTAAGTTTCAGCTTCTCTCTTTACTTCCTTCAGAAAAACTTTGTTTTTTTAAATTAATTCCATAGGAAGAGGGGAGCCTAGGACCTCATGAACCGTATTAGGCCCGTATTTTCAAACTTACTATAAAAGGTGATGCAGATTATAATGAATGTTCAAATTATTACGGATTTAACTTCTGACGTCCCAATTTAGGAAAGAAGTATATGCATTCATATTGAATGAAGCGCGCAGAATCGGTGCTGAGGGGCTGGTAGCTCTCGTTTATTCAGACAAAGTAGTTAATTTTGCAAAACTAATCATTATTTCGAAAAGCAAATACACTAAAGAATCTGTTTTTTCAAAGCATTGTTCTGCAAAACAAAATTTGTATGCAAAGAGTTTGTTTTGACGACGCTGTAGTCCTACTGATACTCAGGGTAATCCTAGTCGTGGTATTCAAAACGAACAGCAATAAAAAAAAAACAGAAAAAAAATAAGAAAAAAAACCATAAAGAAAAAATATGGCACTTGCAGATGGTGGATTTATATAAACCACGTACATATGAGAAATAGCTATTGAATGAGCTCTTAAGCATCCCTCTATGATGCTCTAGTAACCCGCTAGGCCTTGAAAAAAAAAAGAAAAAAAAGACTGTTTTAAAGTTTTTTAACTTTTAATTACTATGGGCTGTGGTTTGCCTTTTACTAGGTTGCAGCTAATGCTTCAACCTTGACATAGAGTTCATTGCAAATCCTCCCAAGAAACTAGCTAACATTGAAATCTGTGAAATCTAATAGATGGTAGAATTTGTAAAAACCAAGTAAATATAAGCAATAGCTTTTAATTGAGCCATTAAACATCTATCTACTACGGTGTGGTAGCCTGCTAACGTTGCAGTAGCTTAGTGGTGAGCAGACGCTTTATGAAACTTACTATGGGGCAGAGAGGGGGAATGTACGGGGGGGGGCCTTGTAAACCTCCAGTTAAGGGTTCTGGAACATAGCTATTACAATAGTACTTGTTTGGTACTTCAGAGCCTTTACACTTAAGAAGTGGCACCAAAAAAAAAAAAAAAAAAAACAGAAAGAAAAAAACCCAGGAAGAAAATAAAAAAACAACAAAAAATACAAAAAAGTTCTGAATGTAAAACTTTGAAGGAACATAAATTATTCTGTAAATGATAGGAGCTGCCCTTTGTCAATCCCTGACTAATTACAATGTAGTTTGGCTTTTCGTCCTTACTGCTCTAAATAACTCAAAATTTACCACTATTGCTCCGAAGTAAGGGAATGAGAATGGGATTAAAAGTGGCATTCACAATGCCTCAAGGACTGAAGAGCTTGATGGGCTTTTGCTTTAAACAACACAATTTTCAGTTCAAGTATTTTAAAAGCCAATCAGTAAATAAAACGCGCACAATTACAGTAATACACACGCACAGTAATAAAACACGCACAAGCACAATTACAATTAACTACATCTGAAATCCTCATGCACTATTCTAGTAAATCACTATAAGACTTGAGCGTAAAGAGAAATGGATGTTGATCAGGAGAAGTCCTTGTGATATGAAAAGTCCTTGTGATAAGTCCTTGTGATGAATAATTTCTTTTCGTTTTAATTTCAATTTTTCTTTTTACATTCATTCAAACAAACCTAATTTATTTTATTTAATATTTCCAGGAACGAAAGTGAAGGGCGTCTTAGACATTGAAGGAAAGCCTTCAGTTCGTCATTTCAGAAATATCACTTGATATGAAATTGGACCCCCATCGGACAAAAATTTTTGTCTTAAGCCAAGCAAGGGCTGAAAATTATGTTTTTCTGTGTCACGATCTCTTCTGTTACTTACAAAAGGCCCTAGAAATATTAACTTATACCATGGGCACCGGCAAGGGGGGACAGGGGGCCATGCCCCCCTTGAAGTTTGGGACTATAAAGTAATTATAAGCAAACCAAAGGAAAAAGATCATTATAAGGAAAGACTATGGAAAAAATGTGTGTTGCGCCATTGTTGGCTGCCTGACAATAGATTTTAACCCTTAATAAGAAAAATATAAGTTCGAATTTGTGACTGAGTGACCGGTTTCTAGTTTTCCACAAATATTTTTCCTATATGATTTGGTTGGAGTAAAACGAAAAAAAAAATTAAATTCTTCATAGTAATGAATGGCAAGTAAATAACGATCCTTGTCAATAACGAAATTGTAAGAGCCTAGCTATTGATAACAATCAATCAAAGAATCAGCTTTTTATTGCGATCCTAAATATGTATTTGTTTATTAGTAATTAGTGCAGCCATTAGTACACAAGAAAGTTCGTTTAATTATAGAAAACACAGGGAATGCAACTTAATAAAGGGCAATTTCGGTAAAAATATGCCATCAACTTTTGCTTGCATTGCAAGAGTACCAATGAGCTGATAAAGGAAGCTATAATCAGAAACGTTTCCCATGAACGGAATGCTGGGAATTTTGTATTTTCCCCCTGAGCGGATACGTTTTTTTTGTGTTTTATTATCATTTATTTTTCTTCTCCTGGAGTGACTGTATTTATCTAGTTGTCACTTTGAATGCATTATACCCACTCTTTTATATACTGCTAGTTTGATTAATACTAATGAAATAAAATAAAATAGGATGAATACAGAATAGTTTAGAAACAAATTTGGGCTATATATTTGCAAATTATGGGGGGGGGGCAAAGCATAGCATATATTAAATACGTAACCTAACCTAACCTAGGTACCCTTTTCTCCCCCAACCCCCCCCCCCAAAAAAAAAAAAACACACTTTAAATATCGTATATGCAATTAAAACCACGATATACATCTACAGCAGTGTGTTGAATCATGCCGTAAAAACGGGTTTCTTCAACGCGTCTTGAGTTTGAGATTATAAAAGAGTGGGTATAATGCACTAGTACCAATTTTTTACACTTTTGAAGTATAAAGGTGTCAAATATATTGGTTTTTGGTATTCTAAAAATGTTGAATTAAAATTTTTTATTTGATTTTGTTACTTTTACTTTTACTTTGAGCAAACAACTTTAATCATGCATTACTTTTTTTTTATGAGCAATTGAGTCTAAAGGCATTAAATATTTTGGTGTTTGATAACCAAGTTCAAAAATGTCGATATTGTTAAAAAACATCCGTTTAACGCTTTGGCATTGTTCAACAGAACTGAATGCTGGGGGTTTGTATCGTGTACAAACCCCCAGGGGCTGGGGGTTTGTAAGTAGGCTATTGTTTTGTGTATTTTTGTGTAATTAATTACTTTTTTCATTTTTATGTACTTTTACTTTAATTGACATGTTTTTGCCATTGTCCTTAGAAAAATGTTTGTCTCTAAGCTCCATTAAGAAAAACAACAAGTTTTTTCAACTGAAAGTAAGGAGCAACATTAAAACTTAAAACGAACAGAAAATATTACGTATATTAGGGGGGCTGCCCCCTCCTCAACACCTCGCTCTTCACGCTACAGTTTTTCGGCCCTTCAAAAAAAGTTACCTATTGTTCTAATAAAACGACCCTTGTGTTTCGTGAGTTTTTTAAAGAATTGTGACAAAATTTAAACTTTAGCGTAAAGAGTGAGGTGCTGAGGAGGGGGTAACTCCTCTGATACGAATTAATTTCTTTTCGTTTTAAGTTTTAATGTTCCTCCTTACTTTCAGTTGAAATTTTTTTATTTAATTTCTGGTCATTTTTTAAATAATACCAGGATACTTGGCTCCTACTCCACGGAAAATCCCCCTTCCCACAGAAATTTCCTCTGGGCCATTCAATCCTGGCGAAAATTTGCGCCGGACAATTACCCTTAACATCTCTACGGCTAAAATTGAATCGGTAAAGAAAAAGTAAGACGTATAAAGAAATTTCGTATAGGAATTCTGGCAAATTCATCCAGTGCCAAGTTTCCCCTTAAAAATTCACTCCCTGGAAACCTCCCTCTCCACGGAAAATTCTCCCTGTGCAAAATACCTCCAGCAGAAAATCCGCCCTTCCCTCCCCACTCGAAAAATGTATGCATACCTCCAAAAAACAAATAAAGCAATAGGTAAATTTTATAACTTGAAAACCTATCTCCAGAGGCTGTAGGGAGTCATTTTATCTCTAAAGACATAGTTATTGGGCATTTCAACTATGCTGAAGAAAAAAGGTATCTCACAGTTTTCATCGGACGATTTTGGTAAAAAAGTGGCGTAGGAAGGGGCCTAGTTGCCCTCCAATTTTTTGATCACTTAAAAAGGGTGCTAAAACTTATCATTTCAGCTTTTCACAATCAGCCCTCTCACGACGTTTTAGGCCCACTGGATCGAAACGATCACCCATGAAAAAAGAAGAAGTGACAAATAAACACATATGCATGATCTTTCTTCTGGCAAAAATTACAAAATTCCACATTTTTGCTGATATGAGCTCTAAGCCTCTACAGTAGGGTTCTTTGATACAATGAATCTGATGGTGGGATTTTCATAAAAATTCTATGACTTCGATGGGGTCTTACTCCCTTTTTTCAAAAATCAGACAAATTTTCTAAGGCTCGTAGCTTTTGATGGGTAAAACTAAACTTAATGAAACTTATATATTTAGAATCAGCATAATAAGCCAATTCCTTTAATATATCTTTTGTAATCAAAATTCCGTTCTTTGGAGTTTTGGTTACTATTGACCAGGATCGTTTCTTAATTACAGTTCTTTGCTACAATCTATTTAATTACCACTTCAAATCCAAACAGAGGTAAATGAAATATAGATCGTTTTTTCTGTGTTACCGAAAATATTGTATTCATAAGACTTCACAGTTTCATGAAATGTAATTAAACAAATCGGAAAGGTTTTTCAATTAAAGTAAGGTACTTTAAAGTGCTTCGGATAAATAGAAAAAGAAAATAACGCCATTTAAAATTGCGAAAGCTAAGTTCCTAGCGGTATTTGCCACCCAAAAGAAATTTCTTGGCGGGGCTGAGGATGACCTGCCTTGCATTTTTCACCTCTGTGTTGGTAGATATGGGAATGTAACATATTGGCTTAATAGAGAAACATTTTAATTAATTCCTATTCTTTCAACATTTATCTGAAGCCTCGTGAAGAGGAAGCAGTTTGTCCATTAGAATGTATTTTTTGAATGTCCATTAGAATGTACATTAGAACATAACCTATTTTCAGTACAAATAAAACGAATCAACTTGGTTGGATCCACTACTGCCATCGTAAACATGCATCGACGATGTTTCTTCTGAAAAAAAAAATATGCGAAATTCCACATTTTGAAAATGGGTGCTTGAAACATCTATGGTAGGGTTCTTTTATGTATCTAATAAAGGGATTTTCAATGAGATTGCTTTGATTTTTTGGGGGTGTTTCACCTTTTTTTTCAAAAATCAGGCAAATTTTCTCAGATTTTTGGTTTTGGGTGGGTAACAATAAACTGAAAGAATTTTATATATTTAGAAGCAGCATAAAAAGCCAATACTGCCGGTGTAGGAATTGTCATGAGAATTCCAGTTTTAGTTTCCGTGAATATTGCTCAGAGTCACTTTTTACTTCCAGTTTTTTTTATCACAAACTATTTGATAAGATTCTATTGTCACGAATTTGTTTAGCCTTTTAATTATACTCAGTTGAATTGGACATTACAAAGAAAGTAGGTCTATTTGGCAGATTGATAGTAATTTTCAAATATGTGTTTCTTTCCCTATTCAATCTTTTTAATGTCTGAATATATAAGGTATCTAAGTTAGAGGGAGGAAGAATTGTCCTGTTACGAAAGAAGTACATTTTACATGACCGTTATAAAATCAAAACGCAGTATCTGTGTAGGCAGGATGATTTTTTAGTGTCTCTAATCCTTCTGCAAACTATTCTAAGGCGTAGGAAATTGCATAAAGACAAGCCTATATCTGTTATAATCGATGGACGCAATAAATCTTTCTGCAATTTTGGTTAGGGTTTGATTTTTCTTTTAATATTAAATGCATAATAGTTAAATATATTATTGGTTAAATAAATTGATCCCTTTTCCAGGAATCCTTGTCGTTTACAATTTACTGTATTTCGTTTCATTTTCCATGCAATTTAATTGTTTTTTTTATTTGAGAGATTTTTCCTGAAAGTATTTAAAAATAAACTTATTCCTACGAAAAAAAAATCCTGCCCAAACACCACTGATGTTTTGGTGTTTGCCCCCCCCCCGGAAAGTTTTCTGCTGGTGCCCTTGACTTATACTTAAATAAACACTATATCAGCATCTTATGACTCCTGGTACGAAACGATTATCCATGCGAAAAAAAAGACCAAAAAAAAAAAAAAAAAAATCCAGTAGGCTATTCATATCCATGTTCTTCTTCTCAGAGAAATACAAATACTTTTTTTTTATTCATGCAAATTTTATCCTAATAATGCCGTTTTGCTAGTAACCTACTCCTAATTAATTTGGCACATTCACCTTAAAGCCAAAGTCGTTTTGAAGCATATCTTGTTATCGAGGTCCCTCTTTTATCTACTACTACTGGTACGGGTCGCTCTTTACTTGCAGTTCCTTATTACAAAATGTATAATTGGTCGGTAAACTCCAAAGCCAACTAACAATGCCAAATTCAGTTGCAAATCTAGAAGAGCTCGACGGTAGAAAGAAAATAAGAGAGACATCTTGGTAAAAACAAAAATACTGGAGAAACACCTTGAAAATATGAATCCGGTCAATTAATATTTGAACTAGAACGAAACCATAAGTCCCTCCAGAAAGCTTTGCAAACAAATATTTAGTCATTATTTCCATGGAAACAGTATTGCAATTTATGGAAGATTGTAACAATGGAAAAATGCACCAATGGATAATTGCAGACATAGAAAGTTGTAGCCTCTATGCAAAAAATTGTTCCCATTGCCAAAAGTAAAAATTCTTACCCTAACAAATTTTACCCAAGAAAATGTGTAACTGTGGCTGGGTACAATCTCTTATCCGTGCGATTCAAGGCCGTACCCAGGATTTTTTTCGGGGGGGGGGGGTACTAAAAAAAAACTCAAAAAACGTATTAAACATTTGTTTATATCCATTTTTGTTACGCTTTTACGAGTCAGACAAACATTTTTTACGGCCTTGCGGCCTTGTATGGCCTTGCGTGTGATCATCTACTGGGATAATTCTCTCTGAGCATGATGGTAAAATCTGTCATGAGCCTAATTTTTGTGGGTGTAGTATCCCCGGGGCTATATTTAGATTGGAATATCCAGAGTGGCTTCAAAAATCATGTACTATATCAAAACACCTTTAATAAAACAGGAATGGTCCTTGAGGATCGGGAGGGGGTGTGTAATAAATGGCCAATTAGCCTAAAAAATTCTAAATCCAATCACAATTCTTATAACGACCGAGAAGAACAATGGCTCACAAAAAGAAATGGCAAAAGAAATGGAAAAGAAGATATTTTAAAGTAATTATTTTTTTGCAGGAACAGAGAATAATAAAACAAAAGTAAAAGATTTAAGGCCAAACAGAAGAAGCATAGCAAAAGAAAGAAAAAAAAATTGATAAGGAAACAGGTCGCAAGCGATTGTTAAACACAATAGAAAGGAAATGCACGAATATGTTGCCTTCATCAAAGAAAGATGTCTTTAACGCGGAAGAAAATCATAAAGTGGACACAGAAAGGAGCATAAAAGTGGAATAAAAAATTTTAAAGCCTTAAAATGAGAAAACTAAAGTAGTGAAAGCCCAAAACACAAGGAACAAAAAAAAAACAAATAAAAAACAAAACAGGTAGCTGCTAAATGTACAGTTTGAGCTACTTTCGTGCTTCCAAAAAGCAACTAAATTCAAAATGAAGAGAAAAAACTTATTATATCTGTTGAGAAGTAATCCTTTACAGAAAGGTGGAAATAGATTTTTTGGGAATTTTACCAAATACATCGAGGGAACGGATTTTAAGGAGTATTAAATATAAATTTTTTCAACTGAAAGTAAGGAACAACATTAAAACTTAAAACAAACAAATATTCTTACGAATACGAGGGCATTTCTTCCTTCCTCAATACCTTGCTCCTTACGCTAAAGTTTGAATTTTTGTTCCAATCGTTTAAGAATGACTCATGAAACACAAGGACCGTTTAATTAGATTTTTTTTTTAAGTTCTAGAAACAATTTTAGTGTAGAGGTATTGAAAAAAGAGTGGCCCCCTTCATATTTGTGATAATTTTTGCTCGTTTTAAGTTTTAATCTTGCTCATTACTTTTAGTTTAAAAAAAAACTTGTTTTAATTTAATTTATGATGGTTTTTAAATGATATGGGGACCTGCAGTTCCCCTCCATGTAAAATCCCTTCCCCCAAAAATAATTTCTCCTAAGAAGATCCTCCCCCTTAGCCCGCCTTCCCCCGCCAATAGCCAATACTATATATAAAAAAAGGCGAAGTTCATTGTTTGTACCCCGTCCCCAGGGGGCTATGGGTGGTCGAGTCATTCTCAAGGATGACTCGACCACCTGAAAATTTCGAACAATTCCGAACTTCGAAATTGTTTAAAGTTGGGGTTTTGGTATTTTTTTGTATGGGCATTTTCATCCTTTTCTTATGTGGTTTGGTATCAAAAGTGTTGCACAAGAAGCCTTCAGCTGATTGATATTTCCTTGAATTTTTCCTCTTTTATACTCTTTTTTGGGCCATAAAAAAGTCCTTGGAAATTTGATGTAGGATCTTTGTTTTTCTTCTAATAACTGGTGGAATAGCCCTATCCAAGAAAATATCTAACGTCTGTTAAGAACAGTTTTTCATGAAATTCTTAGTGAATTATCAGAAAATTGAAGGTCATCAAAAGAATTGTATTTGTATTATAAGAAGAATATTGCTTGTTCATTGTTTGCACCCCGTCCCCAGGGGGCTATGGGTGGTCGAGTCATCCTCAAGGACATACTTATTAGATATTTCGACGATGTTGAATAAAATGGCCATTTCAAAATTCAAAATAAGTGGATCTCAAATCTCAAATAAGGCATCTCAAAATAAGTGGATGAGAAACATTGACAACAAAGTATATCTATTAGCCTATCGATACCAAGTATGTTATAGACCATCCAGAAAAACTTAAATGTGGATGAATTATCTGGGTCAAATCGAGAGAAGTCGAAGAAAAATTTGAGAGGACGCCAAAATTGTTCATGTTAGTCTGTTAAATAGTATGCCAAGACTGCCTGCGGACATTAAAAAAGAGGTCAATAAGCAGTGGCGTAATTGCGTCAAAATCCTGGGGAGTGCAAAGTTGAAGCCAATTCTCCAAAATTAAGTGAAAATGACAATGAAGAATGAAAAATTAGTCATATAGTACCATAAAGGCAAAGATATGTTAAAGAAAACTGACTTGTTTCTCAGTATGCTTGAATTATGTAGGCTTATCTTAGTTATGACAAGATTTTTTGCAGAAACTAAATTTCAGCTGGAGGGGGCAAACCGGGTTCTCGGGGGGACTGGGGTCTGGAGGGGGGCATTTTCCCGCTGCCTCATAGCACATTACGTCCCTGTCAATAAGTAAAAAATCCTTTGTTTAGGCTGGGAAGGTATTAATAATAGAATACTAATTGCTCATTTTATGACTAGAAAGTTCAGGGTATCAGTTATAGTAGTATACGCCCCTGTAGAACCGACTGACGGAGATACTAGGGACTCAGATGAATTTTACTTACAGTCACAGGAGTAAATAGACAAGGTTCCGGGTAGAAATATGATGTTTTTACTGGGAGATTTTAATGTCCAGGTTAGTAGAAATAGGGATAGATGGTATCCCAGCCTAGGTAAATTTGGTGTAGGAAAGAAAACAGTAATGGATACAGACTTTTGCAATTTTGTCGGTATAACAATCTAGGTATAACCAGTAAGCTATTTGGTCATAAAATGGCTCATAAGTTAACATGGTATTCACGTGATGGTAAGAGAGCAAACCTTATTGATTATATTATAGTAAACTAAAGACTGACAAGATCAATACAAAACATTGGGTTAGCTGTTATTGATTTGAAAAGTAAAGAGCACCATCTAGTAGTGTCAAGGGTTAATTTAAAACTGAAATATCCGAAGGGTAAATACCTCCCGGAAAGTTATGATGTTGGTAGACTCCAGGATGAGAGTTTGAGAGAAACTTTCCATGAACAGTTAATTGCTACACTTGAGAGTTTAAAATTTGATAATGTTTAAGATTGTTGGAATAATTTTAGAAAAATAATTTGTGAAGTTGCTAAAGATATCTTAGGGAAGAAAGCTAGAACTGCAGCTAAGAATATTAGTGAAAAAGCTTTATATTTAACAGAAAGGAGAAAGGACTTGTACAAGAATTATCTGAGTGATAGATCGCATGAAAACAAAAGAAATGTAAAGAAAGTGGAGAAAGCATTGAAATATGAACTAAGGAGGTGTGAAGTGGAGGCCATGGATAAAATTGCCGAGGATCTGGAAGATGCAGCTAGACGGCATAATAGTAAAATATTGTACTGGCACGTTAACAAATTGAGAGGGAGCAGTCAATCCGAACTTGTCAAGGTTAAAGATAGGAATGGGGTCGCAATTAGCGATAAGGAAAAAACTAAAGAGAGATGGGCCGAACATTTTGAGAACTTGCTTAACCGAGATAGAGTTGCAGGAAAAAATATAGATGAAAATGATAAAGTTCGTTATACTTTGGATGTGAAGGAAGATTTGTTTTGTGAGGAGGAATTAGCAACAGTACTAAAAGGATAAAAAAATAATAAGGCTCCAGGTGCTGATTGTGTGGTAAATGAGTTTATTAAATATAATGGCTCTGAGGTTGGAAATAAGCTATTGAAGATTATGAATGTGATTTTTGAAAAAGGGGAAGTACCTAACGATTTTTGAAAACCTTAATTGAACAACTGTATAAGAAAGGTGATAAAAGTGAGTGTGGTAATTATCGAGGCATCAGTCTGATCTCTGTAGGTAGTAAATTACTTAGTAATATGATACTTTTTAGACTGAGAGATGTGGTAGACAAAGTTTTAAGAGAAGAACAGTGCGGTTTTAGAAAAAGTAAAAGATGTGTCAACCAAATCTTCACTCTTAGGCCAATAATTGATAAGTGCCTGAATTTTCAAAAACCTTTGGTCCTCAGTTTTATAGATTATGAGCAAGCGTTCCACGATGTAGATAGGGTAGATTTCACAAAGGCTTAACCCCGTTATGTTATATCAAAACTACACATTAATGGGAGAAGCGTTATGTACAAGAATAATACGGTAGAGCTTTAGGCAGGCAATAAGGGTAGCAGTTGGTTTTGTGTTTAATAATGTCTTTAGCTGGGTTGTGTTTTAACCCCATTTATGTGGATCATTTTCATGGACTTTGTTTTAAGGAGCACAGGAAAGGCAATGGGAGACCACAGAATCAAATGGGGAGGAAAAAGTCTCCTGAACTTGGATTATGCTGATGATTTAAGCATCCTAGATGAAAGTTTGAGCAAACTGAATGAAGTCTTAGAGGTTTTGCGAGTTCAGGGTGCTAGAATTGGTTTGAAAATTAATGTTAGGAAGATTAAGTCACTAAGGCTAGGAATAAGTGAAGCTGAAAAGGTGACGTCTGGGTAATGAAAAGATTGATCAGGTGGGCAGCTTCACTTACTCTGGTAGTATTATTAGTGAAGATGGTGGGAGCAGTGAAGATGTTAAAAATAGAATAGCCAAGGCTCAGGGTGTTTTTTCACAGTTAAAAAAAAGTCTGGAAGAATAGGAAGATAAGTCTTCAAACCAAGATTAGAATCTTAGAAGCTACAGTGTTGACAGTGGTCAAATATGGCTCAGAAGCATGGACTCTCCGAAAAGTGGACAAAGATGTGCCAGATATTTTCCAGAGAAATTGTTTAAGGATTATTCTGGGCACCAGGCTAACTGACCGTATTTCCAACAAAAGGCTGTACGAAAAACTGAGTTAAGTACCGCTCTCCATGGCTCTAACGAAAGTAAGGTTGAGGTGGTTAGAGCACGTTGTACGGATGAAGGATGACAGATGGCCGAAGATTGTTCTTTTCGGCCAACCATCTAGGGCTAAACGGAAAGCAGGTCGTCCCCGTCTGGGGTGGGAGGACGTCATAAAGAAAGATTTAAAGGAAATGGGAACTTCGTGGGTGGGTGTAAAAAAGGAGGCTTTGAATAGATTGGGGTGGAGGAGGATCGTGCGTAGCTGTGTTGGCCTCAGGCGGCTTGGTGCTGCGGTGAGTTGTTAGTAGTAGTAGTAGTAGTATGTAAGAGCCAAAAAATAAACATCCATTGTATTCATTTTAAGTGGCAAATTTATCGTATTTTTATCTTATGTTATTATGCTTGTGGTTTGTGCTGGATTTAATTTTTTTTTACCATTTCCCTATTCCTGCTCTCTTTTTATATTATGCTCTGTTTGTTATTAAATTAACAATGGGCCGTAAATAAATTCAGTTCAGTTCGAATATGTCTGTAATAATTATTTTGGATGTCAGAATTTTGTAAATACAACAAAAACAAAAAAAATTGTATTATTTATTTTATTAAGCTTTCGCTCCCGAGAGCACTTTGATTTTTTAGTTGAATAAAAGCAAAGAAAAAAAAGTATATCGTCATTATCATCGTAATTTTTAGAATTATTTGAAATCATAAATAAACAAATAGAAAGACTGGTTAAGACACTCGAATGTAAAACAAAAATTCAAGAAACATCTGACTCTACGCAATGGTATTGACATAGGCCTGCTCTGGCATTTGCATTTAGACCCAATAGAAGATCTGTTAAACGAATGTTTATTTTCTTTGGTTCAGCTCCTGGCGTCACTAGAGTCCTTGTCTATTTTTCAATAAAGAGGCAAAAGGTGCTTTGTAACGCGGGTCTCTTCTCCTATTATTTAGCCATTTGATTATGACATTATCTGCGTCTAAGATCCACTCGTTTGCTAATAATGAAATTCACACCGGCTAGAATGAAGCTAAAATAAATATGGGTTACTGGAAATACTGGTACTTGTCTGTTAAAGGAAACACGTTCAAGAATTACGCTGTGTAAGATCTGACAATAACCGGTTTGAATCTCTAGAATCGGTTATGGTTTGCTTATTTAGAGTGGGAAAAACTACGACGTAGCTATATTCTAATTAAACATTTAATATATAGAGATGGTTAGAGGGTAGGTTAAGTTGGGTTAGGTATTTAATATAATACGTTCTGCGCGGCCTGCTTTCCATAATTCTTTCTCGTAGTTTCCATAATTTCGTTTCTAAAATATTATCACCATGTTTTGGTATACACCTAAGATTAGGATTAACATTAGACTATAATTAAGATTAGGATTAAGACTAATTAAGATTAGATTAAGACTAAGATTAGGATTAAGATTAGGAATATACTCCTAAGTTAGGATTAACCTAACTTCTCTTCTTGGGTGTGTTTCGTTGAACTGACAAGTGCCGAGTTTTCACGATTCTTATCAATTTTTTAAATGCAATGAATTCGGCTTAAAAAAAAGTGTCTAGCAAGGTAAAGAATCGTCATCTATCGATGTAACCATACACAATATATATGCAAGATATTTATGCATTTGTGGCCAAAAATTTGAGTGGTCCATTTGTACATCGTAAATAATTTCTTAGACTACATTGCATTTCCAGCTATATTTAAAACGATAAGAAAGTATAAAAACGAGTGAAACTTTTGACAATAAATAGTCATTTGATTTTAAGTATACTTATAAATTCATTACCAACACCAGAAAACAACAGAGAATAGTGATAAAGAATAAAAATCTACGCTTTAATTTAACTCCACCAATTATCTTTTCGAAAATAGATTCAGGACTTTGTGCGTATTTATGAGTGCATGTGTCTATGCTCCGTAATGCTCCTAAGGAATAAATACAAAAAAGGTCTTGGGGCTTAGTGTCCTTCTCTCTGGTGTCTCATCTTGCTTACGATTTATCCTACGCTTTCATGTATTTTCTTCTACAATTTACCAGTTTTTCTATTTATTCTATTTTCGTCTCTCCTCCTCCCTTTGTCCCTTGTTCCTTGCTTGGTCAAGTATTTAGATATGGAAAACAGAGATACATATTGAACGAGGGAGTGGCATAAAGGTGGTGGCGGCAATTCCCTCCCTTTAAATTTTTGCCTCCCCCTGATTTTGGAAGATACCCTTTTTGGTATATTCATTTAAAACACCTTTTTATATTTACTGAAAAATTGAAAAACAACAAAATTACACTCCCCTCTATTGATTTGAAAAAATGCACTTTGCCATCTCCAAATTTTAGCGAATTGGCACCATTAAGGGAAAAAAATAGTTAGTTTTTATTTTATGTCTTTTAAATAAGATAAGTTCTTATGAACTCCATTGTCCAAAACAATGGTTTTATTTACAGTTATCCCCTCTATTATTTCCTTTTTTCCTTTATTTCCTTTTATATTTCCTTTTCCCTTTTATTTCCTTTATCTCTACTAGTGTTTCAGAGTAAAATTTGGTTTAAACTGATTATAGAATAACATAGACTGATGTGGATAATTTGGTATAGACTAAAATATTTTTGGAGAATTGGGGTACGAAGACGTGATGCATTAAGATTTGGTTCACTTGGAATAGTAGGACTAGACAAAGAGAGAGAGAGAGAGAGAGAGAGAGAAAAAAAAGAACCACAGAACCAAACAACTAGTCTAAGATGCATCACGAAATTATGTTGGGGAATCCAAACAGCAATTTTCGTGCCTGTAAATTGTATAAATTATTTATTAGCATGCCACCTTCGATCGAGATTAAATAAAAACATAGGCTTTTTGAAAGGACACTAAATGAATACTTTAAAAAAGAAAAGAAAATATCCTAAATAGGAAGGGGATTCCTGTCCCCTAGACCCCCACCCCATGACTCTGTGTACTAAATACCACCTGAAGTGCCAAAGTATTTTTCGGATTTTTTTTTTCTAATATCTCATTTGAAGGAGGTGAGTCTTGAGACTAACATTGTTTGGGAGAATACATCTTATCTCTCCCACCTTTTTGTGGATAAGGATATTAATTAGGTAAAAAAAAGTAGGATTTTGTATGGGGCCGGGGGTGTGGTCTGATGATAAAAGAGCATTTTTGTTATTACTTTAAATAAAAAATTCCAAAAAATAGAATTTTAGGAGGGCCCTCAGTGCGTCAAATTAATGATATCATTATAATGTTAATTCTTGCTTATAGTATTTCTGGAATACAAGGGGAGCTATAATTCTTTCAAAATTCAATTTAAATGGGTGGTCCAAATATATTCCTCCAAAGAAAACCTTTAAGAAATATTCTGTAAATGGACATAAAAGTACAACTCTTGTACCTTCGGACACCCTCCCTTTTCTCCTAAAACAGATCTAGTGGTGTCCTCCCTCATGAGTGGAGGGCAACTATGCGATGAGGTATACCTCAATTATGTATACATTCATCATAATCAGTCAATTTTTATGGCTGTATATGGCATGTTTAGGGACAAAAGCACCAGCCATCCTGTGGCATCTAAAAATGGGAGAAAGTTTTTTTCTGGTTCTAAACTAATCGACTGTTTCATAATATTCAGTTGATTGTCTATCAACTGAATATTACTGTTTCATAATATTCAGACGATATTCTGTTTACGTGAAAATATTCACGTTAACAATGTTGTTGTTTTTTATCGCAGAAGATAGCATAAATTGACATTTTGTTTTTGTTTTATCTTCTTTCTTAATTAGAGAAGGAGCTAAAACTCAAGATATCAGTTCAAGTGATTCCTCTCTTATGTTCTAGGAGAAGTGGTCCGCTATTCGTTTCATCCCGGGTAGAAACATTAAAACGGATCCGTGATCCGTTTTAGAAAACACAAAATTTCACATTTTTGTAAATGAAGCTTTTAATTAGGGCTCTCCGACGCATTGAATTTGATTATATAGTTTTCTTTTACATTGTTTTACTTCTTCGATGTAATTTTTCCTTTTTTTTTAAGTTTTACAGATCTTCTAATACTAACTTTTCAAAGCTTCTTCAGTGAATTGTTTAGTTATTTTCAGTGCAAAGAAACAAACACTGAAACGCACACAAAATAATTTATAGTATTTATTTATACTATATTTTATGTTTTTATATTTATATATATATAATATAAATATATATTATATTTATATTTATTATATTTAGATTTATATTATATTTAAATATAAATATATATTTATATTTGTTACATGAATAAAAAAACATCAATTTTGACTTTAGAATATATTGTTGTCAGTTTCTATGTAGGCTATCATGTAATTTTTTTGGGCTTGGACCTTCTGTTACGAAATCTAATGTGAGAGTAGATATTCATTACTATTATTTTCAAAAACACTGATATCATAAAAAAGAAACCTTGAAAAAAATTTAGAAAAATCAAATTTGTCTGTCACTTTCATAGGCCTAATGTTTGAAAATTGCATTAGCATGAACTGCAGCCGCATAAATTACTCCTCTAACCTATTTGAATGTAGAAGCTAAAAAGTCTTTAAATTATGTAAGGTTGAAAGTAAATGCTTTAATGAAAGCCAGCCATAACCCTATTTGGTAGTTTTTTTTTGTTTTTTTGAGGGCAAGAGGGGGGGGGGGAGAAGGTTATGTTTGAACAACCACCCAAACTTTAAATAAATTAGAACTTTTGTATATTAAATTATACTATAATATAATTTAGTTATCCATAAAAATGTAAGGTACGTCAGACATTCACATTTCCTTACAGGACTTCTCGCCTTTACAACAAGGACGTGGTAAAGGCAAGGTAGTTCCATCTCAACCTTACATTAACTCGAAGAAGATTCCAACTTCAAGTTAAAGTTGCGAACAAAAAGAGAAGGAGAAAAAAGACATACCATAAGATAACAACAGACTAGGAGCATATCCATTAATGTACTCATTTTAACATTTATTTATATTTGTCTTGTTATTCCGTAGTATTCCGCTGCCTTCTTAATTATTAGTATCCATTTTGACATGTATTTGCTAGTTTAATTGTCATTCCACCAACTTCCACTTAGTCAATATTGTGTATCACAGATGTTTGGTAGTACGTTTGGTTTTATTATTATTATTATTATAATATTTGCCATCGAGACGGTTCACTATGTCCTGAGCCCAGTATTTCCTAAATAATGAACTGAAAGTTTTTTTTTCAAATTAAAGTAAGAAGACCAAGAACACCTAAAAAGACTAGAACTTATTCCATGTATGGGGGGGGTGCCCCTTCCTCATCCCTTACACTTTATGCTTAAGTTTTAAAGCTGTTCACAAATACTTTTTACTCAGATTCAATGACCTTTGTGTTTCGGGAGTTGTTATTAAAGAATGGGGTGAAAAGGCAAACTTTAGCCTAAGGAGTAAGAGATGGGAAATGGAGAGCCCTCCCTCATATATGAATAATTTTTGTTAGTTTTAAGTTTTAGTGTAGCTCATTATTTTCAGTTGAATTTTTCTTTTTATTTGATTTCTGAGCGTTTTCAAATAGTGCCAGGAAATCCTTCTCACCCGTCGTGTAAAATTTCTGCTGGAAAATCCCCCCTCCCCGAAATTTTCCTCCCTCCATAAATTGTCACCATTGAAGAAATTTCCCTGCGACAAATTTCCGTGCATCTCCCAATAACGAATACCATATCTAAACAATGGAAAATTGTATTACTTACACCCCTTTCCCCAGAAGGTGTGGGGGGGTCGTGTCATCCCCAGAGACATATTTATTGGCCTTTCAACTATGCTGAATCAAATTTCTATCTCAAAACTATGATTGGATGTCTTTGGAGGAAAAGGGGCGTGGGAGGTGCGGCTAGTTGCCCTTCTATCTTTTTGGTTACACGAAAAGGGTACTTAAACTTTAAATTTCCGCTCAAATAAGTTCTTTACCGATATTCTAGAACTATTGGTTCGATATGATCAACCTGGAAAAAAAACAAAAAAAATAAATAAACACGGCTCGGTGATTTTTCTTCTGGCCAAAAATACATTTTTCTTCCACAAAATTTTCCAAAAATTTTCCAAAAATTTTTCTTCCACATTTTTCTAAATAGGAGCTTGAAACCTCTATAATAGGGTAAGTTGAATCTAATGGTATGATTTTTATTAAGATCGCTTGACTTTTTGGGAGTGTTTCCTCTTTTTTCAAAAATCAGGTAAATTTTCTCAGATTCATAGCTTTTGATGAGTAACATAATACTTGATGAATCCTATACATTTAGAATCAGCATAAAAAATTCTTTTGACGTATTAATTATTTTCCATCTTCCTTTTTGTAGAGTTTCAGTTACTTTTGGGCCAAGTTGCTCCTTATTTTCACTGCGTTACCGCGAACTGTTTAAAAGTAGCTTGTAATTTGCTGAATAGGAAATATGTTCTTTAGTGGATTTTGTTTTTGGTAATTAGAAATTAGTAATTTGTTTTGGTAATTGGTAATTAGTAATTTGGTAATTTGTTTTTGGTAATTAGAAAGTTTACTTAATTCGAGAAGAGTTTTGCCAAATCAGCATGTCAAAAACACAAGTAGAATTACAAATGTTTAAAGTAAATATGTCAGATTTAAAAGCATAATTTTAGAAGTATATTAAGTAATGGTGTTAAATGTAAAATAAGTTAATGAGAAGGAAATGAATAGTATCGCAATGTTATTTCTTAGGTTTTTTCTTTTATTCCCGTTCTCCCGCTGTATCAAACTGAAGACGTTGAACTAAATACGCACTAAGCTAGCCAAGATTTGTAACTCCGAGAAGGAGTAGACCCTTTACAGAGCAAACAGTAGGCTAACACATACCTAAAAAAACTTGAATTTGAATAAAAACTGGTACTTTCCCATTATATGGGCCTATCTAAAAATTAAAAACTCCTGTCGTCCCGCGGATGCCCGCGAGAGGTAGACTAAGCATCTTGCATACCCTCAAAGTAAAAATACGAAGTCAAGGGTATATCCAGGATTTTGATCAAGGGAGTGGGGGTTTGAGACGAGTTTAAAAAAGACTCTAAAAAACGCATCAAAACTGTGTTAATCTGCATTTTCGTTACGTTTTTACGAGTCGGACAAAAATTTCTGGGGCGGGGGTTCAAACCCGAACTCCCTCATTCCCTGGATACGGGCTTGTACGAAGTAAGTGCAAAGTTTTATGTTGTTCTATCATGGTTTCATATCTGACGATGATACTTCTAAGAAAAAATAATAATAATAATAATAATCACAGGCTGGCTCTTCGTCAACAAATTTCCATGACGTCCATCTTTCGTACAGAAGTATCTTATACGGTTTCTAACAAACATCAAAGAAACACATAAACAAAGACACGATGAAACTGTATATTTTCTAATTTGCCTCCTGCAGTAAAGAGAACTGAAAAGTACCATGAGACTAAGTCTATTTTTGGGGACCCAATACGGAAGTGGTGGGGTAGGACCATAACGTCTCTGCTTTTCAGTATCTTACTTGTTAGAAATATTTTTGTGCATTTCTACCCCAAGTAGATCGAAATAATAGCCCCGCTCCCAATCATAGGCAGCGCGCCAGCGCTGCCTAAGTAAAGAAAGATGTGTGCACAATGTGTTTTTTTTCTCGACGAAAGAAAATCTCTGTTTTCAATGTTCAATAATTTAAAAATTGGTTTAAAACCTTTACCTTGTTCTTATAACCCATTGAAATCATCTCTCCTCGGAAAGTTAAGACACAATTTTCCAATACATATAAATGTATAGACACTGCCTAAATTATACTAGGCCCATGCGAAGCGATATTTATCTCGTAAAAGGGGGAATATTCAACCAAATATCACAATAACGGTCATTTATGATTTTTAACGGCAAATTTCTTATTGTCACTAATGATCTATTTATTTACCTGATTTTGTTCTTGTTTATCAATATGTATTATAAATATGGCACTAATCATATCTAATAGATAATTGCCATCTGAATAATTGGCTTGTCCATGAGTCAAACGAAAGTTATCTGGAGGCAGCTTTGCTTCAGATAAATGAGGAGTTGCCAATTACAATTGCCTCTGAAATACGATAGTATAACTCTTAGAAGGATCGGAGCCCTGGCTCTACGTTCTTGGGCCTCAAGCCCAGGCGTCCCTTCCACAGGTAGCTTCAAACATAAATTAGCAGTGGCAACGTTGGTTATTTCTAATCAAAAACGTACCATTCAACAGATCTGAAGATGGCATTAATGTTATAAGGTCCCAATTAACACTTTTGGTTTGACCATGTTTTATTGCAGCGGCAAGTAAGAGAGACACGTGCTGGGGTCGGTCTTAGATTTTATTGCTTTTTCGGTATCATCCATGGATGTTGTAAAGTCCATGTGTTTGACTTCGGGTGTGTTGTAAATCTGGTTCAAAGTCGCCTTTCCAGTTCAACCCTTTCCGAAAAGGTGGGGTCTATTTTTCAACTCGTTTGACAGATTTAATTCCTCGGACAAAGGATCCGTGGAAGATGCGTCAAATGAAGAAATGTCTGTTGAACGTAAAAAGGTGAAAAAGCCGCCAGATTATAGTTATAAAAAAAGTAATGAATTTCAAATAGTTGCATAAAAGGCATCCCAACTTAAAGTTAAAGAAAACAATAGTTAGAAGTATCTGGCTCCAGGGACGAATCCAGGATTTTTGTTAGGGGGGGGGGAGGGTTTCTTCGGGAGAGAATTTTACAAAAAAAACTTAAAACGCATAAAAAATTTGTTTTTATGCATTTTATTACATTTTTACCAGTAGGACAGCCATGGGGGGAGGTTCAAGCCCCTCCCCTGAATACGGCCTTGTCTGGCTCCCCGGACCGGTTTCAGTTATACTGGAAAATCCAAGGGTATTGAAATAATTTTTCGGGGGGGGGGGCAGAAACTGTAACAAAAATAAATTTTGTCCGAAAAAATTTATTTCTGATACAATATTTTAATGAATATTTTAGCATTTTGCATTTTTTTGAATGTCATAGGTCTTCTAGAAGGGGCCTAAGTCTCCTTATTCTTCCCTTTGGGTACCCTTGTAGAAATTATAAAATCGAAGATTTGAAGCAAGTGAGGCTAGTATTTAAATTCTAATATTATTGTGGACTACAAAAGTTAATAATTAAAATAGTATGGAAAATCACTAGGCTAAACAAATTTACAATCGCAGGTATTTTTTAGGGTCGAAGCACCAAATATGGTTTTCTAAGTAGGCTACATTATAAAATTAAAAAAAATTCAACTAGCGTTCAAGTTCTGCATTTGCACTTCGTACTCAAATGTTTGGAAATACTAGAAGAAATACATCAATCTATTTTAAAATATAGCCTACTATTGTATTTGTTGCTAGACGATCATTTATAATTGTCTTGCAGCAAATAAACTTAAAAAAAAAAGCATATCACTAATCAAATCACCAACAGTTTATCAAATAACCAATTTAACCTTAGAACGAACAGAAACTACAGCAAACAGGCACAGGGCTAACGCCCCCTGTGCCTCGTAAAGACCTGAGCGTCATTTGCGCTTTACTAAAAACAAAATATATTTTGGTACTTAGCCTATGTATTATCCCGACCCCACTTAAGAATTTTTATCTGCATAATCTGGAAAAAAAAACCAGTTTGTCTTTCTGCAGTATGTTATAAGAGTAGTCGGGCAAAATATAGTAAGGTTTGTAAAGAGGAAGACAAGCTATAAGATTGGTAAAGCTAAAAGATCCCGGACCCAGAAATTTTTTTACCCTTTTCTGCAGTGTCTTCTAAGTTTTCTTTTGTTGCTGTTAGTCTGCACGAGTTCACTGAGCTAGATCTATTTAGACTGCAAAGGAAAGTGAGGTACATGAGGTAACCTAACCTCTAAACCTCTGGCCTAAACCTGACCTCTGGCTTTCTTAATTTCTGGTACCTCTTTTCAGTATACAAGAATGTCGTAGCTTATTTTCTAGGAGGGCAAGTCCCCAGAAATATTTTTTTACTGGACGGGGGGTGTCTTAAAAAATACTTAGACAGGAAATAAATTTTTCTTGCATGTCAAAAAATTGTTATCTTGTATTTTTTTTTTTTTTTTTATTTTATCCTATGTAGAAGCTGCCTTTTGATCTTCCTTAGTGAAAAGAAAAATTCGGCAGAACATGAAAGCGAGCGTATTAAGACCCATTGATCTATCACAACTTGTCAAAAATCGACGCTGTTCAAGATGACACGGTATTAGTAAGGACAAAAGAAAATGGTGATGTCCAACACTCAAAAGTAGCAATTAATCCGTACTGAGATAAAAAAAAATTGTATCGTTTTAAAAAAGCAGTCCACATCGTTAAGCCATGAAATTCTGTTATAATTCCAATGAAGAAATTTCAACTTCCAGTAATGGAGTGAATATCTGTTTTTCAATTGTAAAGCATCTCTACTGTATTTTAATTCTTCGCAAGAACTGAAACAATAACACTTCTCAAGTTAAAAAATGTTTTTTTTTTCAGTACTTATCGGTTAACTGGAACACACGCGTTTTTTTTTTTATTTGTTTATTCACTTTGCTTTATCTATTTTTATCCGCTTTACTTTATCTAGTTTTTTTCATTTCCTTTTTCTTCTCTTATTATGTTGAATCAGATTAGAACCCTGCTGTTTACTATTATTGTTAATGGTTTAGAATTTAAATAAATTACAGGAAATTTTCAGTTTGGAGAAAATTAAGTCTAAGGTTATTGTGTAGCAGTTGTTTGTTTGTTTGGCTTTTATTATTTTTGTTGATTTTTCTCGTATTGTGGTTATATTTTCGAGATATTATTGTATATTTTTTTTTTGCTTTCCTGATTGGTCCTGTTTTGTGTGGATTTTGTGATTGATACAAGGTCCTCCACAAGCTATGGTTCTTGGGACCTCTAGCACCTAAGGGTATTTATGTAATTATTGTAATACTTAACAAATTAAATTGATTGAATTGAAATTGAAATTTTGTTAATGCCAATGAAATACAACAAAATAAGATGAAAATGTAACAGTTTAGAAACAAATTTGGGCGATATATTTGCACATTAGGGGGCGGGGCGGGGGTAATGCATAGCATATATTAAATACGTAATCTAACCTAACCTAGGTACCGTACCTTCTTTTTGCCCCTTCAACCCCCCAAAAATAAAGTTTAAATATTTTTCACTGAGCAAGCAATACCTCACTAGGCAGAGGAAACCTGTTTTTTCATTAGGATCTTAGAGATTCTACATGCGGTTCTTGTCGCGTGTGTTCCAGCTAACCGATAAGTGCCTTTTTTCTATATTACTGAAAAATTTCACTGCCAATAAAGCTGGTTCTGATAAAGTTCCCCTTGCTAATTGAGAATGTCAAAATTAAAGTTATTTTGGCATTGTACAAAACCATGAGTAATTAAGTTTGGCGATGACAGATAGACATCAATAAAAAAAGACATTTGTGTGTCCATAATCTTTGCCTGTCTATTACAACTACAAAACAAGCGATTAACATTGTAAACAAAGCAAACACTTTTTTGTTGCTTGTATTTGCATAAAAAATATTATTCTCCAATTATAATAAACAAAGCAACCGACAATTGCATAAAAGATTGATTGTGTTTTTTTTTGGCAACCATTGTTTGAATTCTATATATGCCTTTTTGTTCTTTTCAACGAGAAATCAGAGCCCGGAACGACATATATATTATGTTGCATGTAACAGCAAATGGGACGCTTGGCGCCGTGATCAGATATATAAAACCATCAATCTTGATGACGTTCTGATATCAGTCGCTGGAATAAATCGGATTGGCTAACAGAAAGAGCATGACGTAGATATCCAGAGAGATGGGTGGAGCTTAATCTAGCTACTGAGACATTTCTGTAAGAAAAATTATTAGTGTTCAATTCTTTGAAAATTAATGGACATGAGTTCTTTCCTTATGAACGGTGTTGGTGGTAGTAGTATTTATGCTGATCCAAAGTTCCCACCTAGTGAAGAATACAACCAAAATAGTTATATTCCCACACAAAGTGTTAGTGATTACTATGTAAATCCTCAGCATTACGGATATCCACAAGTTCCTTATGGTCCCTATAGCCACCAAATGGGGGGATATTATTCCCCCCAACAATCTTGCACAATGGGCCCACAACTGGGACATGTTGTTAGCATACCCCACCAAGTATCAAGCCCGGGAGTACCGAGATCTAATGTTGGCTCCCCTTCTCCACTTTCCTGCACGGGAGCAATCCCACCAGGCTTACATCAGCAGCACATGATGTGTCAAAGTCAGCTGCAATCTCAAGCAGAACAATTACAGGGACATATTGCCATTCAACAGGATATCCAAAATAGGCATCAACAACAACAGCAATTGACTGAACAGGGTTTAATGTCACATCATTCTGGTCGCTCAAGTTCACCTTCATCCGAATGCTCAGATGACGGAAACCTTTCAGAAGGGGCTAACCCTGTTATATATCCCTGGATGAAAAAAATACATGTAGCGGGTGCAGGTTAGTATGTTTTTTTTTATTTTTTTTCACGTTCTTATTAAAAAACCTGCATTTAAAAACCAAATTTAAATTTTTGATTTTTAGCATTACCTTTCACACTGGAGGATCCAGGGGTGTGAGGGGTGCCCTCTTTCCCTGTTATTTTTCTTTTTTTCACCTTTTGTTTAGAATAAATTTGTCGATTTGGTCAATTATTGGCACATTTGCCTCATTCCCCCCCCCCAAGATATTGATCATTGGCACTCTTGTCACATTACCCCCCCCCCCCCAAGATTTTGCTCTAGACCCGCCCCTGACCTTTCGACAGTATTGGTTAAAATGGCTACCTTGAAATTGATGTCTGGTGATCAAGGACAAAATGGGTGTCAACAGGGGGGATGTTTGTCATTCGATAGACTTTGGCCCTTTTAAATGACACTAGAACTAACAATTTGGGTCTGGATGAGCCCTTTCTCAACCTTTTATGCCAATCTGTTCTATATGATTGCCTCTGTTTGGGCCAGTGACCATATTATTTAACCACTGGGGCCAAAAATAAATACAATAATAGGTTCAACGGTAGCTGCATGCTAGTAGAGAGCAAAATCTGGCCCGTAGTAACAATGAAGTTAAAATAAGCATTTTTTTCAAAGGAAATACTAGAGTGAAGAAATTGTCAATTGGCATGTTTTGAAAGTGTTCTCAGTTATTTAGATTCATCTTAATAGTAATTTGTCGTTACACAAATAATTTTGAAGATATTGGAAACGAGCCTAAAAGCCTTTCAAAATTATGACAAGATAAAAAGCGCACCATTAGAATCGCTAATGCTGGAAACCAGAATCAATGTCTACTAAACAATCTTTGAAAACTTAGAAAAACCCCTTTTTACACTGGAAACAGTAATGTGGAGGTAGTTGAATTTTAAATAAGAGCTCATTTGAACGCTAATTTATGCATAAAGTGTCCTCTTTAAATAGTAGGCCTATCAAATTAAAAAGCAAGGTTTTTCTTTCAAATAAAATCAAAAAATAGCCTTAAAACTCAAACCAAACGACAATTTTTTGTATGTAACTCCCCTTCTCCCTCTACTTTCTATAACTGCTGCCTTCTCCATCTCCTTTCTATGACTGCTCCCCCTCTCCCTCTCCCTTCATTTTACAACAAAGTTTAATTTTGCTAGACTGAAAGCGTTTGCTTACTTTTGTATGCTTTTGTGGCTGAGTGCAAAAACTGTTGTAAATTGGTAATTGAGTTTTATTTACAAGCTGCCTTTCAAAATACTTGAGCCACAAATTTTTATGGTTTAAGGCTAATGTGAACAAACAAACACTTTTGCCCATAAACAGACTGTTTGTATTATTGCTCCTGCATTAGAATATTCGTTCTTGAAGTAGGCCTATTGATGCAAAACAAGTCAAACATTATGTAAAGAGTAAGGGCTTTAGAGCAGCAACTCCACTAATAAATAGCTTAATTTCTTTTCTTTCAGAGTTTCAATGCTACTCTTTATTTTCATTTGAAAAAAGCTTTTCAGTTTAACTTCTATTCTTTTGCTGTATCATACTCTAGGTATTTTAGGAAGTTTGCATCCAGGACCATGATTTTTGCATATTTCATTCTTTTTCAAGGAAATAACTGTTTTTAATTTCGGTTTCGCATCAAGTTGTGCCATGATCGGAGCCCACGCCAAAGAGGCAAGAAAGGGGAATTGTTATACTTCAGTGATTTCCAACCCATAAAAAGGGCACTAAAACTCTGTGTTTTATCTAAAAAAAATACCCTCTTCTGATATTCTTCGACTCATGGTTAGATTTTAATAGCCTTTATGACCTTAGCTTTTGAAGGATATAGGAAAGAGCAGGGATCAGAGTCTGTCAATCATGCAGGGTCGCATATGCTCTCAGTACTAATTTCAAAATTTTTATAATACTATCAGGTACTTCAGGATTTGCGTTCATATGTCAACATAGACTTAAATTGGTGTTTTATAGGTGAGTTTCAGTTTCAAAGAGATCTTACTACATCTCAAAACATTTTTTTTTTTGTGAAAATGCTTCACCTGCATTTGTAATTCGAAGTACGATCTCTCTCTCTCAATCGCCATTTTTTTTTTTTTTTTTTTTTTTTTTTTGAAGTGAGCTCTTTCAAGCGTCCTGATTGTACGTGTGCTACTCAGGTACCTGAATCGGCTAAATTCCTTAATTTCTCTTTCCTTAAGTCTTAGACTCACTACAAGCGAAGTAATAACGCCATTAGACATCGACTTAGTCTAGCTCAGATTGATCTGCAGACCTGTTTGGAAGGCCCTTGAAGCTAGCCGTTCAACTCCATTGCATATATTGAGCTCCATCCTCTTCATTTTAAGATTTTACAATTTTTGCTTATTTTAGGTTTTAATTTGACTCTTCACTTTCTTTTGAAAAGCCTTATTTTTGGAAAATACCATGTTAAATTAATTCCTGTTCGTTTTATAATTGACATTGTTTTATACCAGAATTTTCGTTATTATTTTGAAGTTTTTCTGCTGAAAAAACTAAAACACTTGAAAACTAAAATAAAGCTTTTCACAAAATTTGAATATTCAGTCAGAACCTTCGACCAGCCTTAACTTGCACATTTATTTTGTGATAGCGTTTATGCTATAGGATTTTAGGTAGATGGGGAGAAGTATTTTTATTCAAATGTGTTGAAATTACACGTTATTTTTGGTCTTCTGTAAGGCTTAAGCAAGCCTATAGACACCCTTGAATATATTAAACAAAAAAAAACAAGTTTTTTTTTAACTGAAAGTAAAGAGCAACATTAAAACTTAAAACGAACAGAAATTATTCCGTATATGAAAGGGGCTGTCCCCTCCTCACTCTTTACGCTAAAGTTTTTTATTGTTTTAAAAATAAAGTTGTGAGACAGAGTCAAACTTTAGCGCAAAGAGTGAGGCGTTGAGGAGGGGACAGCCCCTTTCATATACGGAATAATTTCTGTTCGTTTTAAGTTATAATGTCGCTCCATACTTTCAGTTAAAAAAAACTAGTTTTTTTTATTTAATTTCTGAGCGTTTTTGAATTAATGCAGCTTATATGAATTAATATAAACTCAAACAAGTGGTACAAAATATCTTTCTAAAATGCTTGAGCGTCTCTAAATATGCAACCATAAATATCTTTAGCACAAACCTATATTCAATTTCAAAAACACTTATAAGAAAAAATATTAACCTGCAAACTGTTTAAACCTCTTAAACCTATTTACATACACATAGGGGAATTCAAAGAATGCCGAATTCTCCTTTCAATTCTTTCATTAGCCGCCAGTCTTCCATTGTAAGGTCATCCCTAAAGTGTTCCTTGCAGACATCAATGGATTGCCTACTAATTATCGACGTAATGATATCTTTTTCATTAAAATGTCTACCGATCATTTTGGGTGTGTCGTCACTCACTTTCTCAATTTTTATACAAATTTCTTCTTCTTTTTTGGCCATTTCCACTGGTTTTTCATTTTTTTTTTTTTTCAATAGTAGCTACGACCCCTATTTGAAGAAAGTCCTTTGACGGTACACACAGAGGAGTCCCAATTTTAGCAACACCAGCTTCAACCAGGACACCCACAATAATGGGATGGCACTGTCTATAAATGTGTTGCGGAAGGATATGTAACTTACATGGAAAAACAGCAATGTTTTTAAATTCCTCCCGCCCTTGCTGTTTTCGACCCTCTGTGTTTTGTAAAATCATCAAACAAGTGATAAATAATATCTTTTTTAAAGATTCTGACTCCCTTAGCATCTGCCATGTTCTTGAGCTTTACGGTCAACTTTAACATCAAACGCTAAAATACAGGCAAACTGGGGGTCGGTCTCCAACATAACGGAAGCTTTTACAACATCACTTTTTTCAACATCCCCTATTCTAGTGTTAGAATAAGGGATTTTTGATGTGTTCAAAAACTCCAGGAGAGCTTCTAGGGAGCCTAGCGAAGACGCTTGGACGTAGACTCCACGCTTCTTGCACTGAATACAAATCTCTTTTTCTTGCGATATTTCTTTTTTTAAAATTTCAACTTCTTTTTCAGAATTTGCCACTAAAAAACTTGAACCAGCTATGGCCAAATCCGATCCTTTTGCAGCGATTTTAACGCCTTGGGACGCTTTGATTTTTTTCGGTTCTGCATATTCATTCTTGACACGCAGTTCTCTCATTGGCTTTGGCAGAAGAAGGGCTCTAATCTGAGTTATAATAGGTCCTTAAAAACCAGATAGAACCATTGTATCTCCAACTTTAAGTGAACCATTAGTCAAAATCACATCAATGGTTTTGCCATGTCCAGTAGTGGGTTTTACCTCTAATACTGTAGCCTCAAGTTCCTCCGAAAAAGTTAATTTTTCAGGTTGGATTTCCTCATTATACACAACTACCATTGCTATTAAGTTAGCAATTCCATCGCCAGTATTTGCACTGGTCGGTACAACCGATGAATATTCCTTTGGATCTGGATTCTCATAGAAAAGCTTCGTATTGAGGCCCTGCTCTGATAACTGCAATAAAACACTATTTGACCGCTGCTCGAATTCAAGTTTTGTATTGGGTTTCTGCGATTTGAGCACATCTCTGATGTCTTTTTTTGGATTTGACTGCCCTTCAAACAGTCGGTCGATTTTATTCAAGGCAACTATGAATGGAGTACCTCTGTCTTGCAAGAGTTTTATTGATTCAATAGTTTGAGGCTCAACTCCATGCATAATGTCAACAACTAATATTGCCAGGTCACACAATGACGAGCCTCTCGACCTCAATTTTCCAAAATGTTCATGTCCAGGCGTGTCTATAATAAGGAGCCCTGGTATCTTTATTTTAAAAGGCTGAAAACCTTCAAGACACCTGACAATCTTAGTTTGCTCAAGCAGTGCGTCAATAGGCACATAAGTTGCTTTAATCTGTTGGGTGATGCCACCTGCCTCTGAATCTTGAACTTTAGTGCACCTTAAAAAGTCTAGTATTTTTGTTTTGCCAGTATCTACATGGCCTAGTACACATATTACTGGTGCACGAAGATGGTCTAGACTTCTTTTCTTCTCATTCACTTTTCGCCTGTTTTGCAATCTACATTTGATGGATTCGTCTGATTCCCAGTCAGAAGAAAACTCATTTTATTCTGAAAATGAAAACTCATTTTCTTCGTCTTTAATTTCATTTTCCTGGTTGGGAGGTTTTTCAGCCTCTTTAACTAATTAAGAGATAATTGGTTCAGACACATTTGTTTGCTCTTCACTCTCTCCACCCAGAAGCTCCTCCCAGTTGTTTGGTATTTTTTCAATTGGTACTGGCTCTGGAGTCGAGCCATTGACTTTTGCTTCTTCTGTCACCCCTCTGGTTTAGCTTCAGCAAAAGGGATAACTTCTACTTTTTCTTTCTTAGGCCTGACTCTTGTTCCTGGTCGAACTTTTTTTTCAGTGGTCGAGCTACTTGGAAATATAGCACCCTTTTCTTTCCATGCTTCTACAGTTGCTTCCATTCTTTTCTTTTCGTGTTTTTGCTTTGACGTAAGAATTAATCCTTTGGCTTTCCGCTCTTGGCGCTTTGATTTTTCTCGCTCCTTTTTTTGAACTAACTTGATTCTTTTTTGTTCTTTTTCCTCTTCCTCTTTTTTTTCAAGTTGCATTTTATTTTTTAATCTCTCTTCCTCTTCTTTTTTTAATAGCTCCTCTTCTTCTTTTTTCTTTCTTAGTGCAGCAACAATTTTATTAATTGGCCTTTTCTTTTTTTCTCTCTCCCCGTCTTTAATTTCTTTCACACTTGGCTCACTTTTCTTCTTTTTCTTTTTATCTTTCTTCTTTTTGGCTGCTGTGGTATCTTCAACAGCTCCAGCCACTTCCTTGGCTCCCACTTCATTTGCTGTTCCCATTTTTGTGGCACTTGGGTTACTGCCTCCAGCTATCTTTTCCGATAGACTTGGGTTAGAAATAGATTCTTCTTCCCCCTCATTTGGAGTTCCCTCTACTAGAGTCTTGGTTCGCTCATTGATCGACACCATCGCTGCATTAGATAGTTCACTAGCCATTTCCTCGGCTCCCACTTCATTTGCTGTTCCCGTTTGTGCGTCACTTGGGTTACTGCCTCCAGCTATTTTTTCCGATAGACTTGGGTGAGAAATATATTCTTCTTCCCCCTCATCTGGAGCCTTTTTTACTAAAGTCTTGGTTCGCTCATTGATCGACGCCATCGCTGCATTAGATGGTTCACTAGCCACTTCCTCGGCTCCCACTTCATTTGCTGTTTCCGTTTTTGCGTTACTTGGAAAAAAAGGAAGCGTTACTTGGAAACGTAAAAACAACGTAAAAACGTTGTTTTTACGTTTTTACTTGGGTTACTGCCTCCAATTATTTTTTCCGATAGACTTGGGTGAGAAATAGATCCTTCTTCCCTCTCATTTGGAGCCCCCTCTACTAGAGTCTTGGTTCGCTCATTGATCGACGCCATCGCTACATTAGATGGTTCACTAGCCACTTCCTCGGCTCCCACTTCATTTGCTGTTCCCGTTTTTGCGTCACTTGGGTTACTGCCTCCAGCTATTTTTTCCGATAGAATTGGGTGAGAAATAGATTCTTCTTCCCTCTCATTTGGAGCCCCCTCTACAAGAGTCTTGGTTCGCTCATTGATCGACGCCATCGCTACATTAGATGGTTCACTAGCCACTTCCTCGGCTCCCACTTCATTTGCTGTTCCCGTTTTTGCGTCACTTGGGTTAATACCTACAGCTATTTTTTACGATAGACTTGGGTGAGAAATAGGTTCTTCTTCCCCCTCATCTGGAGCCTTTTTTTACTAAAGTCTTGG
Source organism: Artemia sp. Qi Xiang Cuo (assembly GCF_049724085.1). Classification (NCBI taxonomy): domain Eukaryota; kingdom Metazoa; phylum Arthropoda; class Branchiopoda; order Anostraca; family Artemiidae; genus Artemia; species Artemia sp. Qi Xiang Cuo. The sequence continues at coordinate 23,971,759 of NC_142808.1, read as the reverse complement.
TTCGCTCATTGATCGACGCCATCGCTGCATTAGATGGTTCACTAGCCACTTCCTCGGCTCCCACTTCATTTGCTGTTCCCGTTTTTGCGTCACTTGGGTTACTACCTACAGCTATTTTTTCCGATAGACTTGGGTGAGAAATAGATTCTTCTTCCCTCTCATTTGGAGCCCTCTCTTTTAGAGTCTTGGTTCGCTCATTGATCGACGCCATCGCTGCATTATATGGTTCACTAGCCACTTCCTCGGCTCCCACTTCATTTGCTGTTCCCGTTTTTGCGTCACTTGGGTTGGTGCCTCTAGGTTCCTCATGGAACTTCAGAAATAAGCTTCAAAAAAAAAAAAAAAAAGTGGGCCCATCGTCCCAATCTAGTTTTTTTCGTGCTATACGGTCTACCTTGTCTAGGAACTTGCGGGTATAAGTTTCAAGCTACTCAATCAAAACCCTTATTGGCCCTTTTCTAGGGATTAAATAAGAAAAACAAGTTTTTTCAACTGAAAGTAAGGAGCAACATTAAAACTTAAAACGAACAAAGATTATTACGTATATTAGAGGTTTGCCCCCTCGTCAATACCTCGCTCTTTACACTAAAGTTCGAATTTTGTGCCAATTCTTTAAGAATGACCCATGAATCCCAAAGGCCGTTTAATTAGAATAAATAGCTCTTGAAAGTACTAAAAATAGTTTAGCGTAAAGAGTGAGGTATTGCCGAGGAGCGAAACCCCTCACATACGCAATAATTTCTGTTCGTTTTAAGTTTTAATGTTGCTCCTTACTTTCAATTGAAAAAGCTTTTTAACTTTCAGTTGAAAAACTATTTAATTTCTGGTCGTTTTTTAAATAATTCCTGAAAAACCGGCGCCCCCATCATGAGAAATTCTCTTCCCCCATGAAAAAATCCTCTATGGAAAGATACTCCCGCGTAACCCCCTGCCCCTCAACCCACCCACCCCCACCAGAAGAATATCCCCCATGAAAAGGTCTGTAGTAAACTTCCTAATAACCAATACTATATGTAAACAATGGACAAAGTTCATAACTTACAGCCCACCCCCCGGGGACTGTGGGCGATTAAGTCGTCCTTAGACATATAGTTATTACATTTTTTCGACTATGCTGAACAAAATGGCTATCTCAAAATTTTGATTTGGTGATTTTGGGAAACAAATGAGCGTGGGAGGGGCCTAGTTGCCCTCTGATTTTTTGATCACTGAAAAAGGGCACTAGAACTTTTAATTTTCGATTGAATGAGCCCTCTCGCGACATTCTAGGACTACGGGATCGATATGATCACCCCTCTGGAAAAAAAAACAACAACAAAAAAACAAATAAACAGGCATCTGTGATCTTTCTTCTGGCAAAAAATACAAAATTCCACATTTTGCAGATAGGAGCCTGGAACCTCTACAGTAGGGGTCTTTGATACGCTGAATTTGATGATGAGATTTTCATTTAGATTTATATGACTTTCAGGGGGTTTTCCCTCCTTTTTTCAAAAAAAGGGCAAATTTTCTCAGGCTCATAACTTTATAGGGGGACTTTTAGGGGGAGTTTCCCCCTTTTTTCGAAAATAAGGCAATTTTTTCAGGTTCGTAACTTTTGATGGGTAAGACTAAACTTGATGAAACTTACATATTTAAAATCAGCATAAAAATAAAATTCTTTTGATGTATCCATTAATATCAAAATTCTGTTTTTTGAGTTTTGGCTACTATTGAGACGGGTCATTCCTTACTAACAGTTCGTTGCCACGAACTTTTTGATTTAATAAAAAAAAACATTATTTTAAACTGAAAGTAAGGAGCAAGACTAAAACTTAAAACGAACGAAAATTATTATGTGTAGGAGGGAAGGTCGCCCCTCGTCAATGCCTTGTTCTTTAGGTTAAAGTTTGAATTTTGACCGAATTCTTTAAGAATGACTCCTGAATCACATAGACCATTTAATTATAATAAATAAATTCTTTAAAAGTACTAAAAAACTTCAGCGTAAAGAGCAAGGTATTGACGAAGGGGCGACCCCCCTCATATACGTAATAGTTTCTGTTCGTTTTAAGTTTTAATGTTGCTCCTTACTTTCAGTTAAAAAAATATGTTTTTTTAAATTTAATTTCTGATCGTTTTATAAATTATGCTGGAAAAACTGGCTCCCCTTGACCCTCCTTCACCTGAAAAATACCCCTGAAAACGTCTGTATACTTCCCTATAACCAATACTATATGTAAACAAGGGGCAAAGTTCATAGCTTGAAGTCCTTCCCCCGGCAACTGTGGGGGGGGGGGGTTAAGTCATCCTCAAAGACATAGTTATAAAAATTTTCAACTATGTTGAGTAAAACAGCTATCTCAAAATTTTGATCGGGTGACTTTGGTGAAAAAATGAGCGTGGGATAGGGGCTAGCTACCCTCCAATATTTTTGGTCACTTGAAAAGGGCACTAGAGCTTTGGATTTAAGATCAAATGAGCCCTATCTCTATACAAACCTCTACAATAGGGTTTTCTGGTATCCTGAATCCGATAGTGATTTTCATTAAGGTCACTTAATTTTTTGGGAGTGTCTCCCCCCTTTTTAAAAAATTGGGCAAAATTTCTCAGGCTCGTAACTTTTGATGGGTACCTTTAAACTTGACAATTTTACATATTTTGAATAAACATCACAATTAAATTTATTTTATGCGTCTATTATTATCAAAACTGCTTCTAATAGTTTTGGTTACTATTGAGCCACATTGCTCCTTACTTACAGTTCGTTACCACGAGCTGTTTGAAAACAATTTTATTCGTTCTATATTTTTATGTCCTTTTGGATCTAAGAGTTGCTCTTGAATGTTCCACTCACAGTGGGGTTTTATTCATCTAAGAAGCTAAGGATTTAAGGTTTGAGCTGAATAGAAAAATGCTTGGTCGTTTTAGAGCTCCATTTTCTGGAAACAATTTTCCTTCGAAACAAGTTTTTTTTTACATTAGGTTCCTCTTGGTTCGGAGCTTAAGGATTTAAGTTTAAAATTGATCTTGTGCAGCATATTTTTCGGCACATTTCTGGCCAGCAAACACCCTCCTCCCTCTAAACAAATGTTTTGTCCTGTTAGCCCAGGCAACGGTCCTTCAGATTTTCAAGCCGTTCCCAAGAAACAAAATTCTTTTCTGATTCTTTCAAAATCTTTTCTGAGCCTAAATTTAGGGGGTTCGTGCCTCCTATCTATTTACTATTCAACATAAGGGTCCTCTTGGTTGAGGATCAATGGTTTAAGTTTCCATTTTTTCAGAAGAGGAAATAATTTTCAAGTCGTATGGATAAAAATAGTTCCTTGGTTCTTTTCGGGAAAGCCAATGTGTTTTATCTCTCTTCTCTGTGCCTTGCAGTTCTCTTTACCCAACAACTTATGGTGCTAAGTTTCAGCCTGATTAGGGACAACAACATTAAGCTCATTTCAAGGCCACCTAGCACCGTTACCCCTTCCAACAAAATACTTGAGATCATGATTCAAGATCATGATTCTTGAAAATTTCATGCCAATCGGAAAAAAGTTGTTTGAATCGCTTTTGGACCCCAGATTCGGGAGCCTTGGTCCGAGCAAAACAAAAATTAATCTCTTTTCAGGCTTCCGGGGAGCTAAAATTTCTTTTCAGTTTATTCTTGTGCATTGCGGTCCCCCTAGCTTAAGGACTTTATAATTTCAGTTTCAAGCCAATTGAAAAAAAAGGTTGACCCCTTTTGATGCCCAAATTAAGATTGTTTTTGAACATTAGGGCCCCGATGACACAGGGACTTATGATTTTAAGTTTAAAGCCGGTCGGAAAAAAAATTTGGTACGTCCTTTTTTTGGCACTTTGTCTGGCTCTGCTTTCAGTGCTCTCATATTTTTTTTTCCAATTTTATATTTTCGTCCTCATAGCCCATCGACTTAAGGATATAAGTTTCAAACCAGTCTAAAAAACCTTTGGCCAGTATTAGATAACCCTTGGCCAAAGAATTTAGAGCCAAATTTTTTTGAGGAAAAAAATCAAGGAAAAAAAATTTCCCCTTAGCCGAAAGGATGGTTCCTGAAAGTTTTGAGTCAATAGCACACCCAAGATCAAACATGCCCTGCGTTTTTCCACTGTAATTCTTATTCTCAAATAATTGAGAATATGTGTTATTTATGGCCATTGCCTTAGGGGCTGCAGGGGCGTTATCATCCCCGGAGGCTTATTTATTGAATCTTTCAAGTCTTTTGAACAAAATAGCTATCTGAAATTTTGATTGGATGTTTAGAGGGCAAAGGAGGGGTTGGTTGCCCTCAAGTCATTTTAGACTCTCAACGGGCACTCAAACCTTTAATTTTCAATGAAATGAGCCCCATTCCAAGTTTCTACCCCTTCACTACACTGTGACTGGCGAAAAAAGAAGGAAGGAAGAAATAGGTAATACATTGATTAAATCTGACTATAAAGCATAAGACTATTATTGATAGACAGCATAAGGCATAAGACAGCATAAGACATAAGGCATAAGATGATTAAATCTGACTATAAAACTATAAAGCAATACATATTTTTTAAGACTTTATTTCTGTTCGGTTTCAATTTTTTATGTAAATTAGGTTTTCGTGTCACCCGCAAGAGTGACGGATACCCTCATTTACGAGAGCCAAGTCTTTACTCTCAACACAAAAATGCCATTTGTCCATTATACCATTGTATATAATTTGGTAAAGCTCAGCGAATCACCTCAATTATACGAAACTTAAAAATAATTATCTTTAATAATAGTTTATTTTTAATGGGCTCCATGTATCTTTAGTAACGAAAGCGTCACAATTCAACATTAAGACCTCTGAAACTTAAATGCTGAATAGATAATTTTATGACAATTCTAGACCAATTAGTTATCTCAGAAGTTTCTCAAAACTTTTCGTTTTGCGACTCAAAGTGCAAGAGGATGCTACGTTGCTGTCATACAGCCTCTATTCTTCCTTAAAACGATCCCAAGAATTTCAATTACCGTCTGAACGACCCCTCTCCCAGTATTCTAGGACCATTGGTTAAATAGGAGCACCCTTGAAAAAAAAATCAGCAACAAAGCAAACAAACAATTGAAGAAACATTTTTGATTATCCTTCTTTAAGAAAATGACATAAAAAAATTTTTTTTTTAATTGAAAGTAAGGAGCGAAATTAAAACTTAAAACGAACAGAAATTATTCCGTATATGAAAGGGGCTGTCCCCTCCTCAACGCCCCGCTCTTTACGCTAAAGTTTTTTATTGTTTTAAAAAATCGAGCTGTGAGAAAAAATCTAACTTTAGCGTAAAGAGCGAGGCGTTGAGGAGGGAAAATCCCCTTTCATATACGGAATAATTTCTGTTCGTTTTAAGTTTTAATATCGCTCCTTACTTTCAGTTAAGAAAAACTTGTTTTTTTATTTAATTTCTGATCGTTTTTGAGTTAATGCAGCTTTTATTTTGGCTCACCGTCATTGAATGACCCCGACTCACTCCCCACCCCAACTACCAGAAAAAATCCTCTCTGAAAACGTCTGTATACTTCCCAATAACCAATACTTTATGTTAACATTGGGTAAAGTTCATAACTTTCAGCCCTCCCCCCGGGGGCTTCGGGGGATTAAGTCATCCTAAATGACATAGTTATCACATTTTCGACCATACTGAAAAAAAATGGCTATCTCAAAATTTTGATCGGGTGACTTTGGGAAAAAAAAGCGTGGGAGGAGGCCTAATTGCCCCCCATTTTGTTTGGTCACTTTAAAAGGGCACTAGAACTTTTAATTTCCATTCCAATGAGCCTCCTACAATATTCCTCCTACAATATTCTAGGACCACTGGGTTGATACAATTACCCCTGGAAAACAAAAACAAATAAACACGCATCCGTGATCCTTCTGCTGGCAAAAAATGCAAAATTCCACATTTTTGTAGATAGGAGCTTGAAACCTCTACAGTAGGGTTCTCTGATATGCTAAATATGGTCTTGTGGTTTTCATTAAGGTTCTATAGCTTTTAGGAGGTCTTTCTCTCTTTTTTCGAAGATCAGCCAAATTTTCTCAGGCGCGTAACCTTTCATGGGTAGGACTAAACTTGATGAAACTTATATATTTGAAATTAACATTAAAATCTTATTCTTTTGATGTATCTATTGGTATTAAAATCCGGTTTTCTAGAGTTTCAGTTACCATTGAGGCGGGTCGCTCCTTACTTACAGTTCGTTACCACGAACTGTTTGAAAGTTCGAATTTTGTTCGAATCAAAAACTACTGAATTACCAAGGCCGCGGTTAATTAGAATAGATAGCTCTGTTGAAAGTACTAAAAAAATTTAGCGTAAAGGGCGAGGTATTGACTAGGGGGTGGACCACCTCGTATACATAATAGTTTATGTTCGTTTTAAGATTTAAGATAGCTCCTTACTTTTAGAGGAACGAACTTTTTATTTGATTTGTTATTATGTTTTATAAACGCAGGGAAATATGGCACCCCCTCATAGAAATGTCCCTTCTTCCAAGGAGTCATCCTCCATGGAAAGATCCTCACCCCGTAACTCCCTCCTCCGACCCCCCCAGAAAAAATCCCTCCTGAAACGTCTTTAAACTTCCCATTGACCAATACTATATTGAAACAACGGGCAAAGCTCATAACTTGCAGCCCTTCCCCCGGAAAATATGAGGGATTATGTCATCCTCAAAGACATGTTTATTAGATTTTCGATAATGCTGAACAAAATGGTTATCTCAAAATTTTGATCAGGTAGCTTCGGGAAAAAATGCCCGTTGGAGGGGGCCAAGTTGCTCTCCAATTTTTTTGGTCACTTAAACAGGCACTAGAACTTTTAATTTCCGTTTGTATGAGGTCTCTCACGATATTCTAGGACTACTGGATCAATACGATCACCTCTGTAAAAAAAAACAAAAAAAAAACAAATAAACACGCATCCTTGATCTTATTTCTGACAAAAAAAAAATACAAAATTCCACATTTTTACAGATAGTAGCTTGAAACTTCCTTAGTAGGGTTCTCTGATACGTTGAATCTGATGGTGTGATTTTCATTACGGTTCTATGACTTTTAAGGGTTGTTTTTTCCTTTTTCGAAATTAAGGCAAATGTTGTCAGGCGGGTAAATTTTGATAGGTAAGACTAAATTTAATGAAACTTATATATTTGAAATCAACATAAAAATTTGATTCTATTGATGAATCTATTGGTATCAAAATTCCTGGTTTTTAGTGTTTCGGTTACCATTGAGCCGGGTTGCTCCTTACTTACAGTTCGTTACCACGAACTGTTTGAAACGGCAATTTGTGCGGAAAGAGGTTTGAAACCTCTTTGCAGGGGCTCTCTGATATGCAGATTTTGTTAACCTAATTTTCATCAAAATCACTTCCCTTTCTGTGGTGTTTTTTTTCTAAAACAAGGCAAACTTCTTCAGGGTTCTAACTTTCAATCGGTAATTTTAGATCCCACAAATTTTTCATCACTAAAATGACGAAATAATTGCTCTAAGAGGGTGATTAAATCATCCTTTAAAAAATTCTTGATAAGGGGGGGGGAGGGAAATTGGAAAGAAGTTTCAATTAGGGATGTTAATGCGTTTTCCTGTTTTCCTGATTAAATTTGTACATGTATCTTTAAGGAGTAGTGGCACTCCCTCCAATATATTTTAATTCTTTTTTTTTATCATTTTGTTTTCAGTTTGAACCACTGCTTCATGAATTAAAAATAGGGCTCATTGACTAATTTTACACATCTATATGGCTTATATGGCTTTCAAGTTGCCCGAAGCGTCATTTACTTATTGAGTTTTAGTTTTGAGTTGTCCCTGAAGCAACCATTTTTAATTACAGACAAGATAGCTAGAATCCTTGTAGTTCACCTAACATACAACCAACCCAAGTAAAGCAATTTCTCAGCTTCTTAATCTAAAAAGATGAAGCCAACAAACTCTTGCCTATCCTCAAAACTTGGTGCTAGGCGTATTCCGTTTGGAAACTCCCCCCTTGGAAAACACTCCTAGGAAAATACCCCCGCGGAAAAGCCCCCCCCCCACCCCACAAACAGAATTGAGCAGAAAGTATGACAAATAAAAATAACAAACAAATGAATAAATTTTGGAATATTCGACTTATCAAACAGTTCGTGGTAACGAACTGTAAGTAAGGAGCGACCCGGCTCAATAGTAACCGAAAGTCTAAAAAACGGAACTTTGATACCAATTGATACATCAGAAGAATCAAATTTTTATGCTGATTCTTACCCATAAAAAGTTAAGCGCCTGAGAAAATTTTTACTTATTTTCGAAAAAAAGGGGTTAAACAACCCCTAAAAGTCATAGAACTTTAATGAAAATCACACCGTCAGATTCAGCGTATCAGAGAACCCTACTATAGAGGTTTTAAGCTCTTATCTGCAAAAATGTGAAATTTTATATTTTTGCCAGAATAAAGATCGCGGATGCGTTTTTTTTTTTTTTTTTTTTTTTCCCAGGGGTGATCGTATCGATCCAGTAGTCGTAGAATATCGTGAGAGGGCTCACTCGAACGGAAATTAAAAGTTCTAGTGCGCTTTTTAAGTGACCAAAAAATTGGAGGGCAACTTGGCCCCCTCCCACGCTTTTTTTTCCCGAAGTCACCCAATCAAAATTTTGAGATAGCCATTTTGTTCAGAATAGTCAAAAATCTAATTAATATGTATTTGAGGATGACTTAATCCTCCATAGTTCCCGGGGGAAGGGCTGCAAGTTATAAACTGCCCATTGTTTACATAGTATTGGTTATTGGTAAGTATACAGGCGTTTTCAGGAGGAATTTTTTGCTAGCGGGGGATCGGGGTCAGAGTAGGCATCACGGTGGAGGATCTTATCATGGAGGATATTTCCTTGGGGGAAGGGACATTTCTATGAAGGGGGGGGGGGCAGATTTCCCAGCATTATTTAAAAAACGATCAGAAATTAAATATAACATCAAGTTTTTTTTTCAACTGAAAGTAAGGAGCAACACTAAAACTTAAAACAAACAGGAATTATTATGTATATGAGGGGGTTCACCCCCTAGTCAATACCTCGCTCTTTACGCAGAAATTATTCCTTATATGAAAGGGGCTTTCCCCTCCTCAACGCCTCGCTCTTTATGCTAAAGTTTGACTCTTTCTCACAAATCTTTTTTTAAAACAATAAAAAACGTTAGCGTAAAGAGCTAGGCGTTGAGAAGGGGACAGTCCCTTTCATATGCGGAATAATTTCTGTTCGTTTTAAGTTTTAATGTCGCTCCTTACTTTCAGTTAAAGAAAAAACTATTTTTTTTTATTTAATACTTCAAAACATAGGCAGAGCATGTGGCCTAAGGATATGTGGCGTATCCTAGAGTAATTATTTTTACCTTTTTAGTTGATTTTAATTTTTTTTTATAGATTTTTGGGTATTTGAGTTGTCATAACAGGGTGAGATAAATGTTAAAAAAAATAACTTGAAAAAAAAAATCTGTGGCAACTATGGAAGTGTTGCCCTATGATGGAATGAGTAAGATAAAAAGCTAGGACTAAGAAATACGGGTAATTACTACTCGTAGACTTGATCTGGAGTCATTTTTTTTTTGGGGGGGGGGGCAATGGATATTACCTACTGGCTGATCATTTTTACCGAATGATTTGGGTGATACTGCAATCAAAATACTTAATTTTTTTTCGACTGAGACTAATCTCCTTCCATTGATTTTACGTCATATATTATACATTTACCCTAATAAGAAAATTTGAATCATTAAAATAGTGGCGCTTCGCACCCGTATTTCACCGACTCAAATTTTTGTTCCGACTGGAAGAAAATATTAAAGGGGGAGGCGTCCCCATCCACCCATACGTAATACCCCTGCTGACAACTGTAGTACATTATACCAGTTCACCCATAGCGATGGACAACGCGCGTCCACAAGGCGTACATCAGAAGGTTTTCCCATCTGAAGTACCTTCAAGGGATAATTTTACTTTTATGGATTTTTCCATGCTTAAATAACACAGTGTCAAACAAAAAAGTCAGAATCAAGTGAACTTAAATTTAACAGGAATTCGGTCTAAAGCATGGGTGCTCATAGGCTGAATTTTAGGGGGGGGGGCTTACCTGCTCTAATCGGGACTTCCAGTACTGTATAATTGAAATCTGAAGACAAAATATCTAAGTAAAGAGCGATGTGGGCCCAATATATTAATTTGTTTTTTAGTCCAGGACACTTCTTATAGAAAGAAATGTCATAGGAACTTCAAAAAGAGCTCACGGAGGGCAACCAGTTATAGTGTTTTGTTTTAAGTTATGGTGTTAGTTATAGTGTTTTTTTAAGATTCAAAGTGATCAGAAGGCTAATACTCCCCCGCCCTCCCCCCACACACACATTGCATTTTCCCGAAACGCATCTGATAGAATTTTCAAGATGGCCATTTGTTGTCGTATAAACTTCAAAAAGGGCTCAGTCGGTTGGTAGTTGAGAGGGCTAGTGCCCTCTTTAATAGTCAAAAGTGATTGGAGGACAACCATCCCCCTCTCCTACGGCCCATTATTTTCCCAAACACTTCCAGTCAAAATTTTGAGATAGTCATTTTGTTGGACGTAGTTTAAAGTCCAGAAATTATGTCTTTGAGGATGAGACCCCCCCCTCATAGTCCTCAGGGCAAGGGTTGTAAGGTATGCCCCGAGGGAATTTAAGGTTTTTATGGAAACAGTGGTCGTGTAAACTTCGGAGGGGGCTCATTGGATTGGAAATCGGAAGTTGAAGAGCAATTTTTAAGAGTCAAATTTATCAGAGGGCCGCTATACCCCCCCCCCCAACCCCACGTCAAATTTTTCCCAAATGCATCCGATAGAAATTTTAAGATAGAAATTTGTTAAAAAATATTCCAAAGATCTCATAACATGGTCTTTGGGGTTGACACAACCCCCCAGAGCATGGGGGTAAGGGTTTTCAGTCATGCCCCAGGAGGGGTGTAAGGTTTATAGGAAGAGATGGTCTTGTGAACTTTACAGGAGGCTCATTTGAGTTGAAATGCATAGTTCTAGTTTCATTTTAAGAGTCAAGCTTGATGGAGAGAAAATAGCACCCCTCCCCCCTGATATACTGTTTTCCCCAAACACATTCGATCGAAATTGTAAGACAGCCATTTTGTAGCCAATAGTTCAAAGAGAGTATAACAAACGTCTTCAGTAAACAAATATTAGAAATATTTAGGCGGACGTTGAATTAAATCAAAACAAACTATGAGCATGTGGACTTTCAAAAAGGTGACAAAGCAATATCTCAAGAACAACTTATATCATTAAGTTAGATCTCTAAGAGTAAGTTGTGGGGGATTTTGAACTAGCCGGAAGGCACTATATGTATACTTTTAGCACAACAAATACAGTTACTGTAACTAATGACACCAAGAGTATTAATGTGAAACTTTTAGGAAGTGTTTAGGGGGCGTTCCAATTAAACAAAAAACTGTATACATGCAGGTTTTCAAAAAGGCATATAAGCAATTTCATAGGCAACATCACTCTATAAAAGCTAGAAATATCTTGGAAACATTTAAAGAAGCTAATTCGATTCAAAATTAAAAGTTCTAGGGTCCCTTATAAGACTAAAAAGAGATTGGAGGGTAATCAACCGGTCTCTCAAGCTAATTTATTTCCCAAACAGAGCTAGTTAAATTTTTAGACAACTATTTTGTTCAGCATAGTAGAACGGTCCAGCAGCTATTTCTTTATGAATATTGGGCATGTGAAACCTCCACAATTATGCCACACTATAGATTCTTACAGAAAAAAACCGAAACGATATAAAAAAAATTTCATGAAAATAAATTTGTCAATGAACAATCATTCACAATGCCTTTGTAAATGACTGTCACGAACAGAAATTCATCTAAAAAAACTTTTTCACAAAACAAGTTTTTCAAAGAAAAATTAAAGAGCTCCATTAAACCAAAAAGAGGCAAAAATGAAGGCAAGGAATCGTCCAAGTGTAAAACTATCCCAAATCACTATCAATAAATAAATGAAACTCAAAATGAACATAATTAGAATAAATAGCCGAATCTAATACTAAGCGAGAAGAAACTAACATTAGTAGGGCTGATAACCCTCATGCCTTCTCAACGCCTTAACATGATTTGCGCTTTACTGAAAACAGAATATGTTTAAATGTTTTCACTTTTTTTACTTAAATAAGTAAAAAACTTCTTTTTACTCACTTTTGTTTACCCTTTTTTTATTTTAAGGAATAAATATAAGTATAGGTGTATTGAACTGAAAATCCACGGTAATTTTTTTTTTTTTTTTTTTCAGCAAAGCCTAAGTTATGTTCTGGTCTTGAGAAGGCATAGGGGTTGTCAGCCCTAGTAATGTTAATGTTTGCTCATTTTGAGTTTGACTAGGCTATTTATATTAGTTTCTGTTTGTTTTGAGTTTCATTTAATTGTTGATAGTGATTTGTAATAGTTTTACGCTTGGAAGATGTTTTTTAAATTAATACAAATATATGACACCGTCATTCAGACAGGGGGGGGCTGGCAACCCTCCCCACTTATGGGCACCCATGGTCTAATGTACCATTTTTTTTGGCTATTTTTCTTTCTTTTTTTTCATTTCCTGTGATCTTAGTTTGGTGCCGATAACTATAGTTCACGATACCAGTTCACCCCTTGCTATCGAGACGCATTTGCTAGGTATCTATCATAAAGGTTTCCTGTCTGAAGTGCCTTCAAGAGGCTTTTTTTTCTTTTGTGTTCTCTTTTTCAGTTCCCGCAGACTTGGCCTGATCCCGACAACAATAGTTTATGATACTAACTAGCCTCCTGCGACTGAGAACGCGTCCACTAGGTGTATATCTGAAGAATTTCCTGTCCGAAGCCCCTTTACGGGGCTTTATTTAAATTCAATTTAGATAAATTGGAGTCAAACTCTTAGTCAGAACAAAGCCAATTTAAAATGATCAGGGCTCCTTATTCAAAACAAATAACCAATAGCTTAAGCAAAGCAAGTTTTCAAAAAGTAATCAAAGCCTGTTAACTACATCAGAAGGCTTTTATTCTGAAGTACCTTCAAGGGCGTTTTCTTTTTCAAATTTAATTTCAATAGTATGCAATCAAACTCCAAGTCAGAAACACGAACATTTAAGATGAACAGAACTCCTTGTTGCCAACAAACTAATTTATTTAACTTTTATCTTACCCTGCTGAGGATAACTCAACTTCAACCACCAAAAAACGTGAAAAAAAGAAATAAAATACAAAAAAAAATCCCATTGGATTAATTGAAAAAACAAATTTTTTCAACTGAAAGTAAGGTGCAGCACTGTAACTTAAAACAAACAGAAATTATTCCATATAAGAGGGAAGCTGCCCCCTCCTTAGGTCCTCGCTCGTTACGCTAAAGTTTCTAGTGCCTTCAAAAAGCTTCTTATTCCAATTCAATGGTCCTTGTGTTTCAGCAGTTGTTTTGAAAGAATCAGGACAAAAGTCAACCTTTTGTGTTTAGGGTAGTGAGCGAGGGGTTGTGGAGGGGAGAGTCTGCCTCATAACTGAGGTAATTTCGAATAGTTTTGATTTTAATGTTACTCTGTTTATACATTTGAAAAAACTTTTTTCTAATTTATTTCTGATTGTATTCCAAATTATGTCCAGGCTTAACCAAAATATGATGAGGATTACCGGCCCTGTAAATCTCCAGTTTCTTGCTTTTAAATTGCATATACCAATCAATAGAAATAGATTGGTAACGTCCTGCTTTCTCAGTTTTTCTGCATAAGAATTAAAATCTTCGAATGTAATTAAAAATCCAGCCAAAATTTGAATATTTAGTCAGAACTTTCGATAAATAGTATTTTAGTTGAGTATGTTCTTACCAATATTTTTACTACAAAATATTAGGTGGACTGAGAGCGGCACTATTGTTCACATGGTCGGAAGCTCCGCTTGACTTATGATCTTCTACATGGCTGAAGCCATTGCAGCCTCAAAATGCCCATCCTCGCCCCTTCCACCTGTGTACCGGTAGATACGTGAATGTAACATTTTGTATTACATAGTAAAAGATTGTCGTAGTGGGAGGGGTACTGTTGCCTTACCCCTCCATTACCAATAAAAAAGTGCAGACCAAAACAGTTATCGGGAACCAAGCGGCACTTGATTCCCTCCTCATTCCTACCTTCCCCTTCCTCAAAGCTCATTCTATATTACCTAAAGGCTCAGTGACAGTTAGGATATGTGGATATCAAAATGCACTCTTTGAGGAATCTACACCTCCCTCCTGTCTCACCCACAGCCCTCCCTTCATGATAGATAATGTGAAGTTACACTTCCTTGTATATAATTTTATGATATAAGGAGTAAATCAGTTTAGTTCAATTAAGCTTTAAAATGAATGTCAGAAAGTTTTTTTTTCAATAAAAAGGGAGGTATCATCCCGCAGCACCCTTATTCTGGCTTAGTGCAAATGAACGCAAATGAGAGATTAATTCCTATCGCCCGCCCCATGCCCCATCCAATATATATCTGAAGGTTCATGGAGAGTTCAACAGTTTGGGTATCGAAATGTGCTCTTTTAGGAATTTGGCAGTCCCCCCTCCTACACAGTGTTCCATGGCCCACTTTCTTAGTAGCTGATGCACAATTATACTTCATTAAACATAATTTCATGAAAACTCGAGTGAATTACCTTATATTCTGCACATATTTTAGTATTTAGATAGAATATTCCAGAATCTCTTCTTTTCATCATTCATTTATTTGTCTTAATTTTCCTTTGGTTGATCATTTTTACACGTGGGGAGGAATTTTTGGGGGACAAATTCTTTTTAATTATTTTATTTATATTAATTACTAACAAAAACTTAAGGTAACCATATCCCCTCTAAATGTCAGGGCATGATATTGAGGAGGGATAACTAAATAAATCAACAAAATAAAAAATAAATGAACTTTTTCCTCAGAAGAGGTTTAAAAGATAAACAAAACAAAAAACAAAGCAATTTCATGTAGGGCTTGATATTGAGGAGGGGTAACCAAATAAATAAAAAAAAAAAGATAAAAAATAATCATGATCATTTTTACACGTGGAGAGGAATTGTTGGGGGACAATTTTTCTAATTATTTTATTTATATTGATTACTAACAAAAACTTAAGGTAACCATATCCCCTCTAAATGTCAGGGTATGATATTGAGGAGGGATAACTAAATAAATCAACAAAATAAAAAAATAAATGCACTTTTTCCTCAGAAGAGGTTTAAAAGATAAACAAAACGAAAAACAAAGCAATTTCATGTAGGGCATGATATTGAGGAGGGATAACTAAAAAAAAAATAAAAAAAAATAAAATAAAGATAAAAAATAATCATGATCATTTTTACACATGGAGAGGAATTGTTGGGGGACAATTTTTCTAATTATTTTATTTATATTAATTACTAACAAAAACTTAAGGTAACCATATCCCCTCTAAATGTCAGGGCATGATATTGAGGAGGGATAACTAAATAAAAAAATGCACTTTTTACTCAGAAGAGGTTTAAAAGATAAACAAAACGAAAAACAAAGCAATTTCATGTACCCTGCTACAACTAACTTAATGGTCAACACTCAACCCCAACCTTGACATACATCCATCAAAATTAAATACAAAAATAATTATACTAATGCTAATGATTTAGTGCCATTTTATCAATTTGATATCCTATCAATTTAATGATTAAATTCATAATTAGAAAAATTATTTTTTCAGCAGCCTTATAAATTCACTTGAATCACAACTACTTATAATTTTCCAAACTAACGAATTCCATAACTTAGCTCCTCTAAAACCAGAGAAAACTCCCACCTAGACGTAACCAAATTACTAACATAAATTTTATTCCTGACCTTGTGTTATTTTGACCTGTTGTTATTTTGACCTTTACCTGACCTTTTACAATGGGAACAAATCTCATTAACAAGCATGAACACACCTAAAAAAGAAGTGGACCTACATTTGAATAAATTACTCATGAAAACACCAGTAAAAGATCACGGACAGCAGCCACTGGGAGTATTTTTAACTTGGCGTAAGCCTCACAAGATGATTCAAGAAAGCTTATATTAGCAAGTACTCTAATAAGAATATTATACGTAATTTGGACCGGGAGAAGGCTTGAACAAAAAGACTCCAACCATATTGAACCACATTACAAAATATAGGGGTAGATAAAACTAAAATGTAATATACAAATTATACCCCTGGGAAAAAAATACCAACATTTCTAGCTGATATGCTAGTGATTCATTCACAGTAATAGTGATACAGTGATTCATTCACAGTAATACATGATATACATGATAATTACCACACCGTTAAACAACTGCAAGATTAGACTTATTATAATTAATAACAATCTTTTTGAACCTCATCTGGATGGTTATCCTCTCATCAGTATTGGTCAATGAAATAGCCAACAATTCAGTCATTTTTCCACACACACAACTGAAGCTGGGTCATCAGCAAACATCGGGATAATCAAAATCCCTTTTTTCATAAGGTCTGAAACATTATTCGCAAGTGGTTGAAGAGAAAAAGGAAGATCATTTAAATAAATCAAGAATAATAAATGGGCCTAAAATAGACCCTTGTGGTACACCACATCTAATAAGCAATGAATGAGATATTGACGCATATATTTTTATTTTCTGTGAACGTCAAAAAAGGAAACTAAGAATAAAATTGAGGAATCTTCCAGTAGCTCCATATCATCCCAACTTTTCCACAAATATGGAACGATCAACGGCATCAAAAGCTTTAATAACATCCAAGATTATTTCTGCGACTCGGTAACAATAATCAAGATAGCTGATTTATATAATACAACTTAATCAACAATAATCAAGATAAGAGCTTGATTTATACAACTTGTTAATATGTTAATGCCTCTTACCTATTCGTTCCTTTCTTAAAAATGAACCTATTAGGGTGTAATAAATTAAGTTTCTCAAGATGTTCATAAAGTTTATTATTAACTAACTTTTCAATTATACGACTTAACAAGGGCAAAGCTGAAATAGGTATAAAATTCAACTGACTTGTCCCCTCACCTCCTTTAAAAAAAGAATCACATATGCTAACTTAAAACGATTAAGGAAGATGCTTTCTTTAAAGTAAGAGTTAGTCAATTCAATAAAATCTTCCACAATTGCTGTTAGAATATATTTATTACTTTTAAACTTAATTTATCTGAGCTGAGCTTGACTTAGTATTACGGGCAATATTATTCACCTTCATACCAGTCGTCGGCCTTATTTGAAGTAAAATATCAATATCTGTAGGTACAAATCTGTTAAAATTTACCTCCTGTGGCGGCTGAGTTTCCGTTGACAGATTTGGCCCTATATTTGAAAAATATTCACAAAAATTTCAGGAATCTTCACAGGATTAACCAGAAGATTACCTTCTCTATTTTTACAACGTGAGGCTTATCTGCTTGGGGGTTACCAATTACACTTCTAATAAATCGCCCTGCCTTCCTAGGAGAACCTTCTATTTCTTTAAACTTTTAAAAATGACACTTTTGCTTCACAGCTATTAAAAAATTATAACAAATCAGTACTTTTTATAAACTACAATAGGATTGACTTTTTCGTTACGCATGCGCTTAAATTGAAAATTTCAATGACTCGACATATTAACCGAATATCTAAAAACAGAATTGTTCTATCAATATAGGTCAAATGAATCGGCTTATTGTACTAATTCCAAACGTATAAAACTCATGAAATATAGTGTTACCAATCAAACGATACGAGCCTGAGAAAATTTGCCTTATTTTCAAAAAAGGGGAAAACACCCGTTACAAGTTAAGGAATCTTAACAAAAATCACACCATACGATTCAGCGTATCAGAGAATCCTACTGTAGTAGTTTCAATTTCTCTCTGCAAAAATGGGACTTTTGTATTTTGTGGATCACGGATGCATGTTAATTGGTTTTGTTTACTCGTTTTTTTTTGTTTTTTTTTGTTTTGTTTTTTTCAGGGATGATCATTTTCAACCAATGGTCCTAGAAGATAGGCAGAGGGATCCTTTCAATGGAAATTAGAAGTTCTAGTGCCATTTTTAGGTGATTGAAAAGATCGAGGGCAGCTAGCCCCCCTCCCTGAAGGGCAGTTAGCTCTTCGGCTAACTTTTAATTATGGATTTCTGATTTGATTTGAAAACGCCCGCGGGAAATTTCCCTAGAGGATTTTCAGTGAGGATGGATTGTCCGGGGGTATTTTCCAACTGGGTAGAGGGGGAAGTAGGTATTTTATTTGAGAAGAGCTCTACTTGGCTTTACTTTGAGGAATTTTCCGTGGGGGAGGGAATTTTCCATTGAGGGAAGCTTGATTGCATTAACGATCAGAAATTCAATAAAAAAAACCAAGTTTTTTTTCAACTGAAAATAAAGAGCAACATTATAATGTAAAACGAACAGACAATATTTCGTATATTAGGGTGTTGCAATATAGTTGTAGAGAGAAGTAATATTTCATATATTACTTCACTCTTTGCGCTAAAGTTTCTTTTTGTCCTGATTCCTTAAGAACGACTCCTGAAACACAGGGGCCGTTTAATTAGAATAAGAAGCTCTTTTACAAGTACTAAAGAACTTTAGCGTGAAGAGAGATGTATTCAGGAAGGGGCAAACCCCCTCCTAATATATGAAATAATAAATTTTCATAGATCAGGCTAGCAAAAGCAGTTGTAAAGCCTATTGTGTTGGAAAGGAAAATTAAGTTGGGAATCAAGTGGTATATTTGTTTAATTTGTATCTAATTTATGTCTGATAAATAACAAGGTTTATTCTATTGTTCAAAAATGTTGCCATTCTTTAGGCAGCATGGTGATCTTGAACTAACATCTCAAATATGAAATAAACTGTGTGGTAACAAAAGAGTAGCTTTATTTGATTCTTGATCCCGCATTGTTTCAAAATATGATTTTCACTTCCCTGGAAATCCATTAATAGCCGAGTTAATGCCTAAGGCTATATATATATATATATATATATATATATATATATATATATATATATATATATATATATATATATATATATATATATATATATGTATATATATATATATTTTCTTAATTGGTATTAGTTTGCAGTAAGAGCCAATGGTATTAGCCGAGAATTGGGGCTATTGAGAATGAGACATGTTAATGTCTCAATGTCAAAATGTCAAAAAACTTAACTTATTTTGAAGGGACTTCTTCTCTACTTTACCACCCTTCTTTTATGTGGAAATATATAGCCCAAATTATGTATTTCTTGGGTTTTTCTGTTTCTTGATTTTGTCATCATTGATGCAATTTATGGATACACAGTGATAACAAGAGTGACACATGTCAAAATGCACGGAACATTAGGGGTCTGGAGGTAAAATATAGTGGAAGTTAAAGGTATTCCCTAATTTTTTTTATTTTTATTTAGTCTACAGTTCAAAGCTTTTCCCTAAAATTTATTTAGTTGGTCTACCCTTGACCAATTTTCAACAATGTTATGGACCCCAGCTTCAGAAAATTAACCAAGTCATATTTGAATATTTTAAAAGCCGTTTATGTAATGAAAAATCAGCATATAATGAAAAATATGCCACGTAATCGAATATTACATTTCTTGACAGTAAAAAAAAACAAGAAAAAAAAAACAACCAAAGGCACATAGGAAATTGGGAAATTCAAGAATATTGAAAGATTTATTTTATTGATTATTTCTGTATGGATTAGTTTTGCCACACGGCTTCAAAAATTGTCTACATAATTTTGTGTCTCATGGATTTCCCGGCATTACTTGAAAAACTAGTAGAAATTAAATAGAAACAAAGTTTCTTTTCAGCTGAAAGTAAGGAGCAACTCTAATACTAAAAACGAGAAGAAATTACCCCGTATATGAAAGGGACCACCCCCTCTTCAACACCTCACTCTATACGCTAAAGATTCTTATTACTTTAAAAAGTAGAGTTGTTATCGAGTCAAATTTTAGCGTAAAGTGTGAGGTCTTGAGGAGAGGGCAGCCCCTTTCATATACGGAGTAATTTCTGTTCGTTTTAAGTTTGAGTGTTGCACCTTACTTTCAGTTGAAAAAAACTTGTTTTTTTATTTGATTTTGGCTTCCAAGAACTTCAGTCAAGATTCGCGCAAATACTACACTAAATAATAGTAGACCAGGCAAACTGTGGAATCATTGACTTCAAGCTAGAAAGTGTTTCTACATTTACAATAACGGGGGGCACATTTTTCTTTCCTGTAGCTACTTGGGTGTTTTGGATACTCAGTGAAAACGATCCATAACAACATCATGATAAGATACATCATGCACGAGGACATTGCCTGCCGCGCTTAGTAGCTAGAGAAAATATTATCTATAAGGGACACCTAATTCTAGTTGCACGTCTGCCTGCATTAATTTCTGGGAACATTCTAGAAGATCATAAACTATTCGTAAAACTTACAACTTAGGGATAATTAATTTTAAATCACACTTAATTAAAATTAAAATCTCCAGTAAGGAACATTCAATACCTTTTCTATGGACTCACATATGTGTGGATTTGTGTTGGGAGGGGAGATTCGGTCAAGATAGCCGACAGATTTGAAATAGTAGAAACTTTGGGAAACAATTTTAAAACTTTTTAAACTTCGAGGGAGGAGGAAAGACTTACACTCTCTAATGTGCTTGCCTATCGGAACATGTCAGTGCTTTCATTTTGAGGAATTTATTATTATTTGTGAAATTTCCAGACTTTTTGAGGGAGTACCTTAGGAATGTTTAAGGATTTACCCTATTTTCTTAAGGATACTATCCAGGATTGGTGGGATATGAAGATTTTATTATTAGAATTACGAGTGACTGCATGTCAAAATTCTCAAAACACTTATTTAGCGTGGAGCAAGGAAATGAACTCCGTGTGGAGCCAAGAATACTAAGCTGGGAGTTAGACTTTTTTTGTCGTGAGCGTCGTTGGTCCTCGGCATCAACAGCAAATAAGAAAAAATGGTATTTTTTCGGATTTTTTTTCATCTTGAACTGTGGACATTATAATGACAATAGAGCTTTGTTAGTTCAGATCAGTCTTGGCTAGATAGATAGATAGATAGATAGATAGATTTATTTTCCATATATCAGTAAAATAATTACATGACAATCTACAAATCCCCACAAAGGCTCCATGGCCTGTAGGAGGGGGATTAGGAAAAGATCAAATAAACATTAAACATTTAAACACTTAAAATTTAAACAATATAAACATAACGTTAATATTTTAACATATAAACATAAGCATTTTAACTTTTAACATTTAAAGCATTTGCTTAATAAAAAAAAAAAAAAAAAAAAAAAAAAAAAAAAAAAAAAAAGGAGAGTTCACTAAATAAGCTTTATCAAACTACAGTGAATCACAACATCTATAAAAAAAAGGAGAGTTCATTAAATAAGCTTTATCAAACTACAGTGAATCACAACATCTATATATATATATATATATAAAAAAATAATAAAAAAAAAATTAAATGAAATAAAACTTTTGGCAGCAGGCAAAAGTAAAGAAAATTAATCACATGAAAACAAATATTTTTTTACTAGTCTTTTGAATGTACCAAACGAGTGGTATTCTCAAGCCAAATCGGGAAGGGTGTTCCATATCAAATGACACGCAACGAAAGGATTAAAATTGGATCTTATTGTTGGTGTCTGGGGAATTTGGATATTTAGAGAACTACGGAGTTGATAATTTGACCGATCAGATATAAAAGAAGACGTAAATCTAAGGGACCTAGGAATATCACCATGGAGCTGAAGAAAACCGAAAGACGCACAGGAAAGAATATAAAGTTTTTTAATATCAAGTAACGGTTTAGATGCCAAACGATTTACATCCTGGATAAGATTTATAGCTTTATCATAAGTATTCGAAAGCGGTTTGAGAAAAGAAGGGAAAGTAGACATCCATATGACTGAACAATAGGAAACATAAGAATGAATTAAGCTATGAAATAGGATTCTTAGAATTGGCCCTGGAAAGATATGTTTTAATTTTCTTAGAATACCGAGGTTTCTGCATACCTTCATTTTAATCAAATCAATATGGTGTTTAAAAGATAAATTTTCATCTAGGAGGATGCCTAGGAAACGGACATGGCCATCCTTTGGTCTACTAATAAAGCCTTTGGATATATGAATTTCAGATAATTGAGGACAAGCCTGGGATATACGAGAAAAAACTAAAAAACTGGTTTTAGAAACATTTAAGGCAAGAGAGTTAGCATCAAACCAAATTGAAACTCTCTCAAAGAGGTCCACTAACTTTGTACGAACCTCATCCTCTGTTCTCCCAGAAGTAATAAGGGTGGTATCATCGGCAAAAGTAACAAGAGAATCCGAGGTATGCAAACTATAGTTATGGGTAAGGGAGACTGTTGGATGACATAGACGACAGCAATAAATAGGATTTTTATTTCTAACTGCAAAAATTAGGTCATTTATATAAATTAAAAACAGTGCCGGCCCTAAAACTGACCCTTGAGGGACCCCCTGGTCAACACTTGCTGGTGAGCGAAAAAGTGGATCAACAGAAATTATTCTACCAGACAATTGAACCAATCAAACGCACTACCTCTTACGCCAAAATGAGAAAGTTTAAATAGAAGAACACTGTGGGTTAAAGAATCAAAGTGTTTACGAACATCCAGAAACAAAGCAGCAGGAATCAAATGGGAATATATGGCAGAATGAATATAATACAGTAGAACTGAACAAGCATGCTCAGTTGAATGATGTGCTCGAAAACCAAATTAAAAATTGTGAAAAAAATCTTTAGAAGTAAGAAAATTATTAAGACGAGAAAGCATCGCCTTCTCAAATATTTTGCTAAACACAGACAATAAAGAAATTGGCCGATAGTTGGCTGGATCATTTCGTGTCCCCCTTTATATAATATGATGACTCGAGCACGCTTGAGACTACTCGGGAAAATACCATGCTGAAAGGAGACGTTAATAAGTTTTGTTAAGGGATAAATAATGGAAGGAAGTATGAACTTAATTACTTTAGTAGGAATATTATCAGGGCCAGACGACAAACAATTTTTCAATCCCATAACAATTTTAGCAATTTCATTCTCCGTTGCTGGTTCCAAAAAACATTGACTTCATGCAAGGTGGCCCAAGATAAGACCTGAAATTGGATCCTGAAGGAGAAGAACCAACAACCGAAGCAGTCGTATTACCATTATTCGCAAAATATGAAGTAAATGTATCTTGAACATTCAGTTCACCTTCGATGATTTTGCCATCGACATCCAAAAAACAAGGGGCTGATGGAGACTGAAAAGAGGGCCTAAATACAGAATTTATAACCTGCCATGTTTTTTGTATATCTTTTCCACAATCTTAAAAACAATTCAAATAATACTGGGACTTGGCCTTTCGACAAGCAAAATTAAAAATATTTCTATAAATTTTAAATTACTGAAGGCAAATGGCTTTCATTGAAGGGTTATCAGACTCAACGGCCATCCAGGAAAAATTTTTCCTCCTACAATTTTAAAGCAGCCCAGCAGTCATCCAAGTATCTAGATGAAAAGAATTCTTACACTTTCAATTAGAAAGTGAAATAAAACACATATCAATAACAGCGTCTATAATAGACTCATAAAAAATCTCAAATAAATTACCAAAAACAGAATCATTCTCAAAATCACCCCAAGAAATGTCTGCCAATCTTGACCTAAGAAGCATCAATTCCACTTCACCATACCTAAAAGGCCTCTTACCAGACTCACCAGTCCTCTCAATAGTCAGTTTATCAAAACAGTATCTAGAGTAAACAGGGAAATGATCGGAAATGTCGCTCACTAAAACATAATTTTGGATCAAGGTGGCCGTACAGAAAATATTGTCAATCAGAGATGACATAGTCTCTGTTATGCGAGATGGGATACATAAAGAAGGTAAAGTACCTGCGGCAAGCATGGACGACAGAAAATCCAAATATACAGAAGACCTTATATCCATCAAGTTTATATTAAAATCTCCCATAATAATTAATTCAGTCAACTGTTTTAGGATGGTATCCAGTAGATCATTAAGGTTGTGTAGAAACAGTCGAATAGAGCCACTAGGAGATCGATAAATAATACCAACAATTAAACCCTTACCTCCACATTTAATATCTACGAAAAGTGACTCAAAGACACCTTCAACATTAATGGATAAATCCATTCTAAGAGAATATGGGAGATTATTAGAAATATACAAAGCAAGACCACCCTTGACCATCTTTTGTTGATTCAGTTGTTCCATTTTATAACCTTGCAGATCCAAAAGCATATCATTTTTAGAATCTAAAAAAGTCTCGCATAAACCAACAACGTCAGGTAGCCCATCCGAAACAATCTGTTTTAGATGGTCAATTGAAGAACAAAGACCCTGGATATTCAACTGGAGCACTGAAAAATATCCATCCCGCTTGACAGCCTCCCTAAGACTAGAAACATATTTACTTATTACTGTGTGGTTCACTGTGATCAAATCACTGTTGACATGTCCGATATAATTATTGATAATGCTTAAAACATCTAACAGGTTATTTTCGAGCTCAGAAAGTCGTCCTACAAGTGGGGGCGTTTCTGATTTGCCAGTAGAAAAAAGACAATAGATTTTAAATATAGCTTTAAATCATAAAATATACATGCAAAAAAAAAAAAAAAAAAAAAAAAAAAAGCAAAGCACAAACCCCAAATTATTGAATATTTCGTGTAATTTATTTACCAGGTGGTTTGGCCGAAATTTGCCCGCGGTCAGTCCATACACTAAATTTACCGAAGCAATCTCTTGCCGCATTTAAAATTTCACGACGCTTGTTTTTTAGCGATTCTGATAAAAATATTCCACTATTTGCTAGTTTAGTCTTTTCTTTGAAAACAACTCGAGCTAATTCCACATTTTTGAAGCGTATTAGCACCGGAGACATTTTATATTGATCGTTAGAGTCATTCAAACTAAATCGATAAACATTTAAAATATTATTAACTTCAAAACCAGGGGCCAGCATCTTGTCTTTCATGATAGCCGATACTTCTTTCTTTAGGTCATTTCCAGGCCTCTGCCTTACTCCATTAATCACTAAGCAATCCAACATCTTTTTCTTGTTCAAAATCATCCACTTTCGATTCCAATGACAAAATCCTACTTTCCAAGCTTTTAACCATTGCAAATAGTCCTTTGAGTGATTTTTCTATTTCTTGGAATTTTGGATTGTAATCAATGGAAATAGCATCATGAATTTTTTTTACTATAATATCAATTGCTTGATTCGCTGCATCAGGGTCTGAAAGTTTAGCCTTAACTTGACGGGAAATCTCAGCTGTAAGATTCACTTGTGTCCGATTTAGTTCATCCTGGTTAAAAGCTATTTTTTGCAGTATTAGGCTAGGTGCCAGTGAGTCTTCTGCAATAACGCTCGCTGGGTTTAATGCTAGATAAGTAGGTGATGACGATTTATAAATGTCTGGAAACGAATCTAATTCGGTGAATGCTTTACCAACATCTTTTTCCGTTCTTTTGCGAGCACTAGGATTATCTGAGAGTAATTTCAAATTAGACTCTGAAACTTGGTGCTCAGAATGATCGCCGTAGCCAAAAACTGTATATCTCCATAATCCTTTAGCACTACTTTTTGACTGCAAAACAATTGCTGGCCAAGGGGGGTAACTTTTGAAACTAGCGAGAACAATGTCAAAAGGCTTGAATTTCGACATGAGCGTAGCACTGAAAATAAATAATTACTTATCTTTGAGTGGGCCAGTTAATCCAGTAATTTGCAAATAATTTCAAATAATTGCAAGAAGTCCAAGTATTTCAATGCACGATTCAGATGATAATAGTGCTGAATACTAATCCAAAACTACAATCCATAAATAATCCTTAAGCCGTAATCACATGCAAGTCACTTGTGTAATCAGATTTTAGCTTAATAATTTCTTACGCAAAATCAATTGGCTCCGTGCCTAGGTTTATCCACAAGTAAAAAATTAATCCATGAAATGTACTTTTTATTTTAAGATGTGAACTGGTCAGAGACTGAATGAGTACTCAATGAGTACTGAGTAATGAGTACTGAGTTACACCTGGCATAAAAAGTTTATCTTTTTTCTACTTTGAATTGATCGCTCAAAATACACTTCAAATACCTTTTTATTATTTCTAAGAGTCTTGACTCCCTCGAGCTACAAGAAGACTGAGCTTAACAACCAGATTGTCTTATCTTAACATTATTTGAAAAAAACTACGTTTTCTAAAGAGTTAAAGAGGCTGAGTTACAAGGTCGAACCTTAAAACGTACAGGGATTAGGAGGCACAGTTGGGGCTACCACCCCCCAAACCCCCGCTTTCGCAGCCTTTAAATATAAAAAAATTTCTTTAAACTGAAAGTAAGGAGCGACATTAAAACTTAAAAGAACAGAAATTATTCCGTATATGAAAGAGGCTGTGCCATCCTCAACGCCTCGCTCTTTACGCTAAAGTTTGACTTTCTCACAACTCTTTTTTTAAACAATAAAAACTTTAGCGTAAAGAGCGAGGCGTTGAGGATGGCACAGCCTCTTTCATATACGGAATAATTTCTGTTCTTTTTAAGTTTTAATGTCGCTCCTTACTTTCAGTTTAAAGAAATTTTTTTTTATATTTAAAGGCTGCGAAAGCGGGGGTTTGGGGGTGGTAGCCCCCCAACTGTGCCTCCTAATCCCTGTACGTTTTAAGGTTCGACCTTGTAACTCAGCCTCTTTAACTCTTTAGAAAACGTAGTTTTTTTCAAATAATTTCTGCACGTTTTTGTACAGTTTATTACTTATTATTGCTTGACTAACTGTTAGCTGATCGTGTCAGGAGTTAAAGTTGGGGGGCTTCCGTCCCCCAAACCCCCCGCTCTTGAACATTCTTGTGTTAAGGCTTTTAATTCCTGAATACTCAAATCACGTCGTACAGGGTGCCTCCTAATCCCTGTACGTTTTAAGGTTCGAACTTGTGACTCAGCCTCTTTAACAGCCCCCCAACTGTGCCTCCTAATCCCTGTACGTTTTAAGGGTCGACCTTGTAACTCAGCCTCTTTAACTCTTTAGAAAATGTAATTTTTTTCAAAAAATTTAAAAAAGAAGCTGAGTTTCTTTTCAAAGTATAAAAAAAATTTGCTCTGATAGTGAATCGAACCCGGGTTTTCCGCCTGAAAGTCTAAAGTCTCAGCCGCTGGACTATACAAACACAATAGTAATTGTTGTTTAGCAAATAGAAGGTATTTTCGACGCAAGCAAATTCCCAAAAATCTTGATATGTGGTTTTTGGAAAACAGGGAAGGAGTGATCAGATTGAGCTGAAATTTCGACGATAAGCTCCCAGGCCCCAGGAAAGCTTATCCTCTAAATTTCAGCCCGATCAGACAACGTTAAAGGGGGGGTTGGGGAGGGAAAAATTAACATGGGCTAATATAGGAAAACGAGGTTTTTCGTAAATGTAAATTCGGGGGATAATTTTTTCGGTCTGAAAATATCAAAAGGCCCTAACAGGTCGAATTCTGCTTCGAATGAGTCCTCATTCAACCGGATCCGTTGCCAACTGTGGCCTGTAGGCGTGGCTAACAAAAAAAAAAGAGATGAATTTTAAGTGGCTATATTTGGTTTTTTGAAAACAGGGAAGGAGTGATCGGATTGAGCTGAAATTTCGAGGATAAGCTCCCGGGCCCTAGGAAAGCTTAACCTCTAAATTTCAGCCCAATCGGACAACGTTAAAGGGGGCTGTGGTGGGAGGGTCCAAACTTCCGGCCCAGTTTACCCCATGAAGATAAAGTCGGAGGAGGATGAAATTTTGCAAGTTTCTTAGTTTGAGCTTGGGCTACAAAATGCAATCACCGCCGTCTCTCTGCGACCTCTAGGACCTGAAATCGCTTAACATTGTGGTGGGTCGCCTCTTTATAGAGGCACAAGTGTGCCTCCTTGATGTTCTCTATGCTTAGATAAAAAAAAGGAAAGCATAAGCCTACTTTTTACCCAGAGCCTTGGCGGGTCTCCAGGAAATTTTTATTTTGAAACTCCGACGGTGAAGGAGCACTGGATGTCAAGCCGAAAGAAGTCTTCAAACATAGGGAGAGGTATACAAGGAGTTTGAGGTTTTATCAAATTAAAACCCTCCTCTAGTGGGCCATTAATCCTCGATTGTGTACTTGATTGTTACTGTGCGTATGGCTCTTATAATGAGATTCACAGGGAATTTAAGGGTTCATCATTTAAAACCTCATCCAGTGGCAGTGGCAGATCCAGGGGCGAGGGGGCGCGCCCCCCTAGCGTAGATTTACTTAATTAACCCAAGTTTGCGTTAATTAAACTTGCTCCTAACGCAAATTTATCGGCTAAACCTATTTCCCCCCCCCCCAATTTTTTTTTATCGGATCAACCTATTTTGATATATACGAGGGAAATCCGATATGAATGACATCCCCCCCCCCCCCTAAAAAAATCCTGGATCCGCCCCTGTCCAGCGGGTCATTTGCATTCTAGTTAGTATTAGTGTTGTTTAAAGATTTTTTAGTGGGATATAAAAAATACGAGGGAAATCTGATATGAATGATATCTTTTAATAAAAATAACTGAAGGGAATAGATTACCTTCTCTAAACGAGTTAGATAAATATGCTAGGAGTGGTCAGGTATTCTCTTTAACCCAACTAGTAGTATGAGGCACAATTTCTGAAGGAAAAGTTTAATCCTTTATTGTGTGCTTGGTTGTTACTATGCGTGGGGCTGTTACTATGAGGTTTACAAGGAACTTAAAGGTTGGTCATTTTAAGACCCTCATCCAGTGGACCCTTTCTCTTATGGTGAGCATTAGTGTGGTTTAAAGACTTTTTAGTGGGATACAGAAAATACGAGGGAAATCCGATATGAATGACATCTTTTAATAAAATTTCTGAAGGAAAAGTTTAATCCTTTATTGTGTGCTTAATTGTTACTTTGCGTATGGCTTGCACGAATGTCAAACCACCCACAATTCTGTCAAGACTGACGTCACTTTTTGTGGATGAAATACTGTGGAGGGTGTGTGAGTTTACCTGGCATTGGGATTCCCAATTTGGGAGCTCATTTACTGCAGTGAGCAGTTTAAAACATGAAGTCCAAGACTCGATTGTCAGCTTGCGAATTGTTTTTGGCTAGTACAGCGTTTCAACATTAATTTTTTGGACGATTCGTAGATCAATACTTTTGCGTACTAATGCAAGCTCTTGAGCGACTAACAAAAGCTGATCAAATCCAAAATGGACAGGGACAACCAGTAAGATAAGATTTGCTTTTCCTTTACATTATGAGGCTCCAGATCATAGCTGTATCTCATGACAGCTTAGAAGAATTGTGTTGGACAACACCCTTGCTTATAGCTCGAGATTCATATCTTTGAACAACACAATGTAGATCTAGAAAACCGTTGATTTGAAGACAACGGCGGAACGGAGGGATTCGGGACGGAGGGATACCAAAAAGCTATCTTGCCGACGGAATTGGTATACATCTGAAATGGGCAATTTTGGTGAAAAACAAAATATGCCTGATTTTGGTTTTACTTAAGTAACGTCTTGACGAGATTTGATGAACAGTTGTGTCTACGTTAACTGTTTAGAAAAATAAACAACTGATACCTTTTGCAGTTAAAATATAGAATAATAACTGCTGGCAGTGCCATAGTGTTAAAGTTCAATGCTCAAATGCGTAAAAAATTGGCTAAGTAGGAAAAAAGGCTATCCCAAAAGAAGCATCTGTACTGGCGTTGCAGCATTAGTATTTTGATTATTTTTTATTCTTTTTTTTATTCTATTCTATTTTTTTATTCTATCATTTTTTTTTTTTTTTTTTTTTATTCTATTTCTTATTCTATTTTTTATTCTTTTTAGCTGTGCAGGTGCTCCTGAATTTTACTTTAGGACTAATATTTTGTTTGTTTAAATTTTTCAAAAGAAAGTTTTTCTGCTTAAGTACTAACACATTTACATGCGATGTAATTTTTGGTGTAACTGAAACATTTGTTCAATAAATTCAATCAGCTTTAGCTTTTTGTAATAATCTTTTAATGATGTTTTCATTATAGAATTTGGGAAGATGAGGAGGTCGTTTTCAATGTCGAGGATTGGAAATTTACATAATTTTGATCAGAAGCGCACCCAGTATTTTTGATTGGGGGGGAGGGGGCTACTAATTTTTTTTTAGAAGGGGGGGGGGGTTACACAAAAATCTCAAAAAACGCATACAAAATTTGTTTATATCCATTTTTGTTACGTTTTTACGAGTCAAACAAACATTTCGGGGGATGGGGTCCAAACCGTGCACCCCCCCCCTGGATACTGCCTTGATTTTGGTGTTCTATGGTAGCCAATAATAAAGCAGGCTATGCGTATCTTTTTGCATAATTCTTTTAATTTTCGCTAATTTTATGCTCAGACGTCAGTTGATAGAAGCATTTGGTACTCTTTTTATGTAGCCTTTTCATTGGTCTAAGGCCTTCGTATGGCATAAATTTATTAGAGAGGGCAATAGAAAGATATTATAGTGAAGAAGTTCGTGGTAACAGATTACAAGAAAGAAGTGACCTTTGCCAATAGCTACCAAGCTATAAAACAACATTTTAGTAAGAACTTTTATGTAAAAAAAACTTAGTTTTTACATTGGTTCCCAAGATGTAATATCAATCAAATTAAATTTATCCGTATAAAATTAATTTGTTTAATATTAAAATTGGGGAAAATGGGCTCCTAATCCGCAAAAAAAAAAAATGTCGCCTGAGAATTGGAACCCTTGTACACAAAAAAGTTGAAGTATTGAAAAATTATTTGAAAATTCTCGATCCATATACATCAATAGCACGTACTAAACTTGCAATGTTTCTGATCACCCGAGACCAAAGATGAAAAAAAATTCGAAATGCCCGAAAATTGGCATAAAAGTTTGCATGTCCCCAACAGGGTTGAAAATTACAGTGAATGCTGACAGGACCAGAGGAACTTCAATGAAGAAACAAAATTGGTTGCATCAATTCATGCCACAAGATACCCTTTCGGTAATCAGTGATTCTACATGTCCTTGACAAGTAGACAGGGACATGGAGACCTCAACAAACAATCAACAGAACTTTCGTATGCTTTCCATAGTTTGTGTAACGCAGGGGCCGATCTCTTGATTCTCTGCCTTTGGCTGTGGGTGCAATGTGTGGTTGGGGGCAGATCATCCGACGCTTCCCGTATTTGGGTACCCAGATTTCTGCTGGTACCCATTTGGAGCCGGGTCAACTCTGGCTGAGCTTTCAGAGTCACGACGCTGACCCCCGTTCCAAACCTAATGATCAGCAACACCAGGACTCGAACTCCTGCCCCATCAGACACAGGATTTCAACTTTCAAGTCTAGCGCGCCAACTACTCGGCTATTACGGAGAAAGAGACCTCGACGGGGGAAAAAAATTCAACATTTTTAGCAATTCAAACAAAATTAAAAACAAAATCAATTGCATTGATACATAGCACGAGTAATGGAACATTTGCTTTTTGACGATTGACATTAAACTTACACGATGTATGGGAAGAGTCAAGTAAATCTCAATGAACACAAAAAAAATAAAAAAGTATTTGTTTATTGGTTTTTGACGTCCAAAATATTGTCATAAATTTGTTCTTTCTGGGGAAAACTTGAACCTCAGGTCAACTATAATAGTTCAACTACAAAGGTCAACTATAAAAGGTAAAGAGGACCTTCGTGAGGACCAGATAATCACAAGGCATATAAACTTCACTAAAGGGACATTAAGTGCATCGTATTGATCTATAACATCAAAAATCGGTTTAAAAATAACGTCATCTACTCAGCTTGAAACTAGGCCAGGGAACAGGAAATTCAGAAAAAATGGTTGCATTGATTTGTAACTTGATTTGTTCCAAGAACTAGTGTAAAAAATAATTTGCTCTGATCGGCTTAAAAATTACAGTATTACTTTTTTGGGGCAATACGACCTCGATGATAACAAAAGATAATATATCATTGCAACAGAGGAATCAAATAGACAAAAAAGATATAAGATTTGGTCCCACATTTATCGCATTTTCCAAATATAAAAATTCCAACCGTAACAATTGCGCCTCAGCCCTCAACCACCTAATTCCTGGATCTAGCCTTAATCTATGAAGTTTTTCTGATTTTGTTGGTTTTGCTATAATGTTTGGTACTTATTTTACATCAACAGTTGGTTCGTAGTACCAAGTCCTGCCAGCTTTGAAAACAAAAAACAAAGTAAGCAATTCCTTATATATTGCCTGAGGCTATATCTAGACATTACGGGGGGGGTGGTTGTTAATATGGAATCTGATAGTATCGATTAGGTACATGTGTATTATATAAAACCCACTCGAGAAGTGAAGTTTGGTTAATGCTAATGAAATAAAACAAAATTATGATGAAAATATAATAGTTTAGTAACAAATTTGGGCTATATATATTTGCAGATTAGGGGAGAGGGGAAGCATAGCATATAATAAATATGTAACCTAAACAAACATATTCTAACCTAACATAACCAAAATACCAGCTAAATACTTAAATAAAATATAACTACAATTTGTTTTCCAACCAAGCCAAAGCAAAAGGTCTGGTACAAAGAAGTTGCTTGACCAGTTTCTTGTCTTATGTTCGCATTATTCGCGATCAAAATTCTCGAGTGTGTTTTATATAATGCACAAGTACCATCGATTATTATATTTGACGAGAGCGTTGAATAGGGAATCGAGGTATATATTTCTTTTTGCTATCCGATTTCTCTGTTACCTACAATAACAGAATCTTAACCAACATATTCGAAAAAAATTTGTATTTAACTGATTTCTGACATAACATAATCTGAACTATTTTTACAAGTGAAATTCAAAACTAGAGTCAGTCCTAGTGTAGATGGTAATGGGGAAAAATTCACCTCTTTTCCCCTTCCCTCCCTCGAACATTTTCACTTGTACTAGCGAACGAATAACAATCCCTTTTAAGATATTGTTAGCCACAATGCTTACCCTCCTCCTTCCAAAGCAGCCGATAGAGCTTGCCCAAGTCACCCCCTTCCCCTTGTGAATGGCCCTATCAAAACAAAATTTAATGAATAGTTAAAGCAAACCTAGAACCTGACAGATACTTTGCGCGTTAAGTAAAGCCCAAAGGGTTATGTTAAATTCCGCAAAACGCTTTAAAACGAAAACAGTAAAAGTAGATCAAATGTATATTCAGGGGAGGGCCCTTTAGTCTTGGTAATGTCAAAATCTGAAATATAATGTTTAAACAAACATCGGTGCTTCCATATTATATGGCACACACTCGAGAAGTGAAGCTTGGTGAATGAAATAAAACATATGATGAAAATACAATACTTTTGTAACATAATTATGAAATCTACAGCAACGATTATGGTAAGTCCGTGAAAACGGACCGTGAAAACCGGTTATTGAGTCATCTTTGCAACTCAAATTCTCGAGTGCGTACTATATAATATGAAAGTACCAAAATATCGTATATTGTATTCTAATAATTGAAGTATGAATAACTAAATTCAAAAATATTGAAAAACCCATATTTCAACATTCCTATAGCTACCATCCAACACTATTTCCATTCATAGTAGACATACATCATATTTCGCTGCCAAATGGCAAAATCCCAAATTTTTTAATTGGGAAATCTGAGAATGGATGAAGCTGAAACTTGAAATGCTCATCGAATGCAAGTCTGTTACAGCTCGAAAATTAATTTTATAAGTAACACCAGAAATGTTGAGTGTTTTGTCGCAAACATACACAAATCCTTCAATTAATAAATGAGATCGTTCAGTTGAACTGCCAATTTTACCAGTTCCATTAAATGGACAGAGGAGAATTAAAAAAATAAAAACATTTTGTTTTTAATTCATCAGTCCACCAGGTGAAAAAAATTTCCATGATTTTTGTTTATGAAGAGTAAATCGAGTCATAAAAATAAGAGCAACATAGTATAAAATATGACTTATCTATAGATAATCAAACAGTGCGTGATAATGAACTGTAAATAAGGAGTGACTCAACCCAATAGCAACCGGAATTCAAAAAAAAGGAAACTTGATAACAAATAGCATATGAAAAGAATTGACTTTTTATGCTGATTCTAAATATGTAAAATTAATTTATTTTAATATTACCTGTCAAAATTTACAGCCTAAAAAAATGTGTCGAAAAAGTAGGAAATATCCCCAAAAAGTCAAGCGATCTTAATCATATCACGTCACCAGATTCAGCATATTAGAGAGTCCTACTGCAGAGGTTTCAAGCTCCTATCTAAAAAATGTGGAGTTCTCGATTTTTTGCCAGAATAAAGATCACGGATGCGTGTTTTTTTCCTCGAGAGTGATTTTATCGAACCAATGGTTTTAGATGTTTGGGGAAGCGCTTGTTCGAACGGAATTTAAAAGTTCTAGTTCCCTATTTAAGTGACCAAAAATATTGGAGGTCACACACTCTCTTTTCTCCAAAGGCATCCGATCAAAATTTCGAGAAGGCCATTTGGCTCTGCATATTTGAAAGGTTGACGACATTATAGCCCCTGGAGAAAGGCTGGGGAAAAGGCTTTATGCTATGCAATTTGCCCATTGTCTACATATATTATTTGTTTTTGGGAAATTAAAGACATTTTTTTAGGGAATTTTCTAGGGAGGGATCTACTGGGATTTTCCTGTGGGAAGGAAAGTTTCAGCTGGAGATTTTCCAAAAAAACGTTACATGGGTTGGGGGTGGGGGGGGGAGTTCCCCGTATGATTTGAAAAGGGTCACATATTAAATAAACAAAATCTGTTTTTTTTTTTAATCGAAAGTAAGGAACAACGTTAAAACTTAAAACGAACAGAAATTATTCCCTATATGAAGAAAACTTTCTAAATCTGGACTTTTTGTCCCAATTCTTTAACAATGACGGTTTTAACATAAGGATTGCTGAGTTTGAGTAAGCAGCAAAGCCCTCTAAGGCTCTAGCATAAAGAGTAAGGGATAAGGAAGGGGAAGCTCCCCCCACATGTACAGAATAATTTCTGTTTGTTTTAAGTTCTACTAGTGTGTTTTACTTTCAGTAGAGAAAATTGTTTTTATTATTTAATTTCTAATGGTTCTTCAAATCATGCCTGAAAATTGGCCTCTCCTCTCGTGGAATATTTCTCCAGAAAAATTCGTCCCGTGGAACATACCTCATGGGAAATTTCTCCCGTGTAAAATTCTCCACGGGTAATTCCCTTCTTGCTGAAAACTTTCCCCGACAGTTCCCTCTGAAAAATTCTCCTTGCTTTCATTTTAAAAAAAACCTGTTTTTTTTAATTAAATCTCGGTCGTTTTTCAAATAATGCTTTAAATTGCCCCCCCCCCCTTTCTGTATAAAATCCCCCCCATCCTGTTGAAATATATCAAACGGAAAATGTCTCCCGGGATAAATAACCCTCCTCGGGGAAAAATCATCTTAGACGATTCCCTCTCCATTGAAGATTTTCTCCAGACAGTTCCGGAAAAATATCTTCAAATCTAAAATTAAACTACCAAAGAGAAAGTAAGACCAATAAAAAGAATTCCGTACATGAATTCCAAAAAATTCCCTCATGTAAAATTTACACAGGAAAATTCCCCGGAAAACTTTCCTCCCTACGGAAAATTCTCCCCTTGGAAAATCCACCCCCCCCACCTAAGAAAATTTCAGTATATTTACCAATAATCAATACAATAACAAGTAAGATCGCTTGACATTTTAGGAATGTATCCACCCTTTCGAGAACCAGGCAAGTTTTCTTAGGCTCTTAGCTTCCGATGGGCAACATTAAATTTAATAGCTTTCATGTATTTGGAATCAAACAGTTCGTGGTAAGAAATCAAACAGTTCGTTACCTGATTTTTGAAATAGGGGAAGCACCCCCTAAAATTAAAGGCATCTTGGTGATAATCACACTATCAGACACCTTCAGTGAACCTTACTGTAGAAGTTTCATGTTCCTATATGCAAAAATGTTGAATTTTGCTATTTTTGCCAGAAGACAGATCACGGATGCCTGTTTATTTTTTTTTTGTCGTTTTTTTCCAAGGGGTGGTCGTATTGAAATAATGGTCCTAGAAGATCGGGACAGGGTGCATTGGAACGGAAATCCAAAGTTCTAGTGCCCTTTTTAAGTGACAGAAAAGATTGGAGGGCAACTGGCCTTCTCCCTCGCCCATTTATTTCCCAAAATTGTCTGATTAAAATTTCAAGATAGCCATATTGTTCAATATAGTTGAAAGATCAAATAACTATGTCTTTAAGGGTAAAATGACCTCCCAGAGTCAGGGGCGAATCTCCAGCCTTTTTATTGGAGGGGCAAGAGGGGTCCATATCTGGATAGTCAAAGGTCATGGGATGCATAATATTTTTACTCTCCACATTATTGGGGGGGGGCAACTGCCCCCCTTGCCACCCCCAAACGACGCCCCTGCCCTTGGGGAGTCCTTGGGAGAGGCCTGTAAGCTATGAAATTTGCCCATTCTTTACGTATAGTATTTATTATTTGGAAGTATACAGACATTTTTCGGAGGGGGGATTGTGTGCTTGGGGTGGATTAATATTGACAGAATTTTCCTTGGGCAGGGATATTTCCCGGGGTGGGGGTGAACTTTCCAGGGAGACTGGGGAGATTTGACAGAATTCCTATACGAAATTCTTTTTATTTGCCTTGCATTCTCTTTGCCAACTCAGTTTTGTATGTGGAGATGTTCCGGAGGAAATATCCGAGGGCAATTTTCTACGTGTTTTGTCTTCCGGAAAAAAAATCCAGGGAAGGGGGCATTTTCAAAGTGATAGAGAAATCGATTAGAGATTAAAGTCTTTTTAAATAAAAGTATGCTAAGAATAATTTTTCAGGCTGAATCGTCTACAAGACGTTTACTGGGAGGGGGAACTTTTAGCGAGGATGGAACTGGCTCCAGAGAACTTGACGGGGGGAGGGGGTGTAATTTACATTTGAGGAAATTTTCAGGAAGGAAATTCCCATGAGGGGGTAGTATATTTTATGAAGTTTGAGCCAGATTTACCTGCAGTATTTGAAAAACGAACAGAAATTAAATAAAAAAAAAAGTCTTTTTAACTGAAAGTAAAGAGCAACATAAAAACTCAAAATGAACGGAAATTATTCTTTATATGCAGGGGTTGCCCCCTCCTTAATACCTTGCTCTTCGCGCCAAAGGTTTTAGCACTTTAAAAAAAAGATTCATATTCTAATTAAACGGCCTTTGTGATTCAGGAGTTGTTCTTAAAAAATCGGGACAAACAATAAAACCTTAGCGTAAAGAGCAAGAAATGATGAAGGGGAAACCAGATTTTGGTGGAAAAAGAGGCGTGAGGGGGTTGGGGTTGGCTAGTTGCCCTCCAGCCTTTTTGGTCACTTAAAAAGGGCAATGGAACTTTTAATTTCCGTTCAAATGCATCTTCTCCTCATGTTCTAGGACTATTGGTTCGGTACGATCATCCCCGAGAAAAATAGTCAAGGAATAAGATTCCCTGAATTATAGGGGGTGTTTCCCACTTTTTTCAAAGTATGCAAATTTTCTTAGGCTCCAAGCCATTTATGGGTAACACTAAGCTTAATGAATCTTATACATTTAAAATCAAACAGTTCGTGGTAACGAACTGTAAGTTAGGAGAGACCCGGCTCAATAGTAACCGAAACTCTGAAAAACTGAATCTTGACTTCAATAGATATACCAAGAGAATCAACATATTATGCTGATTCCAAAATATATAAAATTCATTAAGCTTAGTTTTACTCATAAAAGGCTAAAACCCCCCTAAAAATCAAAGAATATTAATGAAAATCACACCATCAGATTCAGCGTATCAGAGACTCCTGCTGTAGAAGTTTCAAGCTCCTATCTGCCAAAATGTGGATTTTTTTTTCTTTTGTCAGAAGAACGATCACGGATGCGTGTTTATTTTATTTTCTTTCTATTCTTTTCCCCAGGGGTGATTTTATCGAATTAAGAATCTTAGAACATCATGAGAGGCATCATTTGAACGGAAATTAAAAGTTATAGCGCCTTTTTTATGTGACCAAAAGATTGGTGGGCAGCTAACCCCCCTCCTAAGCCACCTTTTTCCCAAAATTGTGTGATCAAAATTAGAGATAGCCATTTGTTCAATATTGTTGCAAAGTCAGAAAAGTTAAGCCTTTAGTGATAAAATGACCCCCCCCTCAAGGCCCCCAGCCCCTGGAGATAGGTATTTACGTTATAAAATTTGTCCATTATTTACGTATAATATTTGTTATTGATAAGTATGCACATATTTTAAGGGGGAGGGGGGATTTTGTGCTCGGGATGGGTTTCCATAGGGATAATTCTCCGTGTGGAGAGAAATTTCCAGGGTTGAAATTTCCAGGGGAAATTTTACACTGGAGGGATTTAACACAATTCATATACAAAATTCCTTTTATTTGTCTTACTACTCACTTTTGCATGTGTTAATGTTCCGGGAAAATTGAACGAGATAAATATTCTGCGTGTTTAGATTTACAGGAAATAATTTCCATGGAAGGGGGGATTTCTGGAGAAATCAGAAAAACGATTAGAACGGTTATGACTTAGTCTTTTTCAAATAAAAGGATGCTAAGTAGAATTTGTCAGGCTAAGTCTTCTGCAAAAATATTACGGGGGGGGGAGGGGTATTTTCAGTGACGATGGAATTGCCCAGAGAAAATTACGATGGGGGTGTATTTTACGAGAGAGGAAATTTACAAGGAGTTTCCCGTGGGAGGAGGGAATTTTTCATGGGGGGTGAGCCAGATTTACCGGATTTATTTAAAAAACGATAAAAAAAAGAAAAAAACATTCAACTGAAAGTAAGGAGCAACATTAAAACTCAAAACGAACAGAACTTATTTTGTATATGAACGGCTTGCTCCCATCCTTAATACCATGCTCTTTACGCTAAAGTTTGACTGTTTTTCCAAATTTTTATATCAACGACTCCTGAAACCCAAGGACCGTTTAATTAGTATAAGAATATTTTTTAAAAGTACTAAAAAAAAATTGCGTGAAGATCAAAGTATTGAGGGGGGGCAACCCCTTTATATACAGAATAATTGTTGTTCGTTTTAAGTTTTAATGTTGCTCCTTACTTTCAGTTGAAAAAGCTTGTTTTTTTTATTACAAAGTTAAGTGGCAATGGCATTATAAGAAAGCCAAAACACACCTTTCATCATTTCGGCATAATCCGTCTATTTATTATATGACACAACACTCTTGACTAAGACATTTAATAGTCAATTATCCCAAGCAATATAAATATCCATCATCATGCTGTTCTGTTTTTAGGCTATTCGGTGAATTAGGGAAAGAGAAAGAAATGTTTGGAGTGGATTGTTAGAAAAAATGGAAACAGGTGACAGCGCTGCCCAATTAAGTAGCGGGGGTAACTGCCTATTCTAGATGTAAAAGTGTATTTTCTCGTATTTTCATAAAAAAATACCGCCGTCCTAAATTTTTAGGACCGCCGTCCTAAAAATATATTTTATAGTATTTTCATTATAAAAAAAAAAAAAAAGTCCTTGAATCACCCCCTCAACCTTCGTAAAGTGGCACCTCTGGCAGGTGTATTATATAACAAGGATAGAATTGTATTGAAATAGTAGTAAACACTTTGAGATTAGGGCAAAATATTTCATAGGCACTTGCTTCAATCAGGATGGAAATGGAATATTCCTCCCAAGACTGATTGGCCCCTCTCTAATGGAAATAATTCCCGGATATCAAAATGGTTTGCTTCTACCAAACTTTTCCAAAGGAAAATACTTTTGTACATAGAGGCCAGACGTGAATGCACCTACAATCAGGTTTAGTGGCCATCGTTCTCTTATATTATATGGGACGTGATCGTCTCTTACTAGGTTGCTAGCTACCGCTGCAACCCGGATGAGATGCACATTTTTGACAGTCATGTGTCACTGAATAAATCCAAGATGCATATTATAATCCTGCCGTTGGAATTTCACAAAGTGTTCTCTGGCGCTTTTAAGTCAGCCTGGCAATTTAGTTCGGCGCATTTATTCGATTTTTGAATAATTTATCTTAATTTATATCTGTCCGATTTTTACATTCCCCAAACTTAAAGAACAGGACTTGGGACTATTTTTGGATGCTTTGAGGAAAAGGGTGCTGGGAAAATTCTGAAAAACACAAGCCTAAATGTGTTTTAAAGATGTATGAAAATTCTGATGGTTCTGTTTCGAATTTTCTCCCGTTAGTCTAAAGAAAAATCAAGTCTCTTTGTTGAAAGAAGCCATCGCAAATATGAGCCAAAGCTGAGGCTGGACCATTAATTAGATCACTTTTGTTAATTAATTTGGTCAAAGTTGAGCTGCATTCACTGTAAAGATAGTATTCACTTTCTGTTATTGTGTAACTGTAAGAAGACGTAAATGGTAATCAAATCCCTTTTCACAATACCTTCTTCTTCTTGTTCCACTCTCCGTTGCTTTTTTAAAGTTGGTTTTGACCCAAAGTAAAAAATTAAGGAACTCTGCCCTTTATTGATTTTATTGTCGTGTTATAACCAAATCAAATTGATACAAATTATATTCTTAATAACGTTATAAAATACATCAAGGTTGAGAGCTGGACAAAGCTGGTTATTATGGAACTGGTCAAGGAACAGAAAGCTTGGCCTTATTACATTGCTGTGCCTGTGGACGCGCTTATTCTGAATTAATAATTTACAGAATGTGTAGCAGCCCAGCTGTCCCGATCTTCTCTTCTACCTGATGGTAGGGATGTACCAAGCGGTTAAAAAGTATAGATAGCCCGTTCCTTCACTAAGTCTTCAATACAGCATTTTTTTCTTCGAGCGATAACGAAAAAAAGTTACTATTTAGCAAAGACGTTACTCGGTTAAATTCAAAAAAATTACAGAATATATAAATAAACAATGCATGCGTATCAAACAAACATAAATTAAGTAGTAGACTCAGCTTTTACTAAGGTTGTCAGTACTGAGTTGCTGCAGACGACAGTAATGTGCTGTAAACAACCCTTCAGGTGGGTGATGGTGAGTTTAATAAGCTCTTTTGCCAGCTTCACCGTTAATATTAAAGTGCATATTCACCTTCCACTTACTTCAACTTCCGCGCCCATCATAGGAGACTAAATCTCGCAGTTGAACTACGAACTATCCCAATAGCCCGCCCTGTGCATGACGTCATTCAGTTCCATGCGATTTAAAAATGACGTCTTAGCAAAAAAAAATTCCAGGGGCTATCGTATCGATCCAGTAGTCCTAAAATATTGTGAGAGGGATCATTCGAACGGAAATTTAAAGTTATAGTGCCCTTTTTAAGTGCCTAAAAAATTGGAGGGCAACTTAGCCTCCCCACGCTCATTTTTTTCCCAAAGTCACCCAATCAAAATTTTGAGATAGCCATTTTGTTCAGAATAGTCGAAAATCTAATAAATATATCTTTGAGGTTGGCATAGTCCCCCACAGTTCCCGGGAGAAGGGCTGGAAGTTATGAACTTGCCCATTGTTTACATAGAGTATTGGTTATTGGGAAGTATACAGACGTTTTCAGGAGGATTTTTTTCTGGGTGGGGGGGGGGGTCGGAGGAGGGGATTAAGTGGGAGTATCTTTTCATAGAGGATGTTTCCTTGGGGGAAGGGACATTTCTATGAAGGGGGCGCCGGATTTCCCAGCATTTATTTAAAAAAAGATGAGAAATCAAATAAAAGAAAGAAAAGTTTTTTCAACTGAAAGTAAGGAGCAACATTAAAACTTAAAACGAACAGAAATGATTACGTATATAAGGGGTTCGCTCCCTAGTCAGTACCTCACTCTTTACGCTAAAGTTTTTTTAGTACTTTCAAAAGAGCTATCTATTCTAATTAAACGGCCTTTGTGATTCAGGGATTTGTGATTCGAACAAAATTCGAACTTTAGCGTAAAGAGCGAGGTATTGAATAGGGATGTGGTACTTTAGCATAAGGAGCGAGACGTTAAGGAGGGGACAGCCCCTTTCATATACGTTATAAGTTCTGTTCGTTTTAAGATTTAATGTTGCTCCTTACTTTCAGTTGAAAAACTTGTTTTTTTATTTAATTTATATTAGACTCGATATGGCCGTCGTACAGTACCACATGGTACATTAAAAGCGCAATACATTAATTGTAAGCGTAAGCGCAGTAAGCGCAATACATTAAAAGCGCATGGTACATTAAAAGGTGACATTTTTGGATTGGAAAGGCTGGGCCGGACACAAAGACATCATAGAGAGCTAATTATAGGCTCAATTTTGAACTAATTTTTATATTTAATTGCTCTTTACAAATTTGACTTAATGA
Organism: Artemia sp. Qi Xiang Cuo; assembly: GCF_049724085.1. Lineage (NCBI taxonomy): Eukaryota > Metazoa > Arthropoda > Branchiopoda > Anostraca > Artemiidae > Artemia > Artemia sp. Qi Xiang Cuo. The sequence goes on along the minus strand of NC_142808.1, from coordinate 23,929,327 downwards.
GGCAGTCAAAAAGTGCCACATGGCACCCGAGAAGTTTAGTTTGGGTTGTTTTTTCATTACAAAAAAATAACAAAAAAACGGTGCTGTCCAATGAAAAAATTCGGCGGGAAAATATCCCCCACTCCCGCAAAAATTCTCCTCCGTGGAAAAAACCCCCCCTGAAAAGTTTCCTTACATTTGAAATAGTGACAGTATTTAATTTCAAGTTGCCAAAAAAAATTGTGAACTCACTTACTCGTTCCGTTGAGCATTGTTTGATTAAGAATATCCAGGAAATATGAACAATTCTTGGCAGCACTGCGGTAGAAACCTTACATTAATTAAGACTTACCAGAGATGCCAATTGGATAGGACAAATTGACACCTAGAGTTGGAAAATTACCTTCCCCTTTGTATCTTAGCTACAAAAAAAAATTAAAAAACTTTGTATGTAAAAAAAAACAAATCTAGAAAAATTGCACGAAAGTTTTTTGTTTAAATCATGATATGGTGGGTATACTTTTCCGGAAGTTGGGGGAGGGGCAATGAATATTTCTGTATGTCTAAAATTTCCTTCATCAAGCGGAGCTGGGTCTCCTAGTGCTGCATATTAAAACTGAAAACAATAGATAAAGAGTTTGTGTTGGTACCGCTTATATTTGAGCATAAAATTTCTAAATTATGAGAAAAACATACATATACATGGGCGTAGGGAGGGGGGCAGGGGGGCAGCTTCCACCCCCCCCCCTAGAACTTCAAATTTACATTAGATATGGCTGAAAAAGCAGATGGTTTGGAAAAAGCAGTTGATAAACCTCCATCACACTCTCGACTGCCCCCCCCCCTAGACAATAGGCTGCCTACGCCCATGTACATATATTCTTCGGATTCACTTTATACTACTTACAGTAGACATGTCCATGGATGCAGGGAGAAGAGGGGGCCGGGGGCTGCTGTCCCCCCTCTAGAACTTCAAATTTACACTAGATATGGCTGAAAAAGCAGATGGTTGAAAAAGCCAAAGGTTGAAAAAGCAGTTTAAAGAAGGTAGATGGCTAAACAGCAGTTGATAAAAGGTAGATGGTTGAAATAGTTGGAAGTAAACAGCCGAAATGACAGAATAAAAGTCAAACAAGAAGCAATTATCCATAATATCTTGGAAAGATTTAGCTCTAATCTAAGAAGATTAATGCTGAAGCTTATTCATGATTTTTGGTGATTACTTATTAATAAAGATTTCATAGGTATGATAGAACTTGCTGGCAATGTAAGGTTTTGTGAAGTGAAAATATAACTTCAGCTTCCTCCCCCCGCCCTTCATCATAGAATGGGCTGCCACCCCCCCCTAGACAAGAAGCTACGTACGCCCATGGGCATTTTGCACAGCATGCTGATGCAGAGATAAATGTTATATAACTAGCGCTGGCGTTACGTGAAATGCGATTAATAACAGTAGTAACCCTCGTTACATTTATGTCAATTTTTTTCGGAGCTGGTTAAAAGAAATATTTAGAAAAGCGAAAATAGCGAGAATTCAGCATGGTATTGTACATAGACACTTCTATATTCATGGGTCAGTATGTGATTCCAAAACGTAAGGAAAGGAAGTTGTCAGCGCTTATTAGGCATTTCAATTGCAAATAAGAGAATGTGGAGCTATATTGAAGCTTTGATTTAAATATTGGATGTGTAAGTTTAAAGCAATTAAATGATTCCTGGAGCTTCTATTTACCCCACTAACTTCTATTGCTAAACTACAACCGATTTGACCTATCTAGCTACAGTACGAATATTATTGTAAAAAGCACTAAGTCTTATTTGCTTTTGATGATTTCTTTTTTCTGTTTTTCAACGAAAAAGTGTCTTGTTTTCAAGGATTTCTTGTTCTTCAGTGATTCTATTTCTGTCTTATTTGCAGATGGAGAGGGTGTATTCATATCCATTTAAAAAAAAATTTAAACCAGATAATCTCATCTTGAACTGATAGATTTTAGAAAGTACAAGGCCCTTAACAATCAGGCGAAAAAAAATGACATGAGCAAACATGGCGAAACAGGAAGTATAGTACATTATTGAAACTTTGCCATTAACTAGGCTCCCCTAATTACGTGATGATATGCTTTCGAAGGCGGTATATATATGCTATGCTAATATATACTATGCTAGTAAAGCATAGCATATATTATTACGTAACCTAACCTAACCTAGGTACCCCCCTAGACCCCCCAAAAAACAGTTTAAATATCGTATATGCAATGAAAACCCCGCTATAGATTGTATTACCCTATGGCGGTGTCTTGAATTAAGCCGTTAAAAAAATTTTGTTAGCGACTTTTCCATTGCAGTATATAAAAGAGTGCGTTTAGTACAGGAATACCGTAGAATATTTCAAACAATAAAATATTTGCAATTTGCTTAAATTTTAAAGGAGGGATTAAAAGTTAAAGCCCCAGTCAAACCGCATTGACAAACAAACAGAAAAATTATAGCACCATTAATTTCTGAACTAACTAATACAGCACTCCACTACCCTAATGCGTTAATTGAAAAATAGAGAGTTTATTTTGTAGTTTCATCAGCTTTTATGAAAAAACAGGGCTCTTAGGATGACATCTTGTGTAAACACTGGATTTGTAGTAAAGGGAAAGTTGAAAGCTATGACTGGTATTTATAAGTTTTTTTTCACATGCGTCTCACAAGTTTCAAGTAGCTTGTTTACTTCATCTTGTTCCAAGAGTTTTAGTAAGGATTACCGATACGTCCCTTCTATATTACAAGAAATATTCCCTAACGTTAGTCAGAGGAGGGTAGGGCTGCAATTGGTTTTGGTCTATTCAGGATTCATGCCCTAGAAGGATTTTTATACTCATTAACAAAGAAAATTTGGGCATGCATAGCTTAACCCCATATAGTTTCAAAACTTTACAGAATCAAATCCAATTAAATTAGCTCCCCACACAAGTCAACGTCCCAATATTTCTTAAATAAACACAAATCTAACCCGAAACAAATCCCTGAATCTGTCTCTGCCTTTTACTCATGACAACCCCCATTTGTTTAAAATTCTGTTTAAAATGTGTTTAAAATTCTACTTGCTTTTGTCTGTTTTATCTTTACTTGTAAATTAAATAACAAACAAGTTTTTTTAAGCTAAAAGTAGGGAGTAAAATTAATACTTAAAACGAATAGAAATTATTACGTATGTGAGGGGGGTTGAACCCATCCGCAACACCATCCTCGCTGTTCACGATGGAGTTTTTTTTTTTAGAAATTTTAAACTGCATCTTATTTTTCTAATTAAACGAACCTTGTGTTTCAGGAGTTGTTCTTAAAGAATTTGGACACAAATTAAACTTTAGCTTAAAGAGTACTTTTTTTATTTAATTTCTGATCATTTTTTAATTAATGCCAGGAAATCTGGCTCCACCTCCACGGAAAGATCCTTCCTCCCCACGGACATATTCTCTAAACAGTTGAATCCTGTTAAAAATTTACCCCAGACAATTATCCTTAAAGTCTCCACGTGTAAAATTGAGTCGGCTGAGAGGAAGCAAGACAAGAAGAATTTAGTACAGGAATTCTGACAAATTCCTCAAGTGTAAAATTTTACTTGAAAGAATCACCCCCTGGAAAATTGCCTTCCTAGGGAAAATTATCCCCATGGAAAATCGTCCAGCCAAAAATTTGTACCTCCCCCCTCTGAAAAACGTGCGTACTTCCCAATAGCAAATACTATACGTAAACAATGGGCAAATTTTACAACTTAAAGACCTATCCCCGGGGGCTATGGGGAGTCATGTTATCTTCAAACGCATACTTCTTTGGCCTTTTACCTATGCTGAAACTGAACAAAGGAGCTATCTCAAAATTTGTATCGGACAATTTTTAGAAAAAAGGGCCGCGGGAGGGGGCCTAGTTGCCCTCAGATATTTTTGGTCACTTAAAAAGGGCGCTAGAACTTCTATTTTTTGTTCGAATGAGTCCTCTTCCGATATTCTAGGAAAACTAGGTCGATACAATCACACCTGGGGAAAACATACAAAAAAACAAAAAAAACATGCATCCGTGACCTTTCTTCCGGCAAAAATACAAAATTCCACATTTTTGCAAATAGGAGCTTGAAACCTCTAAACCAGGGTTCTCTGATACGCTGAATCTGATGGTGTAATTTTTATCACGATTCTTTAAATATTAGGGGGTATTTTACCCTTTCTTTGAAAATCAGGCAAGTTTTCTCAGGCTCATTGCCTTTGATAGGTAAGTTAAATCTTAATGAAACCTATATATTTGGAATCAGCATAATAAAATGATTCTTTTGCTATATTTGTTGGCATCAAAATTCCGTTTTTAGAATTTTGGTTACTATTTAGCCGGGTCGCTCCTTACTTGTAGTCTACTTTGTTTCCACGAACTATCTGATATATCACACACAAGAAAAAGCCTTCAGCTTTTTCTGAGCACGGACCTAGTAAAAATCAAACCAGGTTCTCATTACTTTTGCCTAGCTGCTCCTTAAAATAATTGACCCAAAAAACAAGTTTTATCAACTAAAAGTAAGGAGCTAATTAAAACTTAAAAAGAACATAAATTATTCCGTATATGATGAGGTCTAGCCCTTCTTCAACCCTTGCAGTTTACATTGAAGTCTTAAAGCTCTTAAAAAAAAAAACACTTTTCTTTCAAGTTGTGCTTGAGCAGTCTTTCGTATAGAGTTGTGACAAAAAGTGAAAGCTTGGCGTAAAGGGTGAGGGTTGAGGAAGGAGTCGCCCACCACATATTCTGAATAATTTCTGCTTGTTTTAAGTTTTAGCGTTTCTCCTTACTTACAGATGAAAAAGATGCTTTCTTTTTGTAATTCAATTTCTGACTGTTTTTTCAAAGTATACCAGGAAATCCCCTACTCCTCCCAGTGTAAAATATTCCCTTGAAAATTTTTCTCCAGAGACTTTTGTCACCACAAAAATTTCTCCCCATGGAAAAAACAGATATCCCCACCCCCCTAAAACAATGTCCACACACTTTCCTACAATAATTACTACAAGTGAAAAACTGATAATTTTTATAACTTACAGTCTTTTCCCCAAGGGCTTTTAGTGTTTTATCATTCCCAGAGGCATAGTTATTGGACTTTTCAACTATGCTGAATTAAATTCCTAAAAATGGGTGCTAGAAAGTTATATTTCTGTTCAAATGAGCCCTCTTCCAATTTTCTAGGATAATTAAGGAATATTCTGATACTATTATCCCTTGGAGAAAAAAAAACAACAACAAAAAACAATTAAACACACATCTGTGATATTTCTTCTGGCAAATAATGCAAAATTCCCCATTTTTGTAGACATGAGCTTGAAAAACCTCTACATAAGGGTTCTCCTTGAAATATTTACCCCCTGGAAACTTGCCTTTGTATGGAAAATTCTCCCTATGGAAAATCCTCCAGCCAAAAATTTGTACCCCCCTCCCCACCTGAAAAATGTGCATAATTCCCAATAGCAAATAGTATACGTAAGCAATGGGAAAATTTTACAACTTAAAGAATATCTGTCGGTGTGATATTCCTTAAAATCACTTGAGTTATTAGGGATGTTTCTCCCTTTTTCGAAAATCAGGTGAATTCCCCCATGCTCGTAGCTTTCGAATGGTAACATCAAACTTATTGAATTTTATATTTTGGAATCAGATAGTTCGTGATAACGAACTGTAAACAAGGAGCGACGCGGTTCAATTGAAACTCTGAAAACGAAATTTTGATGGTCAAAGAATCAGCATGTTATGTGGATTCCGAACCCATAAGATTCGTTAAGTTTGGTGCTGCTAATCAAAGGCTACGAGCCTGGGAAAATTTTTCTGGTTTTTGAAAAAGGGGTAAACACCCAAGAAACCAAAGAATCCTATTGCATATCACACCATCAGATTCTGCGCATAAGAGAACCCTACTGTAGAGGTTTAAAGCTCTAATCTGCAAAAATTTAGAACTTTGTATTTTTTGCCATAAGAAAGATCACGGATGCGTTTTTTTTTTTTTTTTTTCATTTGCAGGAGTGATCGCATCAAACCAATGGTCCCAGAACCTCGGGTGAGGGCTAATTCAAACAGAAATTTAAAGTTATAGTGCCCTTTTTAAGTGACCAAAAAGATTGGAGGGCAACTAGCCCCCCTCCTATGCCCCTTTCTCCTCAGAATCATCTGGTTGAAATTATGAGATTACCATTTTTTTCAGTATATATGAAAGGTCCAGTAACTATGACTTTGGAGATAACTTGAACCCCACAACCCCTGGGGAAGTTCTTTGAGTTATAAAATTTGCCCATTGTGATCGTAAAGTGTTTGTTATTAGGAGGTCTGTATAAATTTTTACGGAGGGGGGGGGGCGAATTTTCTGCTGGAGGGAGTTGTCATGGGGAGAATTTCCCATGGGAAGGGAAGTTCCCGGAGGCTTGACTTTTCAAAGGGAATTTTACACTGGGGAATTTGCCAGAATTCCTATTCCAAATTTTTTTTTGTTTGTCTTACTTTCTCTTTGCCAACTCAGTTTTACGTGCGCAGATGTTAAGGGTAATCGTCCGGGGTAAATTTTTCCCAGGATTGAATTGTCTACTGGATCTTAAGGGGGATTGGAGGTGGATCCAGATCCACCTCCAGGGGCTGGGGGATGGGGATCCAGGGGGCTGTGGAGGTGGATCAGATTCCCTGGCATTATCTAAAAAATGATCATAAAATAATTAACGAAAATAATTTTTTCAACTCAAAGTAAGGAGCAACATTAAACAGTTAAAAAACTGATCACAGATAAAAAAAATCAAATTGATTCACTTCTTATGCTGACCAAGTAAATATAAAAAAACAAGTTTTTTCAGCTCAAAGTAGGAAGCAAAAAAAAAATATATAGTACGAACAGAAATTATTACGTAGGCTATATGAAGGGGGTTGCCCCTTGCTCGACACCTCACTATTTACGCTAAATTTTGAATGTTATCCCTATTTTTTAACACAAGGGTCGTTTAAGTAGAACAATCAGAAGCTTTTACAATATCACCAGAAACACCTAGCTTAAAGAGCTAGATGTTGAGGAGGGGGACCCCCTCATATAATATTTTCTCTTCGTATTAATTTTTAATGTCGCTCTTTACTTTGACTTGAAAAAACTTCTTTTTTTCTATTTAATCAGCATAAGAAGCAAATTCTTTTGATTTATTGACTGTTATCAATATTCCGGTTTTAGAGTTTCGATCACTATTGGACCAAATCGTTCATTACATAAAGCTCCTCACTTTCCCCTCTCCATGAAAAATCCTCCCCACGAAAATTCCTCCGTGGAGATTTCTACGTAAATTCCCTCCCCCAGAAAATTCTATCCTCGCTGAAAATTCCCCCGGTTAACTTCGGTCGGACAATTCCGCCTGGGAAATTCTCTTTAGCCTACTTTCATTTGAAAAAAAAGACTTTTCTATTTAATTTCTGGTCGTTTTTTATATCATGCTGGAAATCCCCTCTCCATGGAAACTTTTTTCCCTAAAATCACCCCCCCATTGGAAAGTTTTTCCCGTGGGGCAAACCCCTGTGGAGAGTTTTTCCACGGAAAATCTCCCCCTCCCTCAAGTAAAATTCTCCTGGCGATAGCAACCCCCCTGAAAGTTTCCCCTGGGACAACTGCACACGTAATATTTAGTCACTATAAAGAAAGTAAGACAAACAAAAGGAATTCCGTACACGAATTCTGGCAAATTCCCTCTGGGTGAAGCTTCCCCAGGAGAGTTCGCTGCCAGAAATTCCTCAATTCTCGGAAAATTTGCAGTGAAGAATACCCGCTCCCCCCGCCAAAACACACAGGCATCCCCTCCTCAAAAAAATGTCTGTATACATCCCAATCACAAGTACTATGCGTGAGGGATGGGTAAACTACATAACTTAAAACCCTTTCCCTAGGGGGCTGTGGGGTGGCTGTCTCAAAATTTTGATCGGATGATTTTGAGGAAAAACGGATATGGGAGGGGGGCAAGTTTCCTTCCAATCTCTTCAGTGGCTTAAAAAGTGATCAAGCATAAAAATTTTCATAAGGCGACTTTGGGGGGAGAATGGGGTGGGAGGGGGCTAGTGGCCCTCCAATTTATCAAACAATCAATTTATTCAGCCAATAAAATCACAATAGCAACAATTCAACATAGACTCTTCTGTAAGGCTCTATGCCGAGAAAAAAAAAGTGGATAAGAAAAATGAAACTAACACATTAAAAAAAACATTTTCAACATAATACATATGCACCTTTCAGAGACTCAACACAAGAGGCTAAAAGAATGAAAAAAGAGAAAAAAAGAAAAAAATGTTTTAGAGATTCAAACTTTAAGATACCCCCCCCCCCCCCCAAAAAACAATTAAATCGCCCTAAAACAAAAAAAAATACAGAGGACAATTCTCCCTCCGATAATCCCATCCCCCTGTCGTGGAAAATTACCCCACTTACAAAACTGAACAGCAAAATTGAGCAGCAAAACCTAGATACAGTGGCTAGTGCAATTGAGACACAGATCCTGAATAGCCGACATTAAAAACAAAATATTCTAGTCTTCTGAATCAGAATATCAAACAGTTCGTGGTAACGAACTGTAAGTAAGGAGCGGCTCGGCTCAATAGTAACCGAAACTCTATAAAACGGAGTTTTCTTACCAGTAGATATATCAAAAGAATTGAACTTTTATGCTAATTTTAAATATGTAAGCTCCATTAAGTTTAGTCTTACCCATCAAAGGTTACGAGCCTGAGAAAATTTGTCTGATTTTCGAAAGAAGGGTGTAAAACCCCCTTAGAGTGATAGAATCTTAGTTTTACCCATCAAAGGTTACGATCCTTTGAAAATTTTTCTGATTTTTGAAAAAGGGGAAAACAGTCCGTAAAAGTCAAGTGATCTCAATGAAAACCATGTCATACAATTCAGCGTATCAGAGAACCCTACTGTAGAGGTTTCAAACTCCTATCTGAAAAAATGTGGAATTTTGTAATTTTTGCCAGAAGAAAGATCACGGATGCGTGTTTATTTTTATTTTTTTTTTTCCGAGGGGTGATCGTATCGACCAAGTGGTCCTAGAACATCGTGAAAGGTCTCATTCAAACGGAAATTAAAAGTCCTAGTGCTCTTTTTAAGAGCCAAAAAAGTTGGAGGGTAACTGGACCCCCTCCTACGCCCCTTGTTTTCTAAAATGGTTCAATCAAAATTTTGAGATAGCCATTTTGTTCGGCATAGTTGAAAGGCCGAATAGCTATGGCTTTGGAGATATCATGATCCCCACAACCCGTAGGGAAAGGTCTTTAAATTACAGATTTTGTCCATTGCTTACGTATAGTATTTGTTATTGGGAAGTGGGCATACAGTTTTTTTTAAGGGGAGATTTTCTTATGGTGGTGTTTTCCATGGGTATTATTTTCCATAGGAAGGAAAGTTTCTAGGGGGTGAATTTTTCAGAAGAAATTTTACACTGGGGGACTTTGCCAGAATTCCTACACGAAATTCTTATGTCGTGCTTTCCATTGCCGACTCAATTTTTACACGTGGAGATGTTGAGGGCAGTTGTCCGGGGTAGATTTTCACCAGGATTGAATTGTCTAGAAAATGAATCTGTGGAAAGGAGGGTTTTATACGTGGAGGTTTATCCAGATTTCCTGTCATTACTGAAAAAAAGATCAGAAATTAAATAAACAAAAACAAGTTTTTTTCAAATGAAAGTAAGGAGCAACATTAAAACTTAAAACGAACAGAAATTATTACGTATATGAGGGGGCTGCTCCTCCTCAACACCTCGATCTTCACGCTAAAGTTTGAATTCTGTTCCAATTCTCTAAGAACGACTCTCGAAGGACTGTTCGTTTAATTAGAACAATAAGAAGCTTTTTTAAAAGTACTAAAAACTTTCAGTTTTTGTTCAAAAACAGTTGAAAAAACTTGTTTTTGTTTATTTAATATTATCCAAGGATGGTTTATTATTTCGCCACTCGTAAGCTTTCTATGCAGATACACTTTTGAAACGTCTCTTCCATCCTCTTTTTGAAGAAACACATTTAAGGTAATTTTTGCAGGACTTTTTATAACTAAAGAATCTCTTGTTTTTTGTATTAGTTTTTTATATTAAAAAGTATAATTATATAATAATAAACATTAATAAATCCCATCACGCAATGCGGATTTAAAATCCATTATCGTCAAAAGAAATTTGATTTAAATTTTGAATTTTTCTTATTATACGCCGTCAGTACTTATTTTCCAAGGCCGCACTGCTTTTCTATGACGAACAAATAAGAATTCCAACAGGTATAAGTCCTTTTATTATATAGTGAAATGTAAATACAAAAGCTATTTCAATAGATATTTCAATAGCATACATCAGTTATTGGAACTCTTATTTGTTCGAATTTCCTTTTTGTTCATTTTGATCGTAACATGGGGCCTTTTCAAATGCGGGCCTTATTGGGCCAAATCGCCCTTTATCCGGCCCTGCTTGTTTGGTTAATTGTTTTTACTATAGCATTGATGTGTTACACACACACCCTCTTTAAATGAGTTGAAGCACCTCCCAGATAGAATTGTGTTAAGCTCCCAGTGAACAAACATAAAAAAAGAGCTTATTGAAGGTTCGTATAGTCTAGGTTGCAGCAGGAGCTGCAACCTAGTAAACTGCGGCCCATAGTAACCAGAAACTTGGTTTTGAAAAAAAACCTATCTAATGAAAAAAAAATTCCATTTGAAGCTGACTAGAAAATGGCAACAGTTCTTTCGGTTAATCTTGAAAGTATTTTTTTCTCGATTTCCGAAAAAAATACAAAAAGTTGGAAACCCCACAAAATGGCGTGAGATCAAAAACAAAATTACACTATTAGAATTGCCACTGCCGAAAACCTTATAAAGGAGAACAAAAACCTTGAACAACAAAGGAAATAACTATTTTGGAAAACATGTGTCTTAGAGGGGGCGGGGACATATGTCTCCAATTCCCTCTTCTTCTTTTTTCACTGGTAATGGGGAGCTGGAACTTAACCCTTCTTATCTTTGCACCAAAATAATGTAATGTTACACCTAAATTGGATTAAAAATTAACATTAGGTCAATTATACTGGTTAAATAAAATTACAAAATTTGGATACTTAAAATGATATTGTAAGACACTTAATTCCCCGAATATTTTGTGTAAAATTACAAACAGAAGGAACTTCTATATACCTAGAAAAATTAACACTTTTTTCATTTATTGGCTTTATTTTTTAAACTAAATATCCCTCATAATCTCGAAATAAACGAGAATTCATTCGCAGACTTCACATAAGTATCTTAAAATTACCTTGTTTGACTATGTGAACAAACTAACCTTTTGATTTAAGAATTTTCTTCTGTTATTGATAGGCTATTACATTAAAATATTCACATGAATCCATTCAGCAATAATAAGTTTAAAAAATCTTTACAGCGGAGTTACTTTGGCACCGTTGCAAAAACTTGAATTTAGGTGATTCATTGTGGAACCGGACGATTGGCTGAAAGCAGACAACGAATCAGAAAGATGCGAGGAGAAAATATTCACATTCCCGCATTGCTCTTTCGGGAGAACAATCTATTTCAAAATTCGAATAAAGCTATTTAATTTTTATAAGCTATTTAATTTTTATAAGCTATTAATTTTTATAATAATGCAAATGAGAAATTTAATTGTTGGGACATCTGTTAGACTTGAAATATTTATTAATTATATTCCTCATAGGCTGGCTACGCCACGAGTCTTCAAGCTTAAGTGACTTGCTCAGTCACACGTAATGCTCATTTGATAGGCTGATTTGTAACTTTACAATATAGTACTTCATACGTAATATCAATTGAATATCAATGATATGCTTCAATTGTTCTTTCGTTCTTGTTTATTACTATTAATGTCGTTTTGAAGTTACTATTACTCAGCCGTACCCCTCGGAAAGGGGGGAGGGGTCAGCCCGCATTCCCTGAATATTGAAACAATTGAATTTTTTGACAAATACATGCCAGTAAATATACTCTTTGCAGTTAGTCTAGCCCCTCCTCCCACTTTATATAAGAGTTGGAACCATTTTAGTATAAAATCTCGGCTACACCACCATGGGCGTAGGCAGCATTAGGCAGCATATTGTCTAGGGGGGGCTGTCGATAATGTGATGGAGTTTTGTCAACTGCTTTTTCCAAACCATCTGCTTTTTCAGCCATATCTAATGTAAATTTGAAGGTCTAGGGGGGGGGCAGTTGCCCCCCTGCACCCCTCCCTACGCCCATGTACACCACTCATATTGTTATTGGTTCTGTGGATGCTGCAATAACTAATGAAGTTTTCATTACCAGACGTTATGAAGTTACCAGTGTTTCTTTTTTCCCTTTTTTTGCTAAAAGTTATGTTTTTGTAGGTGCTGTGGCACATTTTCAACCTGGTATGGAACCAAAACGCCAACGAACAGCATACACAAGACATCAAATTTTAGAACTAGAAAAAGAGTTTCACTTTAACAGATACTTAACGCGACGGAGACGGATAGAAATTGCGCATAGCTTATGTTTGTCTGAAAGACAAATAAAAATATGGTTTCAGAACAGAAGAATGAAATGGAAGAAAGATAATAAGCTACCAAACACAAAAAATGTGAGACGAAAAACAAACCCAGCGGGAGTGACCACAATCTTGTCCAGCTCCAATGGAGGAGCCTCAACAACAAATACTGTTTCTAGCACAACACCAAATCAAAGCACAAGGCAGGGAAGAACGATTGAAAAACGTGAATTGGACGACATACCACCTATGATTCCAATTAACACTATAAAGCAAGATTATGGTTTAACCACACTGTGAATTGTTTATAAGATCAGTTTCTAGTGCAGCTATAATGATATGATTCTCAGGGTGTAATTTATTCCTGAAGTGCAGGTATGTTGATAATTAGACCGTTAAGTGTTGCTCTACTTTTATGATGATGTCCGAAGAATATTATTGTATGAAATATAAGAATTGCCTCCAAAAAGTTCAGATTACCAACTATGTCTAAAGTGCGCAAAACTAACGGTACTTCAGTATCGAATCTGTTTTCACAGTGACTATTTTCAATTATCCAATTATGCGTTTAAATTCAATTATATATATCAAAATTGAAAAAAATAACTAATCGATGTCAACGAAAAACTATCCGTGTTAAAAAAGATAGTTAAGATTTCTAACTGCAGGGGTAGGGCTAGTCTTTGAACCGAGAACAAATAATTTTTAAAGTAGTTTAGTCTCTTTAAATTTATATTGTTTGAATGAGTTGTTTACTTTAACTTAGCTTGATTAATCTGTACAGTTTTCAAGGAAATTAAACTCAACTGTTGAATTAAAGTGAAAGTATTCAAAATTTGCCATAGTTTTGATTCAAATAGTTCATAGTAGATATTAAGCTCCACTGGAACTAAAATTATCAATATTGTCCATTTGTCATAAGTTACGTTACTCTTTAAATCCAAAAGATGTAACTACTATAAAAGATAAGATAAGATTTATTCGCCATTAAAAATGCATACATGTTACGTCATACATTTTACGTTACGTCATACAGTAACATGTATTCGTCATACATGTTACTATTCCCCCAAAGGCTCATTGGCCTGTAAAAAGCTGTTATAAAACAGACATTCTTAGAGCGGATTCATAACACCTTTTATTATTCCTTTGTTTTAATCACTTTCTCGTATCATTTAACAAGAACATTTTGTCGCCTAGTTGTTTGAGTGTAAAAATTGAAATAAAAACAACCACACCTAACGGAAAATTTATCAACTGCTTCACTGTCTGAGTTAATGTACTTTATTTTATTATGTTGTTCGTTTTTAATATTTACAGCTGAGCTGTGTTTTGGCTGTTTTTATCTTTTTGTTGTTATAGGAATGTGAAAATCAAAAGTAATATTCAGTCATTTTAAAATCAAATTTATGTTGGTCAGTTTTCTTTTAGTTTCATGTGACACTTCTTTATTTTCCACTTTAGTAGTGTTAGGCAAAACCGTGCAAGTCATATATTTGGTGAAATTCGGCTGCTATCAAATTCTAAAATTTCATGGCAGATTGATTGACACAGTCCAATTTCATTGTAAGCTTCTCCAACAATATTAATTTAAATAGTTCTAAGAATTTGGCTAAAACTTGTAGCTTCTACCTTGAAATTCAGTCATTTCCAAAAAAAGTAGTGTCGAAAAATTTAATTCAAAATACAAAAGTCACTTTCAAAAATTTTTCAAGCAGATGAAAAGTTCTTAATGTCCGAAATCATCTTCCTGATTTCTTGCTCAGGACTAAATTCATCTGTAGTTTCTAACAGAAAAAATGCCATTCTGTAAAAAAAAAGAAAAAAAGAAAGAAAATATGACCCAAACGGTTTCTGCGTAACGTTACAATATTAAAATCTTTGTTATTTTGTTTCAGGTCAATAGTCGTGATAATAATAAATGATAGTAAATCGGGCGTTATTTAAAAATGTTTAATTTTCTTCATTTCTTCAAATAGTTTTTCTTTACTGCGTTTTTTATACACAGATTTCTATTTCCGTTAGTACTGTTAAATGTTTCTTCTAACTTATTTTTTTTAGTTTTCTTTTTTAATATCTGCGACTTCTCATAAAAATAAACGATGTGATTGAAAGAAAATAAACCCTGCAAATTGAAGAGATAAAACAGTGTTAAACTAACTACAAAATTACAAACAAATCATATTTATAGTGAGAACTACCATGGTTTATTTATAATTGTTACTTTGATGAAAATAATTATTACCAAGAAGGAGAGCAAAAGATGTTGAAACAGTTTGTTTCTGGATGGACAACAGAGCCATGAACTTTTAGAGGGGGACGGGTTTCCTGATTTTACTTGTTTTTATAGGTATTGTTAGTACATATTGTTTAAATTTTTGAACCTTAATGAGGGCACCAATCTTGGATATTCCTCAAATCAATCTACTGGGAAACCGGCAAATGTATCTTGAAGTATGTTCGATTATAAAGAAAAAAAAAATCATCCAAGATAAATAACACGAGTTTTCCTTCTTGGCAAGTCCAGTGAAATTTGCTCTAAATCCAAACCCAGGGGGATCTAGGATTTTTTTTAGGGGGGGGGCGCAAAATAGGTTGATCCGATAAACTTGCGTTAGGAGCAAGTTTATTTAACGCAAACTTGCGTTAATTAAGTAAATTAAACTACTTTAGACTACGTTAGTGGGCCACGCGCCCCCCTGGATCCGCCACTGTCCAAACCTTAGTTATTTCTTTTATTCTAAAACATTATTTTACTTTTCAAATAAAGAGACACGGAATATCTCTTATAGCTTCCATTGCAACAATAGTTTGCAAATCTTGACTGTCATATTTATTATGTTTTATCCCTTTTTATTGAATGAAATTTACCTCTTTAACTTCAGTTTTGTCTTGAAATTATGAACTACTTTATTTGACTGTCAGTTGTACTATCAGTTTTCAAATTTTTACTAGTCTCATTCGCGTAGTATTATACCTTTACTTGAGTGTTTTCTAAATATTTAGACAGGATACCCTTTCAGTGCTTTATTGCCGGGCTTTTATTACTGAGTTAATAAACGGCATTGTGTGATTCATGAGTCCATAGAGATTTGACAAGGAACGGCATGTCTTTACCATCAAAACCGCAAGGGAATTTTACAATACAAAAATTTGCATTGTAAAAGCACGGGCTTTTTTTGCTTTTTTTTTCAGCTGTTGTAAAATGTCCAGAACATAGTGGGTAAATGTATTTGGTGCATAAAAAATCGTCTCATTCAACTTTACAATTGATATGTTAGAACAAACAGAAAAAAATTAACAAAGAATAAATAAACCAAGATGTAATTTTTGTGTGCTAATACTATAAGAAATTAATGTGCGCTTGAAGATTCAACCTTTTCTTCTGTTTTTAAACACAATGTCCTTCGTCTTTAAGTAATGAAAGTTTCAATTTGGAACTAATAAGCTAAGGATATTAAATTTTGACTTTTAGTTTCAATATTTTTTTTTCAATGCCAGAATTCTCTCGAAATAAACACTAATAGTACTAAAACCGAACTCTATAAATACTATCCAAATTGAGTGCCTTTCACCTTGTAAGGTAACATTATTATTTGTTTTTTCTTTGTCAGTTAAAAACACAGTTCATATAATTATCCAGTAAGCTTATCGCAGATCATTTCTGGTCTTCGTTCTCGGTGCGAGCAAAAAGCTCCTCTCACTCCTTCGTGCAGTTATTAATAGCGGGTTTCCACTTGTTTCCGATTGCTTCGCGTCTGACTTGTCTACCCGTGAAAAGATCTGACGCCGCTTATGTTTCTACGTTCTCTGGAGCACTCGCACCCCGGTCCGGGTTTTTATAATGGGTGAGATAGGGAATGATCATACTGGATAATTATATGAACTGTGGCTAAAAACAAACAGCAGAGTGAGCACATTCCCAATTTCTGGTTGAAAAACAACAATATGATCACAAGATTCCCAAAATAAAGAAGAAAAAATAAATACTAATAATAACTTTAGACTTTAGTGCTCAACCAAGTAAATGCCTCCAGATCCAAGAAATAACGAAATAACTATCCAAGAAATAACTACCTACGTACCTGGATCTACGCTTCAGGTGCGTAGATAGAGAGGGAGAGAGGGTGACATTGCGGTTATGTGCCTAAAGCAAAATTTTGAGGTTTTTGGCATGGATTCTATAATTCCTTACATTTTCCAAATAATTCATTTATTTTACATTTTTTTTTCTTAAAAGTTTTACGTTCAATTGAAAAATCTTCACTCACCCAAAATAAAGCCATCTGCCATGCAGTCTTAGATAATCATATAGTTTGCCCATATGGTTGGCCAGCCTTTGCAGGCCTTTCCATAAGGAAGCGTGACGACCCTTCAAAATATTTGGCTCATAAGTCCCACGTGAATTTGTATACGAATGTTTATATTTTTTCTGTCGTTGTTGTCATATTTTTATCCTATTTCTGGTTTTTCCTATATTTGTGGTTTTACGTGTCAGAGCAATAAACTATAAAGATTTATGTATACTGAATAATTTCTAAGCATATATGATGTAGGTAGTAGCAGTTTGGCATATTGCAAATATTGTTTAAGAAGGCAACAAGGAAGTCCTATAAAATGAATTGCAAAAAGAAAGTCGAAATAATTCAATGGTGTTAATTCACGAGAATTCAAAGGAGGGAGGGGTAATTTTCTTTTTTGGAATCTAAGGGGGTAATTTCGAGGTTTTAATATTTTTCTCAATGAAAACACCAAGAAAGGCGTTTTCAAAAGTAAAAAAAAACTACTAAAGGTATTTTTCAAAGTCCAGGCGGCGGCAAAAAATCTAGATGGATACGTAACACCCCCGACGCCCTTCGACCAAATTGATGGTCTAAAATCGGTACATTTTCCTAATTTTGAGAGATTTCAAGAATTATAAAGACAGAAGTTAAACGCTGTAAAATCAAGGAGTTTTAGAAATCATGAATTTACTAATAAAATAGCAAAAAATTAATTTAGCCATGCTAATGGATGTTAAACCGTCAAAACTTCAAAAGATGCTGCTGCATTATAGTCGTAAGAGTTTAGTCCAACAAGCTCAATAAAAAAATAAACAAGCAAAAAAGTCACAATTTTGAAATCAAATGTATACTTCAAATTCCCAAAAATTGGACCCCCCCCTCTGGAAAAAACGACATAAATTATTTTGGTATGAAATTGCTATTTTTATCTTCAACAAAACTTAAAGCTTAACTAAAGCAGCGTGAAATTATGATCTCGATACAGTTACGTTAATTGACGGTCGGGGCCTGTGCCCCCTAGATCCCCCCTTAGATTTAAAAAAAATCATTTTTTGGTATTTTCATTTAAAAAAAAACTTTAAAACGACAAATCTTCCATTTCCCAAAGATAAAAACAAAAAAAGACAATTGTCACTGTCTCGATAAGGCATATGAAAAAAAAAAAAATAAACGGGGTAATTCCTGATAGCGAAAACCAGATAAAAATACAAATATTTTGACCAATAATTCCGCAGAAAATGTAAATTTTAGTCATATATAATTCAATCTGCTTGAATTATTGGGAATTATATGCAGAGAATAGTGGCTGTCATAGAATATACAGAATTATATCATAATTCAAGCAGAAAATATAAAATAGAGTAAAGTACGTAAAACAAAACGAAAATATAGACCTATGAAGAACCAGAACTGATGGAAGTGTTAAAAATGGGGACCAGGAAAGCTTACCAGGTATCATAACTGAAGGGAATTCTGAAATCATAATTTCAGAATGAAATTTTGCTGGTTTTCTCCAATGGACATGGCCAAAGCCCAGTCACGATGACTTCATAATTTTACCAATTGACTATTTGTACTCGATTCATCTCTTCCCTAATCGTTGCTGGTTCATCCAACAAAGAAACAATCGTATGAACGATTGTGACATGACCTTGTGACATGACCGCCATGACCGCCATCAGTAGAAATACTAAAATAATAAAATTGATACTAGCATTTTTATACAGAACAAATAAATAACTCTCGGATCATTCACAAAATCCCCTAATCGTTGCTGGTTCATCCAACAAAGAAACAATCGCATGAACAAGGGGTTGCTTATACATCACAACCTTAAATAGAACTACCTCTATTTTTGCCATTGCTGAAGATGCTCTATTTTGTCAATATTTTTGGATGTTACAGTAAGTTATATATTGTTTCCTTAAAATTCATTCACGTTGGTTATGTATCAAAACTTCAGGCAACAGGGTGAAAAATTTTCATCTCCAATAGCAGTAATATTAGGCGGAACTGAAATGTTCAAGGATCTTTTTGCCATAATATCTTTGTAATGTTTGGAGGAAAGTAAATATTTTTTCTTTTTTTGCTACAATAGCCCAACTCACGATAACCATCACAGTACAATAGGTGTTTAAAGTTAGTTCCTTTCAGGGACCACGCTATACAATCTTCCGAACATACTCAGAGGACCCAGTTGACAACGGAGATTACTACTCCAGTGGCGTCAATTCATAGAAATGTAGGGAAGGGAAAAATCTGTTTTCCAAATTTAAGAGGGTAGTGGGGGGGGGGGTAGTCATACATAAATTAATTGCAAACTTTAGAATGTTCAAGCCTCAATTAGCTTTCATTTACTTTTTTAAGATTTGTTAGGTATTATTTTATGTATTTTTTCTTCTTGCAGTGACATCCAATAATCGGAAATTCTGATGATCCGAAATGGTCCTAAACTAAGTTTTAAATTTGAAATTACAGTATATCTTGTTAGTGCTGAGAAATAATAACACACTGTACCTCATTATTTAAAAGTAATGAGAAAATAATCTCTTTTCCAAGGAAGTTGGCTCTAAAAGCTGTATTTCCATCGCTTTCAAAGGGGATTTGTTCCTTCAACTAATTTTAGGGTCAAACTCGAAGGTCTCTTTTATCTTCAGATGTTTGGTAATTCATGTGCACAACTTGGCTAAAATATAAGTAATGAGATATTCAAATATCAAATCTAACTTTTTTCCAAATCTTTTGGTTCGAAATTTACTTGGGTTGGGTGAAACCCTGAATACAAAAAAGCAAAAGAAAAATATTCTCTTTAAGCTAATGCTATCTGCAAGTTCAGAGACATTAATTGATTATACTTATTTTTTTAATGATTAAAGTGGTGAAATTTTATCCAAGGACTTATAACTCGCTTTCCAATAGATATAGTTAAAAAAGTGAAATAAAGAAAACTAGGGTAAACAAAAGAAGAAAAAAAAAACAGTTGTATCACAAAAGAAATTCAAAAGGTTGTGCCTTTGGTGACTGCACAACTTTTACTGATGGCATTGAAGTGATGAGGCTGGGAAGAAGAACATTAAGTCATAGAGTTAAAATAATCTGTTTGTAATCCCATAAATACATTTGGTTCCGGCTAAGCCAGGAAACGCAAAGCAATAAAACAAAAGGAATTTTGTGCAGTGTTTGCCACTTTCATCCAATTTTGACGTATTGTCACTTTTTTTTAATAACAACTTTTACTTTTTAATTGCAGCCATTAGTGTCAAACTTATCCGAAGATTATTTTCCGCCAGATAAATCTAGAGAATAAAAATTCATTACTGCCCTGCAAGAGGCTCATTATATTAACGTAAATACAATTGTTTTAATTTCTTTCATTCTTTTAACTGGATTTTAGATTATCATTTTAGTTTTTTTTTCTAATTATTATTGTTGAATTTATGTGGGTCAAATTCTTAGAACAAACGTTTTCCGTTTCTGAAGTGTTACGGGATAAATAGCGAAGGTATTATGTTTTCAATTGTACAATACGTAAATTTTGTTATGAAATACCTAATGAGCATACGGTTTTGAGCATAAAGTACAGAAGACGATTTGTGGACTTAGTATGACTTCGACATTTATAAAACAATTTAAAGTAAATTTTAGCTCTTCACAATTGAATTTTCAATTTTTCAATTATGAATTTCCCTTTTCAAGATCAAGAGTGCCGTGCTGGAGTCACTCTCAAACTTAGATTATCTTTTGCATATTTTAGCTTTATTTCACAAAATTACTATAGAATTGCAAAGCAAAATATAAAATATCAAATAATGTTCCATTTTGAAGCTTAATTAAGATGGTTCCACGAAAAGCTCTGTTTGTTAAGCTCGCTACAGTACATTTAAATTAGCAACAGTCACCGATAAATCAGCCATAGGGCCTATTAATGTATATCCCATTTAATAGCTGGGCTTTTCAAAGAGGACAAACTCTCCAAGAAGAACCCTTAGTGGAACTGGAGAAGAAGACGCGTTATATCTTGCCTAATAATACGAGTAGTAATTATCCGCACACGCATAATATGTTTTAGGAGGAGACAACATTTCGGGGAGGAGGTTGAGTTCGAAGAAACGGAAAACTGTTTGAATTATGGAAAAACATAGGAATATCATAAAGTATTGAGATTCTTGTGTACCGTCAGTGATCGATGTTGATTTACAAGAAGGTATTGAACTATTATCTAAAATTAAAGCTTTTTGATCAAAGAAGAATTAAAAAATTTTTTTGCTTTGTATTGTAAATTGAAAATTTAGAAGCTTCAAATTACTATTAAAATAAAAGAAAACTGAAAAGTAAGCTCAACCAAAAAATAGTATTACCACTCATTTTTTCATAAGTTTTTTTCTAATGTCTTAACGCATTACTAACAATCAGTTATTACGTTTGAATTGTATAATCGCATCATTTATACAAAATTATAGGATAAATGTTTTATCTGAGAAAAAATCGCTTTGTAAGAAATCAATCCCATAAGTGAAAATGATAGTATTCAAGGGCAGGCGCCTCGCTAGATTCTAATTATATATTGCATGCTTTCAAGTTCCAAACTTGGTCCCAGCAAGCTATTTTCCTGTAACAAGCAGCCTTTATTTCTTTTGACCATCCCCCAAGGCCCCTACACCCGACACAGCGTTTTATGCAGACTATCGCATTTTCTGACTGTCAAGAGACATGATGGATTATCCCTTAGTCATGATTAATGATTGGATCTATTCACATGGTCCCACGGAACCATTATTCAACAGAAATTCTATTGGTTGAAAGAGGAATTGTAGCCTTTGAGGTAATTCAGTGGGCTCGTGAAATTATAGTGCTCCTAATAATTCCTCCGTTACGGCCTAGGCAACGATAACGGTATGTGAGTAAACCTTGTGATCTATGCTAGTGGGAGAATTGTGGTTTGAACGACACAAATAAGCGGCTACAGACATGAACTTAAGGTTCAATTATTATATCAATTGTGGTCGTTATGTAGTCGGAAAATTGCACAATTTGCTTACTTCTTAATGTTTTTTTCTCTCTCTTTTTTTTTGAATAATTCTGTGTCGTATGCAAATAGGAAACATTTTAATTCATGTACCATAAGCTCCGTGAAAAACAGTTTCTACAAATTAGCCTATTTACCTCGATATAATTTCTTTTTTTGACAAGGACGATGAATGAAGGCTTCTTGTTTATTCTGTAAATATTACGTATTCGTGAAGTTTTTTTACTTTTTCTCCTCCCTGCCCAGGGAAGTAAGTTCATAAGCATGTGTGTAATATTCCGTCAATTAATCTTCTGACAAACGCAGGTTATTCCACAGAAATTAATGATTCAAAAAATTAGAACATTCCCAATTTCTTACTGAGAATTATTTTATTCATCCGTAAACATTTATGACAATTTTATTTGGATTATTTATTTCATTTAAAGTTGCATTTCTTGTGCCAGAGTTCTTTTATTGGGACAAAAGTAAAGCTCACAAAGAGAGAAAAGGACTATTGCACTTTTGCTTTGGAAATGGTCAAGAGTTCTAGCAAAAAAACTGTTGTTTTTAGTAAATAAATTTCAATTCAATAGCTGGATTTCAATAACAAAAAGCCGTTAAGTACGGCATTTTCGCTCTACTTTCAAAATAGATAATAATCCGACATTAGAGGCCCTAATCGCTATCTTGATAAAGGATGTATAATAAAAAAATAGGTGTATAAAAATAAAGGGTTCGTAAAAAAAGAACGAAAGCAAATGTAATTGTATCATTGCCAAGTCACTAAGACATCATCGTTTTTAATAATAATAATAATATGGTGCAAAAAGCCATTGCTTATTTAAATTTATTGTCGCCTCACTAAAAGTTTAGTTTCCCTCTTTACCTTCTTCTTAGATGATAATTTTTCACCTGTTTCTTTTTTTCTTCTTCTTTTTTTGCGCTCTTTGAAATTGCCGACATATTATCTAGAAGTTTTGATGGTACTACTGTACTAAACGCACTCTTTTATATAGCTTGGTTAATGCTAATGGAATAAAATAAAATAGGAGGAATATAAAATAGTTTAGAAACAAATTTGGGCTATATATGTGCACATTAGGGGGGGGGGTAAAGAATAGCATATATTGAATACATAACCTAACCTAACACAGGTGCCTTCCCCCCCCCCCAAACCCCAAAAATAAATAGTTTAAATATAGTTCCTAGAGTGAGAAACCCCTGAAAACTTGCTTATACAACATCAGAGAGCGTCAAATCTTTGCTTTTGTCGAGTGGATGCCTCGGGTTTTTCATTGCAGTATATAAAAGAGTGCGTTTAGTACAGGAGTACGGTTTTGATTTTATGCTTTTTGATAATAGTAATAGTAATTTATTAACACACACAAGGACAATACATTTTACTCACTACCGACCCAAGAACCTGGGGTCAGGTTGTCCTAAGGCCATAGCACTGACCATAGTTCAAAGCCGTTTTTTTACTCCTGACTCTGTTATGAGGAAGATTTAGATCTGGGAAGATTTGTCCCGAAGATCTTCGGGACAAAAGTGATTTCGTATCATAGTTTCGTTTCCCAGCATTGTTGAGATCGACAAGAGGAGTAAAATATTAATTGTAATTTCCCTTCTTCAAGTTTGCAGGTAGGGCAGAAATCTAATTTCGACATGAGTTTCATCTGCATACTGCACTATTAAATGAATCAATTTCTGGAAAATTAGCCCTGGAAATCCCTAAGTTAAATGACTAAAACTGAATTTACTTTCATTTATAATTGTTGAAGATCACATAAGAAATGTCGAACATGAAATAAGATGTGATATAGTTATTCCATTAGAAGTTTGAGCAAAACGTACAAAAAGGTAAAATTCAGAAGATAAGCAACTATATGCTGTGTATAAAACTCAAAGATTTTGTCAGCATGGCTTTAATACCACAAAAAAGATTAATTTTCTTTTCCTGTTTGAAGCACTGTTTGAAAAAGTTAGTTATACTAATTAAACGGTCCTTGTGTTTTAGGAGTTTTTCTTTAAGAATTTGGACGAAAGATGTAACTTTAACATAAAAAGCGAGATATTGAGGCGGAGGCAATACCCCTCATATACAGAATAATTTCTGTTTGTTTTACGTTTTACTATTGATCCTTACTTTTCAAGGATCCCCTTACAAAGTGGATCCCCACCTTCCCCTCCATGGAAATTATCCCTTCCCCACTTCATGGCAATTTCCCCTGTGCAAACTGTCCCCACGGGAAATTACCCCCGTACAATTCCATCCTATGTCCAAAATCCCCCCAGGAAGTTTCTTGCTCACGATTCCACCTGAAAAATTCTCCTTAGCATACTTTCATTAAAAAAAAAAACACTTATCTTTGATTTAATTTCTTATTGTTTTTCTATTCTTACCGGCAATTATCCTTATGTGGAGTGTTCTCCAGATCTCCCTCCCCCCTCCAATGGAAAGTTTCTTCCGTAGATAATTTCCCCACTAAAAATTATTCCTGGTAATAGTCCTCCATAGAGAATTTCCCCGGAAGATGAGTAAATTGTGTACATCAATCCTGGCAAATATCCCCCCGTGTAAAATTTCCACCAGAAATTTCACCATCCGAAACTTCCCACCAAACGGAAAATTCTACCAATAGAAAATGCCCCTCACTCGCAGAAAATCCTTTCCGAAAATTATCGGTAGGCTTATACTTCCAAATATCCAATACTATGTGTAAACAATGGACAAAGTTCATTGCCTGCAGTGCTTCCTTCTGGGACTGTGGGGGGGGGGGTCAAGTCACCCTGAAATACATGGTTATTAAATCTTTCGACTATGCTGAACAAAATGGCTATTTTGATTAAACGACTTTGAGAAAAAGGGGCGTGGGAGGGGGGTCAGCTGCCCTAAAATATTTTTGTTCGCTTAAAAAAGGCACTACAACTTTTGATTTATGATCAAATGAAACCACTCCAGATCTTATCGGATTACTGGTTTGGTTCAATCACCCAACGAAAAAAAAAATCAGTAAACACACATCCATGATCTTTCTTCTGGAAAAAATACAAAAATTCCGCATTAGGAGTTTCAAACCTCCAGAGAAGGGTTCTTTGATATGCTGAATCTGATGACGTGATTTTCTTTTAAAATTACTTGATATTTTGGGGGTGTTTCCTCTTTTTCCAAAATTGGACAAATTTTCTCAGGCTCGTAGCTTTTGATGGGTAGGATTAAATTTGATGAATTTTATATATTTTAAATAAGCGTCAACATTTGGTTCTTCTGTTGTATCTATTGTTATCAAGACTCTGTTTCTTGCAGCTTCGGTTACTATTGATCCGCATCGCTCCTTACTTAAAGTTCGTTATCAAGAACTGTTTGACAATTTTACTTGGTGATTCCAAGTTTCTTTTCAAAATTAAAACACATCCTAAAATTATGGGATTTAGTTTAAATATTCATTTAACTGGCTTAATAGCTGGAATATGACAATGTTATATTGCTTAGGGGATTTCAGACATGGAATCAGTTTCCAATATTGAAATTTTTAGTTGAAACTGAAGTATCAAAGGGATATTGGCTAACTATTTTTAATAATGTGTTGCTAACTTTAATAGCGAGCCTCATTATTTTACATCTTGATTTAGCAGGACATTTGTTCGTTTACGGGTCTCAATCTTAATAAATTCAGACTCTTAATACAACAGAAATGCATTTTTTTCATTTATTGCTCTTCCATGTATTTAGGGCAGGTGAGACATCGTTTATGTCTCACTTACAACACTTGAAAATTCCCTATTATAGCATAGTTCGCCTCTAGTTCCGCCGCCTTTGTGCCTCGGACTATAAAGTTGTCTCCGTCTCCAGCGAGAACCTTTCAAATAGTTCGTGGAAACTAACTGTACGGAGTGAATCGGATTACTAGTGACCGACACCCTAGAAAAAGGATATAATTAGCTTTTTTTAGTGCTTTTTTTTCTAGTAATATAAATTAATAAATACAAAGGGTTGTTTTTTTATACTAATTTGAAATCTATAAAATTTAATAGGTTTAAATTTACCTACAAGAAGCTACAAGCCGGAGAAAGTGATCCTTGTTTTCAAAAAAAAGGGTGAAACATCCCCAAAAAGGGGAGTAGTCTTGATGAAAATCCCAATTTTAAATTTAACATACCAAAAAACACTACACTAGACGCAGGCACGTACGCAGGAATTTGTTTCGGGAGGGGGCCCAATTTGTTTCGAGGGGGGGCCAAATCCTTCAACGCCATTATTATGTGGGAAAAATCAGAAAATTATGGGAAAATGAAAAAAATCGTGAGATTTAAGGGGGCGGGGCGCAGAGGCCCCCCCATGCGTACGTCCCTGACTAGACGTTTCAAGCGCATATCTACAAAAATGTAGAATTTTGTATTTGTTCCCAGGAGAAAGATCACGAATGTGTGTTTATTTGTTTTTTTTTTTTCAGGAGTAACCATATCGAGCCAATAGCCTTAAAACATCGGGAGACGGGTCATTTACATAGAAATTAAAAGTTCTAGTGTCCTTTTTAAGTAGCCAAAAATATTATGCCATGGAAAATTGGCGTTTATTGCCAATTTGTGGCACCAAAACACAATTTTGCTCAAAACCTGGCCATATCGTTATTGATTGAAAAGTCGAGATAACCAATCGATTTAAAATATCAATATACTATCTTTTGACCAATCTGTTTTCAGAGGAAGTAATGCTGCATAGTAGCAAATTCGCTTCCAAATAATCTATACAAGATTAAAGGTTAATATACACTTTTTTAAAGCTTATTTTCACTAAGTTGATTCACCTGATGTTTAAAAATGAGTCAATGAAATTCTCCATATTGATACATAATTACACATTGGCTATTACGAAGGAGGGGCGGTAGATCATTGTGTATGTGGGGGAGAAGGGGTACTAGATCTCTCAAAGATGCCCAAATTGTCTACCTCTACATGAGAGTATGTGTGTAGATAGATCCCCGTTTAACTGATCCCCGTTCAACTTAACCCATTTAACTGAAATCTCGTCCAATTAAACCTTCGTTCAACTCAACCCCCGCTAAACTGAACCTCCCTGCAACTCAAACCTCGTTAAACTCAGAAAAAAAGTGAGTAAATTTTTGATAAAGGCAACAGCATCAAGTCAGCATTTGTGTGAAATTTGACTTAACCCCATTGAACCCAACCCATTGCGAATCAAGCCTTATCGAACACAGTTCATTGTAAGCCTTAAGCAGATCAACCCCCCTTTAACCCAACCCTACTTATAACTCAGTCCCCTTTCGACTCAACCCCATTTAAATCAACTCTTAATTTACTCAAACCAACCCCTGGCGTCAGTGCTACTTAAATTTTAACCAGTGCTACTTAGAAGCTCAAATTTTGCTTGTCACTTTGCTTGCAGTTCCAGTGCTACTTAGAAGCTCAAATTTTGCTTGTCACTTTGCTTGCAGTTCCAGTGCTACTTAGAAGTTCAAATTTTGCGTGTCACTTTGCTTGCAGTTCCAGTGCTACTTAGAAGCTCAAATTTTGCTTGTCACTTTGCTTGCAGTTCCAGTGCTACTTAGAAGCTCAAATTTTGCTTGTCACTTTGCTTGCAGTTTCCAACTTATATTGCAAATGCCGTAAACTTAAGGTGAAATGTGATGTTGTAATAATTTTACAATTTTTAAGTCCAACTAATTGTCGAAGAAAAATAAGTACACAAAAATGCCCACAAACAAAATCATCGACGTTAATCGACTTTATTCACGGTTGTATTTGGCATTAGGGAGAACTGGAGTCTGGACTGGGACACGAATGTAAAGGTCACAATTATAATTTTCAGAAATAGTGTTGAATGGCGAATCGAATCGTTCTCTTTCAGCGCAGGGATCAATGGGAAACAGGACAAGCTCACCCATCTGGCTAACCTCATAACTTATTCCAATTTGAAAGAAAATTTCAGGAATGGATGCATATGATTTTTCTTTGCTAGGTTGCAGCTATTGCTGAAGCCATGAAATTCAAGTGTCTTCGGGCTCTGGGTTTGAAGATTTTTGCTAATTTCAAATATATAAGACATACGGATAAAATGTTCTTTTATCGACTGGGGGGAGGGGGCGAGGGTAGCTTACAATGAAGGAACATAAAATAGATAAAAAACACTCATATGAGAATTAACCAATAAATAAGCACAAAAATGGGTTGAACCAATTTTTTTCATTACTATGTTGATTAAAGGGAGGGGGATAATTAATGAGCAAAGTAAGAACAAAAGAACTAAATAATTTCTGTATTAAGCTATCAAACTTTTCCTCTCCAATAGCTTCTCTTTCACAAGATAAAAAAAACAATTTTTTTCCACTGAAAGTAAGGAGCAGCATTAAAACTTAAAACGAACATAAATTATTACATATATGAGCCCCATCGTCAATACCTCGCTCTTTACGCTAAAGTTCGAATTTGTACACAATTTTTTAAGAATGACTCCTGAATCACAAAGGCCGTTTAATTTGAATAAATACTGTTACTACTACTACTACTAACAACTCACCGCAGTACCAACCGCCTGAGGCCAACACAGCTACGCACGCTCCTCTTCCATCCCAACCTATTCCAAGCCTCCCTTTTTACACCCTCCCTATTTATTTGAATAAATAGGGAGGGTGTTAAGCCTCCCTATTTATTTGAATAAATAGGTCTTTAAAAAGTACTAAAAAACTCTAGCGTAAAGAGCGAGGTATTGACAAGGGGGCGAACCCCCTCATAACCATAATAATTCCTGTTCGTTGTAAGTTTTAATGTTGCTCCTTACTTTCATTTGAAAAAGCTTGTTTTTTTTTAATTTAATTTCTGATCGGTTTTTAAATAATGCTGGGAAATCCGACGCCCCCTTCATGGAAAATTCCCTTACCCCATGAAAAATTAATACATGGAAAGATCCTTCCACGTAACCTCCCCTCCCCCAAACCCTTACCAGAAAAAAATCACCCCTGAAAACGTCTGTATACTTCCTAATAACCAATACTATAGGTAAGCAAACGGCCAAGTTCATAACTTGCAGCCCGTCCTCTGGGGACTGTGGGGGAATTAAGTCATCCTGAAAGACATAGTAATTACATTTTTCGATTATGCTGAACAAAATGGCCATCTCAAATTTTGATCGGGTGACTTTAAGAAAAAATGAACCTAGGAGAGGGCCTAGTTGCTCTCCAGTTTTTTTGGTCACTTAAAACGGGCACTAGAACTTTTGATTTTCGTTCGAATGAGCCCTCTTGCAATATTCTAGGACCATTGGGTCGATATGATTACCCCAGGGAAGAAAAAAAAATAAAATAAAATAAACATAGGCTATATCCGTGATCTTTCTTCTGGCAAAAAATGCAAAATTCTACATTTTTGCAGATAGAACCTTGAAACCTCTTCAGTAGGGTTCTCTAATACGCTTAATCCGACGGTGTGATTTTCCTTAAGATTCTAAGACGTTTAGGGGTCGTTTTCTTCTTTTTTTGAAAATAAGGCAAATTTTCTCAGGCTCGTACCTTTTGATGGGTAAGACTAAACTTGATTAAACTGAATTCAACATAAAATTTGATTCTGTTGATGTATCTGTTGGTATCAAAATTCTGTTTTTTAGAGTTACAGCTACTATTGATCCGGGCCGCTCCTTACTTGCAGTTCGTTACCACGAACTGTTTGATTTATGATAAAGACAATAAAGTTAATATGCTGTTAGACATAGCAATGTAATTATTAATAATTAGCTATTTAAACCGTTAATACCCTGTTTAAAGATGTTTGAACATCTCTAAAAAGAAACTGTGCTGATAAGTGTTTCAAAATCCAATGGAATATTAGATGAGTGGCTGATAATATTCTATATTCACAAAGTTTTTTTTTTTTTACAATTATTTCTAGTTGTTCATAAGTTTTTGAAATAGTTTTGAAGATAGGGCAAAGAATATAAGAAGCATATAGGGTGGAAAATGGCGCTAATTTCGAAAATAAACACCACCAACGCTATTTAGGCTCTGGTATGTTATTTGACCTAAAATTTCTGTATACTTGCCTTCAGAGGTTCATTAAAATGCAGAAACAAAATTATGTTCCCAGTAGGCATACATACCGGCAAGTCAATTAGCCTACTTCTGCCGTAATTTTTGCCAAGCAAGCCTATGCCTACTTTGTGCCCATTGGATTTTGACTATATAAATTCTTAAATAAAAAGCTGATTAATGATTTACTTACCGAGAAATATCAGCTTTCATCGTATTGCTATTTAAATTAAACCTAGTCCAACTTTCTATGGAATTGTCTACTTTTTTCATGAAATAGCCATACGCTGCACTGTAAGTGGCGCTAGTTGTTTTAGCCACTGTTGTCCTATATTCAATCACCGAAGCTCCGTCTCTTATAAGTTTCCCCATTCTCTTTAAGATAGAGGACTGAAGCCTCTGTTCTAGGATTATCAGACATGTTGGATTTTGAAGATGCCTTCATTAAAAATTGCACCACTTTGTGCGGGTCTTTTCCGCAATATTTAACATCATGCGAATATTCTTATGCCAATAACTTTTGATTCCGAGCCTCTGGACCCAGATCTTCCAGAAACTTGGGATGACTAAAGAAGAAAAGAATTTCTTCTTTAACTTTTTCCATTTTGATGTTTTTCATTTTACAAATTCCCCGCATTTGTCTAAGTAAAATGCCCTAACTTTGACGCTTAACTTAATAGAAATCAGATACGCATCTTTAATACTGCTGAAACTTCATATTATATCTTCGACAACCTGTGAAGAGTTTCCGCATTTTTCATAATTTTTGGGAAAAATACCAAAAAATCTTGATTTCAAAACAGAATTTCCGTTTTTTTATTCTTTTCTAAAATTTTCTAATTTGAGGTTTATTATATTTCAGACACATTTAACACATTACATATAATTTTTATTTGAAACTTAATTTCGAAACTATAAACTTGAAACAATTTTAAACAGCTATTGGAAAAGCACCACTTTCTTAAAAATTGCACAATGAACAGTTTCCATGATGCTCATTAACCACAGTAAATAGTATGCAGTCATAATACAGGCAAAATCAAACCTGCCATGGCGAAAGCACGATACAATTCATATTATAAAAGAATTGAGTACTCTAATACCTTGTGATAACGAAGTGGAAATGGCCGCGACTCTTGACTAAGGGTTCACGGTTCAATCCCGCGTATCGCAAGGAAAGAATTGAGTCAAAAATCAGTGTTTAATTTTTTCCCATCTGTTTGAATCATTTTCTAATATCTGTTTCTAAATAGCTCAAGTTAGTTTTTGTTATGCAAATAAATAAAGAAAATTTTTCTTTGCCAAAATTTAGTTTTTTCTTTTCTTTACATTTGGCTGAAGATGTAAGACTTAACTTTGCCAAAAATGTGCTGGAGCCTTGTTTTACGAATCATGAAATTGGGTATTCTTACATATTAGTGTTTATTTTTATTATTATTTAAATCCATAATTTTGTATTACCGATTTTTGTTTTTGGCCAGTATATTTTTGTTTTGGAGGGAGAGTGGGGTTGAACCTCCAAATACCCAAATTTTTTAGTTTTCCATTTGCCAATAAACAAATGCAGAAGAAGGTTTGGTGGGGGGGAGTAAAGGTTACTCTCAAATACCCCTTGCTTTCAAGGAATAATTATACACTCTGCCCGTAATACAAATTCTGGAGAATTATAGCGCTCATTTTACAGCAGGCAAAAAAAAAAAAAATGTTTTTATGTATTTGGTAATTTTTTTTTTTACGAGTCAGACAAATTGTTTTTGTCGGGGATGGAGGTCAAATCTGGTTACCCCCCCCCCCTTCTCTGGATAATGCCTTCCTCTCAAGTGTGCTCTAATTCCACTAGTGTACTTTCGTGAAACATTACCTCTGGCCAGAAACATTATCCCTTATTTCTGAAGAAAAACCTAGCGTCGTCCTTTTTCAAATCGCTTTAACTGAAGCTGGGTGACAAATCTAGAGCTAGACTGATATAGAAATGCAATCCATGGAGAGAAAGATAACCCCGCCATTTCAAAAGCCGATAAAGAAATAAAATTAACCCCTTTTAAAAAGTAAAATATCTGGCCCTCAATGTTTCTAAATTTGTAAAGGTTATTTTCATGGTTGCAGCGGCAGCTGCAACCTAGTAAAAAGCGAACCACAGCCCATAGTAATCAAAATTTGAAAAACGTGTTTTCAAAAAAAAACTGTCTAGTGAGAAAAAATTTGCATCTGACGCTGAATCAGGAATGGTAACTATTGTTTCGGTTGATCTTAGAAGTAAAAGTTTATTCCGAAAAGCAATTTATGGTGATTTCGAAAAAGAGCCTGAAACCCCTTTAAAATGGCGTCAAATCGAAATAAAAAGTACACCATTAGAATCAGCGTGGTCCAAAACCTTGTATAGAATAATTACAGTCTCCCACCTTGAACACCAAGGAAAATGACTTTTTTGCAAGGGTATCACTGATCTGTCTCCCCCCCCCCTTTTTCTTTTTTGTTCTAGCAGGGCTAGGGGGTGGCCAGAGCGTCATAGAAAGGTGTGTAATAGCTCATTCAAAAGGGAATTAAATTTGTAAGTGCCCTTTTTAAGTGACCAAAAAGATTGGAGGGCAAATAGCCCTCCCTTCCTACAGGCCCCTTCCTCCCAAATAGTCCTATAAAACTTTTGAGATAGCCATTTTGTTTAACATAGTCAAAGGTCCAATATTTATGGTTTTGATGATGATATGACCCTCCATTCCATAGTTCCTGGGGAAGGGTGTTATGTGAAATCGGGAGTATCGATATTGCGCGTATTGGTATCGGGCGTATTGGTATCGCATGTATCGTATCATGAATATCGGTATCGGTATCCACTGTTGTTTTTTTTCAGTCATTTTATAGGCTCATTTTTTAAAGCAAGTCCCGGCAACGTATCATGGTTGCAGCGGGAGCTACAACCTAGCAAAGAGCGAGCCACAGCCCCTAGTAACCAAAAGTTAAAAAATGCGATTTGGAAAAGAATAGCATGGTGAAAAAAACATTCCCATCCGACACTGACTTAGGAATGTTAAATGTAATTTCAGTTTTTCCTACAAGTAAAAGTTTATTGCGGAAAGAAATTTATAGTGATCTCGAAAAAAAAGCCTCAAAACCCCTCGACAATAGCGTCAGATCCAAATAAAAAGTGTACGATTGGAATCAACATGGTCAAAACCTAGTGCAGGGAAGTTACAGTCCCTGAACAACAAGAAAAATCACTTTTGCATCGGTTGCACTGATCTGTCTCCCGTTTTTTTTTTTTTTTTTTTTTTTTCAACAAATCTAGCGGGCTACCACAACATCATAGAGAGATTCTTAATGACTCATTCAAAATCTATTTCTCATATCTACGTGCTTTTTATAAATTCTGCTATCTGCATGTGCCATATGGCACTAAAATGGCACTTTTTGTGCTATTTCTCAATGAGTTTCACCGTAAATAGGTTATATCAATCAACACGGTTTGATCTTCAAGAGCAGTCTGAAGTTTCTTGAATATCATTTTAAATTTGACCATAGGACCATTGAAAGCAATATGTTCAGTATAAGTTCAATTCAAATATTTGAATTATAGCAGAAAAAAGGGAATGCTAATTGAATTTTGAGTATAAAAAGATAAATATAAAAAAAAGGAAATATATTTTTACTTTGAAATAAGTTGAGCTTTCTTGTCTGCAAAATGAACACTCAGAAATTTATGTACAAAATTATCTTTTAACTTTTACAATCGCTTTTTTTAAATACATTTTTTACGAGTTTCTGTAGGTAACAAATTTCTTAAGATACTAACCTACTCTTAACAGTACTAACGGTGAAAATATATTGCTTTCTGAATTCAACTTTTTCTAATTAATAACGAAAATTCTTTTGTGGGAACAACTTATGTTTTTTGCGGTGAACGTCATTTTTGTAATGAGACCCCAAAAAGCGTTTCAAAAAAAAAAAAAAAATCTTCCCTGGATTTGCCATAAATTTGCTGCTTACGCTGTAGGCAAATATATCGAAAAAAAGAAGACGCCTGTAAGGGTATTTCAGTCCTTTACGCACACGTAAAGGAACCAAAAGCTTCCCCAAAAAAGAGAATTTCATTAAATAGTTCACAGTTCAGCTGGATTCAGAAATACTACAATTTAATTGCATGAATTGTGCTTCAAAAACTCCGGTTTGCTACAGGATTATTTAAAAAATAGGACTTGAGCCCAATAAGTTTTATCAAACAGTTCATAGTGTTAAACTGTGATTAAAGAGCGACTCAGCTAAATTGAAACCGAAACTTAAAAATGGAATTTTGATAATATTTGATAAGAATTGGGTTTTAATGCAGATTGCAAATATATAAATTTCATTGCGTTTAACTCACCAAAGGCTCCAAGCCTCAGAAGAAAAAGGGAATTTGATGGATTAAGGGATTTTGATAACAGGGAGCCTGATTTTCGAAAAAGGGAGGAACACCCCCCAAGAACTCAAGAAATCTAAACGTAAATTAGACCTTCAGCTTCAGCTTGTCAGAAAATTTTATTGTGGGGATTATAATCTCCTATCTGAACAAATGTGGAATTGTATGTTTTTGCCAAAAGACTGATCACGGATGCGTTTCTATTCGTTGTTTTTTTTTGTTCTAGCGTCCTTTTTGAGAGACCGTAAAGATTGGAGGGCAACTAAACCTCCTCCCAAGACCGAATTTGTCTCTGATTTTGTTTTCAAATTTTATGATTTGAGATCAATTTGACAAAAAAAATAATTTCCTTCAACTACCTACAAACGTATAATACAGAAGTAGATTTAGTGTTAAGACCTTTAAACGACGAAGCGACGATTAAGCCTAGGGGACATTCAGTTCAGAGAGAGAAGACATTCTGATTCAGAGAGATCAGAGAGAGAAGTTAGTCTGATTGTGATGATAAGTATTCAGCTTAGTTTATTAATATTGATGACTTGTGTCTTATGTTTCCCAAAATGTTTAAGATAGTTTATTTTTATAAATAAATAAAAAAAAATTTGAAAAATTCTACGGTACTGTTCTATTAGCTGTAAACCATGCAAGAAGTGAAGTTTGGTTAATGCTAATGGAATAAAACAAAATAGGATAAAAATATAATAGTTTAGAAACAAAATTTGGTCATATATTTGCACATTAGGGGGGCGGGGGGTAAACCATAGCATATATTAAATACGTAACCTAATCTAGGTACCTTCCCCCCCCCTAAACCCCAAAAAACTAAAGTTTAAATATTGTAAACACAGTTAGAAACCACGGTTTGCAATCCAATTCTCGGTTGAAAGAACCTGCTTAACTAGTTTCTTTTATAACATACCTTGCGTGGCTTACAGCTAATATAAGAGTACCGATTCTAATTTAGCTACTTTTGACTATCTTGGAAAGGGGTTAGGTTAGGAAAATTAAACATTCAGGGATGGGTCTACAGGCTAAAGTATGGGTACTTATTTACTATCTAGAACACACGAGAAAAGTGAAGTTTGGTTGATGCTAAAGAAGTAAAACAAAATAAAATAAAAATATAATAGTTTATAAACAAATTTCGGCTATATAATTGCACATTAGGGGGGGTATTGGGGGCAAAGCATAGCATATATTAAATACCTAACC
Organism: Artemia sp. Qi Xiang Cuo; assembly: GCF_049724085.1. Lineage (NCBI taxonomy): Eukaryota > Metazoa > Arthropoda > Branchiopoda > Anostraca > Artemiidae > Artemia > Artemia sp. Qi Xiang Cuo. The sequence goes on along the minus strand of NC_142808.1, from coordinate 23,893,862 downwards.
AAACCGCCAAAAACAATAGTTTAAATATTGTAAACCCAATAAAAAACTACGCTTTACAATCCATTTCTCTATTGAAAGAAACCTGTTTCGAAAGAAACCCGCATCTTCCCTATTAATATAGCGCGTGTGTTCCAGATAGTACATAAGTACCAAAGTACCTATTTTTGTAAGCGTGATGCACTCATTATATAAGGCATATCCCAGGAAAGCAGATTTTAAACCTATTACACATATCTACGTGCTTTTTATCAATTTTACCCTCCAAAAGTGCCATATAGTACACAAAACGGCACTTTTGGTACCACTTCTTAAGTGGAAGAGTTTGGAAGCATAAAATGGTACCATTGCAATAATTATGGTCTGAAGCCCTTAACTAGAGATTTATAAGATCTCCTCATATTTGCTCTCCCTCCAGATCCTCATAGTAAGTATCATAAATCAACTAGTCATACTAAAAGTAAAAGATTATTGCGAAAGCAAATTAACAAAAACTAAAAAATTTTCAACAAAACATCTACCACAAATTAAGCTTGATTGATCAACAGTTTTGAATTGAACCTTAAACTTCACTCTGTGATGAAGCCTATGTGCTAGATCTAACGGCGGTAATTAAGGGGACAGGACGTCCTTGCCCCCTTAGTTTTTGCTCTTGCCTAGGTTTTGAAATTACCGTTTTTTGGTCATTTCATTGGAAAAGGCACTTGTTTCATTTAAATAAGTTGGGGAAACAACCGAAAGTGCACTTTGTGGGAATGTGTTATAAGGTCAAATTTCTAAAAAGTGATTAAGTATATATATAAGATTTTAAATGAGCCCTTAAACAGCTTTCTTTTGTTACAGTAGCCTTCTAGTTTCTGCTCTTCAGTAGGTAATCTATAAAGCCCTGTCTTCAGTATAGCTTTTTCAGGCAAAGTCGGCCGAATAAAAACAGCTTTTTGCTCATCGAAAAACAAACGCTCCTGAAAAACATGTATTGTTTTGTGAAGTATGGATAATGAACTATTTCATTATCCATACTTATTTTGACAATTAGAAATTATCTTAAAATAAGTTTTCAACTGAAACTAAGAAGTGGCATTAAAACTTAAAACTTATCTGCACGTTGGCTGTTTATCTCCGATCAAGGGCTTCGTCGTAGTCCAGGTACCAGGTGATGCAGATGTCCCAGTTGTGCAAGCTGCTGTTGATTCTTCCCGGTATTACGACATTACCGTCATTGGAGATGATACTGATGTTTTGGTTCTATTGTGTTATCATGTTTACCTATCAAGCAAGAAACTATTCTTTGGACCTGAGCCAAAGTCGAAATAAGCTCCCTGAATATGGGATACTCACTAACTGAAAACAAAGCTTGGCCAAGTTACATACCATTTAATCATTTTGGCTCACACCATCTTAGGCTGCGATTCTACTTCAAGAATTCACACGGTGGGAATAGATTTAGTTCTGAAGAAGCTAATGGTAGTTGCCGATTTTCGTACATCAGCTGCAGTTTTCATGCTTTTCGTACATCAGCTGCAGTTTTCATGCTGAAGTCAGCTTCGAAGAAGGAAGTAAGGGTTGCTGGAGATGATGCTCTGTTCATGATATATGGCTCATCAAAAGGGGGAAACCTGAATGAACCCTGCAGGGAAACTTTTAAAAAGAGGGTTACTACTGCTACCACGTTCGTCCACCCAGAACAGGCATCACCAACTTCTGATGCGGCTAAATTCCACAATTACAGAGTTTTCTAGGAAGTTCAGGTATGGAATGGAGATCCTGATTCTGAACTTAAGGCCGAGGGATGCGGTAGGAGAAATAAAGATGACTTCTTGTATCCATTGAATACTGTCGTCCCACCAGCCCCTCGTCTGCTTTAGAAAATCGTGAGATGCTCCTTTCAACTGGAATGTAGCTGAGCGAGCCGTAGCTACTTTAAAAACGGCTTAGCTTCCAATGCAGCGTGTAAAACGATCAAATGTTCAGCATCTTCTAAACCTCCAAGAATCAAAAGCTATAACTATGAGGAGAACGTCTAAGCTTAGATAGCTGAATCAAAAGAATAAGTTGTGAATACTAGTCGGAGTTGCATTCTGTATTTCAAATGTCCATGAAGTTGATTCGATAATATTATCAGTAGTGAAGACTAGTCAGTGTGTTGATAATAGTTTATTCTAACAGGGATTTTAAATCTCGGCCGCTGAAAACTAGTTTCATCGATGATTTCCCTTTTCTAATATTTTTCACGTTTTAATAAACATCTTGCAATTGCTTTTTTTAGCCGAACCATCAGGTGATGGAGCCAGCGACGATCAGATTTAGGCTAACTAATTATTTGATCTCAAAACCGACACTTTAGCCAGTGAGAGATGGTCTGGTAAAAATAAGGGGGGTCACGACGACGAGTAGCGTAAAATTATCATATTGATGATTTGGAAACTTTTTTACATATATACCGTAAATTAAATTTGACTCCATTTTCGCTCTCATCTGGTCCTTTTACATCGGAACAATAATTCAGTTCAAGAAAAAACGAACAATTACCGGAACTTTTTTTTTTGTTAGGAAAGTGAGCAAAGTGACACGATACGCAAAAAAACTAGTTTTGTGTTGACCTAGAATGTGCAACTTTGGATATGTTGTTCAGCTTTTTTCTCTCTACAACATTGTGTGAAAATCATTTCTGTTGCAATTTGTTTGGGGTCAAATTCTAATTTGCCTGTACTGTTATATGAAGTTACTTTCTGAGCTTTAACACATATCAAACCCCAATATCGTTCATCGCTGAAAAATGCTGAAGAGGTCTTACGTCCAACAGTGTCAAACCTTCCACCAAGATTTAATTTGTTACGGAATAAAAACAGGCACATTCATCTCACTAAAGTTTTCCCTTTCATTTTGATTTAATATTTACCACCCAGTGACTGCGTTCGAATATATTCGATTGAACTAAGACGGCCAGAATCCTCTTTTATTTATGTTATTTTAAAAAAACATAAATTTTGATGAAAAATAGGACATATCATTTTTGTAGCATAATAAAGACAACTTTTGAACTTTTGAATTTTATATTTTTGTATGTTTCTAAACGAATTCTAAAACTGTGTACTTTCATGTGTATATGTATATTGTTACCTAATAAATAAATCATCAAAAAATATTTATTTGTCTTTCAATTATATTTATATGGGGTCGCCAAGCAACTTGCAACCATAAATGGGGTCGTGAAAGAAAAAAGTTTAAGAAGCCCTGCTTTAGAGTGAAACAGATATAGCCAGTTAGCGATTGTAAGTGTTTTATTCACCAATTGCCTTTAAAAACGTTCGAACTGAAAACATTATTCTTTGAATAAAAATTTGGATTACTAAAATATCATTCCATTCTCGAGCATAGTAAACAACAACAAAAAAACTATCACATTGCTCTTTTCTTAGACCAGTCGTTCTTAATCAAACAATTCTTGTAAATGGCCTAATTTTTGGAATCCAAAGTGAATTATTGAGGCTGTAATAGACCAAAGTGTAATAATTCGGTGTGTAATAGACCAGGAAGAAACGCGTAAGTATGAATATGGGCAGAGAATTGTGGGTTTAAACTTTAGGTAAGTTTTTTTTTCAGAGGGGAATTTACCAGCAAATTACCGACACATTTCCACCATTAATTGAGCCTTCAGATAAATACTGAATTAGCACTAAGGAAGGGACCGGGGGGGGGAGATTGGAGGTAGAAATTCATATTTAATCCTTCTTGATTTCTGGGAATTTATCTGGTCTACGCTATTATTATGAAAATAAAGAGTAACATTAAACCCCAAAATGAGCAGAATTTATTCCGTATAGGAGTGAGACTGCCCCTTCCTTATTCCCGTCTCTACCTCATAGTTATAAAAACTTCGGAAGATGCTCATTTGAATAGAAATTGAGAGTTCTAGTCCTTTTTTTAAGTCGAAGGTAATTGGAGGCCCACAAGCCCGTGTGTTAAAATAAAGAGTTTTATAAAAGAGTATATAATTACATTTATGCCGTAAGCCTGAAGGCAAACGAGTACTTCTCATTAATTCATTATATTAGTCAGCTGATCTCATTAAAGACCTACGATTTTGTGTGCAGATTGGTAGGTTTACTCTATTTTGTCTCGGGGCTGGAGGGGATCAAGCTGAAACTCTCAGAATTTTTTTGGAGGGAGGGGAGGGGGTTGAGGAGCCTCAGGATTTTGGATTTGGAGGAACAAAAGAAACTACTTTTCTTCAGTTGTCATAAATGAGTATATACTGCGTTTGTTATGCCCTAAACCCAAAGATTGTTTGACTAGCTTACAAAAAAAAGCAATAATAATATAGGTACATCACTCTATCTTAATTTATATATTTTGCATTTTCTTGCAGAAAGTGTAATTAATCCCAATCAATATTATTGTTAAATCAAGCGTTCAACATTCAGATAAAAATGTCAATAAAAATAAGGATATGCTGTTCCTGATAATCATTTTGTAATTACTCGTCCTGATTGGGTGAAAATGTAAAAGCTTCAATTTGAAAGAGACTTAAAATGAAGAGTGACATTTTAAATAAAGCTAAAGAGTGATATTAAAACTCAAAATGAAAAGAGTTTTTTCTGTGTAAGGGTAAGGAGGTATAAATAACCCCCTCCAAAGGTGGTTCACAATTTTCTGCTCCCCCCCCCCAGATTTTGAAAAATACCTTTTTGGTATTATTGTTAGGAGAATTTGAAAAAATTACTTGCTTGACTTACTTGACTTAAATCCCGTCCATCCTTGAAGGTCGTCTTGGGGCCTCTTTCTTTGTAATGGCGTGGATGTGCCTTCTGTATGCCTCTCGGTCTTCTGCTAGGCGAAGAAGGTCCGAGAGGCGGTGAGGTGCGAAGTTTTCCTTCCACCTTCTTGGGGGACGACCACGAGGACAAAAACCATGAATTTGGCCTTCGAAGGTGATTCTTGGGAGACGGGACTGACTCATCCGTTGTACGAAACAATTCATGAGAACTGTTTGTTGTACTTTAAGGCGCTCGAGAAGTTCGACGTTTGAAATTCTATCAAGGTAAGTGATCCTGGTGATGCGGCGGAGGCACTTAGTTTCAAATGCTGCGAGTCGACAATTGTCATCCACCTTCACCGTCCATTTTTCACATGAGTAGACTGCTATGGGGATGATCAGGGTATCGAAAAGTCGTGTCTTAAGCCGCAGAGACAAATCCTTGCTTTGTCATATGTGCATAATGGCTTTGAAACTGGAACTCGCCAGGGCAAGACGTCTTTTAATGTCTTTTGAGTGACTGTTGTCGCTGGTGATCAAACTACCAAGGTAAGGGAACTCGTCGACCCACTGGATACTCTCTCCATTAACTTTCAGGTTTGGCTTAACTGTACCCTGCGGCTTTCGTGAGCAGCAAATAGCCTTTGTTTTTGATATATTTATGATCATTTCAAAAGAACTAGTGGCTTCGAGGACGTCGTTAGCAACGGTTTGTAGATCCTTGGGTGTTTCAGCCATTTCGTTGATATCGTAGGCGTAGGCTAGCTTATCTGTCTGAACACCCCCTATATGTGCGCCACAAGTTGTTTTGACCAGCGATAAGACTGCTGTGAGGAAGCGGTTAAACAGCTCTGGAGACAAGAGGCATCCTTGAAGGACACTTGCGGACGTCTGGAAACTGTCGGTGAGACCTTCACTAGTCATGACGCGACTCTCAAATTTGGAACACACTTGAATTAGCTTTCAACATCACTAGCTACTAATGCCCGTGGAACTTAAGTTTCTCATCAACAAGTACTCCCAAGTCTCTTTTTTCAAGACTGGTTTGTAGTCTTATATCAGACTGCAACTTCTGGTCACGCATGGTATACTGGTGGTGAGGATTGTCACTGCCAAAATGGAGGACACTGCCCTTATTGATGTTGAACTCGTGCAGCCATTCACTGGTTCACTTCTGGATTCTCTGGAGGTCTGATTGCAGGCTTTGTTGAACGGCTGGTCCAAAAAGCTTGGAATCATTAGCGGAAAGCGTGATAGTATTTGTGGCCTCCTTTGTCCTATTATTTATGTAAATGATGAAGAGGGTGGGGCCTAGGGCCGTACCCTGAGGAACCCAACTGATAATGTCACATGGTTCGGAGAATACTTTATCACTGTTATTGGTGAAAAGTCGGACCTGCTACTCACAGTCTGTCAGGAAATTCATAACCCATTCTACTGCATCAGTGTGGATGGCAACTGCCGATAATTTGGCCCTAAGGTGTCTGTGGGCTACCTTGTTAATTTCAAATATAAAGAACAGAAATTAATTCCTACGAACTTTTTCAAGAAAACGGGGTTTGCATAGAAGGGCAAGAACTACATAAAACCAAAGACGAACAGAAATAAACTAAAATAATATTGACTTATTTCTATGACTATTTTAGCTTAGTTCTGCCCTAGGAATGGCGTATGGATTCATGATAAATAGGCTTATCTATCAACAAATGAAATAACATCATTTTTATACAATCCTAAAAAGGGCTTATCCCAGATTTGCCTCTGAATCGCTCGGACTATCTGTCCTGGCTTTTTCTACAATTATCCATGTCTTGATGCCTGCAAAATACTTGATTTTAATTCAGCGTCTTGATGCTGAAATACTTGATGCAAAATCAGCGGACTCGGTCGAGGCCAAAGGGCTCGTCATGCGTCAACCCAAAATTAATCCAATCTTTCATCCCTTAATTCTATGACTATCTACCTTAGTTCTGCCCTAGGAATGACCTATGGACGGATGATAGATAGATCCACAAATGATCAACAAATGAAATGGCATCATTTTTATACAATCCTAAAAAGGACTTATCCCAGATTGGTCTCTCACTCACTTGGACCATCTGTCTTGGCTTTTTTTTACAATTAGCTATGTCTTGATGCCTGCAACTACTTGATTTTAGTTCAATATTTTTCAGTGCAAATATTGTTTCAAGAATATTTGCCTTGGCCTTAGAGACCCTTGGCCCCCTCTTAGGAGTTTTCTGGTGCCCTCATTCCTTGTTTTTCTGTTTTCACTGTTTATTTTAATAGATTTGTCAATTTGGTCAATTATTGGTGCCCTTATTACATTGGCTCTCTCCCAAAAAAATTTCTTATTGGCACTCTTGTCACACTGATTTTTCTCAAAATCCATCCCTGGCTGTAGATCACATTCAGTAAATAAATGAATCCCAAAGCGAACAGAAATTACGATAAACAACCAAGTCAAACCTAAAATGAAGACAAGCTACCCCAACGAGGAGTAGGGATAATACCCCTTGTATCCTCTAAAGACCTGAACGTAATTTGCACTTTACTGAAGAAAAAATGTATTTAAACGTTTTCTCATTTAAGGTGTTTATAAATCCAAAATTGTTGAGACTTTCAGGAATGAATATCACTTTAAATAAAATTTTCAGTCCACATTCATTTGTTCTTTTCAGTAATCTGGTTATTATGGTGATTGTTTTCTTGATGTTATAAGGAATAAATATACGCTGCCTAAGATAAACATTGTTTTCAGCAAAGTACAACTTGACTTCTGGTCCTTAGAAGGTCCACAGGGCGTTAGCATACATACCAGCGCAAATTGAGTACAGCCGTTCAATACAGAATTTAAAAAAAAAAAAATATTTCAGGAAATTTTCAGAAAACTTTAAGTAGGCCTCGAAAAATAAATAAGTAGGCCTCAAAACCCTTATGCCTTCCCAAGGCCAGAACATAATTTGCACTTTACTGAAAAATAAAAATGAATGGGCATTGTCAGTTTAATATACATATACTGTTATTTATTAATCAAAATGTTAATATTATTTGATTTATTAAAGTTACAAAAGTAAAAACATTTAGTTTTTTTTTTTCAGTAAAGTGCAAATTATATTCTGGCTTTGGGAAGGAATAGGGGCTTTGAGCCCTACTCATGTTAATTTCAGCTCGTTTTGAATTTGACTCCGTTGTTTATTGTAATTTCTGTTCGTTTTGGGTTTCATTTATTTATCAATGCTATTTTGTAGTAGTTTCACGCTTGGTAGATTATTTGATTTTATTTTTGCTCATTTTTGGTCTAATGGAATTCTTTACTTTACTTTGAAAAGCTTATTTCGTGGAAAAACTTTTTTTCAATTAATTATTGCGAAAAAACACCCTGAGCCTTGGCTATTATACTTTTAAAATCTTCACTGCTCCAATTCGCTGCTTCACTGCTTCAATTATTCCTAGCCTTAGCGACTTAGTCTTCTTTACATTTATTTTTAAACCTATTCTAGCACCCTGAACTAAATAAACCCTCTAGAAGTTCATTCATTTTGCTCACACTTCCATACTAGATAACGCAGCAAAACTTGCAAAAATTATGATAACACAAAAAAATAGGTAAAAAGAAATATCAAAACTGACATAATATGCAGAACATGCTTGCACGTATCCAAGCGAAACTATCCTCCCACTTGTGGATAAAATAATTACCAATGAGGTGAGGGTCATCTTTTATACCTAATTTTTATGATTGACCAATCAAAACGGTGATGTATAGCATATTTCTGTTTTAATTAGAGAAGATTAGATTTCGGAACAACAGTTATACAGTTCAACAACAGTTTCGGAATAACGGAACAACGGAATACGGAACAACAGTTTCGGAACAACAGTTCGGAACAACATAAAGATATATTGTTCTTAGCACCGTTTTGGAACAGTCAATATATACAGGTCTATGCCTCTCTAGCCACATTCTTGCCATTCTTTAAAACAAGTTTGGCACTTAAATACACAAAAAAAAAAAACAGGGATAGTTCATAGATTTTTGCTTTTCATTTTATTATTCGATGCGACTATAGTGTCGGTCCAGCTTTGACGTTCACATAACTTTGACCAGTGGTATTGAAGCGTCATCTATTTCAAGTTTGCGTCTTATAGGCTGTGGCAGCGTTGTATAAAATACATATTTGCTTTAGCCTTGTTTTTCTTGTTTATCAGCTTCACTCTTGCCTCATGATAAACTCGTACTCGCTGATGACGTAGTCTTGATGATTAAATAAAAAAAAGAATATTTTTAAATGAAAATAAAGACTGAATTAAAACTTTAAAATGAAGGAAATTATTGCGTGTATGAATGGTGTTCCATTTTAAATCTTAAAGTCACTCTTTAAATTCATTCGATTTATTTCTACTTAGTTTTCAAGGCTAAGATATAACTTCAGGTATAGGAAGTAGCCTGCCTACGGTCTATAATTGCGAAAATATCTTTTTTTTTGTTTTGCAGTTTAAAAAAAAATAAATTATTTTCCAAGATCATGAACCACTCAAAATTTTCAAGTAGTTAGATCTTCATAATTTTTAATGTATCATGTAATTAAATCCTCTTTGGAATTCACTGAATAGGTAGGAGATACTAAGTAGAAGTTCCGAAATGAACTTTGATAGTAATTACTTCCAACTTTCATTTACAAGAAAATGTCATTTTCCTGCGTCACTAGACGCTGTAAAACTTCTGAAGGTATTTAAAGTTTGGAAATTTCCAGGGATTATTTCTAAAGATTGCTTTTGGTAGTCATATTTTAGCTGTATTTCAAAGGAAATCAACTGACCTATACGAACCTGAACAACACCCAAAAAGCAAACTTTTATTCATTTCCTCTTATTGAGATTTAAACAAATTTGGAATAAAAACTTTAAATTTAGCCATTCAGGGGTCATTTCAACCAGGTTTACAAAGTAAACATTGGGGGAGCCTCAAAAGACGAATGATAGCAATTTTGATCTTAATTAAATAAAAAAAAACAAGTTTTTTAAACTGAAAGTAAGGAGCGGCATTAAAACTTAAAACAAACAGAAATTATTCCGTATATGAAAGGGGCTGTCCCCTCCTCAACGCCTCGCTCTTTACGCTAAAGTTTCTTCTTGTTTTAAAAAATAAATTTGTGTGACGGATTCAAAAATTAGTGGAAAGAGCAAGGCGGCGAGGAGAGGACAGCCTCTTTCATATGGGTACTAATTTATGTTTGTTTTCAGTTATAATGTCGCTTCTTACTTTCAGTATAAAAAACTTGTTTTTTGTAGTTAATTTCTGAACGTTTTTTAGTTAATACAGCTTTTATTTTGGCTCACCGTCATTGAATAAGTAAAAAAAAATTTGCATAAAAATTTTACTCTTCTTTTGCTAAATGGCTGCCTCTAAATTTGGTTCTGACGTAATTTACAAATTAACTTACGTAACGAACTTCTATATTCGTATATTTTTCTTCTGACAAAAAATACGTTGCAGATATAGTTGCAGATTTTTGCAGATATGAGCTTGAAACCTATGTAATAGGGTTTTGTGATACGCTGAATCTGACAGTGAGATTTTCATTAAAATTCTTTCACTTGTAGGGGATGTTTCCTCCCTCTTTAAAAAATCAGGTAAATTTTCTCAGGCTCGTAGCCTTTGATGAGTAATACTGAACTTAATAAAATTTATATATTAAGAATCAGCATTATAAGCCCATTCTTTTGATACATTTATTGACATCAAAATTCCGTTTTTAAAAGTTTCGATTACTATTGAGCCGTATCGCTTGTTTTTTTTTGTTTTTTTTTATTGTGTAAGTGTTATTACGTATATGTGGGGGTTCTCCCCGTAGTCAAAAACACGCAGATTGAGTTAAAAGTTAAAAAAAAATATAATTAAAAAAACCCTGAATAAAAAAAGCCGATTAAATATAATATATATCTCTTTTGAAAGGACTAAAAAAAACTGTAGCGTAAAGAGCGAGGTATTTACTTGGGGGAGAACCCCTTCATATACGTAATAATTTCTGTTCGTTTTAAGTTATAATGTGGCTTCTTACTTTCAGTTGAAAAAACTTTTTTTTTTTAATTTAATTTCTGATCGTTTTTTAAATAATGCTTGGAAATCCGGCGCACCCTTCATAGAAATGTCCCTTACCCCAAAGAAACATCCTCCACGGAAAGATTCTCCCGAGTAACCCCCTCCTCCATCCCCCCACTACCAGAAAAAAACCCTTCCTGAAAATGTCTGTATATGTACTTCCCAATAACCAATACAATATGTAAGCAATGGGCAAAGTTCATTTCTTGCAGCCCTTTCCCTGGGAACTGTGGGGAATCAAGTCATCCTAAAAGACATATTTATTAGATTTTCGAGTATGCTGAACAAAATGGCTATCTCAAAATTTTAATTGATTGACTTTAATTGGGTGACTTTGAGGAAAAAGTGAGCGTGGGAGGGGGTCTAGTTGCCCTCCATTTTTTGGAGGGCGCGCATCGTGATCTTTCTTCGAGCAAAAAATGCAAATTTCCACCTTTTTGCAGATAGGAGCGTGAAACTTCTTTAATAGGGTTCTCTGATAAGCTGAGTGTGATGGTGTAATTTTCGTTAAAGTTAATTAAAAATGCAAAATTGCACATTTTTGCAGATAGGAGTTTGAAGCTTATTTAATAATGTTCGTTGATAAGCTGAATCTGATGGTGTGAATTTCGTTAAAGTTAATTAAAAAATTTGCAATTAAGACAAAATTTTATTGTTTAAAAAAAATTGAGTTGTGAGAAAGTCAAACTTTAGCGTAAAGAGCGAGGCGTTGAGGAGGGGACAGTCCCTTTCATATACAAGATAATTTCTGTTTGTTTTAAGTTTTAACGTCGTTCCTTACTTTCAGTTAAAAATAACTTGTTTTTTTCATTTCATTTGTGAACGTTTTTTAATTAATGCATGTTTTGATTTTGGCTCACCGTGCATGAATAATTGAAACGAAATTTGCATATTTATTTTACTTTTTAATTTGGTTAAATGGCTTTCTTGAAACTTGTGGAATTTTATCTATGAACGTTTTTATTAGTAATAGATATACGTAAATTACGAATTAACTTACGTAACGAACTTCTATATTCATATATTTTTAATACGTATATTTGGGTGTCTGCCCCCTAGTCAATACCTTGCTCTTTAAGCTAAAGTTCGAATTTTGTTCCAATTCTTTAAAAATGACCCCTTAATCACAAAGGCCGTTAATTAGAATAAATAGAATTGGAACAAAATTCGAACTTTAGCTTAAAGAGCAAGGTATTGACTAGGGGTGAAAAACTTGTTTTCTTATATTTAATTTCTGATTTTTTTAAAAATAATGATGGGAAATCCGGCGCCCCTTTCATGGCAATGTCCCTTGCCCCATGAAAACTTCCTTCATGAAAATCATCCTAAAAGACATAGTTATAATGTTTTCGACCATGCTGAACCAAATGGCTATCTCAAAATTTTGATTGGGTGACCTTGGGAAAAAAATGAGCGTGCGAGGGGGCCTAGTTGCCCTCCATTTTTTTTGGTCACTTAAAAAGGGCACTAGAGCTTTTAATTTCCGTTCGAATGAGCCGTCTCACGATATTCTAGGACCACTGTGTCGATATAATCACCCCTGAAAAAAAAACAAATAAACACGCATCCGTGATATTTCTTCTGGCAAAGAAAATGCAAAATTCCACATTTTTGTAGATAGGAGCTTGAAACCTCTACAGTAGGGTTCTCTGATACGCTGAATATGATGGTGTGATTTTCATTAAGGTTCTATAACTTTTATGGGGTCTTTCCCCCTTTTTTCGAAAATCAGCCAAATATTCTCAGGCGCGTAACTTTTGATAGGTAAGATTAAACTTGATGAAACTTATATATATGAAATCAGAATTGAAATTTCATTCTTTTGATGTATCTATTGGTATCAAAATTCCGTTTTTTAGAGTTTCTGTTACCATTCAGCCTGGTCGCTCTTTACTTACAGTTCGTTACCACGAACTGTTTGAAAAAAAACAGTCTTTGAAAGATAATGCTTTGACTAAAATGGGAAAAGATCAAGTGAAAAACAATAAGCTAAATTGTCAGAAACAATAAGATTTTTTTCCCAGTAAAATTTCTTTCAAATATTAATTTTTATATTTCAGATATGACCAAACTTGAGAAACTCTATTTCAAGACACCTTGGTATAGCAAAGAATCAATATTTCTATAGTCCTTGCCATAGGCAGGTGTTTATAAATAATGAGGTTTTGATTCCGTGACATAGTAGCGGTACTTGAAGCGAGAGCTTCTAAAAATTCTCAAGTTCCCAACTGTTAAATTCTGAATTTAACATCAAAAACAATTAATGTGTTTCCTTATTTGTCATAAAACCGCTGGAGGTGTAATATGTAGGAGCAGACTAAGAGGTGTCTAATTACAACAGGGGGACCTATTTTAGATATCGACGGAAATGAATGGGAACGAAACTACAAATGTAGGTCTCCGTGATCACCATCTCAATAGTTTAATCTATTATACCACCTGGAAAATTAATTTTTCTCTACTTACCCTGTCTAAATTTTCTTAATAAATATTTTATTAATTTTGAAGATTTGACCCATATACAATGGTAACTATTTTAAATGCACAGACTATTAATAGTAGAGGCCTAATTGTAATTGCAAAGTTTAAGCTTGAGTCTTATCTTGGAAAATAGGCTACTGCCCAATCTTGGACAAATGATCTTAAAACTGCAACCCAAATCAAAACTAAGTTCACATTCCTTTTCATTATCTTACCCAAGAGAACTGTCTGAGTTGTCATCAACAGTCACTGTCTGAACCTTTTCAGTTTCATTTTCTCCCTCAGTGCTTTCTTCTCAGCAAATCTCTTCACAGTCTGCTTCTTTGTTCTGCTTGTTTTGTTGCTTCATTTTTTCTTTCCCACCTCTTTTTTGCCTTTCTTGTAGCAAAGACAGCTTCACTCTTTGCTTTCTCTAATGTATCAGTGAGCACTTTTGTTCTGCCCTCCTTTCTTCCTTGAAGCATTTTGTTTTCTAGGTGGTGCTGGGATGTAGTTGTACCTGTTCAGGTGTGACTAACCTATTTCACAATGACTGCAAAATCACAGGGCTTACTGAAAGTATTGGGCGATAAGATGGCAGTGCAGGTAGGGATGGGGCTGAAGTTAGAACCTCTGATGACCTTGGAAATTTGTAACCAGCTTCATGGGGTAAAAAAAATTGGTTGGTCTGTATTTAAGAGTACAGATCTTCATTACCAAAGCACTCTGGATTGAAAGGAGATATACCTTCCGAATCTCTTCTGGATGTTTCATGGTATGGACGCTAAGGGGAAAGATTTTCTTACCAACCCAGCTGTGATGAAATTGGTGACAGTTCTTCTCGATGTTGACGGTTGCTCGATGAAAAAAATACTACTAATTTTGATAATTAATTCTGCATAGCTGTTAGATATTTCAACTATTATGCAAGGGTTCTCAAATGCCACAGCCATTTGGTTTCTACAAGATTTCTACTTCTCTTGAGGAATAACGAAGAACACCGCCATTCAACCAGCGACTCACGAAGATTTTAACTCGTTAACAGCCCCCATTCTGTTGTAAATAAAAGCTGAGTTATGAAAAAGACTGATCAAAACATAAATTGTTTGCCGTCAACAACGGGTAGTGGCAGCGGCACAATTTTTTTTTTGCGGCACACCGGTGGCGCGTTGCCACTGCTATTTTTGCCCCCGCCGCCTCTGGCCTTCCCTTATTGTTGCGGCACCGGGGTCTACTTTAGTTTCATAATAACAGCGTAGACCAAAAATATTCCCAGAAATCAAAAGGGATTAAATATTAATTGCACATTTTTTTCTGTGTTTTTTAATTTTTTTTTTTTGGGTACTTTCTTCTCGTGTGTTTTCTCATTTATTTACATTGGCTACTGGGGTATCTTTGCATAAAAAAGGTGATTCGCCTCTAGTTTCAAACTATAGACTTGTCTCTCTTCTTTCTGTCGTCTCTAAGGCTGTTAAATCAGTTGTGTGTCCTAGACTTTCTTCATTTGTATTTAGTACTAATACGACTGCAATAAATTCTTTCATAACTAACCATCAGTATAGTTTTCGCCCCACTTTCTCTGCTTTGCATGTACTCTCAGATGTGACAAAGTTTGTGCCAGTTAATCTGGACGGAAAATTAGGTGTTTTTGGTCCATTTCTTGACTTTTCAAAGGCATTTGATATGGTTGACTACTTTGTTCTTCTGCCTAAACTATCTTTATTTGGAATGCATGGAGTCCTACTAGAATGGCTAAGGTCTTGCCTATCAGGGAGATCTCATTATGTTTTGGTTAATGGTACTTCTTCCTCCACTTTACCTATATTGAAAGCTGTCCCAAAAGGCTCTGTGCTTGGACCACTTTTGCTTTTAATTTATATTAAAGATCTTGTTTATGGCCTGCTGAATTATCTGTTGAATTGTGTGCCATCCAACTTGCCCTATATGGTATTACTAATTATAACTTAGAGTCTTAAAATATAAATTGTTTGACAGACTCTAATTATTATTGTCATGGACAAAATTCCCAAGGCCAGAACAAAATTTGCACTTTACTGAAAAAATTATAAATTTTTTTACTTTTGCGAATTTAATAAATCAAATAATATTAACATTTTTATTAATAAATAACAGTATAATTATATAAAAATGACAATGCACATTCATTTGTATTTTTTCAGTAAAGTGGAAATTTTTTTCTGGCCTTGGGAAGGCATAGGGGTTTTGTGCCCAACTTATGTCAATTTCTGCTCGTTTTGAGTTTGACTCGGTTATTTATTGTAATTTCTGTTCGTTTTGGGTTTCATTTATTTATCGATGCTGATTTGTGGTAGTTTCGCGCCTGGTAGACTATGCGATTTTATTTTTGCTCATTTTTTGTTTCGTGGAATTCGTCACGTTTCTTTGATAAACGTGTAATGAGAAGAAAGTTTTTTTTAATCGATGCCTGTTCGTGTGATGTTGACGAATTCTTGTAATAGGGGTTTATACTAAAAATTTAAATCTTTTTGTTTTTCAAGAATTTATAGCTTGGCCTACTATTTGTATGCTGGAGAAAAATTTTCAGCAATTTTTAACAACATGCACCATTTTAAAAACCTGGACACTAATAGTACTGTTTAACTTTGCTTCATACCTCCTCTGGTTGACCTGAAATGAAAAACTTGATACCATTCGCAAAAAAATCTGTTTACTTTCTTTGATAGCTCGCATACACTTACACTCTTTTGATTTAGTTAAATTTTAAGAGCAAAAGTAGCCTCAAAAGTTTGAACACAATACCCTCAGTCGTTCTTGGGATATTGCTGAGATGCCTTATTGGGAATTAGCATTATCACATTGCATTTTGATTTAATCTTAAGGCAACATTTAGTTTTTAAACATAATGGGCCAATGGGAGGGTGGGAGTGGAAGAGGGGTTAGTTACCCTCCAATCACTTTCGACTATTAAAAAGGGCATCACCCCTTCCTGTTTTCAATCGAATGAGCCGCTTTCGAAGTTCCTACGACAACTCCTTCGATACGAAGTGCCCTGGTCTAAACAACAACAACAACAAAAAATATTACTAATCACTTTCGACTATTAAAAATGGCACTAGCCTTTGAATTTCCCATCGAATTAGCCTTTTTTGAAGTTTCTACGACAACTCCTTCTATAAAAACCTTATATGCGCCCAGGGCATAACTTAAAACCCTGGCCCTGAGAGTTGTGGGGGAGTGTCCTTCTCAAAAACATATTTTCTATCTGGAAATCAACTAGCCTACGCTAAACAAAATACGCCAATCAGTTTCTACTATCAAGAAGGGCACTAGCCCTTTGAATTTCCAATCAAATGAGCCCCTTTTGAAGTTTCTATGACAACCTCTTCTATAAAAACCTTATATACCCCAGGACATAACTTAAAACCCTTGCTTTGAGGGTTGTTGGAGAGTGCCCTTCTAAAAAATATATTTTCTATGTGGAAATCAACTACGCTGAACAAAATTGCTATCTCAAAATTTTGATTGGATGTGTTTGGGGGAATGATGGGCGTGAGGAGGGGCTAGTTCCCCTCCAATCACTTTCAAATATTAAGAAGGGAACTAGGCCTTTGAGTTTCCAATCGAATGAGCCTGTTTTGAAGTTTCTACGACAACGCCTTCCTATAAATCCTTATATGCCCCCAGGGCTTAACTTAAAACCCTTGCCCTGAGGGATGTTGGGGAGTGTCCTCCTAAAAAATATATTTTCTATCTGGAAATCAACTACGATGAACAAAATGGCTCTCTCAAAATTTTGATTGGATGTGTTTGGGGGAATGATGGGCGTGGGGGGGATTGCTAGTTGCCCTCCAATCCCTTTCGACTTTTAAAAAGGGCACTAGCCCTTTGAATTTCCAATCGAATGAGCCTGTTTTGAAGTTTCTACGGAAACGTCTTCTATAAGAAACCTTATATGCCCCCAGGGCGTAACTTAAAACCTTTGCCCTGAGGGTTGCGGGGGATCGTACTCCTCAAAAACATATTTTCTATGTGGAAATCAACTACGCTGAACAAAATGGCTATCTCAAAATTTTGATTGGATGTGTTTGGGGGACTTATGGGCGTGGGGGGGCTAGTTGCCCTCCAATCACTTTCAACTATTGAAAAGGGCAAACGCCCTTTGAATTTCCAATCGAATGAGCCTGTTTTGAAGTTTCTACGACAACGTCTTCTATAAAAAACCTTATATGCCCCCAGGGCGTAACTTAAAACCTTTGCCCTGAGAGTTGCGGGGGATCGTCCTCCTCAAAAACATATTTTCTGTCTGGAAATCAACTGCGCTGAACAAAATGGCTATCTCACAATTTTGACTGGATGTGTTTTGGAGAATGATGGGCGTGGGGGGGGGGCTGGTTGCCCTCCAATCACTTTCAACTATTGAAAAGGGCAAACGCCCTTTGAATTTCCAATCGAATGAGCCTTTTTTGAAGTTTCTACGACAACGCCTTCTTAAAAACCTTATATGCCCCGAGGGCGTAACTTAAAACCCTTGCCCTGAGGGTTGTGGGGGAGTGTTCTCCTCAAAAACATAATTTCTATCTGGAAATCAGCTACGCTGGCATAATCCATTTCTCAAAATTTTGATTGGATGTGTTTGGGGGAATGATGGGTGGGGGGGGGGCTAGTTGCCCTCCAATCACTTTCGACTATTAAAAAGGGAGCCTGTTTTGAAGTTTCTACGACAACGCCTTCTATAAAAACCTTATATACCCCCAGGGCACAACTTAAAACCTTTACCCCGAGGGATTTTGGGTAGTGTCCGACTCAATAACGTATTTTCTATCTGGAAATCAACTACGCTGAACAAAATGGCTATCTCACAATTTTGATCGGATGTGTTTGGGGGAAAGATGGGCGTGGGGGGGGGGGGGCTAGTTGCCCTCCAATCCCTTTGGACTATTAAAAAGGGTACTAGCCCTTTGAATTTCCAATCGAATGGGCCTTTTTTGAAGTTTCTACGACAACGCCTTATATTTAAAAACCTTATATGCCCTCAGCGCATAACTTAAAACCCTTGCCCTGAGGGTTGTGGGAGAGTGTCCTCCTCAAAAACACATTTTGTATCTTGTAATCAACTACGCTGAACAAAATGGTTATCTCAAAATTGTATGGATGTGTTTGGGAGAATGATTTTCGTGGGGGGGGGGGCTAGTTGCCCTCCAATCACTTTAGACTATCGAATAGGATACGAGTTCTTTGAATTTCCAATCTAATGAGCCTGTTTTGAAGTTTTTACGACGACGCCTTCTATACAAACCTTCTATGCTCCCAGGGCATAACTTCAAACCCTTGCTCTGAGGGTCTTGGGGGAGTGTCCTCCCCCACAAAAAACCTTATATGCCCCCAGGGCGTAACTTAAAACCTTTGCCCTGAGGGTTGCGGGGGATCGTCCTCCTCAAAAACATATTTTTTATCTGGAAATCAACTACTCTGAACAAAATGGCTATCTCACAATTTTGACTGGATGTCTTTGGGGGAATGATGGGCGTGGGGGAGGGATAGTTGCCCTCCAATCACTTTCAACTATTGAAAAGGGCAAACGCCCTTTGAATTTCCAATCGAATGAGCCTGTTTTGAAGTTTCTACGACAACGCCTTCTATAAACACCTTATATGCCCCCAGGGCATAACTTAAAACCCTTGCACCGAGGGTTGTGGGGGAGTGTCCTCCTCAAAAAGATATTTTCTATCTGGAAATCAGCTACGCTGACAAAATGTCTATCTCAAAATTTTGAATTGATGTGTTTGGGGGACTGATGGGTGTGGGGGGGGCTAGTTGCCCTCCAATCACTTTTGACTATTAAAAAGGGCACTAGCCCTTTGAATGTCCAATCGAACGAGCCTGTTTTGAAGTTTCTACGACAACGCCTTCTATAAAAGCCTTATATGCCCCCAGGGCATAACTTAAAACCCTTACCCTGAGGGTTGTGGGGGAGTGTCCGCCTCAAAAACATATTTTCTATCTAGAAATCAACTACGTTGAACAAAATGGCCATCTCACAATTTTGATTGGATGTGTTTGGGGGAAAGATGGGCGTGGGGGGGGGCTAGTTGCCCTCCAATCCCTTTGGACTATTTAAAAGGGCACTATCCCTTTGAATTTCCAATCGAATGAGCCTGTTTTTAAGTTTCTATGACAATACCTTCTATAAAACCTTATATGCCCCCAGGGCATAACTTAAAACCCTTGCCCTGAGGGTTGTGGGGGAGTGTCCTCCTCAAAAATACATTTTCTATAGGGAAATTAACTACGCTGAACAAAATGGCTATCTCAAAATTTCGATTGGATATGTTCGGGGGAATGATTGGCGTGAGGGGGGGGGGCGAGTTGCCCTCCAATCACTTTCGACTATTAAAAAGACACTAGAAATCTCGATTTCTAATCGAATGATTCCCTTCTGAAGTCTCTACGACGACCCCTTCTATATGAAGTGCCCTGCTTTAAAGAAAAAAATAATAAACTGTACATTGTCAACATTGATCTTATATGCCCTCAGGGCATAACTTAAAACCCTTGCCCTGAGGGTTGTGGGGGAGTTTCATCGTCAAAAAGATATTTTCTATCTGGATGTCAACCACGCTGAACAAAATGGCTATCTCAAAATTTTGATTATATATGTTTGGGGAATGACGGGTGGGGGAGGGCTAGTTGCCCTCCAATCACTTTCGACTATTAAAAAGGGCACTAGCCAGTCCAATTTCCAATCGAATGAGCCCTTTTTGATGTTTCTGCGACAACTCCTTCGATACGAAAAGCCCGGGTAGGGAGAAAAAAACAACAACAAAAAACAACACATTGTGCCCACATCGGCCTTTATTTAGGCAGCGCTAGCGCGCTGCCTATGATGACAGCAACATTTTCATTCCTGCAGTGGACCTGCCATCTGCCACTTCCTTAGCTCAAGGTCTTTTGGATAAAATAAAGGATTGGTGCTGGTCAAATGGTATGGCTCTTAACAGCCCGAAGAGTGTCATTGCACATTTCAAGACCCCTTATCGTATGAGAGACGTACAGGAGACAATCATCCTTTCGTATGGGAACGATATTAAACCTCAAGCTGCTATGGTGAAATTTCTTGGTGTGTATCTTGACTGTTTTCTTTCTTTGAAACCCCATATAAGTCACACCCGTTCCCTCATCCACCGCCAGTCCTCAAAGTTGCACCAGATTAACTAATTTTTTTCTCCAGATATTATGCTTTCATTTTATTATGCTTTTATTTTTCCTTACCTTTTTATTGCTGCTCTGTCTGGGGTGGTACTAATAAATTTATTCTGTCCTCACTTCAAAGAGCCCAAAATAGGGCAGTGAAGGCTACTTTTCTTCTCCCTCGGCTTTACACTTCCTCTGATCTTTATAATGATGCTGGAATAGCTCCGCTGGATCGTATTGTGGGCGAAAGTAATCTTTATTAAGCGCATTCTGCTTTTCTAGATACATTTTCACCGTCTCTGCAGCAGCTCTTCTCAAGGACAGGCTCAGGTAGATAGTTTTCATCTTTGCGTAGTTCTTCTCGCTGATTTACTTTACCTAAGCGATCATCAACAGTTGCTCAGAGGTCTCCTATTTATCAATTCACTCGACTATGGAACTCAATGCCTTCTGATGTCTCTAAATCTCTCTCTGCAAGGGCGATTTCTCGGCGGGTCTTTCAAGTCGAGCAATTTTTCTCTCTTTTTCTTTCTTTATTATTATTATTTAGAATTATATCCATTTATATGTATCTCTTTGCTTATTTTAAAATTATATTCAGAAAATTTCCTATCTGTTAAGTGTCCTTGTCTTATTCCAATGTTCTTTTATTGTATGTAATTCAGAGTTTTATGAAAGTCCGTGTTTTATTATTGTATTGTGTGGCCCACTACAACCCATGTATCTTGGGCAAAGTAACTGTTTTACGCTAGTAATTGTTTTTTCTAGTATTAATAAATGATTGATTGATTGTACCAGTTGTATTACTGACCAAAATACCCTTTGTAAACTCCTTTCGTAGCGGCCAGTTAATATCAAACGTACTGAAAACGAAACCGCATAAACCATTTTTATAAAATGACTTAGTATGAAAGTACGAAACTCACATAAACAAGTAAATCGCTTAATTTGGAGAAAATCCTTACATGCGAAATCTCTGGCAAAACCTGGATGCTAAAATACAACGCTAAGAAAAAACACTAATTAAGTGAAAAGTGACATTTGTTTTACCAAAATATATATGTATAGTTGGGAAATATTTCTATTTACGTCACAAATTTACAAAATGTGTCCCTTTTTGCCCTTATATGTTCCAAATTCCTAAAATTTGTCATTTTTGCCCTTTTGTGTTGTTCTATTCTAGTAAATGAGAGTGTGTCCTTTAGAAATAAAACATGTCCAGTTGGCAGCCCTGTGTACTCAACTTGTTGCTCAATTTGAAATAGACTAGATACAGGTCTTTGCGTAATCACCAATGCCATCTGTATTTCGCAATTTTATTCCACTTTTTAGCCCAACGTAACTATTAAGGTTCCTTCACATTGAAAACGTAAGACTTTACGTTACGTTTAGTCCTAAGGTTGTTACGTTTCATCTTACGGGTCTTACGTTTATGTTCCTTCACATCGAAAGTCTTCCCTTCACACTGCAACGTCAATTTTTAGCGCTACCCATGCAAAAAAGTGGTTTCCCTTGTTGTGTAAGGAAGGGGGCTGTGATTTCCTTTTTCTAGGTTTTTGACCATACTAACTCCATCAGTATACTTTTCATTTTGATCTGATGCCATTTTAGAGGGGCTTCAGGCTTTTTTTTTAACCTCTTGAAGTGAACACTGGCAAAGGGAAAGGACACTGCATGGCAGTTTCCAAATTCCTCTAAATCTGTTTATTTTTTTTCTTTAGTTTCAGTTTCATGGCAGGCATGTCTTCTTACACATTTTTAATGGATTTATGTTAAAAAGCGTCTCTTCATTGTTTTTCACCATATTCCATAGAATTAAGACACCTAATTATAGCTATTAGATTTTTTTTTCAAAGAAATCTAGAACCAGTTACTACATTTCAAAACAAAGCCATATAAATGTCAAAAGTATTTTCTTATATCATGTTTTTACTCTGGTACTCTTGTTACTATTATTAATAATTAATATTACTGGAATATTTTTTTTTTTTAGACTTACTATAAATTTTTTTCATATAATTTAATGCTTACATTAAAGGGATAAAAAAAGCTTTATTAATTTTGTCTATAAAACTAAAAATGAACTGCCAGAGTAATGTATTTTTTATTTTACTTAATAATCTACATCTGGGACTCTAGTTTTGAGTCATCCGGTTCTGTATTCAGATGAGATAACAGTGATTGTAGAAAGTACCACTCCAGATCATGCTGGTCATTGCTGCTTTTTTTTGTCAAGTGTTTGCTGTTCCTGCAGGTCTGCTTGATCTCTAGATCCTGTCTGCTCTCTGTAATGAGCTTGATTTTTGGTGTTTGGTGTAAAGACTTATTTTCTACTAGAAGCTTGAGAACTTTAGATGTCTGTCGGATTGCTAAATAAAGATTCTTCACAGGATGTAATACAATCAGCATCATTCGCATAAGCATACCTATATTATTGGCACTCCCTGCTCACTCTGAATAAATATCCACTAATATAATATCATCTTTAACAGAGTTCCCTTTTGTCTTATGGTTCGACTTTTGTCCTTTTGTTTACTTCGAAATGTGGGAGAGGATAAGGAAAACAGACGCTGGCGTCAGTAAACCTACAGGTTTAAAGTCAATTAGCTTACTTAACTGGTCCAAATTTGCTCATGCTAACCTAATCCAACTTTGTCTTGAATCCACTTTAACTTAAAATAATTCTTGAAAAAATATATGCTGATTTATCATCAAAACAGAGGCTACAGAAGCTGCTTGACGCTACTGTAGAAAATACAGAAAATGTCAGGTTAACCATCAGTGTTGAAAAGTCAAAGAGAATGTCCACCATAAGCCTACCGCTTGTTCTGAACTGCAAGGATAAGAATCTAGAACCGTACGAGGAGTTTAAATACCTGGGTAGCTGGATCGATTTGACGATGAAATAATGAATGAAAACGTGAAATCGGTCAGTTAGCCATAGGTTTTAATAGACTGAAGTCCATTTGGAGGAGCAGAAAATATTCTCTTCGAATGAAGCTACGTTTCTTCAGTAGCAATGTGCCAATGCACTTTTCATACTCCTCTATACTATTTAAGGCCAAAAATAAACCAACAGCTTGAAAAGATAATTCTTACATTCAGAAATATATGAGAATTTTTAATATAAGCTAACAGGAGAGAGTCAGTAAATCTTAAATCTGCAATTGACTGGGCAAGCCCCCATTGCTGCTGTTCTAAGGAAAGATAGGTGGACAAATTTAGGATTTTTGCTCCAAATAAAAGAAGCCTATCTTCTTTGGACAGCCTACGATCCCAAGCCAGTTGGCAGATGAAGACGAGGTTGTCCAAAGAGCACATTATGTCGGGATTGAGTTTCACAATGGTTTGAGTCAAATAAGGATTAAGTTGCATGGGGTGGAGTTGAATCGTGGTTGAGTTAAATGGGAACTGAGTGAAACGGGTTGAGTTAAATAGGGGAAGAGTTATAGGGTGGTTCAGTTAATTAGGTTGGGTTGAGTGGGATTGAGGTAAACAAGGGTTCAGTTGCATGGAAGCCCTCCAAGAGCCCTCAGATGAATATAAAAAATTTACAGGGAACGAAGTTAGGAATTAACCGCTAATCTTCCTAATTTAAACCAAGTCTGATTAAGAGTGCTGTTGTGTGATAGTTCTCTTCTTAATATTTTTTTTTGCAACACAGAAGATTTTATTCATATTCCTGCAGGAAAAAAAGATGGAGAGATTGAGGGGGGGGGACAATTCATGAGCAAAGTAAAAAAAATAGGTTATGTATTAAGCTATCAAACCTTTTCTTTCCAATGGCTTCTCCTTCCCAAGATTTGCGATAAAAACAATCAAGTTAATATGCTGTTAGACTTAGCTGTTCAATTTCATACACGAAACTATTAATTCTCTTATTAAAGGGGTTGGACATTTCTAAGAAGAAATTCTGCTGATAAGTGTTTCAGAATCGAAAGGATTGTTAGATAGGAGGTTGATAATATTCTTAAACATAAGCTCTTTGGTAAAGTCACCGATGCGAGCGGGGTTGCAGTAAATAAATTAAGCGTCATATGTCAAATACAAATAGATTTGACAGAATACAAATGCTAATGAAATGTGACACTTTGTGGAGCAAGTAATAACAATATCAGCCGTAAAGTAATTTACTAGTCTTTTTTCCTTCCTTGGCTATCAATGGCTAGAGACTGAATAAATTCATTTTAATAAGCTTAAAATGGTAAAAACGCTTTGATAAAACACACACACAAAAAAACAAGGAAACGGCATGATAAAGTTGATATTACCTTAGACTTCAGTTTGTCTACAGCCAATGGTGGTAGCCTATATTGACAGACTCTCTACTCGTCTTGAAGTGATGCTGCAGCGGTGACGTCTTCCCATTCAGGTGCGAATAACGTCTCAGTCGTCCTCAGATGTCAGTGAAAAGTTTGAAATGAGGTGTTTTTTGGACAACCTCGTCTTCATCTGCCAACAGGTTTTCGATCGTAGTCTATCCAAGGAAGGTAGGCTTGTTTTTGTTTGGAGCATATGCCCTAAATATATCCACCTATTTCTTTAAAATGGCAGCAATGAAAGGCTGTCCCGGTCTATCACGGATTTCAAACATACTGGATCTCTCTTGCCAGCTTATATCTAAAATTATCCTCAGGCACATATTCTCGAATGCAAAAATTCTCTTTTCGAGCTGTTCGTTTATTTTACAACCTAAACTAGCATAGACGAGGAGTATGAAGAGCACCGTGCTACTGAGGAGACACAGTTTCAGTCGTAGGGAAAGTTTTTCGCTCCTCCAAATGGACTAAAGACTATTAAAACCTCTGTTAAATGACCAATTCTGCGTTTTCGGTCATTATTTCACCATCACAATCGATCCAGCTACCCAGGTATTTGAACTTCTTGACCATTTGTAGTTTCATATTCTTAAAATGTAGAACAAGTGCTAACGTTACGTCAGATATGCTCTTTGATTTGTCAGCACTAATGGTTAGCCCGATCAGGTAAATTTTCTAGGTCACAAGATCTCGGTCTATTTAATAGTTTCTCTATCTGGATAGTCTACCTTTGTCTATTTTATTTAGATCTGATAAAATCACAATATTCTCGTCTTTGAATAGGGTGATTCTGCTGCTTTGATTCCCAACTATCTTATAAGTAAGCCGGTTGACAGTTTCAGATCAAATAATATGTTGAACTAATTAAGAACTAATTTGAACTATTTAATATCAAATAACATGTTGAACTAATTAAAAGGTACTATGTACATACTAATGCTACTTCTATTATTATTGCAACTAGTACTTTACTGCTGCTACTACTACTAGTACCTTGACTACTATTAACACTAATAGGCTACTGCTATCGTCATTACTTCAGTAATTACTACTACTACTGCTACTTCTGCTATTATTACTGCTACCCCAACTACTACTACTGTTACTATGGCTAAAGATATTGAACAGACACTTTCAGGGAAGGTTTAGTGAGATATTGAACTAAATCTGAATCTACTATTTATTTATACATGGTCAATAACACTCATCAGCAGGAAAACTAATGAAACTCTCAGAACATTTTGAGGGGGTTTCGAACTAAAAAAAGACATCTGTGCACTACTACTTCTACTGCTACTGCTATAGCTAAGGGCGTTTAGGTAGTACTTAGGGCAACTAGCACTGTTACGACTATTGTTACTACTACTACTACAATAACCATTGCTACTGTTGATCTAAAACAAAATAGTTAAAGTGCATATATTTTGTCAAAATAGCACACTATATGCATGCACGTTGTTA
Organism: Artemia sp. Qi Xiang Cuo; assembly: GCF_049724085.1. Lineage (NCBI taxonomy): Eukaryota > Metazoa > Arthropoda > Branchiopoda > Anostraca > Artemiidae > Artemia > Artemia sp. Qi Xiang Cuo. The sequence continues at coordinate 23,867,590 of NC_142808.1, read as the reverse complement.
AAAAGATATATCAAACATATGTCAAAAAACGGCAACGGGCGTTAAGTTGAAACTCTCTTAGCTACTACTATTATTGCTACTACTGCTGCTACACTACTGCTACTCTTGATAATGTTACTGTTACTGTCGAACTAAATAAAAACAGTTCTTTGCATCCCAGTTGTCAAAATGGCATAGGTGCAATATCTCAGGAACGAACTAAGGTAGGCCTATTAGGTAAAATTTCAGGAGAAGCATGTGTTCATTTTTATGTTCATATAAAAATAAACCAAAAGAATATAGCCAAGACCAATATACTAATTAAAATTCATTTCAATGGAGGAAACAACTGAGTACTGATAGTTCTGTTTTTGGGTTAAAAATTTTTATTCTATCAAGTTCTTCTTCATAAACAATTTTGTCATATAGAAAAGATTATAGCATTAATATAATATTTTTGTAGCTTTTTAAGGCGGGGGAAGGACATTTTTTTAATATTTGCTATGTTGTCACACCCTTGGGTACAAGAAAGCATGTTTCAAATACTAATTTACTACCCTTAATACAAAATTACTAAATTTTGTATTAAGGTATAATTAAGGTAATTACATATAAGGTAATGTAATGTAATGTATAAGGGTAATGTATAAGAAAAGGTAATGTATAAGGGTAATTACAAAATTACCCTTAATACAACTTTACTACCCTAATTTACTAACTTTAATTTACTACCCTAATTTACTACTCTTAATACTTAATACAAATACTAATTTACTAATTTACTACAAATACTCAAAAAATCGACTTTAAAATTGAAATCTTTTCGTAATTTCTTCCATCTCCTGAACTTCTTCTGTTCATTTTCACTTCAATTCCCTACGAAAATGTCTATAATGCTGTTTCCAGATAATATATGAATGTAATTACAAGCATAAATACATGATTACTCCAATTTGTCCATTTCTGCCAAATCATAGAAGCATTTTAAAATGCAAGCAAAAACCAAGAAACTTTCCACCAATTTTCCTTTCAAGCAAGAAAATAAAAGAAAAACAATGTGTAGGATTAAATTGCCATTGTATGTTTGAAATTGAATTTTTACCAATAAAATTTGCTTTCAAAGGAATGACAAGCTAAGATTTCAACAGACACAAAATTATATCTAGAACTATGGCGCTTTTTGATAAGAAAACTTTCATCATTTACATATTCCGAATGTTTCTATAATATAATAAAGCAAGAAATATGAATAAATTAACAGCTAGTAGGTGTTGTAACAATCAAAAATGGAAGGTAGTGCATACATGCAGGCTGTAATGTAAACCAAATAGTGCCTTAGATAGAGAAAAAGTGTGTTTGGGTTGAATGGGGTTAGGACATCCACCCGCCCCATATTTAGAAAACACCATATTTCTAGTGAAAAAATAATGGCTATAAAGGATATTCGAAATATTATACTTACCTAAAGTTTTCAACTCAACAATACCTATACAACATAAACGAATTACTTTGAATAGCAGCGTTCATTGGTTTTCTCTTGGTTCTCTGTTCTTTCCTCTGTGCATAATGAGGGAAGGCGTATATATATATATATATATATATATATATATATATATATATATATATATATATATATATATATATATATATATATATGTTTTCCTGGCTATTATACATCTCAACAAAACTTGGAACAAACCTCTTCCGATATCTTTCATGTTTAGCGGAGATGGGAGTCAGTTTGGAGACTTTTTGAGATCATGTACGGGACGGTCTGTTGCGGACGGGAAGGTAGGGTTCGGAGATAATGGAACTTAATCGGAGAACAGACAGGGTCTTGGTACCAAAACAAAGGTACAGGAGGTTCCTTCTTTTGGCCAACATGGTGAGCTTGAACTTACCTAGTAGATAATGATATGGAACCTTCTCTTCCCCATTTATGATTTTTAGTGCTAATTTTTTTTATCATTTTAGATCATATAAATATGGTCTGAAGAAAGACTGAAATGCCACCACAGTACAAGCATACTCCATTATTGGCCGAATAAAAGAGCAATAAAGTTGGAAAAGATCATTAGGATGGGGGGGGGGGCAAGATAATTTTACTAAAAGTCTTAGAAGGGAAACTGAAGGGGAATCTAGTTTGAGGATGTTTGAACATGGGCATCCCACTTCAACTCAGCAGTAATTGTCACCCCAAGTAGTTTAAGGCATGTGAACGAGATTTTGGCAGGAATGGGGCTTGTGAAAGAAGGGAGTGATTTTAAATAAATTAACAGTCGTAAATGATAATTTATTGGCGTTAACTTTCGTCTTCGACAAAGAAGCCTCCTGTGTGACATCGTCAGGTAATATCATATTTGAGTTTTAATATTTCGTCAACAAACCTCAAGGGCAGACAAGTCGTCCACATACTTCCATCACTCTTTGTGCTCAGTCATGAGAATATTAACCATATAAGAAATAAAATAGGACCCATCATGGTTTCCTGGGAGACCCAAAAATGATAGGAAGGGGATCTGAGTAAACAATTTTATATTTAAGCACTTGAGAGCGATTTGTTAAAAAGGAAGCAACAATTTTAACTACAAAGGGACTTACTTGAAACTCCGTCAGCAATTTATTTACAAGGATATTGTGGTCAATTAGGTCGAACGCTTTCTGGAGATTAATTAATAAAAGATTTAACCAAGTATCAGGGTTTTCAAATTTTTTAAGAATAATGTCACGAAGACTAACAAGGTAACGTGAAGTAGATATATACTTCATGTTTCCAAACTGTTGTAAATCAATAAGTTTTAGAATCTCTGCCTTTAACCAATTAGCTAAGAAACCCTCGCATATTTCTTAGAAAAATGTACGAAAAATTTAGTTGATAGTCAGCCCATCTATTGTCAGGCATTATTCATTATAATAACTAGAATATCAATAATATTGAAAATATCGATATATTGGTATCAACCTTTCAAACATCTTTCCCTTACCAGTTTTGCCAATATGGCACAATTTTACCGTTTTTAGTACAATATAGAGGCACTGGTACAAAATGATGCACTTGAGACTTTAATAGTACAAATCTAATTTTGTGGTGTTTTGGTACAATTTGTTCTAGATATTTTCTGATATTTGTTTTAGTTGTAATTGTTTCGGAATTTCCCTCTTTCCACTTGTTTTGAAGATATTCACAAGAGACGTGAAATTGAATTTATATATAAATCTTCATGATTTTGAAGCTGATTTTCTCACGAGAAAACAGCACTTCCTGCTGGTAATGGAGGGTGGAGGTACAAGGGACGAACAGAGTGAAGGCTCTTGAAATTATTCTAGTTTCTTTTTATGTGAAAGGATAAATGCAATTCTGGAATAAAGACCGTAATAAAATGCCAAAAATTTAATGCGTCTACAACTGTGAAAGTACATTTCGGAAGGTTTGACAGAGTGTATATGAGTTATAGAAGGGTTTGAACCCTCCAAATTCCGTTTGAACCCTCCAAGTTCCACTGAAAGAGTCATCCACTTTAAAATTCCTGTCCACCAGGTACCTAGATCAAAGCTTAATGTTAATTCTGGGTTATATGATTCGAAACTGAGTAGTGAAAGTCAGCCATACAAGGTGGAACAAAAAGTGCTCGAAGATATAGCCTACACCAGATGGTGCATAGCGGGTGACCCCTCTATCTTGTTACTGTTATGATAATTTCTCAGAAATAGTATTTTTGCTTAAACACCCCCCCCCCAAAAAAAAAAAAAATCAAATTGGCACCACCCGAGGGATTTATGCAGACATGTTTTGGCCTTATTCACAAGTAGCTTAGATTATAATGCTTTTGCATTTCAAATTGTTTTGATAAACGTGTGCATTTGTATTGATCCTCAACTATATAATCGTATTATCTTTAACCATGCTGTTTGTGCGCAGTGAACAAAATAGTGCAATGATTAGAACTTGAAATATGAGACAGGATTAAAAGCAAACATGGCCAAAGTTTTTCCTGTGCTTTCATTAAGAACAAAATATTAATATTTATCCCCATTCCCTTAACTAACAATACTTCTTACTAACTACAGTTTTTTTCTCAGTTTTAAGCATCCTGTATAGGTTAATGACAAACAAATATACACTACTCTTATAGATGAGACAAGAAATGGTTTTTAAGCTTTTTTTAGAAAATTTTTTAACGATAGCTAGGGACTGGAGACTACTTAATGTAAACACTAAAGAATTCTAAGAACCGCTTTAGAACAATCACGTACTTACTTATTTCTTTCCTCAATGTGCATTGGTTCACTTTACCTTTAATCCGTGATGGGTAAGTATGCAGCCTACTTTATGTATTTCCATTATATTTCACAATAGTGAATGATTGCAATGGTCCGATTTATACAAAGAAGTTACAAATAGCGTCTGTTGGACACTCAAGTTTGTCTGACTTTTTTCAAAGATTTATCAAAGGCTGTGCTATTGCCGCATACTTTTTGATGTATTGTTTGAAGTAGCTTAGAAAACCACATACTGATCAACAGCTTTTTTTATCTTTGGGTTGTTTTAATTGCTCTATCACCGTGATTTTTTTGTGATTTGACGAAATATTACCTTGGCTTATCAAATGTCGAGAAAGACCAATTTTGGTACCACAATTTTTAGCTTTTCTGATTTTAGTTTTAACCCTGCTTTTTTCGATTTTTCCAAGTATTCTTTTAGCCCCAATTAAATGGTATTTTAAATTTTCAGTAAATAATATTGCATCATCTAAATAAGCTAATGTATCCTTTTTTCTTTTTGTATCAAATCCTGTGTTTTTCCTTTTTCATCTTCTTTTAACACTAGATTCATAAGTCAGCTAAAACAGTTTGGGCTACATGATAAACCGAAAAACATACGTTAAAATGTGAAAGTTCTTCCATCATATAAAATTACGGTTGCTTTTTACTTTGTTTCTGGGTCTAAGGCTATTTGCCAATATCCTGCTATCAGGCCAAAACTAGTGTAGTATTTAGAACCTCCAAGTGAATCTAATATCGTATCTATTCATAGAAATTTCATAATGTCTTATACCGTGACTGCATTTAGCGCCTTTAAGTCTATACATAACCTTCATGTATTGTCTTTCTTCCTGACTATAACTAGTGGAAACACCACTCGTTAACACCCTCTTTAATACCCCCTGTTCTTCCACTCCTTTTTCATCTAGCCATGATATTAAATGGTAAGTGGTCTTATATGGTGATTTTTTAATTGGAGGTCCTTGGTTTGGTATTTTGTGTGTGATCAGGTGGGTTAACCCATAATCAGCTTTGTGTCTTGCAAACGTCCATTTATAGTCCCATAAGATATTTCCCACCTTGGTTTTAGTATTTTCCTGTAAATGTTATAATTTAAACTGTTTTAAAAAATCAGTTTTTGGAATTCCGTAATTTTCTTGTGGTTGTGGTTTCGGTGAAATTCGCTTTTGGCTTGTAAAATTTATACTTAATTCCGGACTGCTTAGGGATTTTATATCTTTACTTGAAATCTTTTCTGCCGATCTTAAGGTTACTTAGTTTAGCTTTACCTTATCAGTGCTTAGATTGGATAATTTTAAGTATGCGAAACCTTTCTCAATTTTAATGATTTGATTTTCCACGAAAATTGAGGGATACTCCTTGAGAGTGTATCTTCTTATTATGGTGTCAATTGTTTGGTGATTACTCTCCTTTGTACTAGATGTTGCTAAGACTTGAGCAGTTGTTGCTCCTTCGATTTTTATTTTCCCATTTAATTTTAAATTATATTCCGGATTGTCACTATTTTCATCCATTGTTACGAAAACCTATTAGTGTCTATTAGTTTCGTTTGGCTTGGTTATGGCTATATTATTGGTTAGTGGCTCCCAAACGTTTCCATATTTTCTTATAGTGTCTATTCCTTAAATATAAGGGAATTGTAGCTGCTTACATATTATCGCTACTACCGTTATTTCCTTATTCCCTGTGCTAAATTTTAATGGACATTACACGAAAATTATTAGTTTGTAACCTGTTACGGATGTCAGGGTATTCTGGCATCTGCTACTGCGATTTTGTACACTAGGGAAAACCTTCTAAAAACCACCTCTCTAATTAAGGATTTCGACTCGCCTCTATTGAGGTAAACGCGGTAAATTTTGGATATACTCAATTTTAAAACAATGCAAAGTCAGTAAATCATTATTTATCCCCTTATCAAAACATTCTAAACTATAAAGGGGTATTTGAAAATGTACAGCTCTAGCGACCCTTAAAGGCTGGTTCCTTCGTTTGAATGCTCACTATTATTTGTTCAAAAGTTTTGGGGATTTTCACGATTTTCTCCAGTTTTACTGTTTTGACCTTGGGTGTTGTTTACCGTTTGATTTCTAGGGATAAATTCAGGAATATTACTTGATGCTTGCCAAGTATTATCTGTTCCCTGGCTTCTTAAATTTCTGCCCCCCTGTGCTCTGAACTGGTGTCTTGTTTTGCATGTTGGGCCTATATTGCTTGGTGATCTGCCGTTCTGCATGGGATCTATAGCTATTTCTGTATATTCTTGGCCTGTCACTTATTACTCTACTTTTGTCTTCAGGAGGAGGGAGTGGGTGTCCATAATGCTTATTAATTCAAGAAATTAAGGATCTAATACCATGGGATCGATCGTCAAATGGGGAGGGGTCAGTCCATGGTGAGAGATTTTGGCCTTGCTCGCGCATTTTTGGTTCACGATCTGGCTCCCCAAATCTCACATACTTTTCCCCCCTTCTATAATTTACATTTGCTTGGTTTTCTAGACTATTTATTGAAATCTGATCAAACTTTTTCATTGCTTCATCAATTTTTACCTCTGTTTCTACCAGGGTTATAGCCTTCTCGAGATTTTCCGGTTTGTGTGACAATATTAGCCTTAGCAGTCTTTTTGGTAACCCTTGCGTAAAGGTGTGTAATTGAGTAACATACTTGTAATTGAGTAACGAGAGTAACATACTCTCGAGTACTAGTTGAGCCGTTAAACGTAACTACCCCTTAGCTTCTGTTCTTAGCCTCTCGGAAAAGCTCGTTTCTATGAACCTTATTTCAAAGGATTCTATTAGAGTGTCAATGTCTTGTGGCTCTTTATCTACAAGTGATTCAAAACGTTTTAGTACACTTCGCCTTAATCTAGCTGCCATGCATTGTTCTTTGACTTTATAGTCCAAGATTTCTATTAATTCGTCGAAAATTTTCAATTTTTCGATGAATTTATTGACATCCGAAATTCCTGCATATTCTGGTATACTTTTGGCAATTTTAAGCACCGTTAATAGGGAAGAAATTTTATCTTCTGATAAAGTCATTTTTTGTTTTAATCTACAATTTTATTTAGTCTCCTCCACCCAGTTTTACCTTATGCCACCAGCTTTAGTCAAGTATGTTTATGTTGGGTGTTATTCTGCCCTTTATAGGGAGTATAGCTATGGTCCCAAGGTGATTAAAACTCGGGTAGCGTGTCCTTAGACTAGGCCCTACTAATTACCTTGATCACACCTACTGGGAGTTAACGAGAAGCTTAAATAATGTTGTAGAGAGGTTGGATGTAATACAATACTTTTATTTATGCAACAAACGATACAAGGTAAGGCTATATAGAAGCCAAGGGGACTAATGGTCCCAGAGAGTCAGCAAATATAATAATATTTGTATAAAGTACAATACAATAAGATATTTGAACACTTACAATCGTCCAAGGTGTTCCCAAAAATAAACGGACAGAGGTCAGCCTGGCAAATAGATTAGTACGACACTTGGTCCCAAAGAATCAATCTTTTATATTGAAAAATCAACCACATTAAATCCGACCAGTTTACGTACTTTGTCAGGAAAGTGGTTATTTAGCTATTTCATTTCAAGCCTCACATAAAGGATGTTTCCCTTATCTTAGTAAAAAGTGGTATTTCGAAACTTAGAAATTTGTATTTTGCGTTTAAATATTTTATTTCACATTAAATCATTTCTTCTTAATTTTACAGGTTACCCCACAAACTCACCCTAAATATTCCCTGAAAATTTCATCTTAATACTATCAGCTTCAGTAGTAGGAGTTATCGCAGCAGCAGTAATTTTAGTATGCACAAAGTGCCCTTTAGTTAGTTCAGTATCCCCCTCCACATGCTCTGAAAGCGCCAACTTATTACTCTAAGCTAATCCTGATATATTATATTTTTAACACCGTACATACACAGAATGTGCTTTGATTTAATTCATCATCCACCTCAACTTCCATAAAATTTTACCTTAATACCCTAAACCTAAGCACAAGTACTAGAAAAGCAGTTGAAGCTGTAGTAATAGCATGAACATAGTACCTTTTGGCTGGTTTAACACGCCCTTTAACATGCCCTGAATGTTTAAATATAGTACCCTAAGCTGTTCCTTAGATATTGTTGATTCACCCTTTTGACAACACATATGCACATAGCTTGTTTTGATTTAGTTGAAACTCACGCTCAATATTCCCTGATTGTTTCTCCTTAACACTTTTAGCCTAAGCAGTGACAGAGACTGTAGTTGCAGTAGTAGTAGTATGCACATAATGCCTTTTAATTATTTCACAGTATTAGTAGTATGCATGTAGCACTTTTTGGCTGGTTCAATATTTTCCTCAACATACCCTGAAAGTTTCAACTTAATACTCTAAGCTGTTTCTGACATACTGCTCATATACCCTATTGACACTTGCTTGCATACATTTTGTTTTTGATTTTGGTAAATATCCTCTCAACAGATCCTGAAGTTTTCACCTTAATACTCTTACTTTATTACCGTAGTATTAGCTATCACGGTAATATTCAGAAGTAGCAGCGGTACCAGTAACAATTGTAGTAGCAGCAATAGAAGTAGTACTAGTAGCATGGAAATCCAGCCATCCTTTTTCTTAGTCCAACATCTCTTAAGTATTCCCTAAAAGTTTCACCTTAATACCTTTAGTTTCAGTAGCAGTAATTGTCGCAGTAGTAGTTGTATTAGTAGGAATAGTATTGGCAGTATGTCCATTACCACCCAATTGCGAAAGCACAGGATGGCTTGCCCCCAACTCCCCATTGTATTTCCCAGCTGAAGGACCACGAAACGGAGATTAGCGCCACCGGCCTAAGCCTTGAGGGACTAATGCTGTCCTACATTGCGATTGAACTAGACCTTTGCATCATGCCGAACAAACTTGAGCCGAACTAACTCTAACGTCAGTATCTATAGATTTTCAAGAAAAATAAAAAATATCCGAATACCTAGCTGAGTGTTGTAAACTCATTACTAAAAGGTCTAATTATACCTTACGATAGTCTAAAAAGCTTTAGAGTCAAACTTTAGCGTAAAGAGCGAGGTGTTGAGGAGGGGAAAGCCCCTTTCATATGCGGAATAATTTCTGTTCGTTTTAAGTTTTAATGTCGCTCCTTACTTTCAGTTAAAAAAACTTGTTTTTTTAGTTAATTTCTGAACGTATTTTAATTAATACAGCTTTGACTCTGTCTAAAAACTTTATTTTTTAAAACAATAAAAACTTTAGCTTAAAGAGCGAAGTGTTGAGGAGGGGACAACCCCTTTCATATACGGAATAATTTCTCTTCATTTTAAGTTTTGATGTCGCTCCTTATTTTCAGTTAAAAAAAACTTGTTTTTTCTAGTTAATTTCTGAACATTTTGTAATTAATACAGCTTTGACTCTGTCTCACAACTTTATTTTTTAAAACATTAAAAACTTTAGATTAAAGAGAGAAGCATTTAGGAGGGGAAAGTCCTTTTCATATACGGAATAATTTCTGTTAGTTTTAAGTATTGATATCGCTCCGTAATTTCCGTTAAAAAAACTTGTCTTTTTTAGTTAATTTCTGAACGTTTTTGAATTAATGCAGCTTTGATTTTGGCTCACCGTACATGAATAATCAAAACGAAATTCGCATATTAATTTACCTTATTTTTGGCTAATTGGCTTTCTCGAAATTTTGTTCTGACGTAACTTACGAATTAACTTTCTATATTCATATGTTTTTATTACGTATATTAGGGAGTTCGCTCCCTAGTCAATACCTCGCTCTTTACGCTAAGGTGTGAATTTTGTCCGAATCACAAACCCCTGAATCACAACAGCCGGTTAATTAGAATAGATGGTCCTTTTGAAAGTACTAAAAAAAAAAACTGTAGCGTAAAGAGCGAGGTATTGACTATAGAAGGCAATTCCCCTCATATACGTAATAATTTCTGTCGTTGTAAGTTTTAACGTTGGTCCTTACTTTCAGTTGAAAAAACTTGTTTTTCTTATTTAATTTCGGATCGTTTTTTAAATAATGCTGGGAAATCTGGCATCCCCTTCATAGAAATGTCCCTTCCCCCAAGGAAACATCCTCCCTGGAAAAATCCTCCCACGTATCCCCTACTCTAAACCCGACCCCCCACTATAAAAAAATCCTCCTGAAAACGCCTGTATACTTGCCATTAACCAACACTATATGTAAACAATGGGCAAAGTTTATAACTTGCAGCCCTTCCCCCGGGAACAGTGGGGGATTAAGTCATCCTCAAAGACATATTAGTTAGATTTTTGACTATGTTGAACAAAATGGCTATCTCAAAATTTCGATCGGGTGACTTCGGGAAAAAATGAGCCTGGGAGGGGGCCAAGTTGCCCTCCAATTTGTTGGGTCACTTTAAAAGGGCACTAGAACTTTTAATTTCCGTTCGAATGAGCCCTCTCACGATATTCTAGGACCACTGGGTCAATACGATTACCCCTGGGAAAAAAGAAAGAAAAAAAACAACAAAACAACTAAACACGCATCCGTGATCTTTCTTCTGGCAAAAAATGAAAAATTCCCCATTTTCGTTAGATAGGAGCTTGAAACAGGGTTGCCATCGTCAGTAGGATTTTACTAGATCTAGTCAAACAAAAATTCTAGTAAATTTAGAGGATCTAGTAAATTTCCCGAAATCTAGTAAAAACTAGTAAAAAGTCATGATTTATAGTAAACAAAACTTTTTTTTATTTTCCATGAATTCAGGGAACAAAATTATCGTAAACATATGACAATTTACAATTTTTGCTTGTCTGTTTTACAATTTACAATTTTGCTTGTCTGTTTCAGAGACAGACAAGCAGTCACCTATTTTCATAAACAAACACTTCTTTTCCGGCGTCTATAGGTCGACAAAATCAGTCTTCTGTGTATCAAATCTTACCAACTAAAAATGAACCTATAATGACACTTGGATTTGTGATGATTGGTAATATATTGGAATCAAAACAAAAGCCAACCACCCAAGGTGATTAGGTGAATCTCCACAGTTTGAAAATCTTTATTGAGCAGAAAGGAGCCTGCTGAGAGTAAGCACAAATTAAAAGTAAGTAGAAATGTAAAAAAAAAGGATTTTTGAACATGTAGGTTTCCGGAATTTTTCAATCATACTATGAAAACGAAAGAAAAGAGGAAAAGAGAAAAAAAGAAGAAAAAAGATTGTGAAAATCGTATTGATTATCATCCTATAATAAAAATCGATGCTTGATGGTGCGCGTGCGGCGTAGCCGCAGGCGCAAAAGTTTTTTTGAGCATTTAGTAAAAACAGATGCGATCTAGTAAATTTTTACTCTCCGATTTAGTAAATTCTTCCAGGTCAGGGTGGCAACCCTGGCTTGAAACCTCTACAGTAGGGTTCTCTGATACGCTGAATATGATGGTGTAATTTTCATTAAGGTTCTATAACTTTTAGGGGGTCTTTTCCTCTTTTTTCGAAAATAAGCCAAATTTTCTCAGGTGCATAACGTTTGACGGGTAAGATTAAACTTGATGAAATTTATATATTTGAAATCACAATTAAAATCTGATTCTTTAGATGTATCTATTGGTATCAAAATTCCGTTTTTTAGAGTTTCGGTTACCATTGAGCCGGGTCGCTCCTTACAGTTCGTTACCACGAACTGTTTGATTATTTTAATGAATAATTAAAAAAAACTTTCCGAAAAATAATTTTTTAAAAGAAAAGTTAAGTCAATTTTAAACTTAAGCCCAGGAGATAAAAATACATTTTAAAATGCAAACTCAACACGACCAGAAATTACTATTAAAGAATAAATGAAACCCAAAACGAACAGAAATTAAATAAACAATCATAGCAGAAAACATACAAGTAATAATATAAATGAATAAATAAATCCTAAAGCGAGTAATGCTTAGATTGAATATGAAAATCAAGCTTAAAACGACAACAAATATTTTGCTATTAAAGTATAAATGAAACTTAAAACGAACAGAAATTAAATAAACAATCAATGCGAACAAAACATACAATATATATTAATGTAAATGAATAAATAAATCTTAAAACGAGTGAAATTTAAATTGAATATGCGTATCAAGGTTGAATCGAATAAAAATAACTACAAACAAGAGTTTGGGTATCGTCTCATTGCAGAAGCCTAAAACCTACTGCGTCATTGGTGCTTTACTGAAAACAATTCTTTGAAATATTTTCACTTTTGTAACTTTAAGAAATCAGAAATTAATTAAGATTTTAGGGAATAAATATCAGCATATGCATATTAAATTGGCAATGCACATTTTTTTTTAAGTAAACTCATTTGAATTTTTTTCAGTAAAGTACAGATTATATTCTGGCTTTTAGAAAGCATAGGGGTTTTGAACCCTACTCATATTAATTTATGCTCGTTTTGAGTTTGACTCTAATATTTATTTTAATTTTTGTTCGTTTTGGGTTTCATTTATTTATTGATACTGATTTGGGGTAGTTGTATGCTTGGTAGATTATATGATAGTCCGGACGCCAGGCGTTGAAAATGTGAACCATACCACGACGAAATGGGGCTGCTACGTGAATTAGCCTACCCTCCATCCCTAAATTGACCATGCGGATTCAAAAACACCAATGGCACTTGCTTGCGAGTGGTGGAACACTCCGAAACGACATTTTATTATATTTTGGTGTTTCATGCAAGAAAATACATGTTCCACAAAGTTTGAGGTGCAGTTTTCCGCTCAAATAGAAATGCCTAGAAGCCATAGAATGTTTTCATAACAAACTAACACGATTAGTTAAATAAAATGGTAAAACTTTATGAGTCTTGAACAGTCTTGGAAAGTATAAACAAAATCAAATTGAATATTAGATATATAATGATATTAATTGTTGAAAGATCAATCAGTTCAAGTTTTTTTTCACTGTAATTTTTATTTTTATTTTCAATGCTGTAAGAACTGGAAAATAATAAATTTGTAATATACGAGTAATTCGTTTTCAGTGAAGCACCAATGACACAGAAGGCTTTAGGTTTTTACAGTTAAAGAAGGGGGCAATATCCAAATTTAGCTTGTAGTGAAACTATATTTGTCTTGACCAATCTTGAAAAGAACTAATAAATTAACCGAATATTTGATGCATAATGATATTAATTGCTAAAAGCTCATCACTGTAATTTTAATATTTATTTTCAATATTAAGTGCAAATGAAAACATTTGTAATATAATTCGTTTTCAGTAAAGAGCCAATGACGTAGTAGGTCTAAGGCTTTTGTCGTGAGATGATATGCAAGCTCTTGGTTATAGTTATTTTGAATAGATTCAGACTTTATTTGAGTATTTAATTTAAGTTTTCGTTGTTTTCAGATTTATTTATTTATTTACATTAATATATATTGTATGTTTTTTTTACATTGATTGGTTATTTAATTTCTGTTCGTTTTAAGTTTCATTTATACTTTAATAGCAAAATATTTGTTTTCGTTTTAAGCTAGATTTTCATATTCAATCTAAGCATTACTCGCTTTAAGATCTATTTATTCATTTATATTATTACTTGTCGTATGTTTTTTTGCTATGATTGTTTTATTTAATTTCTGTTCGTTTTGGGTTTCATTTATTCTTTCTGGTCGTGTTGAGTTTGAATTTTAACAGGTATTTGTATCTCCTGAGGTTAAGTTTAAAATGGCCTTTACTTTTCTTTGAAAAACTTATTTTTCGGAGAGTTTTTTTAAATTAATTTTTGCTCGTTTTTGATTGCAAAAAGTTTCAAGTTTTTTTGGCATGGGGGGGGGGGAGGTGCTTACTGTCCGATTATTCTTGACTTTAAAAACTGATCTAGAACTTTCAATTTAAAGCGAATGAGGCTTTTATCAAAGTCTATACGATTACCTCTTTGATAAAAACCTTTTATATGAACAATAGACAGCTTGCATAACTTGTGGACAGCGATTGAAAATAATGAATGTATTGAAAAAATAGCTCCAATAAGGGAGTTTAGACCATTTCACTTGCTGACACAAAGGGATCACGGCTGTTTGGAATTGACCTTAATAGGAATTTGTGTGCCAAAGCAATTTTGCATCTATCACAGAGTATGTATTTTAACCTTATAATTGGATAATTATAATAGATTTCCTATGCGTTCTTCCCATATAAAACCCCTTCCCGAAAGTTATAAGCCCCCCTTAATAAGTTATGCCCCAGGGAATAACTTACAACGCCTACCCCTGGAACCTGGTGGGCTGTGTCGACACCGGAGTTTTTATTATCAGAACTTTGAACTATTTAAACAAAATGTCCATCTAAAAATTTTTATCCGATTCATTTAGGGTTCATAAGAAGTGGGATGTTTATCTTGCCAAAAATCTCTCTTGAATATTAAAAAGTGAACAAGAGCTTTCATTTTACAGTTATCCGAGCATTCGCCAAATATAAAAAGAGAAACTTTCCATTAGAAATAATATAAAGGATTCGGAGAATCCTTAAATTACAACCCTTACCCTGAGGGCTTTGGGGGAGTTGTAATCCTCAAAGACCTAATTTCCAGAATTTAAAACTACATTTAATAAACTGGCTGTCTTAAAATTTTGATTGGATGAGGTTGGGGGAATGGTGGGCGTGAGAGGGGGGTTAGTTGCCCTCAAATCACTTTCTACTATTCCAAAGGGCACTAGCCCTCGGAATTTCCAATCGAATGAGCCTTTTTTGAAGTTTCTACGACACCGCCTTCTATAAAAACCTTATTTGCCCCCAGGGCAAACTTAAAACCCTTGCCCTGAGGGTTGTGGGGGATTGTCCTCCTCAAAAACATATTTTCTATCTGGAAACCAACTACGCTGAACAAAATGGCTATCTCAAAAATTTGATTGGATGATGGGGGGGGGGCTAGTTGCCCTCAAATCACTTTCGACTATTAAAAAGGCCACTAGCCCTTTGAATTTCCAATTGAATGTGCCTGTTTTGAAGTTTCTACGACAACGCCTTCTATAAAAACCTTATATGCCCCCAGGGCATAACTTAAAACTCTTGCCGAGGGTTGTGGGTGAGTGTCTTCCTCAAAAACATATTTTCTATCTCGAAATCAGCTACACTGAACACTAAATGGCTATCTCAAAAGTTTGATTGGATGTGTTTGGGGAAATGATGGGTGTAGGGGGGGGGAAGCTAGTTGCCCTCCAATCAATTTAGACTTAAATAGTGCATTATCCCTTTGAATTTCCCATAGAATGAACCTTTTTTTGAAGTTTCTACAACAACGCCTTCTATAAAAACCTTATATGCCCCCAGGGCATATCTTAAAACCCTTGCCTTGAACGTTCTGGGGGAGTGTCCTCCTCAAAAACATATTTACTCATCTGGAAATCAGCTACATTGAACAAAATGGCTATCTCAAACTTTTGATTGAATGTGTTTGGGAAAAGACGGGGCATAGGGGGGGGGGGGGCTAGCAATCCACCAAACACTTTAGAAAATTAAAAAGAGTAATAGCACATCGAATTACGAACAAATGATTCAGTTTTGAAATTTATACGACAATGCCTTTTATAAAAACCTTAAATGCCCCCAGGGCATAACTTAAAACCTTTGCCCTGAGGGTTGTTGGGGAGTGTTCTCCTCAAAAATATCTTTTCAATCCCGAAATAAACTATCCTGAACAAACAGGACTATCTCAAAATTTTGAGTGGATTTGTTTGGGGGACTGATTTTCGTCAAAAGGGGAATGGTGTTAGTCTCACTCCAAAAACTTTCTCATATTAAAAATGACCCTAGACTTTTAAATTTCCAAACGAATGAGCCTTTTTTGAAGTTTCTACGACAACGCCTTCTATAAAACTTTATATGCCCCCAGGGCATATCTTAAAACCTTGCCCTGAAGGTTCTGGGGGAGTATCCTCCTCAAAAACATATTTTCTATCGTGAAACCATCCACGTTGAAGAAAATGGCTATCTGAAAGTTTTGATTGGATCTGTTTGGGGAAATGATGGGCGTGGGGGGGGGGGCCTAGTTGCCCTCCAATCACTTTTGACTATTAAAAAGGGCACTAGCCTTTTAATGTCCAATCGAATGAGTCTTTTTTGAAGTTTCTACGACAACGCCTTCTATAAAAACCTTAAATACCCCAGGGCATAACTTAAAACCCTTGTCCTGAGGGTTGTGGGGGAGTGTCCTCCTCAAAAATATATTTTCTATCTGGAAATCAACTACGCTGAACAAAATGGCTATCTGAAAATTTTGATTGGCATGTGTTTGGGAATATGATGGGCGTGGGGGAAGGGGAAAGGGGCTAGTTACACTCCAATCACTTTCGACTATTTAAAGTGCACGAGTGCTTTAATTTCCAATCATATGAGCATATTTTGAAGTTTCTATGAGAATGTCTTCTGTAAAAACCTTATACGCCCCCAGGGCTTAACTTTAAACCATTGCCCTGAGGGTTGTGGGGGAGTATCCACCTCAAAAATATATTTTCTATCCGTGTATCAACTACGCTGAACAAAATGGCTATCTTCAAAATTTTGATTGGATGTGTTTTGAGGAATGAAGGGCGTGGGGCTAGTTGCCCTCCAATCAGTTTGGACTATTAAAAAGGGCTATAGCCCTTTAATTTCCATTCGAATGAGCCTGTTTTGAAGTTTCTACGACAACGCCTTCTATAAAAACCTTACATGCCCCCAGGGCATAACTTAAAACCCGTGCCCTGAGGGTTGTGGGGGAGTATCCACCTCAAAAATAAATTTTCCATCTGGAAATCAACTACAATGAACAAAATGGCTATCTGAAAATTGTGATCTAATGTGTTAGGGGAAATGATGGGCCTGGGGGGGAGGAGGGCTAGTTCCACTCCAATCACTTTCGACGATTAAAAAGGGCCTTAGCTCTTCAATTTCAAAGCGAATGAGCCTGTTTTGAAGTTTCTACGACAACGCCTTCTAAAATAACCTGATCTGCCCCCAGGGCATAATTTAAAACCCCTGCGCGGGGGGTGGTGGGGGGTATCCTCCTCAAAAATATATTATCTATTTGGAAATCAACAACTTTGAACAAAATGGCTATCTCAAAATTTTGATTGGATGTGTTTGGGGGAATGATGGGTGTGGGGGGGGGGCTAGTTATACTCCAATCACTTTAGACTATTAAAAAGGGCACTAGCTCTTTAATTTCCAATTGAATGAGCCTGTTTTGAAGTTTCTACAACAACGCCTAATATAAAAACCTTATATGCCCCCAGGGCATAACTTAAAACCCTTGCCCTGAGGGTTTTGGGGGGTATCCTCCTCAAAAAATAACTATAACTAAAACTCTAAACTCTAAACTAAAACTCTTATCTAAAACTAAACAACACCTCTAAACTAAAACTCTTAACTAATACTAAACTGAACTATAACTCTGGCTAAAACTCTAAGCTAAGACTCTAAACTAAAACTCTTAACTAAAATTAAACTGAACTATATTTCTAACTAAAACTCTAAGTTAAGACGCTAAACTAAAACTCTAAACTCTAAGCTAAAACTCTTAACTAAAACTATAACTCTAACTAAAACTCTAAGCTAAGACTCTAAACTAAAACTCTAAACTCTAAACTAAAACTCTTAACTACTATAAATCTAAATAAAACTGTAAGCTAATACCAAACAGAAACTCTAAACAAAAACTCTTATCTAAAACTAAACTAAACTAAAAGTGCAAGGAAAAACTCTAAGCTATGACTCTAGGCTAAGACTCTAAACTGAAACGTTTAGCTAAAACTAAACTACAAGTCCAAAAAACACTTAACTAGAACTAAAATAAAATATAACTCTAACTAAAACTCTAAGTGCTGAGAGTCTAACTTGAAACTATAGACTATGAACTACAACTAAACTAAATTATAACTCTAACTAAAACTTTAACCTAATATCAAACTAAAATTCTAAACTAAAACTCATATCTAAAACTAAATAATAACTCTAAACTAAAACTTTTAACTAAAACTAAACTAAAACTCTTAACTAAAACTCTTAACAAAAATTAAGCTAAACTATAACTCTAACTAAAACTCTAAACTTTAAACTAAAACTCTGAAGTCTAAACTAAAACTCTTAACTAATATAAACTAAACTTTAACTCTAACTAAGACTCTAAACTAAAACTCTAAGCTAAAACTCTAAACTCTAAATTAAAACTCTTAACTAAAACTAAACTACAACTCTAAACTAAAACTCTGTACTAAAACTAAACTACAACTCTAAACTAAAACTCGTAACTAAAACTAATCTATAAGTCTAAACTAGAACTCTTAACTAAACCTATAGTAAACTATAACTCTAACTAAAACTCTAAGCTAACACTCTCAATTAAAACTCTAGACTCTAAACTAAAACTCTAAGCTAACACTCTAAATTAAAACTCTAGACTCTAAACTAAAAATAACTAAATTATAACTCTAACTAAAACTCTAAACTCTAAAAAAAAAATCTTATCTAAAACTAAACAACACCTCTAAGCAAAAATTCTTAACTAAAACACAACTAAACTATAACTCTAACTATAACTCTAAGCTAAGGCTATACACTAAAACTCTGAATTTAAACTAAACGGAACTATGCCTCTAACTAAAACTATAAGCTAAGATTCTAAACAAAAACTCCAAACTCTAAACTAAAACTATTATATAAAACTAAACAACATCTCTAAACTAAAACTCTTAACTAAAACTAAACTAAATTATAACTCTAACTAAAACTCTAATCTAAGACTCTAAACTAAAACTCTGAATTAAAACTAAACTAAAAAATACCTCTAACTAAAACTCTAAGCTAAGACTCAAAACTAAAACTCCATTATCTAAAATAAACTAAACTATAACTCTAACAAAAACTCTAAGCTAAGACTCTAAACAAAAGTCTAAATACTTAACCGAAAATGAACTAAACTGAAAATAGAACTAAATACTTAAAATAAAGACTAGAAATATAAATCAAAAATCTAACTTAAACTTTAAGCTACTACTCTAAACTCTAAGCAAAAACTCTTAATTAAAACTAAACTAAAAATTAACTCTTACAAAAATTCTAAAATAAGACTCTTAACTAAAACTCTAAACTCTAAACTAAAACTCTTAACTACTATAACTCTAATTAAAACTCTAAGCTAATACCAAACTGAAACTCTAAACTAAAACTAGGCAACAACTCTAAACTAAAACTCTTAACTAAAACTAAACTAAACTACAGATATTAACTAAAACTATACTACAACTCTAAACTAAAACTTTTAAATAAAACTAAAACTAAACTACAACTCTAAACTAAAACTCTTAACTAAAAATAAAGTAAACCATAAATCTAACTAAAACTCTAAGATAACACTCTAAATTAAAACTCTAAATTCTCAACTAAAACTAAACTAAACAATAAATAGAACTAAAACTCTAAGTTATGACTCTAAACTAAAACTCTAAACTCTAACTAAAACTCTAATCTAAGACTCTAAACTCTAAACAAAAACTCTTAACCAAAACTAAACTAAACTATAACTCTAACTAAAACTCTAAACTAAAACTCTAAACTCTAAACTAAAACTCTTAACTACTATAACTCTATCTAAAATTGTAAGCTAATACCAAACTGGAACTCTAAAATAAAACTCTTATCTTAAACTAAACTAAACTAAAAGTGCATGGAAAAACTCTAAGCTATGACTCTAGGCTAAAACTGTAAACTAAAGCGTTTAGCTAAAACTAAACTCCAAGTCCAAAAACACTTAACTAAAACTAAAATAAAATATGACTCTAACTAAAACTCTAAGTGCTGAGAGTCTAACTTGAAACTCTAGACTCTTAACTACAACTAAACTAAACTATAACTCTAACTAAAACTGTAAGCTAATATCAAACTAAAAATCTTAACTAAAACTCTTAACTAAATCTAAACTACAGCCTCTAAACTAAAACTCTTAACTAAAACTAAACTAAAACTATAACTCTGACTAAAACTCTAAGATAAGACTAAAAATTAAAACTATTAACAAAAATTAAAAAGAACTAAATTTATAACTTAAACTCTAAGTTAAGTCGCTAAACTAAAACTCTTAACTCTAAACTAAAACTCTTAACTAAACTACAACTCTAAACTAAAACTCTTTACTAAAACTAAACTACAACTCTAAACTAAAACTCATAACTAAAACTAAACTATAAGTCTAAACTAAAACTCTTAACTAAACCTATAGTAAACTATAACTCTAACTAAAACTCTAAGCTAACACTCTAAATTAAAACTCTAGACTCTAAACTAAAAATAACTAAACTATAACTCTAACAAAACTCTAAACTCTGAACTAAAACTCTTATCTAAAACTAAACAACAACTCTAAACTTAAACTCTTAACTAAAACTAGAATAAGCTATGACTATAAACTAAAACTCTTAATTAAAACTAAACTAAACTATAACTCTGAATAAAACTCAAAGCAACGATTCAAAACTAAAACTCCAACATCTAAACTAAACTAATCTATAACTCTAAAAAAAACTCTAAGCTAAGACTCTATACTGAAACTCTAAATTCTAAAATAAAAATAAAGTAAACTATAACTTTAACTAAAATTCCAAGCTAAGACTCAAAACTGAAACTCTAAACTCTAACTAAAACTCTAAGCTAAGACTCTAAACTCTAAACAAAAACTTTTAACTAAAACTAAACTAAACTATAACTCTAACTAAAACTCTAAGCTAAGACTCTTAACTAAAACTCTAAACTAAAACTCTTAACTACTATAACTCTAATTAAAACTCTAAGCTAATACCAAACTGAAACTCTAAACTAAAACTAAGCAACAACTCTAAACTAAAACTCTTAACTAAAACTAAACTAAACTACAACTCTTAACTAAAACTATACTACAACTCTAAACTAAAACTCTTAATTTAAACTAAAACTATACTACAATTCTAAACTAAGACTCTTAACTAAAACTAAACTAAACTAAAACTCGAGCAAAAATTCTAAGATAAGACTCTAAATTATAATTATAAACTCTAAACTAAAACTAAACTAAAATATAACTTTAACTAAAACTCTAAACTCTAAATTAAAGCTCTTATCTAAAACTAAACAACACCTCTAAACTAAAATTCTTAACTAAAACTAAACTGAACTATAACTCTGACTAAAACTCTAAGCTAAGACTATAAATTAAAACTTTTAACTAAAATTAAACTAAATTATATTTCTAACTAAAACTCTAAGCTAATACTCTGAACTAAAACTTTTAACTCTAAACTAAAACTCTTAACTACTTTAAATCTAACTAAAACTATAAGCTAATACCGAACAGAAACTCTAAACTAAAACTCTTATATAAAACTAAACTGAACTTAAAGTGCAATGAAAAACTCTAAGCTATGACTCTAGGCTACAAATCTAGAATAAAACGTTTAGCTAAAACTAAACTACAAGTCCAAAAAACACTTAACTAAAACTAAAATAAAATATAACTCTAACAAAACTCTAAGTGCTGGGAGTCTAACTTGAAACTATAGACTCTGAACTACAACTAAACTAAATTATAACTCTAACTAAAACTTTAACCTAATATCAAACTAAAATTCTAAACTAAAACTCATATCTAAAACTAAATAATAACTCTAAACTAAAACTTTTAACTAAAACTAAACTTCAACTCTAAACTAAAACTCTTAACAAAAATGAAACTATAACTCTAACTAAAACTCTAAACTTTAAACTAAAACTCTGAAGTCTAAACTAAAACTCTTAACTAAAATTAAACTAAAATATAACTCTAACTAAAACTCTAAGCTAAGACTATAAGCTAAAACTCTAAACTCTAAATTAAAACTCTTAACTAAAACTAAACTACAACTCTAAACTAAAACTCTTTACTAAAACTAAACTACAACTCTAAACTAAAACTCGTAACTAAAACTAAACTAAAAGTCTAAACTAAAACTCTTAACTAAACCTATAGTAAACTATAACACTAACTAAAACTCTAAGCTAACACTCTAAATTAAAACTCTAGACTCTAAACTAAAAATAACTAAATTATAACTCTAACAAAACTCTAAACTCTAAACTAAAACTCTTATCTAAAACTAAACAACACCTCTAAACTAAAATTCTTAACTACAAATAAACTAAGCTCTTACTAACTAAAACTCTAAGCCAAAACTCTAAACTAAAAACTTTTAATTTAAATTAAACTAAAATATGCCTCTAACTAAAACTCTCAGCTACAAGTCCAAATTAAAACTCCAATATATAAACTAAACTAATCCATAACTCTAGCAAAAGCTATAAGCTAAGACTCTAAACTAAAACTCTAAATTCTCAACTAAAACTAAACTAAACTATAAATAGAACTAAAACTTTAAACTAAAGACTCGAAACTAAAACTCTAAACTCTAACTTAAACTCTAAGCTAATACTCTAAACTCTAAACTAAAACTCTTAACTAAACTTTAACTAAACAATAACTCGAACTAAGACTCTAAGCTAAGGCTCGTAACTAAAACTCTAAACTCTAAACTAAAACTCTTAACTACTATAACTCTAACTAAAACTGTAAGCTAATACCAAACTGAAACTCTAAACTAAAACTAAACAACAACTCTAAACTAAAACTCTTAACTAAAACTAAACAACAACTCTAAACTAAAACTCTTAACTTAAACTAAAACTAAACTACAACTCTAAACTAAAACTCTTAACTAAAACTAAAGTAAACTATAACTCTAACTAAAACTCTAAGCTAAGACTCTAAATTAAAACTCTAGACTCTAAACTAAAACTAAACTAGAATATAATTCTAATTAAAACTCTAAACTCTAAACTAAAACTAAACTAAACTATAACTCTAACTAAAACTCTAAACTCTAAATTAAAACTAAAACTCTAAATTAAAACTCTTATCTAAAACTAAACAACACCTCTAAACTAAAATTCTTAACTAAAACTAAACTAAACTCTAACTAA
Organism: Artemia sp. Qi Xiang Cuo; assembly: GCF_049724085.1. Taxonomy (NCBI): domain Eukaryota; kingdom Metazoa; phylum Arthropoda; class Branchiopoda; order Anostraca; family Artemiidae; genus Artemia; species Artemia sp. Qi Xiang Cuo. The sequence continues at coordinate 23,844,358 of NC_142808.1, read as the reverse complement.
AACTCAAAGCTAAGACTAAACTAAAACTCTGAGTTAAAACTAAAATAAACTATAACTCTAACTAAAACTCTAAGCTAAGACTCAAAACTAAAACTCCAATATCTAAACTAAAACTATTAACTAAAACTAAACTAAAACTATAACTCTAACTAAAACTCTAAAGTAAAACTGTAAACTAAAACTATAAACTCTAAACTAAAACTCTGATGTAAAACTAAACTAGAGATCTAAACTAAATCTCCTAACTAAAACTAAACTAAACTAAAACTCTAACAAAAACTCTAAGCTAAGACTCTAAACTAAAACTCTAAACTCTCAACTAAAACTAAACAAAACTATAAATAGAACTAAAACTCTAAGCTAAGACTATAAAAAGGTAATATAAACTCTGGCTAAAACTCGCTTATACGACTCAAAACTCAAGGCAAAAACTCAAAACCTAAAGTGAACTAAACTATAACTCTGAAAAATAGTCTTTGCTAAGACTCTTAGGTAAAACTCTAAACTCTACTCTAAGACTAGAGTTTACTTCAACTCTTACTAAAACTCTAATATGGTACCTAACTAACCTTCTAAACTATAACTCTTGACTAAAAATAAACTAAACTAAAAGTGCAAGGAAACACTCTAAGCTATGACTCTAGGCTAAAACTCCAAACTAAAACGTTTATCTAAAACTAAACTACAAGTCCAAAAACACTTAACTAAAACTAAAATAAAATATGACTCTAACTAAACTCTAAGTGCTGAGAGTCTAACTTGAAACTCTAGACTCTCAACTGCAACTAAACTAAACTATAACTCTAACTAAAACTGTAAGAAAATATCAAACTAAAATTCTAAACTAAAACTCGTATCTAAAACTAAACAACAACTCTAAACTAAAACTCTTAGCTAAAATTTAACTATGGTTTTAAACTAAAATTCTTAACAAAAATTAAACTCAAATAGAACTCTAACTAAAACTCTAAACTCTAAACTAAAACTCTAAAGTCTAAACTAAAACTCTTAACTAAAACTAAACTAAACTATAACTCTAACTAAAACTCTAAGCTAAGACTCTAAGCTATAACTGTAAACTAAAACTCCTAACTAAAACTAAACTACAACTCAAAACTAAAATTCTGCACTAAAACTAAACTACAACTCTTAACTAATACTAAACTAAACTAAAAGTGCAACGAAAAATCTAAACTCTAAACTAAAACTCTTATCTAAAACTAAACAATACCTCTAAACTAAAATTCTTAACTAAAACTAAACTAAACTATAACTCTAACTAAAACTCTAAGCTAAGACTCTAAACTAAAACTCTGAATTAAAACTAAACTAAACTATAACTCTAACTAAAACTCTATGCTAAGACTCAAAACTAAAACTCCAATATCTAAACTAAAACTATTAACTAAAACTAAACTAAAACTATAACTCTAGCTAAAACTATATAGTAAAACTGTAAACTAAAACTATAAACTCTAAACTAAAACTCTTAAGTAAAACTTAACTCGAGATCTAAATTAAAGCTTCAAACTAAAACTAAACTAAATTATAACTCTAACAAAAACTCTAAGCTAAGACTCTAAACTAAAACTCTAAATTCTCTACTATAACTAAACTAAACTATAAATAGAACTAAAACTCTAAGCTAAGACTCTAAACTAAAACTCTAAACTCTAACTGAAAGTCTAAGCTAAGACTCTAAACTCTAAACAAAATCTCTTATCTAAAACTAAACTAAACTATAACTCTAACTAAAACTCTAAGCTAAGACTCTAAACTAAAACTCTAAACTCTAAACTAAAACTCTTAACTACTATAACTCTAACTAAAACTGTAAGCTAATGCCAAACTAAAACTCTAAACTAAAACTCTTAACTAAAACTAAACTATAACTCTAAACTAAAACTATTAACAAAAATTAAACTAAACTATAACTCTAACTAAAACTCTAAAGTCTAAACTAAAACTCTTAACTAAAATTAAACTAAACTATAACTCTAACTATAACTTTAAGCTAAGACTCAAAACTAAAACTCCAAGATCTAAACTAAAATTTTTAACTACAACTAAACTAAAACTATAACTCTAACTAAAACTCTAAAGTAAAACTGTAAACTAAAACTCTAAACTTTAAACTAAAACTCTTAGGTAAAACTAAACTAGAGATCTAAACTAAAGCTCCAAACTAAAACTAAACTAAACTATAACTCTAACAAAAACTCTAAACTAAGAATGTAAACTAAAACTCTAAATCCTCAACTAAAACTAAACAAAACTGTAAATAGAACTAAAACTCTGAACTCTAACTAAAACTTTAAGCTAAGACTCTAAACTCTAAAGAAAAACTCTTAACTAAAACCAAACTAAACTATAACTCTAACTAAAAGTCTAAACTAAGGCTCTAAACTAAAACTCTAAACTCTAAACTAAAACTCTTAACTACTTAGTTTCAGTTTCCAAACTGAAACTCTAAACTAAAACTCTTATCTAAAACTAAATTAAACTAAAAGTGCAAGGAAAAACTCTAAGCTATGGCTCTAGGCTAAAACACTAAACTAAAACGTTTAGCTAAAACTAAACTCTAAGTCCAAATTAAAACTAAAATAAAATATGACTCTAACTAAAACTCTAAGCGCTGAGAGTCTAACTTGAAACTCTAGACATTTAACTACAACTAAACTAAACTATAACTCTAACTAAAACTTTAATCTAATATCAAACTAAAACTCTAAACTAAAACTCATATCTAAAACTAAACTCCAGCCTCTAAACTAAAACTCTTAACTAAAACTAAACTAAAACTATAACTCTGACTAAAACTCTAAGCTAAGACTCTAAACTAAAACTCTTAACTAAAATTAAACTAAATTATATTTCTAACTAAAACTCTAAGTTAAGACGCTAAACTAAAACTCTAAACTCTAAACTAAAACTCTTAACTAAACTATAACTCTAAACTAAAACTCTTAACTAAAACTAAACTACAACTCTAAACTAAAATTCCTCGCTATAACTAAGCTAGAACTCTAAGCTAAAACTCTTAACCAAACCTAAGGTACAACTCTAAACAAAAACCCTTAACTAATACTAAATTAAACTAAAAGTGCAACGAAAAACTCTAAGCTAAGTCTCTAGACTAAAATTCTACTAACTAAAACGTTTAGCTAAAACTAAACTACAAGTCCAAAAACACTTAACTACAACTAAAATAAAATATAACTCTAACTAAAACTCTACTTGCTGAGAGTCTAGCTTGAAACTCTAGACTCTGAACTACAACAAAACAAAACTATAACTCTAACTAAAACTGTAAGCTAATATCAAACTAAAACTCTGAACTAGGGAGGGGGCCCTTTGGGGGCCCGGGGGGCTCTTTGGATGTCCGGGGGAGGGAGGCCCTTTGGGGGCCCGGGGGGGGGGCTCTTTGGGGGCCTGGGGGAAGGGGCCCCTTTTGGTGTCTGGGGGACCCCTTCGGGGGCCGGGGGGAGGGGGACTCTTTGGGGTCCAGGAAAGGGGGCTCTTCGGGGGCCCGTGGGGGAGGGGGTCCCTTTGGGGGCTAGGGGGAGGGGCTCTTTTGGGGGCCCGGAGGGGAGGGGGCCCTTTGGGGGCATGAGGGGCCCTTTTGGGGCCTGGGGGGTCCTTTGAGGTTGGGGTAGGGGACCTTACAACACTGTTCAAATGGAACTTGTGTATTATAACGACCACAGAGTTTCACCCAAAATCATCTTCTAAAATGTCTCAAACTGTTTCGCTCAAAAAATCCCTAAAATGTCTCAAAATGTTTGGCCCAAATAATTCCCTAAAAGTAATGTTCTGCATACAATAAAAAAGTTCTGCATTTTACTTTGTTTCGACATCCCTGCGCTGTTACATTTGAAATTCCCAGGAAACCATTTCCCGCGTAAAATATATTTAATCTGTCTTGATCTCGTATGAATTTCTGAAAAATATATCTAAGGTGTTCCTAGTTACACTATTATGGCTTCGATAGAATATTATTATTTATCTCTCAGACCTAAAGACCAGAGAAGCCATATTTAAAAATAGAATATTAATTTATCTCTCAGACCTAAAGACCAGAGAAGCCATATTTAAAAATTAAATCCCCTCATGATATAATTCCCCGTCGATTATGCAAATCAATTTCTCAGATATCTAGTTCCCCTTCGTGGATCAATAACATTGTCTATGTGGTTAGGTACCGTTAGACTCGATTTTAGATGACAGCAAACGGTCTCGTCACGAGTAATACCTGGCTCTCTACTAAATACTATATGTTAAGGTTACAAATTAGCCTTTCAAATGAGCATCAGATGTGACTAAGCAAGTCACTTGAACTTGAAGACTCTTTAAAGTAGCCAGGTTAAGAGGAATATAATTGACAAATATCTTGAGCCAATCAAAGATTTGCCAACATTTCAGTAAAATTATAGAAACTGTGTAAATTTTAAAACAAATTTTTTTTTTCAAAACAACAATGCAGAAATAGGAATATTTTCCCCTCGTATCTTTCTGATTTGTTATCTGCTTTCAACCAATCGTCTGGTTCCACTATGGACAGGATTAAATAGCCTTAAGTTTTGTCAACGGTGCCAAATTAACTCAACCGTAAGGCTTTTTCTATTTATTATTGGTAAATGAACTCGTGTAAATAATTTAATGTAATAACCTTTAAATAGCAGGATAAAAACGTTAAATTAAAGATTAATTTGTATAAATAGCCAAATAAAGTAATTTTAAGATAGTTGTGTGAAGCCTTCGAATAAATTGTCGTTTATTTCGAGAATATAAGGGATATTCCGTTGAAAAAATTAATAAAATAAAAAAAGGGTAGGCCTATTAGTGTTTTTAGGTGTATTGAAGTTCGTTCTTTTTCTAATTTTTCAGAGAGTTTTTCAGGGAGTTAGGCGTCTTGCAATATCATTTTCACTCCAAATTTAAAAATTTTATTTAACCAATATAATTGAACTACTGGTATATGTATGATATAGCCCCGACCTAACGTTTTTCATCTGAGTAGAACCGGTTTCTATGACGCTCAATCCTAATTAAATATACCTGTGTAAATATATAGCCCAAATTATATATTTCCTAACTATTCTGTCACTTTTCTTTGTCTTGTCTCACGCTAAGCTGAAAGAAAAACTAACAACGAAATCCGGTTCTACAATGCGTCAAGGGATGACAACTTGATTGGTCGGGGCTATATCATACAAGTACTGAGCTAATGTTAAATTTTAATCTAATTTAGATTTAAAGTTGCATCAAGGCCGTATCCAGGGGGGGGAGGCTACCCGGTTTGACCCCCCCCCCCCGAAATTTTTTATCGAGTCGAAAATAAGTCGAAAATTAGTAAAACCTAGGTAAAAATCAGTAAAATTAGTCGAAAACTGAGTCAAAAATTAGTAAAGCCCCCCCCCAAAAAATTAAAAAATTAGTAAACCCCCCCCCAAAAAAAAAATCCTGGATGCGGCTCTGAGTTGCAGTACCTTATTGCAAAGCTAAGAAGGGCTAAGTGGACTGCTGTAAACATTTAAGGATAAAGAGTTCAAAATGAGCTCTTAAACAGCTTTCCACTATGTTCCAGCGTCCCAGTAGCGGAGAAAAAAAAGAAGCAGAAGAAGAGAAAAGAGACAAATAAATACAAAAAGTTATTTTCTTTGTTGTTCAAGGTGAGTTGTTGTAAAACTCCTTCATACGGTTTTCGACCTTGGCTATTCCAATGTTACAATTTTCACTTTGATCTGACGCCATTTTTGTAGGGTTTCTGACTATTTTTCTTTTTTATTTATCATAAAAGCAAAACTGAGAAAAAATATTTCTAAGCATAACAGAAAGAATCAGTTTTAAATAAAAAATTTTTCACTAGGCAGTTTTTTTTGTAAAACAATTTTTTTAACTTCTGGTTACTATGAACCGCGGTTTACTAGGTTGCAGCGTGAGCTGCAACCATGATTGAGCCGGGTCGCTCCTTACTTATAGTTCGATACCACAAACTGTTTGAAAGGTCGTTTCATTAGAGAAGGAAGCTTTTTCAAAGATTAGAATATGTAAAACAACAAAATTTGTGATTTATCCTGATTCTAAATGTACAATGAAAAATAAAAAATAACAAGTTTGTTCAACTGAAAGTAAGGCGCAACATTAAAACTTAAAATGAACAGATAATACTCCTTATATGAGGGAGACTGCATCCCTAACCTTTTATGCTAGAGTCTTACAGCTCTTTAAACGTACTTCTTATTCAAATTCAACGGGTACTTGTGTTTGAGTAGTCTTTCTTAATAAACTAAAACAAAAAGTCAAACTTTAGCGTAATGAACAAGAGTTGAGGAAGGGGTAGCCCCTTCATATATAAAATAATATCTTTTCGTTTCAGGATTTAGCATTGTTCCATACTTTCAATTGAAAAAGTGTTTAAATTTTATTTCGGACCCATTTTCGAGTAAGGCCAGGAAATTCTCTTTCCCCCCGCGTATAAAATTTGCTCTGAAAAATTTCCTCCAGAAAACTTCTTCTTCAACGAAAGTTCACCTTATGACCCCTCCCAAAAAAAAAGTTGTTTCCAATATTTCCCATAACAAATACTATGTGCGAAGAATGGGAAAATTGTGTAAATTACAGTCCTATCCCTAGGGACTATAGGGAGTAATTTCATACCCAAAGGCATAGTTGTTAGAACTTTCAACCATGTTGAATCAAATGGATATCTCAAAGTTTTGATGGGATGTCACTGTAGAAAAAGGAGCTCATAAGGGAGGGTAGTAGTCCTCCAATATTTTTGGTCACTCAAAAAGGGCACTAGAAATTTTTCATTCCATTAGAATAAGCCCTCTCCCTATCTTCAAGGACCATTGCTTCCATTCGATCATCCCTGGGGGAAAAAATCAAGAAGAAAAAACATGTATCAGTGGTTTTTCTTCTGGCAAAAAAATAACATATTTTGTAGATAAGAGCTTGAAATCACTACAGTAGAATTCTCTTATATACTGAATCTGATGGATGTGATTGTCATTAAGATTGGGGGTTATTCTGCTAATTCGTTTTTTGGTATCATAATTCAGTTTCGGTTACTATTTGGCCGAGTCTGTACTTACAGTTGGTTACAACGGACAGCTTGATTTGTACAAATTTTAAAATCTAAAGTTACAAATTAAAAGCTATTATAATATGAAAATATGTGTTGTTTCATAAAAAGACTTGAACTTCCCCAAAAAGAGTTGGGGTCTTGATAGAAACTATGCAATGAAATTGAAAACAAATTAACGACAAAGTATGACGCTTCTTACTTTTCAAGAGGAAGATAGTCACCCCTATTTCGTCCCCTAGATTAGTGGTTCTCCAAGTTATTTAGACACTCTACCCCTTTTTACCCACACAATATTTTAGGTACCCCTTCTCAGTTACCAGTACCGAGTAAACTATAGCTAAAATATAAATAAAATTGCCAGTCCTAAAGTTAAAAGGTTGTTTTATTTTTTCTGTTGGCCGGCCGCGTACCCTTTAAAATTTTTTCGTAATTTTTACTTAGGCAGCGCAATAGCACTGTCTTAGTAAAGAGGGATGTGGGCAAAATGTATTATTTATTATTTTTTGGTTTTAAACCACGGCACTTCGTATCGAAGGAGTTGTCGTAAAAGCTTCGAAAAGGGCTCATTCGACTGAAAATTTCAAAGGCTAGTCCCCTTTTTAATAGTTGAAAGTGACTGGAGGGCCACTAACCCCCTTCCCACGCCTACCATTTCCCCAAACACTTATTATCAAAATTTTGATATACCCATTTTATTCAACGCAGTTGAGAGGTCCGGAAATTATGTATTTGAGGATGACATCCCCCCTACCGCCTCTAGGGCAAGGATTGTAACTTATGCCTTGGGGGCAGATAAGGTTTTTATAGAAAGGGTGGTCGTTTAAACTTCGGAGAGGATCACTGGATCAGTAATCAGAAGTTTTAGTACCCTTTTTAAGATTCAAAGTGATCGGATGGTGGATACTCTCCCCCACAGCTCGTATTTTACCAAAACACATCTGATAGAAATTTTGAGATGGTCATTTGTGGTCGTAGAAACTTCAAAAAAGGCTTATTTGGTGGGAACTTGAAAGAACCTTTTTTAATAGTCAAAATTGATTGTAGGGCAACAAGTCCCCCTCATGACCATCATTTCCAAGAAACACATCTAATCAAAATTTTAAGATAGCCATTTTGTTCAGCGTAGTTGAAAGGTCTGGAAATTATGTTTTTGAAGATGACACAAACCCCCTCAGTGCCCTCAGCGCAAGGGTATTAAGTTATATCCCGAGGGCATATAATGCTTTTTATGGAAAGGGTGGTCGTATAGATTCCGCAGGAGGCTCATTTAATTAGAAATCAGATGCTCTAGCTCCGTTTTTAAGAGTCAAATTGATCGGGGGCAATTACCCCCCCCCTGCGATTCCTTTTCCACAAAGGTATCCGATAAAAACTTTGAAATGAGGTGGACAGAACCCCCCAGAGTAAGGGGGTAAAGGTTGTAAGTTAAGCCCAGGGGTATATACCGATTCTATGGACGGAGTGGTTGTGTGAGCTTTAGATGAAGTTCAGTTGATTGGACATGTATAATCCTAGTTCACTTTTAAGAGTTAAACGTGATGGAGAGCAACTAGCCCCCCTCCCTGACATCCTCTTTTCCCAAAACACATTCAATTGAAATTATGAGATAGCCATTTTGTTACCAATAGTCAAACAATCATATAATAATGTCTTTAGGGTGGACACAGTCCCCCAGCCCATAGGTAAGGGTTGTAAGTTATGCCGAAGGGAAATCAGGTTTTTATGGCACGGGTAGTTGTATAGACTATGGAGCGGATGGAGCTCAGGGATGCCACCGTCAGAAGGATTTTACTAGATCTAGTAAAAAAAAATAATAATCTAGTAAATTTAGAGGATCTAGTAAATTTCCCGAAATCTAGTAAAAAGTCATGATTTATAAGCACTCCATCTAAGCACTAAGCACTCATTCGCCCGAATTGCTTCGTGAATATGAGTTGTAGCTGTTTTTCTTCGTTGATTATTTTTTACTTTTTCAATATATCGGAATTTTATGACCTGAAACCATTGATAAATTTAAAGCCGGGCTTCACCAGCAGGATTTCCAGAATCCAAGATTTCAGACTATTCTTTGACGTCTTGCATACACCGCATCTAGCATATGAAGCCTATCCAGTAGTACATCCAAATAATCAAAAAAAAAAAAAATTGAACTTGTATGTTTCGGGAATTTTCAATCATACTATGAAAACGAAAGAAAAGAGGAAAAGAGAAAAAAGAAGAAAAAAGAAAAAAAAATTGAGAAAATCCTATTGATCATCCTCCTATATTAAAAATCGATGGTTGATGGAGCGCATGCGGCTGGCGCCGCACGCGCAAGAAAATTTTTTAAAGCATTTAGTAAAACCAGATACGATTTAGTAAATTTTTCCTCTCAGATTTAGTAAGTTCTTCCAGGTCAGGGCGGCAATCCTGATGGAGCTTTCATTGAAAGTCGGAAGTTTTAATGCCCTTTTTGAGAGTCAAAAGTGAATGGAGTGGCGTCAGCTCCCCCCCCCCAAGCATATCATTCCCCAAAAAACATATCCGATCGAAATTTTAAGAGAGCAATTTCGTTCAGTATAGTTGAAAGGTCCAGTATTGGGGATGTCAACCTCCAAACAGTCCTCAGGACAAGGGCTGTAATTTAAGCAGTTCGTCCATTGTTTACACATAGTATATGTTATTGTAAAAGGTGTACTTGTTTGAACTTTACTTTCCAAGAAGACAAAGGCCATTCAGGTGAACCTTTCAGAGAAGGTTGAGGGGTGTGTATAACTAAATCAAAGCACGTTATGTGTATGCGGCTTATCAAAAGGGTACAACACAGGAATAACTGAGTATATTAATTTGGAAAACTCAGGAAATGATAAGGGAGGTGATCAAAAAGGTAATATTTGCATGCTATTAATACTACTACAGCTACCACCACCACATCCACTACTACTACCACACTACTCCATTTACAGTATCAAAGGAAAATTTGAACTAAATAAAAAGATGCTATGTGCATGGACATGGTCGAAATAGCGTCTCTTAAGAATTGATTCGGGAATTAAGTTGAAACTTTCAGAGAATACTTAAAGGGGAAGATCATCTCAACAAAAGGCAAGCGTAAAACTACGACGAATCAATATCAATATATAAATGAAACTCAAAACGAACAGAAATCACAACAGATAGCCGAGTCAAACTCAAAACGATCAAAAATTAACATGAATAGGGCTGATAACCCTCATGCCTTCTCAAGACCAGAACACAATTTGCGCTTTATTGAGAACAAAATACGTTTGAAATCTTTTCATTTTTCTTGCTTTCATAAATAAAAGCTTATCAAAACCTTAAGGAATAAATATCCGTATGTGTCAATTAAACCAACAATCCTTGGTCATTTGTTTTTTTTTTGTTTTTCAGTAAAGAGCAAGTTTTATTCTTGTCTTGGGAAGGCATGGGGGTTATCAGACTTACTCAAGTTAATTTCTGCTCGTTTTGAGTTTGACTCGGCTATTTATTGTAATTTCTGTTCGTTTTGAGTTTCATTTCTTTATTGATTTTGGTTTGTGGTAGTTTTACGCTTGGAAGATTATTTGACTTTATATTTGCTCATTCTCGGCTTAATGAAGCTCTTTACTTTTCTTTTAAAAATTGTGTTGTGGAAAAAGTTTTTTAAATTAAGGAGTAAGGAGCAACTCGGCTCAATAGTCACCGAAACTATAAAAAACGGAATGAAACGGATCCATTGATACCAATGGACACATCAAAAGAATCGGATTTTTATGCTGATTTCAAATATATAAGTTTCATCAAGTTTGATTCTACCCATTAAAAGTTACGAGCTTGAGAATATTTGCCTGATTTTCAAAAAAAGGGGGAAACACCCCCTAAAAGTAATAGAACCTTATTGAAAATCACACCCTCAGATTCAGTGTAACAGAAAACCCTGTTGTAGAGGTTTGAAGCTCCTATCTGCAAAAATGTGGAATTTTGTATTTTTTGCCAGAAGAAAGATCACGGATGCGTGTGTGTTTTTTTTTTTCCCAGGGGTGATTGTATCAACCCAGTGGTCCTAGAATATCGCGGGAGGGCTCAATCGAACGTAAATTATAAGTTCTAGTGCTCTTTTAAAGCGACCAAAAAATGGAGGGTAGCTAGGCCCCCTCCCACGCTCATTTATTCCCAAAATCACCAGATCAAAATTTTGAGACAGCCATTTTGCTCAGCATGGTAGAAAAATAAAATAACTATGTCTCTGAGGATGACTCAGTCCCCCACAGTCCCCGTAGGTAGGGCTGCAAGCTATGAACTTTGCCCAATGTTTACATATAGTATTGGTTGTTGGGAAGCATAGGCCTACATACGTTTTCAGGGGGAATTTTTGCTGGTAGTGGGGTAGGGTGGGGCGGTCGGGTATTACATGGGAGGATCTTTTCATGGAGAAAGTTTTCATGGGGGAAGGGATATTGCTATGAAGGGGGGCCAGATTTCCCAGCATTATTTAAAAAAAATATATCAGAAATTAAATTAAAAAAAACGGTTTCCCACCTGAAAGTAAGGAGCAACATCAAAACTTAAAACGAACAGATATTATTACTTATATAACTGGATTCACCCCCTAGTCAACGCCTCATTCTTTACGCTAAAGTTTTTTTTGTACTTTCATAAGAGCTATTTATTCTAATTAACGGCCTTTGTGATTAAGTGGTCATTTTCAATAAATTGGAACAAAATTTAGACTTTAGCTTAAAGAGCGAGGTATTAACTAGGGGACAAACCTCCTAATATATGTATTATAAATATATGAATATAGAAGTTCGTTACGGAAGTTCATTCGTAAATTACGTGTATTTATTACTAATAAAAACCTTCGTAATTAAAATTAAAGAACTTTCGAGAAAGCCGTTTAACCAAAAAAAGTAAAATTAATATGCAAGTTTCGTTTTAATTATTCATGTACGGTGAAACAAAATCAAAACCTGCATTAATTCAAAAACGTTCAGAAATAAAATAAAAAAAACAAGTTTTTTTTTAACTGAAAGCAAGGAGCAACATTAAAACTTAAAACAAACAGAAATTATTCCGTATATGAAAGGAGCTGTCCCCTCCTCAACGCCTCGCTCTTTACGCTTAAGTTTGACTCTTCCTCACAACTCTATTTTTTAAAACAATAAAAAACTTTTGCGTAAAGAACGAGACGTTGAGGAGGGGAAGACCAGCAGAAATAGACTCTTATAATAACTCAAACTCAAGATGACAGGAAATTACTATTAAATAATAAATGAAATCAATAATGAACAGAAGGGAAATCAACTCACCAAACATAGATATTACAGGTACTAATATAAATGAATAAATAAATATTAAAACGGGTAAAAAATAAATTGATTATTCAAGTTAAACTTGAATAATCATATGACAAATTATAAGAAAAATTACTATAAACAGGAGTTTTGCTACTGCCCCCTTCCCCTCCCCTAATTAGTTTTCTGTGAAAAAGATATTAACATAAGCTCTGCGACTGAAGTAGTGTGACAGATTTGCCCACTCCACTTACTCGGCTACTTCAAAGACGTAATTTCAAAAATTTGAAAGCAAAATTAAAATTATTTGGAGCGCACACTTTGAGGCTCGAACTAAAATTGAGAAAGTACAAGATAGACCTACCGGCAGTCTCACAGTCTTAACCATGTCTAGACTGTTAAACAATTGAGCCCAATCATGTAAGACATAGAATCATGTTTGATTGTTTAATATTTGCGACTGATTGTAGAATCGCATGCATCTTGTCAATTCACGCATTTCCTTTGAAAGAGATAATTAGATGATTGACAATAATTATGGAACCAGGCTCGACATTTACTATTTCTTATGTAAATACTCGTGTACCTCTTGGTCAAATGGCAAAATTCTTTTACTTTCAAAATGTGAAGCAATCTAGGCTTTAACTTTAAATAATTCGCAATGGATTAAAACTTTAAAATATGACTTGAGGATAAAACTGTCCAATAATTTTGAACATTTGATCAATTAGAACGAATTATGGGCATCCATAAGGGGGCAGCCCCCCCCCTGGCTGTGTGACACCGCCTTATATTTTTATATTTTTGTTTTAGTTCAGATTTCTAAATTCATTTCTATTATGCAGTATTGTAAGCGCCGATTAGACCAGGTAAGCCCCTCCCCCGAAAAATCAGCTTATGGGTGCCCATGGGACCAAATCACCTATAAATCATTACCCTTTAACAGATCAAATCCATTACCGCTTCCTAGGGTCTTGTAAATACTTCTGCACCTCCAAATCAAATATTACTTCTTCTTTTTTTCTTTCTCTTAATCGTGAAGCTGTCTAGGCATTAATTTAAAAAAAATGGACAATGAATTAGTTTCTGAAGTGTGTTTACAGTGACAAATTAAAGGATCGATCTTGAAATGTTCTGGCCAATCAGTATGACACCAATATAAGCATAAAAAGCAACCATTTTGTAACAAACGAAAGCTCTAGGAAACTAAATAAAAGCCAATATGTTTTTTTTCAAAATAATTGGGTTTATTCAGAAATGAAAAAAAACACGATTTCTAAAAAATATAAAGAGTTATATTCAAAATTAAGACAAACATAACCTATTTTTAATATGCGAGCCCCCCCCCCCTTCAAGCTTCTTTTATTTCTCATTAATATTGGATTATTCATTCAAGAAAGACTGCTTAAACAATAGTGAGCTCAAATTCTAATTTTATTAAAAATCAAATTTTTAATTTTGGGGATTTTTAATTTGGGGAAAAAAATCAAATTACCCTACATTCCTTTTCTTAAGTAATAAAGCCGAAAAGTCAAGTGCAAATGTTTCTATAATTAGCCCTTAAATAAGCTAGTCAAATACCAGAAAATAATATTTTCGAAAACGTTGCAAAAAGTATCTACTTTTTCAATAAAAGTAAAGAGAGAAATTAAAACATAAAAGGGACCAGAAATGAAGTCGTGTAATTAGTCAAACTCCAATAAACATAAAGAAATTACGCCCAAAACAAGCAAAAACTCAAATTGATTATCAAAAAGTTAAACTTGAAAAGGAAAAAAGCTTAGACAAATAAAAGCTGGGATAACAGACATTCCAACCTTCTAAAAGCATACTGTCATTCCCTCTTTACTTGGACGATGAATACTCCAAAAAAAATATCTTCATTATCATAGCATCAAAATGTTAAATATAGCTCAAACTTACAGGAATTTCTTTTTTGATGTCATTATATCTTAAACATCACATTAAATTTGTTTCGTCCGTTACAATAAATTTCAATAAATTTTTTTCTTTTTAATTGTTTTTCAAATGTATTGAAAACAAACTGATGAATTATTTATTAACTAACCAGTTCTAATATGTCTTTCATAAACTAAGCAGATTACTTCAAAAATTGATAATTCTTGTTTTCAAAAGTTTTATATAGGCATCATTTTTTGTACTTTTGAATTGATTTAGATTAAAATTAATTAATTTTTTTTTATTTTCTCTATCCTTGATTAGCATTGAGATATTCTTTGTTTTGTTGTTTTCTCCACAAATACTAATTGAAATTTTACTCGTTTCGGTAGCCTGGCTTTTAGATGGCTTGACTTAAAAGATATTTAACGCGAAGGAAAATTACTGATCTGAAATTAGATCAGTAATTTTTTCCTCAGCAAAAAAAAAATTACTGATCAGAAATTAGAAAATAAAATCTGAAATTAGTAGAAACAACAATGATTACTTAGACAAATTAACGACAAAAAGCAATTGCGAAAAATAAAAATGGTGCTACCATTCCCATTAATTAACTCTTTAACATTGGTAGCTCTTACTTTTAGAGTTTTAATAATTTAGCAAATATGACATTAAAATGTCACAAATAGCAAGCACGATTTATTTTAAGCTGTAGTTTAAAACATGGTGTTCAATATAGTGTTTGGTGCATTCCCTCTCAGGTTTTGCACAGGAAACAACCACCACCCTCCCCCCCCCAAAAAAAAAGTGCATAGAAAACTCCTCCCTTTAATTTTCAAGCAGTTTTGGAAATTTTCCATGAAATTTCCAAGGAGTGTTGGATGTCAATTAGAATTCTAGTTCTGGATTAAGAGACGGAACAAATGTAAACCAAAAAATTCTATGCATACTCAGTCATCGAACTAAAAAGGGCAGAATTCCTGTTGTTTTTAAGGCTTGACTACTTTCGTGATACTATTATATTTTATTTTAATTTAATTAACATGGAGTCAAACTGTAAATCCAAACCAAATAAATTTAAAATTGAAGGAAAATCTTTTCCCAAGTTTTAATTTGAATAGCACGTAGTCAAACTGTATGTAAAAATGAAACAAATTCAAAATTGAAAGAATTCCTTATTCCAGATAAGCAAGCAACAGTTTAAGCAAGAAAAGTTTTCAAAAAGTTGTTAAACCTAGTTTATAAAAAAAACTGATATTGTCACTAGGTGTAGGCTACATCAAAAGAGCTAAGTTTTTTTCAGCTGAAAGTAAGGAGCGGCATTAAAATTTAAAATGAATAGAAATGATATCGTATATGAAGGAGTCCACTCCCTTCTCACAACATCAGTCGCTACGCTAAAGCTTTTTAGTGCTATCAAAAAGCTTATTATTCCAATTCAACGGCCCTTGTTTTTCAGCAGTCGTTCTTATTTAGGTCAAAACTCGGAATTTACTCAAACTTTTTGATGAATTGTAACTTCCTTAAATAGGTTCTTGATGAAAACTTAAGAAGATAAGCTGGTATCGTTCTCCCCCCCCCCACCACCGCCAGGGGTGTCCCGAGACTTATTTCATTGGAGGGGCAATCTGCGTAAATTTTAACGAATCCCTACCTGATTTATGCCGAATTTTCTTCAGAAATCAAGAATTTTGCTAAATTTAGGGCAATTTTCAAAAATTTGCCGAAATTTTCACCTTCAGCGAAAATTTTACCGTATGCCCCCCCCGGGACGCCCCTACCCACCACTCCCTTAGATTTCATTTTATATTTATCTGAAGGCTGAATGAAACTTGGATGTTCCGGCATTAATATTAACTTTTTGGAGTATCTTCCCCACATCGCCTGCAAAATGAAGCACAACCCCTCCTTCATAATAGCTGATGCGTGTTTACACATCATTGCACACAATTATATGAAATATGAAGCAAATTAGTTTAGCTAAATTAGTTTAATAAATTAATAAACTTTAAAATAAATTTCAGAAACCATTTTCTGCAATAAGAATAGGATCCTCCCTCATCTTCTTTAGTCATGCTCAGTCTTAAAGAAAGGAGATCAGAGATTAATACCTCTCCCTCCCCCATAATGAATAATGGAGATTTAGACAAAATGAGCACTGAAATGCGCTTTTTAATGTATCTAGCACCCCCCCTCACCTAAATAATGACTACCGTAAGTCCTTCGTAATAGCTGATGTACATTATACACTTTTCTTTCTTCTTTGTATCAGTCTTGATTTCACATTGGCTGCTCAATTTTATGTTCTGGGAGAATTTTCCAGTGGAAATTGTCGGGGGAAATTATCTGGGGATACATCTGCAGGGAGGAATTTTGTAGGGGGAAATTTCCAAGGGGGAATCTTTTCGCGGGGGGGGGGGAGGTTTCGAGGTAAATTTTACAAATGGGAATTTTCTAAGGGCAGAATTCCAAGGGTATTTTCCAATGGTGAATTTTGCAGGGTTGGGAGAATTTTTCGGAAGGAAATTATCAAAAATGAATCTTCAGGGAGTACTTTTTGGGGGGATACGCTGGACCTTACTCAACTTACGAACTGGTTTCAGTAAAGCACAAATGACACCCTGGTGTTCACAAGATTTTAGTAGGTGGTAGCCCCAGTTTAATTTTCTTGTGATTGATTTTTGTTCTTAATTTTACTTGATTGTCTGTGTTTTTGTTCGTTTTACGTTCCATTTTTTTATTCAGAATAAAATTTTTTGTTTTATCCTTGACTTACTATATAATTTTATTTCCACTCATTTTAGGTTTTGTGCTCGCTCTTTACTTCCCAAGAAATATTTTTTCTGGGAAATTACGTTTTTAAATTAATGTGTTCAGCAGCTATATTCTGAAAATAGCTCGGATGCATGCAAATAGTCATAAAATTGCAATCTTAAACTAGGGTTTTAGATTTTTTTTTTTTTTATGGCCCTTTTGGATTTCCAAAATTATTGTGTAAAAATGTCACGCGTTTAGCTTGAACAGCTTAGCTGCAAATCTGATATAAATATTAACAGACAGAAACAATTGATTTTATGCATATAGGTATTTTGTTTTTAGGGAGTGGGTATTTTTAAAGGGCACAAGATGGGATAAGATGAGAAGTAATATGTAATCCTGGGAGAAACACTCTGCTCTAATCTGAGATTTCATTCAGTTGTTATTTGTGCAAACAAAAGCCAGAACTTCATTCATGTATGCTATTACTCATGTTTGATTATACTTCTTTGATGCTATATAATTATATTTCGGTTGACTAAATTATTTTAACTGTTCCATTCCCATAAAAGCCCGACGGGTTTCAACCCAAAGAATCATTAGTCCTGTGTAGATCCAAAGTCACGAAATACATCGGCCCCAGAGACGCCTGCCTAAATGCTAGAAATTACTATTTTCCTATGAGCAGGTATCTGCAATTAGTGTTTGGTTGTAGGCTATAATGCAGACACAACTCAAGTTTTATAAGAAGTATTGATACTGATCAACTCGAGTGAAAACAGTCTCAATTTATGTTTTTAATAAGCGACAGTTCCTATGAAAAAATAAACCGGAAAAGGTTAACTAAATAAAAGGATTTTACATGAAATGTAAGTATTTATTAAATTACTTTAACATAACTATTTTTGACAACTTTTTTAAAACTAAAAGAACTAATGGCTTTTTATAACTGAATATAAATTGTTTAATCATTTCAAGAGGTCAGTGGAAAAAAAGGTAGCGATTGAGAAGCTCGTACTGTTATAAACAGTGCAAACAAAATAATACTTTGGACCAAGTATCTAATCTGCTTAAATTTGTCCATTCACATACTTGCTAAGAATAAAGTTTCAGGTTAGCCTACTGACTATTACAATTTTCATTATTGCAGGGTTAAACAGTCTGTGATAACGAACAACAAGTAAAGAAGAACCCGTAGTAAAGAAGAAGTAAAGAAGAACCCGATATATATATATATATATATATATATATATATATATATATATATATATATATATATATATATATATATATATATATATATATATGAGGAGGAGGGGACAGCCCCTTTCATATACGGAATAATTTCTGTTCGTTTTAAGTTTTAATGTCGCTCCTTACTTTCAGTTAAAAAAAACCCTTGTTTTTTAGTTAATTATATAAATAACTGATGCATTTGAAACTCATCTTATTTATGCTTTCCACATGTATACCAGGGGGGGGGGGCAAACAAACAAATAATGTCGTATCTCTGACCATAGTTCATGAAAAAAAATGCAAAAGTTCACGTTTTTGTAAATAAAAGCTTGAAACCTCTGCAATCATGTATGCTGATTTTTGATAGCTCAGTTTTCTTCAAATCGCTTACGATTTTCGCGTTGCTTTCCTCCATTTTCGAAAATTGAGGACATTTTCTTGGGCTTGTAACTTTTGATTGGTATGTCTTATATATTTGGAATCAGCCTAAAAATCAAATTTATATAATACATCAGCCCATATTGTTATCAAAAGTTTTTTTTAGTTTGAACATTAGTAGCACAAGTTGCTCCTTACTTACAGTTAGTTACCACCAACTAGGCAATAAATAAATACAAAGACACCACAATATTTTCATTCAAATCTGGGTAAGAAATAAACGCAGTGATAAATCACTGTTTGTGATCCTAAGCATAGGAAATCTCCGCTGAAAAAGCCTGTTTGGCTACTTTCCTTAGCATCTTTGCTGTACAATGCCTCGCGTGTTATACAGATAATAGAACAGTACCAAAATGTGTTTTTTATTTAATTACAAGAATCTTCAAAAATAAACATCTATATTTGCTTTTTATCTTTACATGCTAAGTGACTTTTCGGAACGAATGCGCCATCCCGTGGCATTACTCTCTTTAAAAGTGCAAAACTAAATACTAAATAGATAGTTTTTCGGTGCCTTTAAATCAGTTGGCTGTCTCAAAATTTATATATATATATATATATATATAAATTTTGAGACAACCAACTGATTTAAAGGCACCGAAAAACTATCTATTTAGTATTTAGTTTTGCACTTTTAAAGAAAGTAATGCTCACGGGATGTCATATTCGTTCCGAAAAGTCACTTAGCATGTAAAGATAAAAGCAAATATAGATGTTTATTTTTGAAGATTCTTGTAATTAAATAAAAAACACATTTTAGTACTGTTCTATTATCTGTATAACACGCGAGGCATTGTACAACAAAGATGCTAAGGAAAGTAGCCAAACAGTGCTTTTCAGCGGAGATTTCCTATGCTTAGGATCACAAACAGTGATTTATCACTGCGTTTACAATATTAAAACTTTTGATTTTTGGGGTTTGGGGGGAAAAATTACCTAGGTTAGGTTAGGGTTACGTATTTAATATGTGTTATGCTTTACCCTCAGCTTTAATGTACTAATATATAGCCCAAATTTGCTCATAAACTATTATATTTTTATCCTATTTTGTTTCATTTCATTAGCATTAACCAAGCTTCACTTCGCGCGTGTTATTCAGATAATAGAACAGTACCCAAATGTTTTCAACTGAAAGTAAGGAGCAGCATTAAAAATTAAAAATAACAGAAAGTATTCCGTATATCACGGGAAGTGCCCATTCCTTATCCCTCGCTCTTTACGCTAAAGTCTTAAAGTTCAGCAAGAACGCTTCTCATTAAATTACACTACTTACAGTCATTTTCCGAGCGGAAGTTGTGGGTTATGTCATCCCCAGAACACTGAGCCTTTCAACTATGCTGAATCAAAAGGCTTTCTATAAATATGATTGGATGTCTTTACGGAAAAAAGGAGCGTACAAGGGGGATAGTTTCCCTCCGATCTTACTGGTCACTTAAAAAGGGCACTAAAATTTTTCATTTCCGCTTAAATGAAGCCTCTCCTAACCTTCTAGACCCTTGGTTTGATACGATCAACCCTGAAAAAAAAAAAAAAACCCAAAGAACAAATAGACGTGCATCCGTGATCTTTCTTCTGGCAAAAAATACAAAATTCCATATTTTTGTAGATAGGAGCTTGAAAACCTCTACAGTAGGGTTATTTGATATGTGGAATCTGGTGGTGTGATCTTCATTAAGTCCACTTGATATTTGGGGACGTTTTACCCACTTTTTTTCGAAAACAAGTAAATTTTCTAAGGTTTGTGGCTTTTGATGGGTAACATTAAAATTAATGAATTTTATATGGTCCGGTCATGTCGCTCCTTACTTACAGTTCATTGCCACGAACTGTTTGACTAAGTTGATTTACTTAATGTTCCATAAGAGTAGGTACACTAACGTATAATTGCGGACCCGCTATTACGAAGCAAGGTTGTGGTGCGTAATTTTTTAGACAGGGTGGGGGGCAGATGCCTCAAAGAGTGTATTTTAATGTCTAGATTGCCCAACTCTCTGTGGACCATAAGGTTAATATATAAAGGGATGTAGGGGGGAAGGGGTAGGAATTAATCTTCAATATCTCCTCATTTGAACTAAGCCTAAATTAGGGTGTTGCAAGGTAATAGCTCCCTTCTTATTGCATTTTTTTTAACACGTACGATTTTGTTCGTATTCTTGTCGGCACAAAAGGGAGAGAAGGACAATTCTTGAGCACCGTCAGGGAATTTACAAGGAGAGACAGGAAATTGACACAGGAACTTTGTTCTTACCCACATTTGAATGAAAATATTGTGGTGTCTTTGTATTTATTTATTGCCTAGTTGGTGGTAACTAACTGTAAGTAAGGAGCAACTTGTGCTACTAATGTTCAAACTAAAAAAAACTTTTGATAACAATATGGGCTGATGTATTATATAAATTTGATTTTTAGGCTGATTCCAAATATATAAGACATACCAATCAAAAGTTACAAGCCCAAGAAAATGTCCTCAATTTTCGTAAAGGGAGGAAAGCAACGCGAAAATCGTAAGCGATTTGAAGAAAACTGAGCTATCAAAAATCAGCATACATGATTGCAGAGGTTACAAGCTTTTATTTACAAAAACGTGAACTTTTGCATTTTTTTTCATGAACTATGGTCAGAGATACGACTTTATTTGTTTGTTTGCCCCGCCCCCCTCCCCAAAGGTGATCGCATCAAATTAATGATTCTACAGCAGGGAAAGAAGGCTAACTCGAAAAATAAATTAACGTTTTACTGACCTTTTTTATCGCCAGAAAATATTTTGGAGAAACCAAGTAGTATTTTCTATCATTTAGTGGCTTAAAACGACAATCTTTGCCAAAAGGGGGGGGGGGGTCAAAAGCCATCCAGTGACAATTACGAGATAGGTGATCAATTTAAATTTATCAAAAAACACTACATAGAGGTTTCTATTTTCAGAGACAGCAATAATTTATGATGGCTCATTCGTACTAGAACTTGATTTCTGGTACAGAAATCAATTGCCTCTAGACATGTATTCCCATGCCTAGTGGTACACGGACGGAAAAGTGGAGAGCCTTCCGAAGAAATTTCTGGTGGGAGGGGGGCTGGTGCTATCAAAAGCTTTGTTTTCACCACGTTTAAGTGGTAATATTTCTCATTATATATTTATGCAAATTTTTTATATACAATCCCCCCCACTGGTGTCCATGTGGAAAGCATGAATAAGATGAGTTTCAAATGCATCAGTTATTTATATAATTAACTAAAAAACAAGTTTTTTTTAACTGAAAGTAAGGAGCGATATTAAAACTTAAAAAGAACAGAAATTATTCCGTATATAAAAGCGGCTGTCCCCTCCTACAACGCCTCGCTCTTTACGCTAAAGTTATTTATTGTTTTAAAAAATAAAGTTGTGTGACATAGTCTAACTTTAGCGGAAAGAGCGAGGCGTTGAAGAGGGGACAACCCCTTTCATATACGGAATAATTTCTGTTCGTTTTAAGTTTTAATGTCGCTCCTTACTTTCAGTTAAAAAAACTTTTTTTTTAGTTAATTTCTGAACGTTTTTAAATTAATGCAGCTTTGATTTTGGCTCACCGTACATGAATAATTAAAACGAAATTCGCATATTAATTTTCCTTTTTTTGGCTTTCTCGAAATTTTGTTCTGACGTAACTTACGAATTAACTTACGTAACGAGTTTCTATAATCGTATGTTTTTATTACGTATATTAGGGAGTTCCCTCCCTAGTCAACACCTCAGTCTTTACGCTGAATTTCGAATTCCGTATGAATCGTGCACCACAGAACTTAACAAACTATTAATTCAGCATAAAAAGCACGCTTGAAATCACTAAAAAAAACTTTAGCGCACATGCTAAGATAAAGACACGGGGGTAGCTACCCTCGTCTATGTAATAAGTTCTGTTCATTTTAAGTTTTAAAGTTGCTCCCCATTTTCAGTTGAAAAAAACTTATTTTTTTATTTAATTTCTGATCGTTTTTTAAATAATGCTGGGAAATCTGGCGCCCCCTTCATGGAAATGTTCCTTCCCCCAAGGAAATATACTCCATGGAAATATCCTCCCCCGTAACCCCTACTCCGACCCCGACCCCACACTAGAAAAAAATTCCTCCTGAAAAAATCTGTATACGTCCCAATAACCAATACTATATGTAAACAATGGGAAAAGTTTATAACTTGCAGCCCTTCCCTCGGGAACTGTGGAGGATTAAGTCATCCTCAAAGACATATTTATTAGATTTTCGACTATGCTGAACAAAATGGCTATCTCAAAATTTTGGTTGGGTGACCTCGGAAAAAAAAAATCAGCTTGGGAGGGGGCCAAGCTGCCCTCCAATTTTTTTGGTCACTTAAAAAGGGCACTAGAACTTTTAATTTCCGTTCGAATGAGCCCTTTCACGATATTCTAGGACTTTTGGATTGATACAATCACACCTGGGAAAAAACAAAAAAAACAAACAAACAAACAAATAAGCACGCATCCGTGATCTTTCTTCTGGCAAAAAATACAAAATTCCACATTTTTGCAGATAGGAATTTGAAATTTTTATAGAAGAATTCTCTGAAATGCTGAATTAGATGGTTTGATTTTCGTTAGAGTTCTATGACTTTTAGGGGTTGTTCCCCCCTTTTTTCGAAAAGAGAGCAAACTTTCTCAGGCGCGTAACTTTTAATGGGTAAGACTAAACTTGATGAAATTGACATATTTTAAATCAGCACAAAAATCTTATTCTTCTGATGTATCTATTGGTATCAAAATTCCGTTTCTTAGAGTTTCGGTTACTAATGAGCGGGGTCGCTCCTTACTTACAGTTTGTTACCACGAACTGTTTGATATAATATCTGTTGGAAGGCCCAAAAAAGAAAAATTTGCAGTTGTAGTTATTATAAATGATGATTCTTTGGAACCAACACCTGAATTATCATATATGATAAGATGTGAAAATCGGCAACCTGTACCATCAATTGCCACAACGCCAATACGGGCAGCTAAAGCAAAGGCCATTACTATACTGTCTGAAGTAATCAAAATTCAAAAACGTGTCAAACATGAAAATGAAGATCGAATACACGGGCGATTAGAAGATATGCGAAAACGACAATTAGAGCGTGTAAAAAATGAAAATGAAGAGCAAAGACACACGCGGTTAGAAGACATGCGACACCGAGTGTGTGAGCGAGTCAAAAATGAAAAATGAAGAGCGAAGTCACACGCAATTAAAAGACATGCAACACCAAGCATGTGAGCGAGTCAAAAATGAAAAATAAAAAGCAAAGACACAAGCGGTGGCGGCATGTCAAAAATTAAAATGAAGAGCAAAGACACACAAAATTAGAAGACATGCGACACCGAGCATGTGAGTAGGTCAAAAATTAAAATGAAGAGCAAAGACACACGCGGCGGTGGCATGTCAAAAATGAAAATGAAGAGCAAAGACACATGCAATTAGAAGACATGTGACACCGAGCATGTGAGCAAGTCAAAAATGAAAATTAAGACCAACCTGGACAACGAGAATCAAAACGTGTCAAAATGAAAATAATAGAGATGATGATTGGGTTTGGGATTTTGACATGGATAAGGTCATCAATGCCTACCATACCTTTGTTAAGAAATCAAAGGTTGGGCAATATGTATTTCATAATGACGAAAGACAAGCAGAGATAAAACAAACCAAACAAATTGAAAATGATAACGATGATGATCGAGTTTTGGATTTCGATATGAATAAGGTTATCAATGCCTACCATACCTGTTAAAATCAAAAACCTGGACTAGATAAATCGTTAGAAGAAAACGAAGTTTTTGTCCCACCATTTGAACAAATTGAAAATGATAACAGTGATGCTCTTTTTTTAGATTTTGACATGGATAAGGTCATCAATTCCTACCATACCTCTGAAAACCAAACCCTGGACTAGAAAAATCGTTTGAAGAAAAAAGAAGTTTTTGTCCCACCACCTGAACAATTAAAAGAAACAAAGGTTTTGCGATGTGTCTTTCGTAATGACAAAAGACAAGCTTAGGCAAAATCTAAAGGTCCAATAAAAAAAAACAAAAACATAAGTGCAGTTTTACGCCTCAGGGAGCGAAAGCTCTCCTCAACCTGATGAGATGATAGGATAATTTAGATAAATGATACTGAGTTTAAAAAAGCAAGTGCACTAAATGAGCTATTTTTCTAGAAGCATTGCAGCGCAAAAGCTAATTTTTGTATTTAAAGTGTCCTGTTTGAAGAGTGGCAGCCCTCCTCGCATTTATGTCAAACCGGGTATACTCTGAAGAACAAAAAGAAATCAGATGTCAAAAAAAGTGTTCTTAAGTAACTGTATACAGCGACACTCAAACTTAAAACAGATATAAATTAATATGTATATCAGAGGGGCTGCCCTCTCCTCAATTACTCCACTCTTTTCACTAATCTTTGACTTCTTTCTTAATTTCGTAAGAACGACTACTTAAACTTGTGACCTGTTGCTTTCAAATAAGAAGTATTTGAAAACACTATATAGCTTTCTTCCTCCTACCAGAAGATAAATATTGTCCAGCGTAGTCTACGAATTCTAGGCTGATCTCTCCTTACACTGTTTCTTTCTGCCAAGAAATCTGATGGATAAGGCTTCCCAGTCAAGAAAACATGGCTATTTTACATTGCAAGTTAAAGTCTTCGCTGTTTGGATATATTTCTTTGACAACTTTCCTGCTACCATCAGCCATCAATGCCATCAGCCATCAATACCAAGCTGGATTAAGCCAGAGTCGGGCCTGTAGCAAATGTTACCAAAAAGCGCTATTCTTTGGATGATAGTGAAACCGATATAACTGTTACCAATAACATTTTCTTGATTTAATCTGATCGGTTTTAGAGGTAACACCAGAAAAATAGAGGGAACTTTTTTGATTCGAAGCATCAAAAACGGTAGATTCTGTAGGAAAATATCAGAACCTACAATTTTTTTTAGTCTTGAGATAACTAGGGCACAAGTATATATGGCCCCTAGGCGTAAAGTGATAGATTTGGGGAGCAATCCTGTCATCAGTTGCATCAGTGCTAGCATACCTATAGATTCATTGTGATACCTCACAATTTTCTTTAAAATATCACGCTCAAAATCTGATCTTTCGATGTACCAATGCATATTAATCTTCTGATTGTTGCCAATCCCAAGTAAAATTTGGTTAATGAAATCCAGAACCATTCACATCATTTGTTAAAACTAATGTCGGCTCTTCGGCACCTGTATAGGGCCACTTTGGATCTAATGTTGGGCAGCTGCTGCCTGGCTTTAGTACCGAAGGAACTTGAAGGCAATTAAAAACGCTGTTGCCGATTGCTAATTACGCTTGGGAAAACGCATAGCAACATAGATGGTATGGTTAAACGTCCATGGGTGTAGTGTGTCAAAGGGATCATCATTTGCTAAGACCCTTAAGCTAAGAAAACAGAATTACATAATGTATGTGGAAGAAAGTCACAGAAGGATCTCTATTGATGTTCTAGCTCCCCACCCCGCCCACTAGAATCGAAACATAAAACCACCAGAATCAATAATTTATTGTGGTAGAAAGTAAGGATGGCTCCTTTGCCTCATGTACAGGGAGGTATTATAATGTCACTTACCATGATACATTTATGATGCTCTCATGATTGAATTTAACCCCAAGTTTCAGCGAATTGATAAGTCGCTAAAGGGACTGAGTAATGAACTTGAAAATTTAGAGGACAGACTGAACAGGCTTGAGAATAAGTTGGATAGTTATGAACAAGAATCACTACTAGACAGCCTTGTTTTTCACGGTGTTAGGCAGAAAACTGGTGTTGACACTCGTTCTGCTGTGTTGTTAACTATTAATCAGAAGATTTCTTTGCCTGAAATTAGCACAAATGAGGTCGTGAACGTGCATAGACTTAGACTGAATAATGCTGCTACAGCTGATTCAACTCAGGCAGTTCCATCTATTCCAAGGGTCGCTCCGATAATAGTGAAGTTTTCGAGCAAAAGCGTTGCTTGTAAAGTGTTCAAGGCCAAATCCAAGTTGACCTCTAGTGGTATTTTTGTTGTTGAGTCTCTGACCAAGCAGAGACGAGATATTCTGAATGCGGCGAAAGACAGATTCGGTCAGCGGAATGCTTGGTCTGATCGACAAATATTGGCAAAGCCTAGTGACGGGACTCCAATAAAAAAAATAAGGTCTCTCGCTGACTGTTTATATTTGTTTTTTTTTGTGTTTTGCTATAGTTTGTTTTTTTTTTTTTTTTTTTTGTTCTCTCATTGATTGTTTGTTTATTGTCACTTTTCTTTTTTTTTTTATCTATACCAATTCACTATTTTTTGGTTAATTTTTTCTTTTTCTTTTTTTTGTTTTTTTTTTTTTTTTTTTTTTTTTTTTTTTTTTTCTCAAAAATATTTTTTTTTTCTTTTTATTTTTGGGTGTACTTTTTGGTAATTTTTTTTTCTTTTTATTACTTCGGTTGTGTCATTTTTCGATGTTAATATTTTTCTTCTGCATAGATACCATAGCTCTGCTGTGAAGTCATTAACCTTTGGTCTGGTGAGTTTGGTCGCGGAGCGGATTTACTATCCACCGTAAGTAAAATGATTAATTCTTTTAGTGACCAGGGTGATGTTAACTCTTTGGGGGAACGTTTTGTTGAGTTACAAAATAATCCTTTAGATATAGAAAGTATAATTAATAATTCAGTTGGAAGTAGGAATAGGAATTATAATGATCCTAAATCGGTTATTGAAAGTAAATATGTTTCGAAATTAAGTGGTTCTGCCTCTTCTAAACAAGATGATATTTTCTCTGTTCTTCACCTAAACATTCAGGGACTTTGTTCCTCTTTTGATGAGCTGAAACGGATCGTCAGTGGTGGAACTCCGGATGTTATTGGATTGTGTGAAACTATCCTGGATTCAAAAAAGGATATGCTTTTAGATATCCAAAGATTTAGGATGGAGAGGATGAACCGAAAACAGATGGCGAAAGGTGGCCTTGCCCTGTATATTGCCGATCATCTTGTATATAATTTCCGAAGCGATTTGAGTAGAAATGAGGAAGGAATCTTTGAATCCCTTTTATTGAGATTAAGTCAGGTTGTAAGAATTTAGTTGTTGGTTTGGTTTACAGATCCCCTAGTGGATATATTCCTTCGTTTATGAAAATTCTAGAAGAGGTTTTGGACTTACTCCAAAAGCATCCTTGCGAGCTAATCCTTATGGGGGATTTCAATATTAACCTGCTGGATCAAAATTCTGCTTCGGCTGCAGATTTTTTGTCAATGATGCTTTCTGCGGGAGCTCTACCTTCAGTTTGTATACCAACCCGAGTTACTGAGGTGCATGCATCACTTATTGATAATATTTTTTCTTCACTAGAGGTCTTAGATAATTCGGTGATGATTAGTGATATTTCTGATCATTTCCCTGCTATTTCACGGTATAGGACTGCTAATCGATCGCAGCGTAAAGTTTCGCCATCTAATCTCCCATTTTTCTGTTTTGGTGTCAGTGAGATCAGTCTACTTAAATCTCGTTTGACTAATCAGTCATGGGATAGTTTGGATTCTGAATCGGATTTTAACCGCTCTTTTGATTTCTTTTATGATTCAGTAAAAGAAGGTATCCTAGAAGTTTGCCACCAGAATCCAAAGCCTCATACCTCGAAAAGGATAGTAGCCTACTGCTGAATCCGTGGATGACTCCAGGTCTCCATAAAAGCTGGAAAAGGAAAAATTATCTGTGGAAACTATATAAGGCTTCGTCATCTGCTTCTCATCATCAGTGGTTCAAGGTCTATAGGAATATATTTAATTCTCTGTGTCGGAAGGCCAAGTCTCAGTATTATCACAGGAAATTTTCTGAGAGTGGAAAGGATGTTGGGAAGACATGGAAAATTATTAATTCTGTACTTAGACCTACTCCCCTCCGCCTTCAGTTCCAACAACGCTTATAGTTGACGGTAAAACTGTCCAAGGAGAAGAAAATGTTCAGCTAGAGCTTACTTCTTATTTTGCTAATATAGGAAAAGCGACTGCTTCATCTGTGAGCTCTACAACTCCTCGTTGCGATTTCAGAGCCTATCTTGGACCCCCATGTTTAAAGTCAATGGTTTTGAACCCTGTTTCTGAGTTTGAGGTAGCTCGGATCGTAAATGCACTTAAAGGTTCATCGTCTTCAGGGCCAGACAGAATTCCTACAAGGGTTATCCGTGCTATTCATCCCGCTATTCTGTCACCATTGACTAAGCTCGTCAATCTGTCTTTCGTGAATGGAATTTTCCATGAATCACTTAAGCGAGCTAAGGTTATAGTGCTGTATAAAGGTGGGTCCCGGAGTGATCCTGCTAATTATAGGCCAATTTCTCTTCTATCTGTTTTCAGCAAAATTTTTGAGAAGGCTATGCTATCCTGGCTTCTTAGTTTTCTGGATGTCACAAATTTTAGCCATGATTTCCAGTTTAGATTCCGAGCGAATCACTCTACAGAGCATGCTTGCGCATCTCTCTTGAATTTCATTCATTCGGCAATAGATTTTGGTCTTATCCCGGAAGCTATGTTTTTGGATGTTCTTAAAGCTTTTGATTCCTTGACTAATCATATTCTTCTTTTGAATTTATCGCATATTTGTATAAGATCAAATGTTTTCTCTTGGTTTGAATCATATCTTTCTGGTAGACTTATTTCAATTGATATGCTTTTCCGAAGCCCTTCTGAAGTAGAATATGGTCTCCCCCAGGGATCTGTTCTTGGCCCCGTTTTATTTCTGATTTATGTCAATGATCTGATTTCGGCAGTCAAGAACACCAGTCCTCTGGTATGCTGCAATCTGTGTCATCCGGATGTTCCTTCGTGTCACAATCCTACTTCTAATGAAGATTGCCTCGTTGCTTTTGCTGACGACAGCACTTTTGGGACTCTAGGGAGGACGGAATGTGATGTCAGGTCTAATCTGGTGGCAATATTTGAGAGAGTAGTTTCATGGTTTGAGGCGAATTACTTGGCCTTGAATGTTACCAAGTCACATTTTCTTATTTTTTCTCGAATTGGTGTAGCTTTCCCTCAACTGACACAGCTTCAGGTGTCACAAGGCTTCTTGTGTAGACCAAAGAGTCGGTTGGTCCGATTTCTTGGTATCCTGCTTGATGAGAACCTTTCGTTTAGACACCATATAGCCATGATTAGGGTTAAGGTCTCACGGAGTTTGGGTGTCATTCGAAAACTCAAACACACCTTTCCTGGATCTATTCTGAAGCTTCTTTTCTTCTGCCTTGTTCAGTCATATGTCTCTTATTGCCCCATAGTATGGATGTCTACTTTTCCTTCTTTTACTTTTCCTGTGGTCGCTTTCTGTCATGTATGATAAAACACGGCGTCTGGTTATGGACACCAATCGTTCTTCACCAAGACCGCTTCTAAATCTACAGTCTATCTACATTCTTTCTTGTGATTCTTTTGTTTTTCATCACCTTCATGGCAATCTTCCATAATCTCTTCAAAAAACTCCTCAGTTTATTTCTGATTCAGGTCCATATAACCTTCGTTCGTCACATAATATCTGCATTCCTCCTACTCCCACTGTGCGGTCAGATTTCAATCCCCTCATCGCTTGTCATCAGGTTTGGAACTCCCTGTCTTCTTCAGTACAGAAATGCCACTCGTTTGGCACTTTCAAGAGGATTCTTAAGCACTATTTTAGTTAAGAATAAAACTGAATAATTTTTTTTTTTTCTTTTTTTTTTTTTTTTTTTTTTTTGGTTGTTTTTTTTGAGTTGATTTCCCCTGAATGGTTAGTTTGTTTTATGGTGGTTTTCTCTGCGATATGACTCCCAGGCCTCAGGTATGATTATCATTTTTTATTGGTGAAACTTGTATAGTTCACTAAGGAGTAGCATTCATGAAGATAGGTTAAATTTTATTGCTTTCGCACCATTTTATTACAGTCTAATAATTACAGTCTGTTTCGACGACAGGAATTCGCTTATAGTAATTTTTTTTTTTTTTTTTTTTTTTTTTTTTTTTTTTTTTTTGAGTCTATTTAATATAATTAATTAATTTAGTTTATTTATTCTAATTTTTTCTATAGTTTCTATTTTATTTATATTTTCTTTTCTTCTCCTTCATATGTGAGTAAGTGATCATTTTAAATTTTCTTTTGTTTTTTATCCTTGAGTATGTAATTCATATTGAGTATGTTTTTTATCCTTGAGTATGTAATTCATATGTCTTCCCTCTTTGTACAGGCCAATGAGCCTTTGAGGGATTTATAACATCTAATATTGTATGTGTATTTAATGAAGAATAAAACTTATCTTATCTTATCTTATCAACCGGTACTACGATTAGCTAACTGCTATCCCAACTAAATTTGCCTTTTGGTAGCGAAATTACCAAGCTGCTAACTAGAGTTCAGATCCGCGTTCCAAGTTGGAAGCCTCAAACCAGATTAAATTTCTTGTTTTTTGAATAAAATCAATGAGCGCCATTGGAATTTAAAGCAAAGAGAAAATTATATCTATGAGGGGATCCACCACCCCAAGGCCTGACTCTTTACGCTACAGTTTTACTGAAGTTTTTATAAGTTTGACAAATGCAACAATTTGGTAACTACAAACTTCTTATTTGCCTTTCTATACATTTGGACAGAAAATTTTATTCCTTTTTTAGGCTTTCTGTGAATTTTTTTTTCGTCCCGTTGCTCTTAAGTTGCAGAAGTTGTTGATCAGATTTTCAGGCTTAATTCCAAAACTGAGAGATGCCTAAGTCACTCGACCCCTTTAGTCCTGAGTTCTATAGATCAAACGTATAATCAACCCATTAATCGATGCAAGTCACTTATATGCCAACGACATTCTTCTTTTAGCTGATAATCTTGGGGTACTCCAGAACGCCGTTGATGTTGTTTGCTCCACACGGAACGAAATCGGTGTTTTAGTTGCTACTCCCAAAACCGAGGTTCCTGTCTTTGGAAACTGTCTCCAAAGATACAATCAAAGTTGGTCAAAATACTATCTCATCTTCCTGTTCACTTAGGTATTTAGATCTTTCATTTGGAACATCGATTAGATTTATAAAACAGCTGATAATTGATTCTTTGAAAGAAAAACTAAAACAATCTTACGGGCTTCTCGCCAAGGTAAAGGGCCAATTTGATAAGCATCACATGTGTTATATTGACACCTTTTTGGAAACTTTTCTCTGCCTTTGATAAAAATCAAACTCTATCGTTGTTCATTAGGTTCTACAAGTATTTTCTCAGTATCCCTGTTTGGACCCATAACAGTTACATGTCCCGACGGTACTTTTTTTTTCAAAGATTTGTCAAAAAATTAATGAACTTTTATTAAAATTAATGAAAACAATGCTTTGTTTGGTTCTTAAAAATAGTTAAATAAAAAAAACAAGTTTTTTCAACAGAAAGTTAGGAGCAACATTAAAACTTAAACCGAATGAGAAATTGTTCCGTATATTAGGGGGGTTGTCCCCTCCTCCACACCTCGCTCTTCACGCTAAACTTTTTCGGCACTTTAAATAAAAAGTTATTAATTGTCCTAATTAAACGACTATTGTGTTTCAGGAGTCGTTTTTAAAGAATCGGGACAAAATTGAAAAATTATCGTAAAGAGAAAGGTTTTGAGGAGGGGGGCAACCCCCCTGATATATGTAATAATTTCTATTCATTTTAAGATTTAATGTTGCTCCTTACTTCCAGTTGAAAAAACTTTTTTTTTTAATTTCTGATCTTTTTTTTAAATAGTGCCAGGACATCTGGCTCCACCTCCACGGAAAATCCCCCTCCCGCGGAAATATCCTCTAGACAATTCAATCGTGGTAAATATTTACCCTAGACAATTTCCCTTAATATTTCCACGCGCAAAATTCAGTTGATAAAGAGAAAACAAAACTTATAAAGAAATTTCGTATAAGAATTCTAGCAAATTCCCGTAGTATATAATTTCCCCCGAAATGTTCACCCCCTGGAAACTTCCGTCTCCGTAAAAATTTCTCCCCGTGCAAAATCCCCCCAGCCGAAAAGTCGTCCTCCCCTTCCCGCCCGAAAAATGTATGCACACTTCCCAATAAAAAAAATACTATAAGTAAGCAATGGGCAAATTTTATAACTTAGAAACCTTTCCCCAGGGGCTGTAGGGGTCATGCTATCTCCAAAGACATAGTTATTGGGCCTTTCAACTATGCTGAACAAAATAGCTCTCTAAAATTCTGATCGGACAATTTTAGGAAAAAGTGGCTTGGTAGGGGGACTAGTTGCCCTCCAATCTTTTTTATCACTTAAAAAGAGCACTGGAACTTTTCATTTCCGTTAGAATGAGCCCTCTCCTGAATTTCTAGCCCTCCTGGTTCAATACAATCACCCCTGGGGGAAAAAAATAAAATAAAATGCATCCGTGATCTTTCTTCTGGCAGAAAATACAAAATTCCACATTCTTGCTGATAGGAGCTTAAAACCTCTACAGAAGGGTTCTCTGGTACGCAAATTCTAATGGTGACATTTTCATTAGGATTCTATGACTTTCAGGGGGCGTTTCCCACTTTTTTCGAAAATCATGTTTCGGTTACTATTGAAACGGTTCACTCCTTACTTACAGTTCGCTATTGCGTATGTGAGAGGCGCCCCCTCCTCAACACCTCGCTCTTCACGCTAAATTTGTTCGGCACTTTAAAAAAAAAGTTACTTATTGCTCTAGTTAAACAACCCTTGTGTTTCAGGAGTCGTTTTTAAATAATATGGACAAAATATAAACTTTAGCGTAAAGAGCGAGGTGTTGAGGAGTAGGCAACCTCCCTCATATACATAACAATTCCTGTTTGTTTTAAGTTTTAATGTTGCTCCTTAATTTCAGCTGAAAAAAAAATTGTTTTTTTTATTTAGTTTCTGATCGTTTTTTAAATAATGGCAGTATATCTGGTTCCACCTCCACGGAATAATCCCCCTCCCACAGAAATATAATCTGGACAGTTCAACCCCTGTGAAAATTTACCCTTGACAATTACCCTCAACATCTCCACGCGTAAAATTGAGTCGGTAAAGAGAAAGTAAGACTTATAAAGAAACTTCGTACAGGAATTCTGGCGAATTTCCCAAGCATAAAATTTCTCCCGAAAAGCTCATCCCCTGGAAACTTCTGTCTCTGTAGAAAATCCTCACCGTGTAAAATACCCCCAACTGAAAATTCGTTCTCCCTTCCCCACCCGAAAAATGTATGCATACTTCCCAATAACAAATACTATAAATAAGCAATGGGCAAACTTTATAACTTAAAGACCTTTCCGAAGGGTCTCTGGGGATCATGCCATCTCGAAAGACATAGTTATTAGGCCTTTCAACTATGCTGAACAAAATAGCAATCTCAAAATTTTGATCAGACGATTTTAGGAAAAAAATGTGGCGCTGGAGGGGGCCTGGTTGCCCTCCAATTGTTTTGGTCACTTAAAAAGGGCACTAGAACTTTTCTTTTCCGTTAGAATGGGCCCTCTCCCGAAGTTCTAGGCCCACTGGGTCGTTACGATCACCCCTTGGGAAAACAAAAACACAAACAAATAAACACGTATCCGTGATCTTTCTTCTGGCATACAACATTCCACATTTTTGCAGATAGGAGCTTAAAACCTCTACAGTAGGTAGAGGTTTTGTCTCTGGTACGCTGAATTTGATGGTGAGATCTTCATTAAGATTCTATGTCTTTTAGGGGGTGTTTCCCCCTTTTTTCGAAAATCATGCAAGTTTTTCCAATCTCGTTAGCTTTGATGGGTATCATTAAACTTAATGAAACTTATAGATTTGAAATCAGCATACAAATCTGTTTTGATATATCTGTTGGTATCAAAATTCCGTTTTCTACGGTTTCGGTTATTATTGAGCCGGGTCGCTCCTTACTTACAGTTCGTGACCACGAACTGTTTGATCAGAGACCATCAGTAGAGAAATATTTACTAATACTTTATGCAAGTGTACCGAAAATCTTCCAATTTTTAGGGACCTTTGCCCGATTTAAAAAAAAGAAGAGATTAATTGATACACTACTGAGCATGGAGTCTAGTTGTATTTGTTCAAATGTCGACAGGAATTCGAAAAAAGTTACAAATTTAAAATTTAAACTAATGCTTATTTTGAAGCTATTTGCTGCGAAACCACATCTAAATGTCTTTTCATTAAAAATTGAAGTTAAAAATTGAAAACTTTTCCAGAAGGAAAAGTTTTTGAAGAAAACTAAAAAGCAACATTAAACCAATGGTGAGCAGAAATAATGTAAAATACTATTTAAAGCGTAAAACGACCCCAAAGCGCTATCAATAAACAGTCGAAACATAATAAAAAACGAGAAGGTTATATTGGAGGATCTTTCCATTGAGGAATTTTTCATGGGGGAAAGAAATTTTCTATGAAGGCGCCAGATTTCCCAGCATTATTTAAAAGACGATCAGAAATTAAATAAAAAAAAAAAAGTTTCTTCTACTGAAAGTAAGGAGCAACATTAGAACTCAAAACGAACATATATTATTACGTATATGAGGAGGAAAGCCCCTCCTCAACACCTCGCTCTTATATGCTAAAGTTTTTGAGTACTTTTAAAAATGTTTCTTATTGTTCTAACTAAACGACCGTTGTGTTTCAGGAGTCTCTCTTAACGAATTGTGACAAAATTCAAACTTTAGCGTAGAGAGCGAGGTGTTGAGGAGGGCCATTCCCCCTTATTTACGTAATATTTACTGTTCGTTTTAAGTTTTGATGTTGCTTCTTACTTTCAGTTGAAAAAACTTGTTTTTTAAATTAATTTCTGATCGTTTTTAAATAATACCTGGAAATCCTGCCCCACCTCCACGGAGAACCCTCCCCGCGCAAATATTCTCTAGACAATTCAATTCCGGTGAAAATTTGCCAGACGATTACCCTTAAAAACTCCACGCGTAAAATTGAGACAGAAAAGAGAAGGAAATTTTCCATGAAGGGGGCGCCAGTTTTCCCAGCATTATTTAAAAACTATCAGAAATTAAATTAAAAAAAACAAGTTTTTTCAACTGAAAGTGAGGAGCGATATTAAAACTTAAAACGAACATAAATTATTATTTGCATAAGGAGGATTGCCTCCTCCTCAAAACCTCGCTCTTTACGCTAAAGTTTTTAGAACTTTTGAAAAAAGCTTCTTATTGTTCCAATCAAACGAACATATTGTTTCAGAAGTCATTTTTAAAAAACTGGGGCAAAATTCAAACTTTAGTGTAAAGAGCGAGGTGTTGCGGAGGAGGCAACCCCCTTCATATAAATAATAATTTCTGTTAGTTTTAAGTTTTAATGCTGCTCCTTATTTTCAATTGAAAAACCTTGTTTTTTTTTATTTAATTAAACACAGAGAAAGAATAGGTAAGCTGGACTTGTCCCAGTTAAAGATAGGAATGGGTTAACAATTAATGATAAGGAAAGAGTTAGAGAGATATGGGCTGAAAATCTGGAGAACCTGCTAAACCGTAACAAAATTACAGGAAATGATATAGAAAAGAATGAAAAATTTTGTGAGTCACTGGAAGTTAAAGAAGATTTATTTTCCGAGAAAGAAATTCGAAAGAAAACAGTGCTAAAAGGTTGGAAAAATGAATAAGGCCCCAACTGCTGATTGTGTGGTAAATAAGTTTTTGTTTCGTAAGTAAGTTTTCTGAAGTTCGAGATAACTTACCGAAGATTATTATTATGATTTTTGAAAAAAAATTCTGGTTGTTGAGTTTTAAGCGAGTGATTTATAAATGATTTTAAGTTTTCTGAATTTCAAGATAAATTACCGAACATCATGATTATGATTTTTGAAAAAAGGGAAGCACTTAGTGTGACTTTAGAAAAACTTTAATTAAACCCCTCCATGTACAAGGAAGGTGATAAGAGTGAGTTTGGTAATTGCATAGGCATTAGCTTGGTTTCCAAAGGAATCAAAATACCTGGTATATTGATGAGTTTTAGACTCAGAGAGACCGTAGATAAAGTTTTAAGAGAAGAACAGTGAACTCTTAAGAACAGTAGAGGATATGTCGACCACAATTTTACTGTTAGGTTAATGATTGAGAAGTGCCTGAGTCATCAAACATCTTTAGTGTTCAGTTTTATAGATTGTGAACAAGCGTTTGATTCAAATGATAGAAGAGTTTTAGCGAAGGTCTTATCCTTCTAAGGTATTAAATTTAAAAACTTTTTCCGCAAAAAAAAAAAATCAAAGAAAAGTAAAGAGCTCCATTAAGTCGGAAATTGAGAAGAAATAAAGTCAAGTGATCTTTCAAGCGTAATACCACCCGAATTCACAGTCAATAAATAAATGAAACCCAAAACGAACTAAAGTTAAAATAAATAACCGATTTAAACTCTAAACGAGCAAAAATTAACATGATTGGGGCTGACAACCCCCATGTCTTTCCGAGACCAGAACATAATTTGCACTTTACTGAAAAAAAAGAAAAACAAATGGCCGTGGATTGTCACAAGAAATTTTGATTGGACGTGGTAATGTAAATGATGGGCGTGGGGGGGGGGGGTTGGTTACCCTCTAATCACTTTTGAATTTTAAGAATGGCGCTAGAACTTTCAATTTCCTATCAAATGACCCATTTTTGAAGTTTCTTCGACACCTCCCTCTATACTAAGTGCCTTGGTCAGAAATAAAATACATTGTGCCCACATCACTCTTTACTTAGGTATTGCAATTGCGCTGTCTATGATACCAGACAAATCGAACAGTTCGTGGTAATGAACTGTAAGTAAGAAGCTGAATAGTAACCGAAACTCTAAAAGACGAAATTTTGATACCAATAGATACATCAGAAGAATCAGATTTTTATGTTGATTTCAAATATATAAGTTTTATCAAGTTTAGTCTTACCCATCAAAAGTTACGCGCCTGAGAAAATTTGTATTATTTTCGAAAAAAGGGAGAAACAGCCCCTAACAGTCATAGAACTTTAGTAAAAGTCAAACCTCCAGATTCAGCGTATCAGAGAATTTAACTATAGAATTTTCAAGCTCAAATCTGCAAAAATGTGGAATTTTTTATTTTTTGCCAGAAGAAAGATCACGGATGCGTGTTTATTTGTTTTTTTTTTATTTCCCCAACGCTGATCGTATTGATCCAGTAGTCCTAGAATACCGTAAGAGGACTCATTCGAACGAAGATTAAAAGCTATAGTGCCCTTTTTAAGTGACCAAAAAATGGAGGGCAACTTGGCCCCCTCCCACGCTATTTTTTTCCGAAGTCACCCAATCAAAATTTTGAGATAACCATTTTGTTCAGCATAGTCGAAAATCTAATTAATATGTCTTTGAGGATGACTTAATTCCCCACAGTTCCCGGGGGAAGGGCTGCAAGTTACAAACTTTGCCCATTGTTTACATATAGTATTGGTTATTGGGAAAGTATACAGGCGTTTTCAGGAGGAATTTTTTATGGTGTGGGGGGGGGGGTCAGAATAGGGGTTAGGGGGGAGAATCTTTCCATGGAGAATGTTTCCTTGGGATTAGGGACATTTCTATGAAGTTTTTTTTAACTGAAAGTAAGGAGCAACATTAAAACTTAAAATGAACAGAAATGATTACGTATATGAGGGGGTCTGCCCCCTAGTCAATACCTCGCTCTTTACGCTAAAGTTTTTTTTTAGTACTTTCAAAAGAGCTATCTATTCTAATTAACCGGCCTTTGTGATTCGAACAAAATTCGAACTTTAGCGTAAAGAGCGAGGTATTGACTAGGGAGCGAACTCCCTAATATACGTAATAAAAACATACGAATATAGAAGTTCGTTACGTAAGTTAATTCGTAAGTTACGTCAGAACAAAATTTTGAGAAAGCCATTTAGCCAAAAAAAGGAAAGTTAATGTGCGAATTTCGTTTTAATTATTCATGTATGGTAAGCCAAAATCAAAGCTGCATTAATTCAAAAACGTTCAGAAATTAAATAAAAAAAACGAGTTTTTTTTTCTGAAAGTAAGGAGCGATATTAAAACTTACAGCGAACAGAAATTATTCCGAATATGAAAGAGGTTGTCCCCTCCTCAACGCCTCGCTCTTTACGCTAAAGTTTGACTCTTTCTCGCAACTCTATTTTTAAAACAATAAAAAAATTTAGCGTAAAGAGCGAGGCGTTGAGGAGGGGACAGCCTCTTTAATATACGGAATAATTTCTGTTCGTTTTAAGTTTTAATGTCGCTCCTTATTTTCAGTTGAAAAAACTTGTTTTTTATTTAATAGATTAAAGTGATTAGTGCTATGTACGAGAATAACACTCCTGCGGTTAAAGTGGGAAATGAGGTTAGTAGCTGCTAACTGGTTTCGTTGGAATCAGGAGTTAAGCTGAGTTGTTTTCTATCCCCATTTATATAGATCATTTTGAGGAGCTTTTTCCCAAGGAACGGGACGAAGGCTATGAGAATCAAATGAGAAAGTAAAAATTTCCTAGAGTTAGATTACGTCCATGATGAAAATTTTAGCAAAATGGAAGATCTTTGGATGTTTTGAGAGCAGAAGGCACAAGAATAGGCTTGAAAATTATTGTTAAGAAGACTAAGTTGCTTAGACTGGGAATAAGTGAAGGTGATAAAGATTGATCAAGAGAATAGCTTCACTTATCTACGTAATATTATTAGTAAATAAGGTGGATTTAGTAAAGATGTTAAAAACAGAGTAGCCAAGAACCAGGGTGGTTTTTCATACTTGAATAAAGTTTTGAAGAAAAGGAGGTTAAGTCTGCAACCAAGATGGAACCTGCAGTGATGACAGTTGTCAAGCATGGTTCTTTAAAGTATGGTCTGAAAGACGGAGGAAGATTTACTAAACAATTCCAAATGAATTGTTTTAGGATTGTTCTGGGTACCCATTTGACTGGCCGTATTTCAAAGAGCAAGCTCTAAAAATGCAGTTCTATCTCAAATTCTAGAGCTATAATGAGAAAAAAGGTTGAGGACATGTATTGCGGATGAAAGATGACAGATTGCCAAAGATTGTCCCTTTTAGCCAACCATTTAGGGCCAACAAAAAGTATGTCGTCTCTGAATTGGGTGGGAGGAGAAAGCGGTAAAGAAGGAACTAAGAGACATTGGGATCTCCTGGGAGATTGTAAAGAGGGAGGCTTTGAATAGATTGGGATGGAGAAGGAGCGTGTGTGGATATGTTTGCAATAGCTGGCTTGGTGCTGTAAGGATTTGCTAGTAGCTGTAGTATTAGTAGTAACTACTACCATTCCAATAAAATATGTTTATATTTCTTTTTTTAATAAATTATGTCTAATTAATTTTGTAGATGTATTTTTTTCTATTTTTTCTTGGAATCCAATAATGAAATAAAACTACATACTATATGCTTTAAAAACAAACTACCAAAGGCAAATTATGTATCGACTGAAAAATAGGCCAGGAACTACAATG
Organism: Artemia sp. Qi Xiang Cuo; assembly: GCF_049724085.1. Classification (NCBI taxonomy): domain Eukaryota; kingdom Metazoa; phylum Arthropoda; class Branchiopoda; order Anostraca; family Artemiidae; genus Artemia; species Artemia sp. Qi Xiang Cuo. Next base: position 23,804,259 of record NC_142808.1, on the reverse strand, counting down.
TTGTCTAGGGCAAGTTTTAGCCTTGGTCCGCCACTGTAGTAGTAGTTGTAATACTAGTAGTAGTAGCAGCAGTACTATTAGTAGTAATAGTAGTAGTAGTGATAGCAGCAGTAGATATTTGTTCCTGAAAGTTTCTACAATCTTGGATTTATTACAGTTATAGAAGGAAAACGTTTAAAATGTATTTTGTTTTCAGCCAAATACAAATTACATTCTGGTAAGTAGAAAAAATTAAGTTCTGGTAGGGCTCGTTTTAGAGAGTAATAATTTAGAAGAAGTATTAATAGTAATAGTAGTAGCAGTAGTAATAGCAGTAGTAGCAGTAATAGAATGCACATTGTGTATTTTCATTAGCCCCCCAACATTCCCCGAAAGTTTTGAATTAACACTCTAAGCCGTGCCTGAGTTTTCTTGATACGGCCTGTATATACGGCTGTCTTTGACAGCCTGTATATGCATGGTATGTTTGTTTAAGTTGAACGTCTCTCTCGCGATTCCTGAAAAAAGTCACCTTAGTACCCTTAGCCTCTGTAGTAATAGTTGTAGTAGTATTATTAGTAGGGTAGTATTATGGTAGTAGTAGGAGTAGTAGTTTCAGTATTATCAGTAGTAGTAGTAGTAGAAGAAGAAATAGTATTAATATGCACATAGTGGCTTTGGTCAATTCAGCATCCCTTTCAACATGCTCTGAAAGTTTCAACTTAATACCCTGAGCCATTCCTGGGATACTGCTGATACGTCATTTTGACAATCTTCATCCACATTGTAAGTTTTTGATTTAATTCGACACCCCCCTCAACAGTTCCTGAAAGTTTCATCTCAATACCCTTAGCCCTAGCTATAGTAGGGCTAAATAAAACTGACGTCTTCCTTTCTTCACGATTTTATGTTTTAGAAATAGTAGTAGTCGTAACAGTAGTAGTGGTACTGGTAGTTAAAATAAAATAGTAATAGTAGTAGCACGCACATAACGTCTTTTTGTTATTTCAATATCCCTTTTAACGTGGCTTGAAAGTTTCAACTTGTTACTCTAAGCCGTTCCTGAGATTTTGTTGATAGGCTCTTTTCACAGCCTGTATACACAGAGTATGTTCTGATTTATTTCAACACCCCCCTTACCCTCAGCATTTCCTAAAAATTGTGCCTTAGCACATTTAGCCTTAGTAGTAGTAGCAATAATAGTATTAGCAATAGCAGTAGTAACAGTAGCAGAAGAAATGGTAATAGTATGCACATAGTGCCTTTAGGTTAATGATAATCTAACTGTCTTTGAGACGTACTTCAGAAATTTAAAAAGTAGTTCAATGGATATCCGTGAACTGACATCTTTTGAAGCCATTAGAATGATATGATATACAACCTTTTAAAGACAAGGAAAAGACAAGACAATTTTAACAAGGAATTTCCTTGAGACACCTCCTTCTAAAGGAGGTGTCTCCTTTAAATTTCCTTGAGGCACCTCCTTCAAAATTTGACGTACGTCAAATTTTGTAAGCATGAAATTTAGGTGTGTTTGCCTTAAATAATAAACTAGTTTGGCGTCGCCATTATCTCATACGTTGGTACATCTATTAACAAAAGTTCTATGTACCAACGTATGAGGTTGGAAACTACGGCTAGCCAAACTGAGCCAGCGGCTCAGTTTGCGCCGCTTGGCTGAGCCAGCGGCTGAGCCAGTGCATGAGCCAGCGGCTCAGCCAAACGGCTAGCCAAACTGAGCCAAACTAGCCAAACTGAGCCAGGCTAGTTCGGCTAGCCAAACTGAGCTTTCCTTCGAAAGTTCGGTGTTTATTCTAGATTTGAAGTTCTTTGATTTGTATGATTATTTATTCCTAGGTTATAGTTGGAAACTACGGAATTGAATGTTATGGCTACAATTTTCAAAAATTTTTATGGGATGGGGCTTGAGAAAAATCTAGATAGATCAGCTGAAAACTTTCCAAAAGGTTAAAGATATTTGCTAAGGAAACCAAAAGAATATGTGACTTCAGCAGTGTAGGGGCTGTAATGGTGCTCATTATCAGAAATTTATTAGGATTTTTTCTTGGATCCTTCCAATCATTTAATTTTTTTTGTTTTTGTTTGGATTAGTGCAGGTTAAGAAATGGAAATATTTGCCTAGGCAAACCTTAATGCTATAATATTATAACTTTTAATAAAATTGAAGCTTTCAAAAATGCCGTCAATTTTCACAAAGATCTTAATACATTTGAAGTACCTTTACCAACTCTTCCTGGCTTGGAATCATCCAAAATTTTGTATTGAGGACAACATTTTGTATTTTTTACTTCTTTTATTTTCAGGTAATATCTTCGAAGTGAAATGCTCGTACCGTAACCTACCCTGTGCTTCCGGGCTTATGTTGTTTAGAATCAGAAGCTCGTCAGTACAGGTATCTTACGGACAGCTTACATTCGGCTTTATCTTAAAATGGAAAACTGCGCAAACTCCAATGAAAAATATCGAATAAGTTTTCCTTGACAGGATTCCTTTTATATGCCGCAATTTATTTTTTTTTTAATATACTTTTAAGAGACAAACACTTTTTTCAAATGAAAATAAGAAGCGACATTAAAATTTGAGGCAAATGAACAATTCTTATGTCTGAAGACAGGGGCGTCGTTTGGCGGTGGCACGGGGGGCAGTTGTCCCCAAGATAATGTGGAGAAAAAATATTATACAATCCATGCCCTTTGACTATCCAAATATAAACCCCTTTTGCCCCCCCCCCCCAATAAAAATGCTGGAGATTCGCCCCTGTCTGAAGAGGTCCGAGGCTCCTGATGTCCTCTGCTTTAGCGCTAAACTTTAGATTGTACTTTGTACTCTATAAATTAAAAAACAAGTTTTTTTTACTGAAAGTAAGGAGCGACGTTAAAACTTAAAACGAACAGAAATTATTCCGTATATGAAAGGGGCTGTCCCCTCCTCAACGCCTCGCTCTTCACGCTAAAGTTTTTTTATTGTTTAAAAAAATAGAGTTGTGAAAAAGTCGATCTTTGGCGTAAAGAGGGAGGCATTGAGGAGGAGACAGCCCCTTTCATATACGGAATAATTTCTGTTCGTTTTAAGTTTTAACGTCGCTCCTTATTTTCAATTAAAAAAACGTTTATTTTTAATTTAATTTTTGAACGTTTTTGAATTAATACAGGTTTTGAATTTGGCTCACCGTACATGAATAATTAAAACGACATTTGTATTTTAATTTTACTTTTATTTGGTTAAATAGCTTTCTTGAAAGTTCTTTAATTTCATTTACGAACGTTTTTATTAATAATAAATATACGTAACTTACGAATTAACTTTCGTAACGAACTTCTATATTCATATATTTTAATACGTATATTAGGGGGTTCGCTCCATAGTCAATACCCTGCTCTTTACGCTAAAATTCAAATTTTGTTCCGATTCTTTAAAAATGACCCCTTAATCACAAAGGTCGTTAATTAGAATAAATAGCTCTTATAAATTTTTTAAAGTTAGAAATTGGGTTTCTAATATCATTCTATCTCTTAAACTGCAGTATATATACATATCTGTATCCAAGTGTGAGCTATATTTTTTTGGGAGACCACGGAATCAAACGGGGAGGAAAAAGTCTCCTGGACATGGATTACGCTGATGATTTAAGTATCCTAGATGAAAGTGTGAGCAAAATGAATGAAGTTTTAGAGGTTTTGCGAGTTCAGGGTGGTAGAATTGGATTAAAAATTAATGTTAGGAAGACTAAGTCAATAAGGCTAGGAATAAGTGAGTAGTATGTTACCTTATACTTTGCCAAGGCCCCCGTACCAAACAGGTTTTTCTGGTAGGTATTCTATTCTACAGGTCATTACATCTTTGCCAAGAGATTTACGCAATACCGGTCCTATGGGTAAACATTTCTACAGGGCATTACACCTTTTCAAACAGGAACAAGTATAACTTGATTGGTGATTAGGATTTGAATAAAAGGAATAGTTTTCTTTACAATTCATATTAGTAATGCCTGAAATCATGAATTAGAATATTTAATTAGCTGTTTGGGTTTTCAGACATAGTTTTTTAGATGTTCATGGGTGTTAGGTTCCTGGAGGGTTTTATACTGTATAATACACAAATGAAGATTTTCGCAATGTTGTAAATTTTAAATTGTTTATAAATAAAAAAAATTAACAAAAACTTGCTGACAAGCATTATCAGTGATTTGAGGTGCATTAGAATTCAGTTACAGACAGAGTCAGTTTCTTTATAAGAATTGAAGTAAGGTTAAGTAGAATGTAGATTCAGATTTCCTCGGTTTCGGTTACGCATTGATTTAGTTATATGGGGGTTCAGTTGCAATGGGTTTTGGTTATACAGGGGTTCAGTTACATGGGGGATTCATTTATTTTTTCTGATTTTGTGTGTTTTCGCAAGAAAATAACTGGTCTTTTAGCAAACTTAGCCATAGCTACCTGAAACTCTGCATAAATATTCTCATTTTTAATCTAATTGCGTAGGTACTAAAGGAACATTGAAAATTTTTTCTGATTTTGTGTGACCACCCGGCGCCCCAAAGACTCCTGAGCCTCCATTATAATACTTTTTAAGGTTTTATTATATCTTTTCAGAATAAATTATTATTTTAGGGAATTATTTCGGTGAAACAGTTAGAGACATTTTGAATGATGATTTTAGAAGAGGATTTGAGGGTGAAACTCTGTGGTCGTTATAATACACAAGTTCCATTTGAACAGTGTTGTGAGGTCCCCTACCACAACCCCACAGGGCTCCGATCCTTCTACCTCGAAGGAAGCCCCCCGGTCCTCAAAGGCTTTCTGGGCTCCCAAAGGGCCCCCGGCGCCCCAAAGACTCCTGAGCCTCCATTATTATACTTTTTAAGGCTTTATTATATCCTTTCAGAACAAATTATTATTTTAGGGAATTATTTCGGTGAAACAGTTAGAGACATTTTGAAAGATGATTTTAGAGGAGGATTTGAGGGTGAAACTCTGTGGTCGTTATAATACACAAGTTCCATTTTAACGGTGTTGTGAGGTCCCTTACCACAACCCCAAAGGGCTCCGCTCCCCCCCCCCCAACCCCGAAGGAAGCCCCCGGACATCAAAGGTTCTCTGGACCTCCAAAGGACCCCCGGCGAACCGATGCCTCCTGAGTCCCCCATTATAATACTTTTTAAGGCTTTATTATATCTTTTCAGAATAAATTATTATTTTAGGGAATTATTTCGGTGAAACATTTAGAGACATTTTAAGAGATGATTTTAGAAGAGGACTTGAGGCTGAAACTTTGTGGTCGTTATAATACACAAGTTCCATTTGAACAGTGTTGTGAGGTCCCCTTACCACAACCCCAAAGGGCTCCGATCCCCCACCCCAACCCCCAAGGAACTGCTATTTGCTTGCATGTATAGGAATTCCCTTGTTATTTGCTTGCTTGTATAGTAATTCCCATGTTATTTGCTTGCATGTATAGGAATTCCCATGTTATGTGTGTGCGTGTATATGAAGACCCATGTTTGGTTAAGTCATGGAAAGGAATTCCCTTGTTATTTTCTTGCGATTCGGTGTAGTCCAATGTACGTTTCTTGCGTGTATAGGAATTCCCTTGTTATTTGCTTGCATGTATAGGAAATCCCATTTTAATTACTTGTATTTATAGGAGTTACCTGGCTATTTGCTTGCGGGTATAGGAACTCCAAGGGTATTTGCTTGCTTGTATAGTAATTCCCAGGTTATTTGCTTTCTTGTATAGTACTTCAATAGTTATATTATTGCGTCTATAGTAATTCCCATGTTATTTGCTTGCTTGTATATTAATTCCCACGTTATTTGCTTGCGTGTATAGGAATTCCCATGTTATTTGCTTGCGTGCATAGGAATTCCCAATGCTATTCCAGGACCTTATGTTCCTTCCTATGCTATTATAAGGGCTTTTCCGTTTGGTTTTTCTTTACTTGGTAACCATTAAAAAAAAAATTTTTGTGTTAAATAAGTATTTTTTATATATTTTAAAATATCTTTAATGGGGTTTAGAGACTAGATTTCATGATTAAGTGTGATTTTTCTTTACTTGGTGCCCATTAAAAACACAATTTTGTGTTAAATAAGTAGTTCTTGTATCTTTTAAAAGAGCTTTACGGGGTTTGAGACACTCTGTTGCCTGATTTCGTTTGGTTTTTCTTTACTTAGTGCTCATTAAAAACGAAATTTTGTGTTAAATAAGTAGTTCTTGTATCTTTTAAAAGAGCTTTAAGGGGTTTGAGAGACTCGGTTGTCTGATTCCGTGTGGTTTTTCTTTAATTGGTGCCCATTAAAAACGAAATTTTTGTGTTAACTAAGTTGTTTTTTTTATATTTTAAAAGAGCTTTATGGGGTTTGAGAGACTCAGTTGCCTGATTCCGTGTGGTTTTTATTTACTTAGTGCACATTAAAAGCGAAGTGTTTGAGTTAAAAAATAATTTTTTGTATCTTTTAAAAGAGCTTTAAGGGGTTTGAGAGACTCAGTTGCTCGATTCCGTGTGGTTTTTCTTGACTTGATGCCCATTAAAAAAACAATTGTGTTTTAAATAAGTAGTTCTTGCATCTTTTAAAAGAGTTTCACGGGGTTTTCGACACTCTGTTGCCTGATTCTGTGTGGTTTTTCTTTACTTAGTGCTCATTAAAAACGAAATTTATGTGTTAAATAAGTAGTTCGTGTATCTTTTAAAAGAGCTTTACGGGGTTTGAGAGACTCGGTTGTCTGATTCCGTGTGGTTTTTCTTTACTTGGTGCCCATTAAAAACGAAATTTTTGTGTTAAATAAGTAGTTTTGTATCTTTTAAAAGAGCTTTAAGGGGTTTGAGGGACTCAGTTGCCTGATTCCGTGTCGTTTTTCTTTACTTAGTGCTGATTAAAAAAGAAGCTTGTGTGTTAAATAAGTAGTTTTTTGTATCTTTTAAAATATCTTTAAAGGGTTTGAGAGACTCAGTTGCTTGATTACGTGTGGTTTTTTTTACTTAGTGCTCCTTAAAAACGAAGTTTTTGTGTTATTATTTGAGAAGTTAAATTTAGTATTTTGTGGTTTTACGTGACTGAAATCATGAATTAGAATAGTTGATGACCTGTTTAGGGTTTTGTAACAAAGGTTTCTGTTAATTTCATTTTGTTTGGATTCCCTGAGTTTATTATTTGAAAAGTTAAATCTATTATTTTTTGATTTGAATTGCCAGAAATCATAAATTATAAAGTCTAATTATCTGTTTAGGGGTTTTCATAAATAGTTTTCTCATATAATATTTTATGTTTTTGTCATGGAGTTTATTATTTGAGAAGTTAACTTCAGTATTTCATGGTTCTTTCTTGAATTCACCTGCTGGATAAACAAAAAGACATTTCGTTCAAGAAATTATGACAAAATTCTAAGTAAGTAACAAACTCTTTCTTGAAGTTACCTCTTGGATACACAATGCAGAAATTTCATTTAAGAAATTATGATAAAAATTGTAAGCAAGTTACAAACTCTTTCCTGAAGTCACCTCTTGGATACACAATGCAGAAACTTCATTTAAGAAAATATGAAAAAAATTGTAAGTAAGTAAGTAAAAAATTCTTTCTTGAAGTCACTTCTTGGATACACAATACAGAAATTTCATTAAATAAACTATGAAAAAATTGTAAGTAACTATCAAATTGTTTCTTGAATTCATTTGCTGGATAAACAAAAAGATATTTAGTTCAAGAAATTAGAGAAAAACTCCAAGTAAGTAACAAACTCTTTATTGTTTTCACGACTTAGATACACGATGTAGAAATTTAATTCAAGAAATTAAGAAAAAATTCTCAGTAAGTAAAAATTTCTCTCTCGAAGTCAACTCTTGGATACACAATACGAAAATTTCATTCAAGAAATTATGAAAATATTTGTACGTTAGTAACAAACTGTTTATTGATTCCACCTCTTGGATATACAGTACAGACACTTCATTCAATAGATTAGTACAAAATAACAAGTAAGTTATAAACTACTTATTGTTTTCACCTCTTGGATATACAATACAGATATTTCATTCAATAAATTGTGAAAAATTGTAACCAAGTAACAAACTCTTTCCTGAAGTCACCTCTTGGATAGACAATTCAGAAATTTAATTTAGGAAACTTTGAAACAATTTGAAATAGTTAAGTACTAAATTCTTTCTTGAAGTCACTTCTTGCAGACAAATTGCAGAAATTTCTTTAAAGAAATTCTGAACAAATTCTAAGTAAGTACAAAGTTCATGCTTAAATTCACTTGATGGATAAACAAAGACATTTCGTCCAAGAAATTATGAAAAAATTCTAAGTAAGTATCAAACTGTTTCTTTAAGTTACCTCTTGGATACACAATGCAGAAAACTCTTTTAAGTAATTATCAAATATTGTAGATCAGTAGCAAATTCTTTCTTGAATTCACCTCTTAAGTAAATAAAAAAAACATTTCATTCAAGAAGTTACGAAAAAATTTTAAGTAAGTAACATACTCTTTCTTGAAGTTACCTCCTGCATAGAGAATGCCCAAATTTCAGATAAGAAATTCTGAAAAAAAATTGCAAGAAAGTAACAAACTCTTTCATGAAGTCATCTCGTCGATACACAATGCAGAAATTTCATCAAAAAAATTATGAAAAATTGTAAGTAATAAGCCCAGTCCGTCTTGAATTCACGTGCTTGATAAAAAACATACATTTCATTCAATTTCATTCAAGAAACTATGACAAAATCTAAGTAAGTAACAAACTTTTTCTTGAGGTCACATTAGAGATACACACTACAGAAACTTCATTAAAGAAATTATCAAAAAACTGTAAGTAAGTAGCAAATTCTTTCTTGAATTCGCCACCTGGGTAAATAAAAAAGACATTTCATTCAAGAAATTATGACAAAATTCTAAGTAAGTAACAAACTCTTTCTTGAAGTTACCTCATGGATACACAATGCAGAAATTTCATTTAAGAAATTATGAAAAAAAATTGTAAGCAAGTAACAAACTCTTTCATGAAGTCACCTCGTGGATACACAATGCAGAAATTTCATTAAAGAAATTATAAAAAAATTGTAAGTAAGTAGCAAATTCTTTCTTGAATTCGCCTGCTGGATAAACAAAAAGACATTTCGTTCAAGAAATTATGACAAAATTCCAAGTAAGTAACAAACTCATTATTGTTTTCACGACTTAGATACACGATGTAGAAATTTAAATCAAGAAATTATGAAAAAATTCTCAGTAAGTAACAATTTCTTTCTTGAAGTCAACTCTTGGATACACAATACGGAAATTTCATTCAATAAATTATGAAAAAATTGTAAGCAAGTAACAAACTCTTTCCTGAAGTTACCTCATGGATACACAAAGCAGAAAATTCATTTAAGAAATTATCAAAAATTGTAAGTAAGTAGCAAATTCTTTCTTGAATTCGCCTCTTGGATAAACAAAAAAAGTCATTTCATTTAAGAAATTATGACAAAATTCTAAATAAGTAACAAATCCTTTCTTGAAGTCACCTCTTGGATACACAACGCAGAAACTTCATTTAAGACATTATAAAAAATAGTAAATATTTATCAAATTCTTTCTAGAATATGCCTATCGAATAAGTAAAAAAGACATTTAATTCAAAAATTTATGAAACAAGTTAAAGCAAGTAAAAAGCTATTTCCACAGTCATCCTCATGAATGCAAAATACATATATTTAATTTAATAAATTACGAAAACATTGTAAGCAAGTAACAAACTCTTTCTTGAATACACCTAGTTTATACACAAAGCATAAATTTACGTAGATAAATTGTGATAAAATTTTAAGTAATTGGAAAATTTTTTTTTGAATTCCCTTTCTGGATAAACAAAGACTCAGTTTATTCAAGTACTTATGAGACAATTACCAGTAATTAACAGACACTGTACTGATTTCACGACTTATATACACTATGTAGAAATAAAATTCAGGCAATTATAAAAAAAGGAAAGTAAGTGACAAACTCTTTATTGATTTCACCTCTTGGATACAAAAAAAAGACATTTCATTCAAGAAATTATGACAAAATTCTAAGTAAGTAAAAGCTCATTCTTGAATTCGCCATTTACATGCACAATACAGAAATTTCATTCTATGGGACCTCTACACGTGATTAAACACGTTTTGAAACTACATGCTATTTGCTTGCCTTTCCTTGGCACCTTTCCAAACTAGCGGGGATTCCCCACTGGTTCCTACACATTGAAAAAAAGTGACCAGCACGAAAACTCCACGTTTTCAACCAGACTGGTTTTTGACACGACACACAAACAGAGTCATAGTGAGAGAGATATCCAAAAGTTGGGTTAATCTAGATTCACTTAGAGTGGCGCGCCACTCTAAGTGAATCTAGATTAACCCAACTTTTTGGATAACTCTCTCACTATGACTCTGTTTGTGTGTCGTGTCAAAAACCAGTCTGGTTGAAAACGTGGAGTTTTCGTACTGGTCACTTTTTTGCAATGTGTAGGAGCCAGTGGGGAATCCCCGCACGTTTGGAAAGGTGCCAAGGAAAGGCAAGCAAATAGCATGTAGTTTCAAAACGTGTTTAATCATGTTGAGAGGTCCCATAGAATGAAATTTCTGTATTGTGCATGTAAACGGCAAATTCAAGAATGAGTTTTTTATTTACTTAGAATTTTGTCATAATTTCTTGAATGAAATGTCTTTTTTGTATCCAAGAGGTGAAATCAATAAAGAGTTTGTTACTTACTTTCCTTTTTTTATAATTTCTTGAATTAAATTTCTACATCGTATATCTAAGTCGTGAAAACAATAAAGAGTTTGTTACTTACTTGGAATTTTCTCATAATTTCTTGAACGAAATGTCTTTTTGTTTATCCAGCAGGTGAATTAAAAAAAAAATAATTCTACTTACTTACAATTTTCTCATAATTTCTTTAATGAAATTTCTGCATTGTGTATCCACGAGGTGTATTCAAGAAAGAGTTTGTTACTTGCTTACAATTTTTTCGTAATTTCTTAAATGAAATATCTGTATTGTGCATTCAGGAGGAGGATTCAGGAAACAGTTTGTTACTTACTTAGAATTTTGTCATAATTTCTTGAATGAAATGTCTTTTTTATTTATCCAGTAGGCGAATTCAAGAAAGAATTTGCTACTTACTTACAATTTTTGATAATCTTTTAAATGAAATTTCTGCGCTGTGTATCCATTAGGTAACTTCAAGAAAGGATTTGTTACTTATTTAGAATTTTGTCATAATTTATTGAATGAAATGATTTTTTTTTGTTTATCCAAGAGGCGAATTCAAGAAAGAATTTGCTACTTACTTACAATTTTCGATAATTTCTTAAATGCAGTTTCCGCATTGTGTATCCAAGAGGTGACTTAGGGAAAGATTTGATTGATTGCTTACAATTTTTTTATAATATCTTATATGACATTTACTTATTGAGTATACAAGAATTTACTTCAAGAAAGACTTAGTCACTTGAGGACAATTTTTTCATAATATCTTTAATTATATTTAGGTTTCGTGTATCTAAGTCATGAAAACAATAATGAGTTTGTTACTTACTTGGAATTTTGTCATAATTTCTTGAACGAAATGTCTTTTTTGTTTATCCAGCATGCGAATTCAAGAATGAATTTGCTGCTTACTTACAATTTTTCATAATTTACTTAATGACATTTATGCTTATTTTATCCACGAGATGACTTCAGGAAAGAGTTTGTTACTTGCTTACAATTTTTTTTCATAATTTCTTAAATGAAATTTCTGAATTGTGTATCCATGAGGTAACTTCAAGAAAGAGTATGTTACTTACTTAGAATTTTGTCATAATTTCTTGAATGAAATTGAATGAAATGTCTTTTTGTTTATCCAGCAGATGAATTCAAGAAAGAATTTGCTACTTAATTACAATTTTTTCATAATTTATTTAATTAAATTTTTGCATTGTGTATCCACGAGTTGACTTCAAGAAAGAGTTTGTTACTTTCTTGCAATTTTTTTTCATAATTTCTTAAATAAAATTTATGAATTGTGTATACAGGAGGTAACTTCAAGAAAGAGTTTGTTACTTACTTAGTATTTTTCTTAAATTCTTGAATGAAATTTATTTTTTATTTACCCAAGAGGTGAATTCAAGAAAGAATTTGCTACTTACTTACAATTTTCGATAATTTCTTAAATGAAATTTCTGCATTGTGTATCCAAGAGGTAACTTCAAGAAAGTTTGTTACTTACTTAGAATTTTGTCATAATTTCTTGAACGAAATGTCTTTTTGTTTATCCATCAGGTGAATTCAAGAAGGAATTTGCTACTTACTTACAATTTTTCATAATTTCTTTAATGAAATTTCTGCATTGTGTATACAAGAGGTGACTTCAAGAAAGAATTTATTACTTGCCTACTTACAATTTTTTCATGCTTTCTTATACGAAGTTTCTTCCTTGTGTATCAAATATGTTACTTCAAGAGAGAGTTTGTTTCTTGATTACAATTTTTTCGCACTTTATTGAAATAAATTCACGTATTTTGTACACAAGAGTTGGAAACATTACATAGTTTGCAGATTGTTCGTCATTTTTTCATAAACTCTCTAACTAAATGTACGTATTGTATACCCAAGAGGTGAAGACAACAAACAGTTTGTTAATTACTTAAACCTATTTTCATAATTTCTTGATTGAAATTTCCGTATTGTGTATCCAAGAGTTGACTTCAAGAAAGAAATTGTTACTTACTGAGAATGTTTTCATAATTTCTTGAATGACATTTCTACATCGTGTATCTAAGTCGTGAAAACAATAAAGAGTTTGTTACTTACTTAGAATTTTGTCATAATTTCTTGAACGAAATGTCTTTTTGTTTATCCAGCAGGTGAATTCAAGAAAGAATTTTATATTTACTTACAGTTTTTTCATAGTTTCTTTAATGAAATTTCTGCATTGTGTATCCAAGAAGTGACTTCAAGAAATAATTTGTTACTTACTTACTTACAATTTTTTTCATAGTTTCTTAAATGAAGTTTCTGAATTGTGTATCCAGGAGGTGACTTCAGGAAAGAGTTTGTTACTTGCTTACAATTTTTTTAATAATTTCTTAAATGAAATTTATGCATTGTGTATCCAAGAGGTAACTTCAATAAAGAGTTTGTTACTTACTTGGAATTTTTTCATAATTTCATGAACGAAATGTCTTTTTGTTTATCCAGCAGGGGAATTCAAGAAAGAAACATGAAATACTAAAGTTAACTTCTCAAATAATAAACTCCAGGAAACAAACACCCACAAAAATCTGAAAAACCGAGGTCGTAAAACCCTAAACTGATAATTAACTATTCTAATTCTTGATTTCAGGGACGTACAACCACAAAATACTAAAGTTAACTTCTCAAATAAGAAACCCCAGGAGTCAAACACACACGAAAATCTAAAAAACCTAGGTCTGAAAACCCTAAACAGGTAATTAAATATTCTAATTCATGATTTCAGGCACATAAAACCATAAAATACTAAAGTTAACTTCTCAAATAAGAACACTAAAACTTCGTTTTTAATGAGAACTAAGTAAAGAAAAACCACACGGAATCAAGCAACTGAGTCTCTAAAACCCCTTAAAGCTATTTTAAAAGATACAAAAATCTACTTATTTAATACAAAAACTTCGTTTTTAATGAGCACTAAGTAAAGAAAAACCACGCGGAATCAGGCAACAGAGTCTCTCAAACCCCGTAAAGCTTATTTAAAATATACAAGAACTACTTATTTCACAAAAAAAATTCGTTTTTTATGGGCAGTAATCAAAGAAAAACAACACGGAATCAGACAACCGAGTCTCTCAAACACTTTAAAGCTCTTTTAAAAGATAAAAAAACTACTTATTTAAGACAATTATTTAACAAAATAAATTTGTTTTTATGGGCACCAATTAAAGAGAAACAGCATAGAATTAGACAAGCGATTGTCTCAAACCCCGTAAAGCTCATTTAAAAGGTGAAAGAACTACTTATTTAAGACAAAATTTTCTTTTTATTTGGTATCAAGTAAAGAAAACCACACGGAATCAGGCAACTGAGTCTCTCAAACTCCTTAAAGCTATTTTAAAAGATACAAAAAATACTTTTTTAACACAAACAGCTCTTTTTGAATGAGCACGAAGTAAAGAAAAACCACACAGAATCAGTCAACTGAGTCTCTCAAACCCCTTAAAGCTATTTTAAAATATAAAAAAAACTACTAATTTAAAACAAAAATTTCGTTTTTAATGGGCACCAAGTAAAGAAAAACCACACGGAATCAGGCAACTGAGTCTCTCAAACCCCTTAAATCTATTTTAAAATATACAAAAAACTACTTATTTAAAACAAAAAAACTTCTTTTTTAATGAGCACTAATTAAAGAAAAACCAAACGGAAATCAGGCAACCGAGTGTCTCAAACCCCTTAAAGCTCTTTTAAAACAAACAAGAACTACTTATTTGACCCAAAAATTGAGTTTTTAATGGGCACCAAGTAAAAAAAAAACACACGGAATCAGGCAATCGAGTCTCTAAAACCCTGTAAAGCTCTTTTAAAAGATATAAGAACTACTTATTTAACACAAAAATTTTGTTTTTAATGGGTACCAAGTAAAGAAAAACCACACGGAAAAGCCTTTGTAATAGCATAGGAAGGAACATAAGGTCCTGGAATAGCATTGGGAATTCCTATACACGCAAGCAAATAACATGGGAATTCCTATACACGCAAGCAAATAACGAGGGAATTCCTATACATGCAAGCACATAACAAAGGAATTCCAAAACAAGCAAGCACAAACCCAGGGAATTCCTATAAAAGAATGCAAATAAACGGTTTATAACTATACCCGATCGATCAAACAATTGGTAGTACTATAAACTACCGATATTAAATTTGTAAGTCATATACACGCAAGCAAATAACATGGGAATTCCTATATATGCAAGCAAATACCCTGGGAATTCCTATACCCGCTAGCAACTCCCATGGAAAGTCTTATACAAGCAAGCAAATACCCTTGTTAGTCATATACATGCACGCACATACCAAGGAAATTCCTATACACGCAAGCATATAGCAGTTCTATTGGGGTTGGGGTGGGGGGATCGGATCCCTTTGGGGTTGTGGTAAGGGGACCTCACAACACCGTTCAAATGGAACATGTGTATTATAACGACCACAGAGTTTCACCCTCAAGTCCTCTTCTAAAATCATCTCTTAAAATGTCTCTAACTGTTTCACCGAAATAATTCCCTAAAATAATAATTTGTTATGAAAAGATATAATAAAGCCTTAAAAAGTATTATAATGGGGGACTCAGGAGTCATCGGGGCGCCGGGGGTCCTTTGGGGGTCTAGAGAACCTTTGATGTCCGGGGGCTTCCTTCGGGGTTGGGGTGGGGGGATTGGAGCCCTTTGGGGTTGTGATAAGGGACCTCACAACACCGTTCAAATGGAACTTGTGGATTATAACGACCACAGAGTTTCACCCTTAAATCCTGCTCTAAAATCATCTTTCAAAATGTCTCTAACTGTTTCACCGAAATAATTCCCTAAAATAATACTTTATTCTGAAAAGATATAATAAAGCCTTAAAAAGTACTATAATGGAGGCTCA
This sequence comes from Artemia sp. Qi Xiang Cuo, assembly GCF_049724085.1. Taxonomy (NCBI): domain Eukaryota; kingdom Metazoa; phylum Arthropoda; class Branchiopoda; order Anostraca; family Artemiidae; genus Artemia; species Artemia sp. Qi Xiang Cuo. The sequence continues at coordinate 23,788,632 of NC_142808.1, read as the reverse complement.
GGAGTCTTTGGGGCGCCGGGAGCCCTTTGGGAGCCCAGAGAACCTTTGAGGACCGGGGGGCTTCCTTCGAGGTAGAAGGATCGGAGCCCTTTGGGGTTGTGGTAGGGGACCTCACAACACTGTTCAAATGGAACTTGTGTATTATAACGACCACAGAGTTTCACCCTCAAATCCTCGTCTAAAATCATCATTCAAAATATCTCTAACTGTTTAACCGAAAAAATTCCCTAAAATAATAATTTTTTATGAAAAGATATAATAAAATCTTAAAAAGTAGTATAATGGAGGCTCAGGAGTCTTTGGGGCGCCGGGTGGTCACACAAAATCAGAAAAAATGTTCAATCTTCCTTTAGTACCTATACAATTAGATTAAAAATTAAGATATTTATGCAGAATTTTAAGTAGCTATGGCTAAGTTTGCTAAAAGACCAGTTATTTTCTTGTGAAAACACACAAAATCGGAAAAAATAACTGAAACCCCCATGTCCCTGTACCCCGGTATAACCGACACCCCGTACAACTGACCCCCCCATGTAACGGACCCCCGGTATAACCGACCCCCTGTACAACTGACCCGCCGCGCTACTCGACCCCATTTAACTAATCCCCATGTAACTGAATCCGTATGTAACTGAACCCTCGTGCAACTCAACTCCCTCAAAACACTTTTCAAACATTTCTTGTTAATTTTTTTATTTCTAAACTATTTAAAATTGACAACACTGTGCCAATCATCACTTGTGTATTACACAGTATAAAACACTCCAGGAACCTAACACGCATGAACATATAAAAGACTATGTCTGAAAACCCAAACAGCTAATTAAACATTCTAATTCATGATTTCATGCATTACTAATATGAATTGTAAAGAAAACTATTCCTTTTATTCAAATCCTCATCGCCAATCAAGTTATACTCGTTCCTCTTGGCAAAGGTGTAATGCCCTGTAGAAATGTTTACCTTTAGGACTGGTATTGCGTAAACCTCTTTGCAAAGATGTAATGCCCTGTAGAATAGAATACCTACCAGAAAAACCTGTTTGGTACAGGGGCGTTGGCAAAGTATAAGGTAACATACTACTTAAGTGAAGATGAAAAGGTGACATTGGGTAATGAAAAGATTGATCAGGTAGGCAGCTTCCCTTACCTTGGTAGTATTGTTAGTAAAGATGGTGGGAGCAGTAAAGATGTTAAATATAGAATAGCCAAGGCTCAGGGTGTTTTTTCACAGTTAAAAAAAAGTCTGGAAGAATAGGAAGATATGTCTGCAAACCAAGATTAGAATATTAGAAGCTACAGTGATGACAGCGGTCAAATATAGCTCTGAAGCATGGACGCTCCGAAAAGCGGATGAAGATTTGCTAGATTTTTTCCAGAGACATTGCTTAAGGATTGTTCTGGGTACCCGGCTGACTGACCGTATTTCAAACAATAGGCTATACGAAAAATGTGGTTCAATACCGCCCTTTAGGGCTATAATGAAAGAAAGGTTGGGGTGGCTAGGGCACGTTGTGCGGATGAAGGATGACCGATTGCCGAAGATTGTTCTTTTCGGCCAACCATCTAGGGATGAACGAAAAGCAGGTCGTCCCCGTCTGGGGTGGGAGGACGTCATAAAGAAAGATTTAAAGGAAATGGGAACTTCGTGGGCGGGTGTAAAAAGGGAGGCTTTGAATAGATTGGGGTGGAGGAGGAGCATGCGTAGCTGTGTTGGCCTCAGGTGGCTTGGTGCTGCGGTGAGTTGTTAGTAGTAGTAGTAGTAGCTCTTATAAAAGTTCTAATAAATCTTTGGCCTTAAGAGCGAGGTATTGAATAGGGGCGAACCCAATCATAAACGTAACATTTTCTGTTCGTTTTAAGTTTTGATGTTGCTCCTTACTTTCAGTTGAAATTTTTTTTTTTATTTCATTTCTGATCCTTTTTTTTTAAATAATACTGGGAAATCCGGCGCCCCCTTCATAGCAATGTCCCTACCCCCATGAAAACTTCCTCCATGGAAAGATCTTCCCACATAACTCCTGACCCCCAACCCTCCCCCCTACCAGAGAAAATCCCCCCTGAAAACGTCTGTATACTTCCCAATAACCAATACTATATATTAACATTGGGTAAAGTTCACAACCTTCAGCCCTCCCCCCGGGGATGTCGGGGGATTAAGTCATCCTAAAAGACATAATTATAATATTTTCGACCATGCTGAGTGAAATGGCCATCTCAAAATTTGGATCGAGTGACTTTGGGAAAAAATGAGCGTGGGAGAGGGCCTAGTTGCCCTCCATTTTTTTGGTCGCTTCAAAAGGGCACTAAAACTTTTAATTTCCGTTTTGATGAGCCCTCTCACGATATTCTAGGGCCACTGGGTTGATCCCCTGAAACACCCCCCCCCCCCAAAAAAAAATAAAAATAAACACGCATCCGTGATCTTTCTTCTGGCAAAAATACAAAATTCCCCATTTTTGCAGATAGGAGCTTGAAACCTCTACAGTAGGGTTCTCTGATATGCTGAATCTGATGGTGTGATTTCCATTAAGATTCTATTACTTTTAGGGGGTCTTTTCCCCTTTTTTCGAAAATCAGTCAAATTTTCTCAGTCGCGTAACTTTTGATGGGTAGGACAAAACTTGATGAAACCTATATATTTGAAATCAATATTAAAGTATAATTCTTTTGATGTGTCCATTGGTTTCAAAATCCCGTTTTTTAGAGCTTCGGTTACTATTGACCCGGGTCGCTCCTTACTTACAGTTCGTTACCACGAACTGTTTGATCATTCCGTATATGAAAGGGGCTGTCCCCTCCTCAACGCATCGCTCTTCACACTAATTTTTTAGTGTGAAGTTTAGAGTCAAACTTTAGCGTAAGGAGCGAGACATTGAGGAGGGGACAGCCCCTTTCATATACGGAATAATTTATGTTCATTTTAAGTTTTAATGTCGCTCCTTACTTCCAGTTAAAAAAACTTGTTTTTTTCATTTAATTTCTGAACGTTTTTGAATTAATTCAGCTTTGATTTTGGCTCACCGGACATAAATAATTAGAATGAAATTTGCATATTAATTTTACTTGTTTTGGCTAAATGGCTTTATCGAAATTTTGTTCTGACGTAACTTACGAATTAGCTTGCGTAACGAACTTCTATATTTGTATGTTTTTATTACGTATATTAGGGAATTTACCTCTAGTCAATACCTCGCTCTTTACGCAAAAGTTCGAATTTTGTTCGAATCACAAACCCCTGAATCACAAAGGCCGGTTAATTAGATGCGCTGAATACGCTGAATCTGAAAGTGGCTGTCCCCTCCTAAACGCATCACTCTTCATACTAATTTTTTAGTGTGAAGATCAGAGTCAAACTTTAGCGTAAAGAGCGAGACATTGAGGAGGGGACAGCCCCTTTCATATACGGAATAATTTCTGTTCATTTTAAGTTTTAATGTCGCTCCTTACTTCCAGTTAAAAAAACTTGTTTTTTTTTATTTAATTTCTGAACGTTTTTGAATTAATTCAGCTTTGATTTTGGCTCACCGGACATAAATAATTAGAATGAAATTTGCATATTAATTTTACTTGTTTTGGCTAAATGGCTTTATCGAAATTTTGTTCTGACGTAACTTACGAATTAGCTTGCGTAACGAACTTCTATATTTGTATGTTTTTATTACGTATATTAGGGAATTTACCTCTAGTCAATACCTCGCTCTTTACGCAAAAGTTCGAATTTTGTTCGAATCATAAACCCCTGAATCACAAAGGCCGGTTAATTAGATGCGCTGAATACGCTGAATCTGAACGTGGCTGTCCCCTCCTCAACGCATCACTCTTCATACTAATTTTTCAGTGTGAAGATCAGAGTCAAACATTAGCGTAAAGAGCGAGACATTGAGGAGGGGACAACCCCTTTCATATACTAACTAATTTCTGTTCGTTTTAAGTTTTAATGTCGCTCCTTACTTCCAGTTAAAAAAACTTGTTTTTTTCATTTAATTCCTGAACGTTTTTTAATTAATTCAGCTTTGATTTTGGCTCACCGGACATGAATAACTAAAACGAAATTTGCATATTAATTTTACTTGTTTTGGCTAAATGGCTTTATCGAAATTTTGTTCTGACGTAACTTACGAATTAGCTTGCGTAACGAACTTCTATATTTGTATGTTTTTATTACGTATATTAGGGAGTTTACCTCTAGTCAATACCTCGCTCTTTACGCAAAAGTTCGAATTTTGTTCGAATCACAAACCGCTGAATCACAAAGGCCGGTTAATTAGATACGCTGAATCTCAAAGGGGCTGTCCCCTCCTCAACGCATCACTCTTCATACTAATTTTTCAGTGTGAAGATTAGAGTCAAACTTTAGCGTAAAGAGCGAGACATTGAGGAGGGGACAGCCCCTTTCATATACGGAATAATTTCTGTTCATTTTAAGTTTTAATGTCGCTCCTTACTTCCAGTTAAAAAAACTTGTTTTTTTTTCATTTAATTTCTGAACGTTTTTGAATTAATTCAGCTTTGATTTTGGCTCACCGGACATGAATAATTAGAATGAAACTTGCATATTAATTTTACTTGTTTTGGCTAAATGGCTTTATCGAAATTTTGTTCTGACGTAACTTACGAATTAGCTTGCGTAACGAACTTCTATATTTGTATGTTTTTATTACGTATATTAGGGAGTTTACCTCTAGTCAATACCTCGCTCTTTACGCAAAAGTTCGAATTTTGTTCGAATCATAAACCCCTGAATCACACAGGCCGGTTAATTAGATGCGCTGAATACGCTGAATCTGAACGTGGCTGTCCCCTCCTCAACGCATCACTCTTCATACTATTTTTTTAGTTTGAATATTAGAGTCAAACTTTAGCGTAAAGAGCGAGACATTGAGGAGGGGACAGCCCCTTTCATATACGGAATAATTTCTGTTCATTTTAAGTTTTAATGTCGCTCCTTACTTCCAGTTAAAAAAACTTGTTTTTTTTTTCATGTAATTTCTGAACGTTTTTGAATTAATTCAGCTTTGATTTTGGCTCACCGGACATGAATAATTAGAATGAAACTTGCATATTAATTTTACTTGTTTTGGCTAAATGGCTTTATCGAAATTTTGTTCTGACGTAACTTACGAATTAGCTTGCGTAACGAACTTCTATATTTGTATGTTTTTATTACGTATATTAGGGAGTTTACCTCTAGTCAATACCTCGCTCTTTACGCAAAAGTTCGAATTTTGTTCGAATCATAAACCCCTGAATCACAAAGGCCGGTTAATTAGATGCGCTGAATACGCTGAATCTGAAAGTGGCTGTCCCCTCCTCAAAGCATCACTCTTCATACTAATTTTTTAGTGTGAAGATTAGAGTCAAACTTTAGCGTAAAGAGCGAGGCATTGAGGAGGGGACAGTCCCTTTCATATACGTAATAATTTCTGTTCATTTTACGTTTTAATGTCGCTCCTTACTTTCAGTTAACAAAAACTTGTTTTTTTTTTCATTTAATTTCTGAACGTTTTTGAATTAATTCAGCTTTGATTTTGGCTCACCGGACATGAATAATTAGAATGAAACTTGCATATTAATTTTACTTGTTTTGGCTAAATGGCTTTCTTGAAATTTTGTTCTGACGTAACTTACGAATTAGCTTGCGTAACGAACTTCTATATTTGTATGTTTTTATTAAGTATATTAGGGAGTTTACCCCTAGTTAATACATCACTCTTTACGCAAAAGTTCGAATTTTGTTCGAATCACAAACCCCTGAATCACAAAGGCCGGTTAATTAGAATAGATAGCTCTTTTGAAAGTACTAAAAAAAACTTTTGCGTTTGGGTGAGGTATTGACTAGGGGGCGAACCCCCTAATATGCGTAATAATTTTTGTTTGTTTTAAGTTTTAATGTTGCTCCTTACTTTTAGTTGAAAAAGCTTGTTTTTTTAGATTTAATTTCTGATCGTTTTTAAATAATGCTGGGAAATCCGGCGCCCCCTTCATAGAAATGTTCCTTCCCCCAAGGAACATCCTCCATGGAAAGATCCTCCCCCGTAACCCCCTCATCCGACAACCCCCGCCAGAAAAAAAAACCCTCCTGAAACGTCTGTATACTTCCCATTAACCAATACTATATGTAAAAAATGGGAAAACTTCATAACTTGCAGCCCTTTTCCCCAGGAACTGTGAGGGATTAAGTGATACTCAAAGAAATATTTATTAGATTATCGACTATTCTGAACAAAATAGCAATCTCAAAATTTTAATTGGGTGACTTCGGGGAAAAATGAGCTTGGGAGGGGGCCACGTTGCCCTTCAATTTTTGGTCACTTAAAAAGGGCACTAGAACTTTTAGTTTCCATTCAGATGAGCCCTCTCACGATATTCTAGGACTGAGGAAATAAAAAAAAAAAAAAAAAAACACGCATCCGTGATCTTTCTTCTGGCAAAGTATACAAAATTCCACATTTTTGCAGATTGGAGCTTGAAACTTCTATATTAGGGTTCTCTGATACGCTGAATCTGATGATGTGATTTTCATTAAAGTTCTATGACCGTCAGGGGTTGTTTCCCCCTTTTTTCGAAAATAAGGCAAATTTTCTCAGGCGCGTAACTATTTATTGGTAAAACTAAAATTAATGAAACTTATGTATTTGAAATCAGCATAAAAATTTAATTCTATTTATGTATCTATTGGTATCAAAATTTCGGCTTTTAGAGTTTTGTTTACTATTGAGCCGGGTCGTTCCTTACGTTACCACGAACTGTTTGATTGAGAACTTAATTAGTATCTACAATTTATTTAATTGCGAAGTTTTCAAAAATAAATGGTTCAGAGTATTATAAATAGCAAACTTAATCATAGGCAGCGCGCTATCGGTGCCTATGTAAAGAACGAGGTTGGCACAATGTGTTTTTTTTTCTCCATACCCGGGCACTTCGTATCGAAGGAGTTGTCGTAGAAACTAGAAAAAGGGCTCATTCAATTGGAAATTGTAGTGGCTAGTGCCCTTTTTGATAGTCGAAAACGATTGGAGGGCAATGGGCCTCCCAACGTCCATCATTCCCCCAAACATATCCAATCAACATTTTGAGATAACCATTTTGTTCAGCGTAGTTGATTTCCAGATAGAAAATATACTTTTGAGGAGGACACTCCCCCACAACCCTCGGGGCAAGGGTTTTAAGTTATGTCCTAAGGGCATATAAGAACGATGTCGGCACAATATACTATTTATTATTTTTTCCTTTAAAGCGGGGCACTTCATATGGAAGGGGTCGTCGTAGAAACTTCAAAAGGCGCTCATTCGATTGGAAATTGAGAGCTCTAGTGCACTTTTTAGTAGTCGAAAGGGATTGGAATGCAACTAACCCCCCTCCCATGCCTATCGTCCCCCCAAACACATCCAATCAAAATTAAGAGAAAGCCATTTTGTTCACTGAACAAAATAAACTACGCTGAACAATGTTCAGCGTAGTTGATTTCCAGATAGAAAATATGTTTTTGAGGAGGAAACTCCCCCACAACCCTCAGGGAAAGGGTTTAAAGTTATGCCCTGGGGGCATATAAGGTTTTTTATAGAAGGTGTTGTTGTAGAAACTTCAAAAAAAGACTCATTCGATTAGAAATTTTAAAGGGCTAGTGCCCTTTTTAATAGTCAAAAGTGATTGGAGGGCAACTAACCCCCCCCCGTCCCTGCTCATAATTTCCCAAAACACATCCAATCAAATTTTGGGATAGCCATTTTGTTCAGCGTAGTTGATGTTCAGATAGAAAATATGTTTTTGAGAAGGACACTCCCCCAGAGCCCTCAGGGCAAGTGTTTTAAGTTATGCCCTGAGGAAATATGAGGTTTTTAAAGAAGGTGTTGCCATAGAAACTTCAAGAAAAGCTCATTCGATTGGAAATTCAAAGGGCTAGTGCCCTATTTAATAGTCAAAAGTGATTGGAGGGTAACTAGTCCCCCCCACGCCCATCTGTCCCCCCAACACATCCAATAAAAATTTTGAGATAGCCATTTTGTTCAGCGTAGTTGATTTCCCGATAGAAAATGTATTTTGGAGGAGGACACTCCCCCAAAACCCTTAGGGCAAGAATTATAAGCTATGTCCTGGGGGCATATAACGGTTTTATTGAGATCTTTGTCGTAGAAACTTGAAAAAGGGCTCATTAATTTGAAATTCATTGTCGAAAGTGATTTGAGGGCAACTAACCCCCTCTCACGCCCACCTTATCCCCAAACACATCCAATCAAAAGTTTTAGATAGCCATTTTATGCATTGTAGTTGAAATTTTTGGAAATTAGGTCTTTAAGGATGACAACCCCTCCCCTCACAGCTTTCAGGGCAAGGTTTGCAAGTTATGCCCTGGGGGTATATAAAGTTTTTATTGAAAGCGATGTTGTAGAAACTTCAAAAGGGCTCATTCAATTAGAAATTGAAAGGGCTAGTGCCTTTTTTCATATTTGAAAGTGATTGTATAGCGACTAACGCCCCTCTCACGCCCACTATTTTCCCAAACTCATCGAATTAAAATTTTGAGATATCAATTTTGTTCAACGTAGTTGAAAGTTCTGGAAATTAGGTCTTTTAGGATAATAACCCCCTCAGAGCCCTCAGTGCAAGGGTTGTTAGTTATGCCCTGGGGGCATATAAGTTTTATATACCAAGTTGTTGTATAATTCATAGGCAGCGTGATCGCGCTGCCTAAGTAAAGAACGGGGACACTCGGGAACGAGACAAGAAACCGGGACTAAGTAGGTCTAATTAGGTCTTTTAGGATGATAACCCCCTCAGAGCCCTCAGTGCAACGGTTATAAGTTATGCCCTGATGCATATACAGTTTTTATTGAAAGCTTTGTCGGAGAAACTTCAAAAGGGCTAATTCAATTGGAAATTGAAAAGGCTAGTGCCTTTTTTAATAGTTGAAAGTGATTGGATAGCGACTAAGGCCCCTCTCAAGCCAATCATTTTCCAAAAGACATCCAATCAAAATTTTGTGATATCCATTTTGTTCAACGTTGTTGAACGTTCTGGAAATTAGGTCTTTAGGATGATAACCCTCCCAGAGCCCTCAGTGTAAGGGTTGTAAGTTATGCCCTGGAGACATATAAGGTTTATATATAAAGTTGTTGTATAAATCATAGGCAGCGCGATCGCGCTGCCTAAGTAAAGAACGGGGACACTCGGGAACGAGACAAAAAACCGGGACCAAGTTAAGAAGAGGACAATCCCCCACAACCCTTAGGACAATAGTTTTAAGTTATGCCCTTGGGGCATATAAGAACGATTTTGGAACAATGTATTATTTATTAATTTTTTCCTTTAGAGCAGGGCACTTCGTATCGAAGAAGTTGTCGTAGAAACTTCGAAAAGCGCTCATTCAATTGAAAATTGGAGTGGCTTGTGTCCTTTTTAATAGTTGAAAGTGATTGGAAGGCGACTAACACCCCTTCCACGCCCACTATTTCCCGAAACACATCCAATCAAAATTTTGTTCAATTTTGAGCCATTTTGTTCAGTGTACTTGATTTCCAGATAGAAAATATGTTTTTGAGGAGGATACTCCCCCAGAGCCCTCAGGGCAAGGGTTTTAAGTTATGCCCTGGGGGCATATAAGGTTTTTAAAGAAGGCATTGTCGTAAAAGCTTCAAAAAGCCATTTTGTTCAGCTCAGTTAATTTCCAGATAATAAATTATGTTCTTGAGGACAGTCCCCCGCAGCCTTTAGGGTGAGCGTTGTAAGTTATGCCCGGGGGCATATAAGCTTTTTTACAGAAGGCGTTGTCGCAGAAACTTTAAAAAATGGCTCATTCGATAGGAAATTCAAAGGGCTAGTGCCGTTTTTAATAGTCGAAAGTGATTAGAGGGCAGCTAACCCACCTCTCACGCCCACCTTTTCCCCAAAAACATCTAATCAAAACTTTGAGATAACCATTTTATTCAACATAGTCTTAAGTTCTAGAAATTAGGTCTTTGATGATGAAACCCCCCCCCATCCCTCAGGGCAAGGGTTGCAAATTATGCCATGGGGGCGTATAAGATTTTTATATAACACGTTGTCGTAGAAACTTCAAAAAGGGCTCATTCGATTGGAAATTGAAATGGCTAGTGCCCTTTTTAATAGTCGAAAGTTATTGGAAAGCAACTAACATCCCTTCTACGCCCACCATTTCTCCAAGCACATCCAATAAAGAATTTGAGATAGCCATTTTGTTCCACGTAGTTCAAAGTTCAGTTCAGTTCGTAGTTCAAAATTGTCGTAGAAAAATGAAAAAGGGCTCATTCTATTTGAAATTCAAAGGGCTAGTACCCTTTTTGATTGTCAAAAGTGATTGAAGGTAACTACCCCCCACGCCCATCTTTTCTCCAAAGACATCCAATCAATATTTTCGATAGCCATTTTTTTCAGTGTAGTTGAAAGTTTTGGAAATTAGGTCTTTAAGGATGACAACCCCTCCCCCCAGCCCTCATGGCAAGGGTTGTAAGTTATGCCCGGGGGTGTATGAGGTTTTTATTGAAAGCGTAGAAACTTCAAAAGGGGCTCATTCAATTGGAAATTGAAAGGCCTAGTACCCTTTTTAATAATTGAAAATGATTTGAGAGCAACTAATGCCCCTCTCATGCCCACCATTTTCCCTAACACATCCAATAAAGATTTTGAGATAGCCATTTTGTTCCACGTAGTTCAAAGTTCAGGAAATTATACCTTTGAGCAGGACACTCCCCCCACAGTCTTCAGGGAAAGGGTTATAAGTTATGCCCTGGGGGCATATAAGGTTTTTATTGAAATCTTTGTCGTAGAAAATTGAAAAAGGGCTCATTCTATTTGAAATTCAAAGGGCTATTACCCTTTTTGATTGTCAAAAGTGATTGAAGACAACTACCCCCCCACGCCCATCTTTTCTCCAAACACATCCAATCAATATTTTCGATAGCCATTTTTTCAGTGTAGTTGAAAGTTATGGAAATTAGGTCTTTAAGGATGACAACCCCTCCCCCCAGCCCTCATGGCAAGGGTTGTAAGTTATGCCCGGGGGGCGTATGAGGTTTTTATTGAAAGCGTAGAAACTTCAAAAGGGCTCATTCAATTGGAAATTGAAAGGCCTAGTGCCCTTTTTAATAATTGAGAATGATTGGAGAGCGACTAACGCCCCTCTCATGCCCACCATTTTCCCTAACACATCCAATAAAGATTTTGAGACAGCCATTTTGTTCAATGTAAGTGAAAGTTCTTAAAATTAGGTCTTTTAGGATGATAATCTGTCATAGCGCTTTGAATTTCAAATCGAATGAGCCCTTTTTCAAGTTTCTACGACAAAGATTTCAATAAAAACCTTACATGCCCCTAGGGCATATCTTAAAACCCTTGCCCTGAAGACTCTGGGGGAGTGTATTCCTCAAAAACATATTTTCTATCTGGAAATCAACTACGTTAATTAAAATGACTATCTCAAAATTTTGATTGGATGTGTTTCGGGAGATAATGGGCATGGGGGGGGGCTAGTTAACCTCCAATCACTTTCGCATATTAAAAAGGGCACTAGCCGTTTGAATTTCCAATCCAATGAGCCTTTTTTGAAGTTTCTACGACAACGCCTTCTATAATGAATCTTATATGCCCCAATATTATAACTCAAAACCCTTGCCCAGAAGGTTTTGGGGGAGTGTCCTCCTCCAAAACATATTTTCTATCCGAAAATCAACTACTCTGAACAGACTGGCTATCTTAAAATTTTGATTGGATCTGTTTGGGGGGAATGATGGGCGTGGGGGGGATAGTTACCCTCCAATCACTTTCGACTATTAAAAAGGGTACTAGCCCTTCGAATTTCCAATCGAATGAGCCTTTTATGAAGTTTCTACGACAACACCTTCTATAAAAACCTGGTATGCCCGCAGATCATAACTTAAAACCCTTGCCCTGAGGGTTGTGGGGGAGTCTCCTCCTCAAAACATATTTTCTATCTGGAAATCAACTACACTGAACAAAATGACTATCTCAAAATTTTGATTGGATGTGTTTGGGGAAATGACGGACGTGGGGGGGCTAGTTGCCCTCCAATCACTTTCGACTATTTAAAAGGGCACTAGAACTCTCAATTTCCAATCGACTGAGCCCCTTTTGAAGTTTCTACGACGACCCCTTCCCTGTGAAGTGCCCTGCTCTAAAGGAAAAAATAATAAATATTACATTGTTCCAACATCGTTCAAAAACATATTTTCCATCTGGAAATCTTCTACGCTGAACAAAATGGCTATCTTAAAATTTTGATTGGAGGTGTTTGGTGGAATAATGAGCATGGGGGGCTAGTTGCCCTCCAATCGCTTTCGACTATTAAAAAGGGCACTAGCCACTACAATTTCCAATCGAATGAGCCCTTTTCGAAGCTTCTACGACAACTCCTTCGATACGAAGTGCCACCTTTTCCCCAAACACATCTAATCAAAACTTTGAGATAGCCATTTTATTCAACGTAGTTTTAAATTCAGGAATTTAGGCCTTTGAGGATGACAGCCCCCCAGAGCCTTCAAGGCAGGGGTTGTAAATTATGGCCAGGGGGCATGTAAGATTTTGTATATGCGTTGTCGTAGAAACTTCAAAACGGCTCATTCGATTGGAAATTGAAATGACTAGTGCCCTTTTTCATAGTCGAAAGTGATTGGAAAGCAACTAACACACCTTCCACGCCCACCATTTCCCCAAGCACATCCAATAAAGATTTTGAGATAGCCATTTTGTTCCAAGCAGTTCAAAGTTCAGGAAATTATACCTTTAAACGGGACACTCCCCCACAGTCTTCAGGGCAAGGGTTATAATTTATGCCCTGGGGGCATACAAGGTTTTTAATGAAATCTTTGTCGTAGAAACTTGAAAAAGGGCTCTTTCAATTGGAAATTCGAAAGGCTAGTGCCCTTTTTAATTGTCGAAAGTGATTTGAAGGCAACTAATCCCCTTCTCACGCCCGTCTTTTCTCCAAACACATCCAGTCAATATTTTAGATAGCCATTTGATTTGTAACGTAGTAGAAAGTTTTGGAAATTAGGTCTTTAAGGATGACATCCCCCCCCAGACCTCAGGGCAAGGGTTGTAAGTTATGCCCTGGGGGCGTATAAGGTTTTTATTGAAAGCATAGAAACTTCAAAAGGGCTCATTCAATTGGAAATTGAAAGGGCTAGTGCCTTTTTAGTAGTTTAAAGAGATTGGAGAGTGACAAACGCCCCTCTCTCGCCCACCATTTTCCTAAACACATCCAATCAAAATCTTGAGATATCTATTTTGTTCAACGTAGTTGAAAGATCTTGAAATTAGGTCTTTTAGGATGATAACCCCCTCAGAGCCCTCAGTGCAAGGGTTGTAACTTATGCCCTGGGGGCATATAAAGTTTATATAGAAAGTTGTTATACAAATTTCAAAAAGGGCTCATTTGATTGGAAATTGAAATTGCCCTTTTAATAGTCGAAAGTAAGTGGAGAGTAATTAACCCTTCTCATGCGCCCACCATTTTCCCAAAAACATTTAATCAAAGTTGAGAGATAGCCATTTTGTTCAACGTAGTTGAAAATTCTGGAAATTATGTATTTAAGGATGACAACCCCCCAGAGCCCCAAGGGCAAAGGTTGTAAGTTCTGCCCTGGGGGCATATAAGGTTTTAATAGATAGAGTTGTCGTAAAACTTGGAAAGGGGCTCATTCAACTCGAAATTGAGAGGACTAGTGCCCTTTGTAATAGTCAAAAGTGATTGGAGGGTAACTAACCCCCCTCTCATCCCACCATTCCTCCAAACACATCCAATCACAATTTCAGATAGCCATTTTGTTCAACGTAGTAGAGAGCTCTGGGAATTAGGTCTTTGAGAATGACACCCCCCTCCAGCACTCTGGACAAGGAATGTAAGTTATGCCGTGGGGCATATAAGATTTGTATTGAAAGTTTTGTCGTAGAAACTTCAAAAGGGATCTTTTGATTGGAAATTGAAAGGTCTAGGGCCATTTTTAATAGTTGAAAGTTATTGGAGAGCGACTACCGCCCCTCTCACGCCCACCATTTCTCCAAACACATCCAATTAAAATTTTGAGATAGCTATATTGTTTAACATAGTTGAAAGTTCTGGAAATTTTGGTCTTATAGGATGAGAACCACTCTAACAGACCTTAAGGTAAGGGTTGTAATTTATGCCCCGGGCCATATAAGGTGTTTATAGAAAGCGTTGTCGTTTCCAAAAGGGCTCATTTGATTGGAAATCGAAAGAGCTAGTGCCCTTTTTAATAGTCAAAAGTTATTGGAAGGGTTGACATTTTTATAGTAGAGATCGAAGTGGGCATTATTTATTATTAGTCTCCGTTTAGTCTCTGTTTAGTCTCAGGAGTGATAACATCTTTTTGGATCTAGTGAACTTTAAAACCAGCTATGAAATTGTATTAATTCAGTGCCTTGAGCTATAATATATTCATTGACCTTGAGGATTACAGAAATTTCACAATATTCTGCTACGAATTATAATCTAAAGTAAACTTATTGATATTGACTAACTGCTTTGTTTGGATTTAATAATACTGTAGCAACAACAGGTACAACATTTCCGTGTTTTGAAAATTTTTTTTTTAGTTCAAATTTTAAGGGAAAGAAAAGGAAGGAAAGAAGGGAAAAAAAGATTATTTGGCTAATAAAATAATTTAATAGCCAAATTTTCGCTGATTCAGTAACAGCCTGTGCAGAAGAGAGCGGGAACAAACACAAGAGCCGTATCTGTACCGGCAGGATATTGATCCTTAAACTGCTGGGGAAGAGCGATTTGGGTACCGGCACTTCCCACAGGTTTTGTTAGCTGTATCTCGCTAGCATTCATTCTGTGTAGTTCATTCAGCATTCATTCACCCAAGAAACGAGTGAACAGCCAGAGGCGATACGTATATGTTTGCGAATACTTTTTGGACCGGTTTTGAATGTGATTAAGGACTTGAATTGTTAATTGTTGTGACATCATTGGATACGATTGGACTTAATTTGGATAGATTATAAGCGAAAGAAAAATGTCGAAAATCAAGTATATATTTAGACCTTTTTTAAATTTCATCCAGCGCTGATTTAACTTCGAAGATATTCCCCATGAATCGGTTGCAAGCACTGGCATGAGATTTTTTGACAAGGAATATGTCACACAAGCCGTAAGATCTATACGAGATCAATTAGATAACCAGATGAAATCATTTTGAAAGAGCGTAGAAGCACAATAAATGTATCTGTTTTTGCAGAAGATGTGATTCACATGCTATGAAGGAATTGGACACTAAGGGTGATTTCCATTTCAAATTCACTATTTATGATCCATCTGAGACTCCTTCCATACCTCACGATTTTAACGTGCAAACTAAACGAATGTAAAGAAAAAATGAATGCATGGCTAGACCGATGCAACGCCAGTTTTGACACTAAAACGTGGCCTACTCCCAGCGAATCTCTAAGTATCCCGCTTCACGTAAAAGAAGCACCTCCCGAAATTTATAAATCGTGCCAAAAGCAGAAATATTTTCTTGATTCCAATGGTGCATCCAGAAAAGTACGGAAGGTAGTTATGAGAAGCGATACGCTGGTGTTTTATGCTAGAACCGATCAAGTTGCAGAAGCTATAGCTAATAGCATAAAATCGAAGTCCGAGGTTGTAGTTAAAATCCATAAACCGAAATTCCTGGCTGTGGCTAAATTTGTCCCTGAAGATACGACAAACGAGGAGAGTGGGTCTGCTATGGAAGGGATCCAAGAAGCGAAATGCTATGGTACTAGCAAGTTAGTCAAACTAACATTCAGAGACAAAGAAGCTCTTGAAAAAGCACTGAAATATGGCGTTTACGTCGGTTATTGCCATATCAAGGTGGACAAATATGTTGCCGCCCCTCTGAGGTGTTTTAAATGCCAAAAGTTTGACCACTTGCAACGAGATTGCCCTAACAATGCGAAGTGTTCCAGGTGCTCCGGCGATCACGAAAACCCTAAAGACAATCCATGTGTCCGTGATACTAGATCTGCTAATTGCTCTGGAAAGCATCCATGTTAAAGCTCGCAATGCCCGGTTTATAAAAGACAATTAGAGGCTAGTTCAAACAAACGTAAGCAATGAATGCAACTATCTCGCTTTATAGCAGAAATATAAACGGGCACGCTCCACACAAGCTGTCTCTTTTAAGTGATCTAGTAACCAAGCATAGCATAATATGCATTCAGGAACATTTGATAACATCCAATCATTCAGCAATCCTTGACCGAATTCCAGGAAAGGACTATTTTTTGCAGCCTGCTATCCGCAACAGCTCAGTTGGAAGGTCGAGTGGTGGAATCTTGATCATTGTAGACTCCAATTTGCAATGCACGCTAATTGATTCATGCGATTCTTTTTCTGCGATCAGAGTTCCTGGTCCAAATGGCTTTATAGTCATATCAGTGTACCTCCCTACAAATTATCGTGATGTCCTCTCGGAAAGGCATTAAACGAAGGCTTGTGCGAGACTCGGGAGGTTGGCCGAACAATACAAGTCAGAAAAGATTATTATCTGTGGGGACTTCAACTGTCAGCTTCTAGATGATGATCGTTTTTTCACCATATTAAGGGGGTGTCTGCCAGACGCTATGGCCCCGACTCCAAAATCCCAGTCCTTCACGTTTGTCCACAGCGCATCCCTGGCTACATCAGATATCGATCACTTTTTCGTAAATTTTCTACTTCCGACTGGGATTAAAGCCATTGTTGACTCGGAACACAATTGTAGCGATCACCTTGGGATTAGCTTAATGGTACCATTCTCCACCTACAAGCGGTGCCCTGGGCGATCATGGTTTATCAAGAGTGAATGGCAAAGGATAGATCAGTCCTTGTACAAAGATATTCTTGACTCAACTCTTGCTAAAATCAAAGTACCGTTCCACCTGCTTACTCATGGCCAAAATGAAGACAGACTAGCCCTGAACATCTTTTGCTCCGAAATTATTCATTCGATGAAGCTTGCGGAATCTGCCGCTGTTCCAGTGGCAAAAGTGTACCCCAACACTCGCAAAAAGGGATGGGATAACCCAAATGTCAAGTTTGCCAAGAAGAGATCCAAGTTCTGGTACGAACTGTGGAAGGACTGCGGCAAACCCCGCTCTGGAGTAATTTTTCAGTGCTTTCGACATGCCAAAAAAGAATTCAAACGTACTGTCGAGAATATGCGAGTCCAGCAAGTGGAGAAGTTGTCTTGTGATTGCAGGAGTGACCCAAACATCTTATGGAAGCGATTCCAATCTAACAGGGCCGACGCTGATGTGCAAAGTCCCATTCCCGATGAAAGTTGGGTAAACCATTACAAGGACGTGTTTGCGCCACCACCCAACGAGCTGGACTCCGTATATAAATCTGAGTTAGATAGGCAATTAATCAGCACAAAACTCCACCGCACTGCTGTCATTGTTTCCAAACGGCATATTGAGATAATAGTGAGAAAATTGAAAAAGAACAAGTCTCCAGGGCTCGATGGGATCACTTCGAGGCACTTACAGCACGGCACAGAACGTTTACATGAGTACTTAGCCTTACTATTCCAAATGAGCATCGAGCAGGGACTCACACCTGCCAACTTTCATGGTTGCCGCACATCCAATATTCTGAAAAAGAATCGAGATCCCTTGCTTTGTAAAAGCTACAGACCAATCACAGTTTCATCGGTTACCAGCAAAGTATTTGAGAAGGTACTGTTGCCCCATATTACGTCACACGCTCTAATGGGAGACAAACAACTTGGATTCAGAAATGGGTTGGGCTGTGGACACGCCCATCGGCTACTAAGATGAATAATGAGGTCTACATCTTTAGTTAAAGAGCCACTCTTTGCCTGCAGTGTCGACATTTCCGCTGCGTTCGATTCTGTCGTCCACTCGCAAGCACTGTGGTGCCTCTTAGATTCAGGAGTCGACCCCCGAATTGTCCTTGTTCTCCATGACTGGTACTCCCACACGCATATTCGTCTAGCTTTGGGATGGAAACAATCGCCGGTCACGGCAAGCAAAAGGTTTCTGAACCCATTCAGCTCTTCAAAGGAGTTCGGCAAGGATCTGCTCTAAGCCCTATCATCTTTAATTCTGCGATTTACTCTGTAACTAGATTCGTTCGTGGGACCTTCTTTTTGGAGGGCTTGGATCTAAGTTTCATTTCTTATGCAGATGACTTGTTGCTCCTAAGCAGCACGCTGAAGGGTCTACAAGAGAATCTTCGTCTCTTAGTGACCCTATACAGAAGAATAGGACTACGAGTCAACATAGAGAAAACCGAATTTATCGTTTTTAGCGGCACCAACTCGACCAATTCGAATCTTGTCCTTGACGGTATCAGAATCCAGCAGTCCCAGTCCCTAAAATACCTTGGTATCACGTATGGCCAGACGCCTAGGTCAACTAGAGGCTTGTTGGCTGAATCAGTCTGTAAATCTATCCGCTCAGCATATGAAAAAGCTGTCAAATGCAAGTGGTCATTTAAGCAACCTATTAAATCAAAACTACTCAACGCCATCGTCTCTCCTGCCATCTGGTATATATCAACATTGTGATTAATTTTTTCCCTCACCAAGCATCGAAAAACACGAACAACTTATTACACATTTACGAAATTTTTGCTTGGACTTCCGCTAAGATTTTCTAACACGGAGATCTCATCCATATATGGAATCCTTGATCCATCAACCAATGTGATTGATCTAGAACGGAGAGCCTCAAGACGATCCCTCAGTAAACTCTACGACTCACCGCTGACTCAACTGTTTCTGTGAATGAAATACCTGCATTTAATTTTTAGTGTTGAACATGTTTTTCTTCTTTCTTTGTTTCATTTTGTACACCACTTTTTTTCCATTTCTCCATTGTAAGCGGGCATAAATAAATATATATATATTATTTTTTGTTGTTGTTGTTGGTTGGACCAGGACACTTCGTATCGAAGGAATTGTCGTGGGAACTTCGAAAAAGACTCATTCGATTGAAAATAGAAAGGGCTGATGCCCTTTTTAATAGTCGAAAGTGATTTGAGGGCAACTAAACCCCCTTTCACTCCCACCCTCTCACGCCCACCCTTCCACGCCCACCTTCCCCCGCCAGTCCTCCCATTTCTGCTCTTAAAATTTAACCAAATCAAAATAGCGTAAGTGTATCAAAGCTATCAAAGAAAGTAAATAGATTTTTTTGCGAATGGTATGAAGTTTTCCATTTCAGGTCACCTAGAGGAGGTATGAAACTAAATTAAACAGTACTATCTGTGTCCAGATTTTAAAAGGGTGTATGTTGTTAAAAATTGCTGAAACTTTTGCTCCAATATACAAATAGCAGGGCAAACTATAAATTCTTAAAAAACGAAAAGATTTAAAGTATTATTTTCTTTTTCCCTGAAAAGACTATGTCACTATAAAACCAACAGAAATTAATTGAAAAAAACTTTTTCCACCAAATAAGTTTTTAAAAGAAAAGTAAAGATCTCCTATAAACAAAAATGACCTAAAATAAAATCAAATAATCTACCAGGTGTGAAACTGCCACAAATCAGCATCAATAAATAAATGAAACACAAAACGAACAGAAATTACAATAACTAACCGAGTCAAACTCAAAACAAGCAGAAATTAACATAAGTTGGGCCCAAAACCCCTATGCCTTCCCAAGGCCAGAACAAAATTTACACTTTACTGAAAAAATACAAAAGAATGTGCATTGTCAGTTTAATGTACATATACTGATATTTAGTAATCAAAATGTTAATATTATTTGACTTATTTAAATTATAAAAGTAAAAAAATTTATATCTTTTCGGTAAAGTGCAAATTTTGTTCTGGCCTTGGGAAGACATAGGGGTTTTGCGCCCAACTTACGTTAATTTCTGTTCGTTTTGGGTTTCATTTATTTATCGATGCTGATTTGTAGTAGTTTCACGCTTGGTAGATTATTTGATTTCATTTTTGCTCATCTTTTGTTTAATGAAGTTCTTTAATTTTCTTTCAAAAACTTATTTTGTGGAAAAAGTTTTTTTAATTAATCATAAAATAAGAAGAGCTTAGGTAAAAATTAAACTTAAACAATCACAAATTGCTATCAATGAACACATGAAACTTATTTTAACCAGATTTAAAAATGTATCAAACTTGGAAGCAACATAAATTAGAAAAATAGCAGCGGGGCTGCCACCTCGTTGAACTTTCTAAAGGCTATAGTGTGAGTTGCTCTTTAATGAAAGTAAAACTGATTTTGAACTTTTTTTTTTATTCTGATAGTATTAAACAATTAAACACTTCTTGAACTCTCACAAACATTTTGTTTTTTTTTACTGATTAAGGAAAGTTTCCAAAAAGGAAGCGTTTCAATAAAAATACTAAAGAGATATTTTGTTTTCGATAATGCGTTACGGATGCTCTTGTCTAAAAATGTTTAAGGCGGGGGGTTGTAAAGACTTATCCAAGGGTGGGGGTACATAGTTTAAATCCCACTGATGTTTTTGACCGACTCATAAAACGTAACAAAAATGCATATAAACAAATTCTTTATACGTTTTTTGATTTTTTTCGTAAAAAAACTCCCGACACAAATCATGAATACGCCCTTTGGTAGGGGAGTCCTTACTTTTGTTTTTGGAGATTTGTCGTTGTTTAAAATTTTACTTGGTTGTTCATTATAATTTCTATTCATTCCTAAGATTCATTTATCGTAGCCTAATATCTGTTATTCTTATGCTTGAAGTGACTATTGATTTTAATTTCTGTTTGTTGTGGGTTTCTCTTATTCATACCTGGTAATTTCTATTCGAATTAAAATGAAGCAGAAAAGGAAGTTTTCACGATATTTTTTTAGACCACACTTCCTTTCCGTTTACAATTGAAAAGAAAATCTATTCAAAAATGAGTAATATTTTTTATAAGACTGTAAAAATAAAACAGAAGCCTTAATTATCAACTGACAAAATAGCCTGAGGTGGTTCTCACTAAAACGATCGACTTCAATACTAACTACTATTAAGGCTAAACGTATGAAGGTGAAAAGATATTTGAAGTAAATAAAAACGCACTATGCGCATACAAACTGTCAAAAGGGTGAATCTCAAAAATGGATTTGGGTATTAAGTTGGAACTTCCAGAGAATGCTTAAAAGGAAGATCAATTGTCCAAACGGTAATATATGCATGCTGCTACTACTGCTACTGTTACTGTCACTACTAGTACTATTAATACTTCTAAACTGCTCCAACTACTTCTTTAATTGCAACTATCTGTAAGACTAAGAGCATTAAGATGAAATTTTCAGGAAGTATACGAATATACAGGTTGTCGGTAACGTCATGGCAACGGCTAATTGTATTAAATTGAAACTTCAAAGACTTGATGAGGGGATGTTCAACTGACCTAAAGACCATGTGTTAATACAACTGCTGCTACTAGTACTAGTTTTGTTACTGTTAATACTACTAGTGGTACTACTAGTACTAATACTACTACTGTGACTACTATTATAACTATGCCTAAGGGTATTAAAGTGAAATTTTCAGGGAATATACTTACAGGGCTTGTTTCGAGGGATGTTGAACTAACCTAAAGACAATATTTGTATCCTATTACCAGGGGCGAATCTCCAGCATTTTTATTGGGGGTTAAGAGGGGTCCATATCCAGATAGTCAAAAGACATAGGGTGTATAATAATGATTTCCTTCACATTATTGGGGGGCAACTGCCCCCCCCCTGCCACCCCCACACCACGCCTCTGCCTATTACTACTGCGTCTACACATACTAATACTACTACTGCTCCTGCTACAACAATTACTATTGCTATTAAAATTAAGGATGCTATTATTAATTCTACTGCTACATCAGTAACTACTCGTACTACTGCTACTTCTACTACTGCTGCTAAAGCTAAGGGTATTAGGTCGGAAAGTTTTGAGAATATTGAAACAGTATTGAACGAAAACGAAGCACACTATGCACATACAGGTTATCATGAGGACGCATCAGCAATGCTTCAGGAATGGTTCATGGTATTAAGTTGAAACTTTCAGCGTGTGTTGAGGAGGATGTTGAAGAAAACAAAAGATACTATGTGTATGCTGCTACTAATGCCACTAATGCTACTACAACTATTGTTACTACGCAAACTAAGGCTATTAAGAGGAAGCTACCAATGAGTTTAGGTGGATTTTAAACTAAATCAAAACGAACTATGACCATGTGGAATGTCATAAGGATGACACAGCAATATCTCAAGTACATCTTACATCATTAATTTAGACCTTTTAGGGTTAGTTGTGGAGGATTTTGAACTAGCCAGATGGTGCTTTGCGTATACAATTGGTACTATTACTACGATTGCTGTAACTAATGACGCTAAAGTTATTAAGGGAAACTTTAGGGAACATTTAGGGGGGGGGGGTTGAATTAAAGGAAAAAACTATACGCATACAGGTTTTCAAAAGGGCATACAAGCAATATCATATGCGGTGTAGCACCATCATAGACTGCAATATCATTAAGACTTTTAAAGGAACTAATCCCATTGGAAATTAAAAGTTCTAGTGGCTTTTATAAACGTCAAATCAAAATTCTAAGATATCCCTTTTGTAAAGCATAGTTGAACGGTCCAAAAACTATGTCTCTAGGGTTATTAGGTATGTCAACCCCCCACAGTTACGCAATATAACCTTAATGCTTTAAAACTAAGTGAAAGGGCATTTGGGTTTTCTGGTTGCCAATAAAAGATCGTAGCAGTATCATAGGCAGCGCAATAGCGCTGCCCAAGTAAAGAAAGACGTTGGCACAATGTATTATTTATTTTTCTTTTTTTGGTTGGTCTTAGACCAGGGCACTTCGCATCGAAAGATTAGTCGTAGAAAATTGGAAAAGGGCTCATTCGACTAAAAATCCTCAGGCAAGGGTTGTAATTTATGCTCTGTGGGCATATAAGTTTTTTTTGAAAGTGTTGTCGTAGAAACTTCGAAGAGGGATCATTCAATTAAAATTTCAAAGGGCTAGTGCTCTTTTTAATAGTCGAAAGTAATTGGAGGGCAACTAGCCACCCTCTCACGCCCACCATTTCCCAAAACACATCCAATAAAATTTTTGAGATAGCCATTTTATTCAACATAGTCGAAAGCTCTGGAAATTAGGTCATAGAAGATGACAAACCCCCACAGCCCTTGAGAGAAAAATTTTGAGATATACGTTTTGTTCAACACAGTTTAAAACTTTGGAAATTAGGTCTGTGAGGATGATAACCCCCTCAGATCTATAAGGGTTATAAGTTACGCCCTGGGGCCATATAAGGTTTGTATAGAAAGCGCTGTCGTAGAAACTTCAAAAAGGGATCATTTGATTGGAAATTGAAAGGGCCTGTGCCCTTTTTAATAGTCGAAAGTGATTGGAGGGCAGCCAAACCCCTTATTACGCCCACCATTTCCCCAAACACATCCAACCAGAATTTTGAGATAACCATTTTATTCAACGTAGTTGAATGGTCCGGAAATTATGTCTTTGAGGATGACAAACCCCCCACATCCCTCAAGGCAAGGGCTGTAAGGTATGCCCGTGGGGCATATAAGGTTCTTATAGAAAGCTTTGTCGTAGAAACTTTAAAAATGGCTCATTCAATTGGATCTTGAAAGGGATATTGCCCTTTTAAATATTCGAAAGTGATTGGAGGGCAACAAGACCCCCTCTCACGCCAACCATTTCCCCAAAAACACGCCATCAAAATTTTGAGATATCCATTTTGTTCAATGCAGTTGAAAGTTTTGGAAATTAGGTCTTTGATGATGATAACCCCTACTCCCCCCACTCCTCAGAGCAGGAGTTTTAAGTCATGCCCTTGGGGCATATAAGGTTTTTATAGAAAGCGTTGTAGTAGAAAATTAAAAAAACGGCTCATTCGATTTGAAATTGAAAGGGTTAGTGCCCCATTTAATAGTAGAAAGTTATTGGAGGGCAACTAACCCTCTCTCACGCCCACCATTTCCCCAAACACATCCAATCAATCTTTTAAGATAGCTATTTTTCTCAACGTAGTTGAAAGTTAAAGAAATTAGGTCTTTAAGGATGATACCCCCCCCCCCACAGCCCTCAGGGTAAGGGTTGTAAATTATACCCTGGGGGGCATATAAGGTTTTACAGAAAGTGGTATTATAGAAACTTCAAAAAGGGCTTATTCAATTGGAAATTCAAAGGGCTATTGCCCTTTTTAATAGTCGAAAGTGATTGAACTAACGCCCCTCGCACGCCCACCATTTCCCAAAACACATCCAGTCAAAATTTTGAGATAGCCATTTCGTTCAACGAAAGTTCTGAAAATTAGGTCATTGAGGATGGCAAACCCCCACAACCCTCTTGGCGAGAGTAATCAGACGCTCTGGTGCTGTTTTTAAGAGTCAAAGTTATCTGGGGGCAGATACCTCCCCCCCCCCACCCCCACACGTTGTATTGTCCCGAAATGCATCTAATAGAAATTTTGAGATAGCCATTTTATTCAAAATAGTCTAAATATCATATAACAAGGCTTTTTGGGGTTGAAACAAACCCCAGAGATTAGGGGCAAGGGTTGTAAGTTATGACCAGGGAGTATTTAAGGTTTATATTCAAGGGATGGTTGTTTAACTTTAGAAGAGGCTCAGTCTTTCTCCCTGAAAAAAAGTACGTCAATATAAAACGAACAGAAATTAATTAAAAAAACTTTCCAAGGAAAATGTTTTCAAAAAAAAGTAAAGAACTTCATTAAACCAAAAATGAACAAAAATAGAATTAAACAATCTACTAATCAATCATACAACTACCACAAATCAGTATCAATAAATAAATGAAACCCAAAACAAACAGAAATTAAAATAAATAACAGAGCCAAACTCAAAGCGAGTAGAAATTAATAAGAGTAGGGTTCTAAACCCCATGCTTTGTAAAAGCCAGGATATAATTTGTATTTTACTGAAATAATATTAAATGTTTTCACTTTTATAACTTTAAGAAATCAAAATTTAATTAAGATTTTAAGGAATAAATATCAGCATATATATATATTAAATTGACAATGCACATTTTCTTTAGTAAATTCAGTTTTTTTTTTTTTTGTACAGTAAAGTAAAAATTATATTCTGGCTTTTAGAAGGCATAGGGGCTTAGAACTCTACTCATATAAATTTTTGCTCGTTTTGAGCTTGACTCTGTTATTTATTTTAATTTCTGTTTGTTTTGGGTTTCAATTTTTTATTGATACTGATTTGTGGTAGTTGTATGCTTTTGAATTTACTCTTCTGTTGCAGATTTTAGATTGTCTTTCATTTGTTTATTTGCTCTTTGATTTATTTACGATTAAGATACACATGCATCAGCAATTTGTTGCAAAAATAACCAAAGAACGCAAAACAAACGAATATATGCTTCGAAATTGTCTAACTGAATTGCCGTTGGTATTTCAATCGGAAAAAGTTTCTTCATTAGCTTTTCCTTTTATTTAAATTTATTTAACTTATTTTACTTATTATGCCACAAAATAAATGCTAATACATTTTGGCAGTCATTTTCAGAATTGTTTGGACAATACAACTAAAAGAATAAATAACTTTCAAAAAATGAACTCCTACGCCTCCCGTTGAGAAATCGTATCATCGCCACAGAAGTAACAGATTATTGGCGATGATTGACAGGTTGAAAAATGCTTGTCCCATCCATGTCATTCTTGGCAGAATTTCGTCTCCTCTTATATTGGTGTCAACCTTAACTGTGAGCGTATTCAACAGTCTATTGGAAAGGATTTATAATCAATTGGTCAGTAAGTCTTATTTATTTTTATTTAATCACCATTGTTATCTTGATTATTTTCATCTTGACAAATTAATTTATTTACACTTTGACAGGACCTGTTACAAAATGTTAGCCACAGGCTGTATATGGCCCACTAAAACGCACAATGTGAACCGCCAAACCTAGTTGAAAAGAATGCAATATTATCATGAAATTTTAGAGTAACTTTTGTTTCGAATTATTTTTATAGTTAGATGAATAGAATATTTATAAAAACGGAGACATTTATTTTAATTCTAAGATGGGATTAAACCTAGGATGGGATGTAGAAAGTAGAATACCTCGGACAGTATTACTTTGTGAAGATGTGTTCTCATTTAATTATTATTATTATTCTGTGATATATGTGTTCTTGACATGTCATCTATGTAAATTTTCACCACTACTCGTTTTTGGTATTAATTGCTATTAAATTCAGTTGATTATGTAGTTTTTATTAGTATCTGAATTATTCTGAAGAAATTAAATTGAAACACATTAGCCTTCTGTAATTTCTTGATCTATACATTCCTCTGACTAACTTTTTCAATTGGTTCTGGTTTCTGGACTGGAAGTTGGCTTTGACGGTGTTTTTAGTTGAGTATGTTTTCTTAATACTCAAATTGGTTAAGTCATAAAAATTTAGGGGGTTGGAAATTTGTCATATGTTTCAGTTTCGTCAATGAAAATACTAAGAAATAAAAATTTCAATAATAATACCATACGAAGGCTATTTCTGTGTTTTTTTCAAGTTCAACACATACACCCATTAATCTCTGCATCAAGACTAACATCACAGACAAGATTATTCAGCGTATACACAGTGCTACAACTCAACACCCACAATCCAACAATATGCAATCCAATTTAGCCCGATACACACCTCGTATTTTTTCCGATC
This sequence comes from Artemia sp. Qi Xiang Cuo, assembly GCF_049724085.1. Lineage (NCBI taxonomy): Eukaryota > Metazoa > Arthropoda > Branchiopoda > Anostraca > Artemiidae > Artemia > Artemia sp. Qi Xiang Cuo. The sequence continues at coordinate 23,761,930 of NC_142808.1, read as the reverse complement.
GGATTTTGTACCGTCACCGCCTTACCAGTAGAGGGGAATAGGATGGTATGGTGACTTAAAAAGAAATACTACATAAATTTGACTACTGTTAGATAAATAAGTTCAAGTATTGAACTTATTTCATCAATTAGATAATTCACTTGACTATTCCATTCTCGTTGAAAATATTCCAGAGAAATTACTTGCTAACGATTCCCCCTGAAAAGTTCTTTTTTGCGGATTTTATTTGAGAAATACTTTAATTTCTGATCGTTTTTCAAACCATGTAAGATCATTTTCGTCCGTAGAAATTTTTCCCAGAATTCCTCCCATCCCCATAGAATGTTGCTCCCAAAGAAAATCCCCCCCAAGAGAATTTACCCTGCAGAAAATCCCCCCGCCCCGCAGGGAAAACTCCTCCAGACAATCCAACTCCGCTGAAAATTTCCTCCGGAACATCTGTGCATGTTAAATGTAGTCGGCAATGACAAAATAAGACAAATAAAAAGAATTTCGTAAGGGAATTCTGGCAATTCTCGCAGTGTAAAATTTCACCTGAAAAGCTCAACCCCGGAAAATTTTCCTCCCCACGGAAAATTTCCGCCATAGTTAATCCTACCATGTAGAATATTCCCCGCCCCCTCCAGAAAAAAGATGTCCGTAAACTTCCCAATAACAAATGCTATGTGTAAACAATGGGGAAATTTCGTAACTTGCAGCCCTTTCTCCCGGGCATGTGTGAGGTTATGTTATCCCTAAGGCGCAGTTATTGGACCTTTTAACTGTATTACATAGAATGGCTGTCTCATGTTTTGTATATAGGAGCTTGAAACCTGTACAGTAGGGTGGTCTGATATGATAAATCTGACGGCGTGATTTTCATTAAGATCGCTTGCTACTTTGGAGGTCTTTCCTCCCTTTTTGAAAAAATAGGCAAATTTTCTGAGGCTTCAATTCAGTTCTCATAATGTATCTCATAATTGTTATCAACACACTGTTTTTTAGAGTTTAGGTTACTATTGAGCCGTGTCGCTCCTTCCTTTCAGTTCGTTACCACAAACTGTTTGACAGTGGGCGGCTACATTGATACCGTCGGCGTTAAATAAAACCGAGTATTTATTTTACCTAGGTAGTAGGTATTATCAAACAGTTCGTGGTAACGGGCTGCAAGTAAGGAGCGATATGGCTCAGTAGTAACCGAAGCTCTAAGAAATAGGGTCTTGATAGCAGTAGATACATCAAAAGAATCGAATTTTGATGCTTATTCAGAATATTTGAAGTACACCAAATTTAATGTTAGCCATCGAAAGTTACGAGCCTGAGAAAATTTTCACATTTTTGAAAAAAGGGGGAAAACTTCCCCAAAACATCAAGTGATATTAGTTAAAATGACACAATCAGATTCAGCATAACAGAGAACCCTACTGTAAAGGTTTCAAGCTCCTAGGTACAAAAATGTGGAATTTTGCATGTTTTGCCGGAAGAAAGATCACGGATGCGTGTTTATTTGTTTTTTTCCCCGGGGTGATCGTATTGAACCAGTGATCGTAGAAGATCAAGAGAGGGCTCATTTGACCTGAAATCAAAAGTTCTAGTCCTATTTTTATGCAGCCAAAATATTGAAGGGCAGCTAGCCCCCCTCCCATGTTCATTTTTCCCCCAAAATCACCCTATCAAAATTTTTAGATAGCCTTTATTTTCAACATAGTCGAAAAATCTTATAATTAATGTCGTTTGGGATGAATTGGCCCCCCCCCCACAGTCCCCATGGGAAGGGCTGCAAGTTATTAATTTCACCCATTGTTTACATATAGTATTGGTTATTGGGAAGTATACAGACATTTCCAGGGGGATTTTCTGGTGAAGGGGGGGTACGTGGGAGGATCTTTCCATGAAGTAATTTTTCGTTGGGAAAGGAAATTTTTCAGGAGGGGGAGCCGGATTTCACAGCATTATTCAAAAGTTGATCAGAAATTAAATAAAAAAAATTGTCAACTGAAAGTGAGGAGCAACATTAAAACTTAAAATGAACAGAAATTATTTCGTATATGAGGGTACCGGGCCTTCTTCTCAACACCCCGCTCTTTACGCTAAGCTTTTTTAGAATTTTTAAAAGAGCTTATTATTCTAATTAAACGGCCTTTGTGATTCAGGAGTCATTATTAATTAACTGGAATGTGTTGCCTAAAAGAGCCAGGTATTGAGGAGAGGGCGACCCTCCTCATAAGTGTAATAATTTCTGTTGGTTTTAAGTTTTAATCTTGCTAGTTACCTTCTGCTGAAAAAAAAGTTTTATTTATTTAATCAAACAGTTCGTGGTAACGAACTCTAAGCACGGAGTGACCCGGCTCAATGGTAACCGAAAGTCTAAAAAACGGAATTTTTGATACCAATAGATACATCAAAAGAATCACATTTTAATTGTGATTTCAAATATATAAGTTTCCTCAAGTTTAATCTTACCCATCAAAAGTTAAGCGCCTGAGAAAATTTGGCTTATTTTCAAAAAAAGGAAAAAAGGAAAATACCCTCTAAAAGTAATAGAACCTTAATGAAAATCACACCATCATATTCAGCGTATCAGAAAACCCTACTGTAGAGGTTTCAAGCACCTATCTACAAAAATGTGGAATTTTCCATTTTTTGCCAGAAGAAAGATCACTGATGCGTGTTAATTTGTTTTTTGGTTGTTTTTTTTTCTTTTTCCCAGGGGTAATCTTATTGACCCAGTTGTCCAAGAATATCGTAGGAGGGCTCATTGGAACGGAAACTAGAAGTTATAGTGCCCTTTTTAAGTGACAAAAAATGGAGGGCAACTAGGCCCCCTCCCACGCTCATTTTTTCCCCAAAGTCACCCTATCAAAATTTTGAGATAGTAATTTTGTGTAGTATGGTCGAAAGTGTGATAACTATGTCTTTTAGGATGACTTAATCCCCCGAAGTCCCTGGGGGGAGGGCTGAAAGTTATGGACTTTACCCGATGTTAACATATTGGTTTTTGGGAAGTATGCAGACGTTGCAAAGGGGGAATTTTTTCTGGTAGTGGGGGGGGGTTGGGGTTTATGTGGGAGGATCTTTCCATGAAGGAAGTTTTCATGGGGGAAGGGACATTGCTATGAAGGGGGTGCCGAACTCCCCAGTATTATTTACAAAAAAAAAACAGAAATTAAATATAAAAAACCAGTTTTCAACTGAAAGTAAGGAGTAACATCAAAACTTAAAACGAACAGAAAATATTAGCTTTATGATTGGGTTCACCCCCTAGTTAATACCTCGCTCATTAAGCCAAACATGTTTTAGTACTTTCATAAGAGCTATTTATTCTAATTAACGGCCTTTGTGATTAAGGGGTCATTTTTAAAGAATTGGAACAAAATTCAAACTTTAGCTTAAAGAGCAAGGTATTGACTATGGGACAAACCCCCCTAATATACGTATTAAAAATATATGAATATAGAAGTTCGATACGTAAGTTAATTTGTAAGTTACGTATATTTATTATTAATAAAAACGTTCGTAAATAAAATTAAACAAGTTTCGAGAAAGCCATTTAACCAAATAAAAGTAAAATTAATATGCAAATTTTGTTTTAATTATTCAGGTACGGTGAGCCAAAATCAAAAGCTGCATTAATTCAAAAATGTTCAAAAATTAAATAAAAAAACAAGTTTTTTTTAAACTAAAAGTAAGGAGCGACATTAAAACTTAAAACGAACAGAAATTATTCTGTATATGAAAGGGGCTGTCCCCTCCTCATCGTCTCGCTCTTTACGCTCAAGTTTGACTTTCTCGCAACTCTATTTTTTTTAAACAATAAAAAACTTTAGCGTAAAGACCGAGGCGCTGAGGAGGGGACAGCCCCTTTCATATACGGAATAATTTCTGTTCGTTTTATGTTTAAATGTCGCCCTTACTTTCAGTTAAAGAAACATGTTTTTTTTTTATTTAATTATTAATAAAGACGGCGGATGTTATATATTTATTATATTATATATATTGAAGACCGAGCCATTGAGGATAGGGCAAACCCCCAAATATTCGGAATGATTTCTGTTGGTTTTAAGTTTCAATGTTGCTCCTTACTTTCAGTTGAAAAAAACTAGTTTTTTTGTTGAATTGTTTCAGCAAACTGTAGGTAAGGAGCGACACGGCTTAATAGTAACCGAAATTCTAAAAAAAGGAATCTCCATACCAATAGATATAGCGAAGGAATTATTATGCTGATTACAAATATTTAAGTTTCATTAAGTTTAGTGTTACTCATCAAAGGCTAAGATCCTGAGAAAATTTGCTTGATTTTCAAAAAAGGGGGGAAACATCCCCCTAAAAGTAAAGGAATCTTAATGAAAATCGCACCGTCAAATTCTGCGTACCCGAGAACCATGCTTTTGAGGTTTCGACCTCCTATCCTCAAAAATGTGGAATTTTGTATTTTTTGCCAGAAAAAAATTACGAATGCATGTTTATTTGTTTGTTTGTTGTTGTTTTTTTTCCATGGGTAACCGTATCGATCCAGTGGTCCTAGAATATCGAGAAAAGGCACATTCGAACGGAAATCAAATCTTCTAGTGCCCTTTTTAGATGATCAAAAGATTGGAGGGCAACTAGGCCCCCTCTCATACTCTTTTTCCCCAAAATCGTCCGATCAAAATTTTGAGATAACTATTTTGTTCAGTATAGTTGAAGGACCCAATAACTATACCTTTGGAGATAAGATAACCCCCTAAAGTCCCTTAGAAAAGGTCTTTAAGTTACAAAATTTGCCTATTGTTTGCGTATAGTATTTGTTATTCGGAACTATGCAAAAATTCTTCGGGTGGGAGGGGGACATATTTCCGGGGAGTTTACGGAAGGTAAACTTTTCAGGGGAAATTTTACACTCGGGGAATGTGCCAGAACTTCTATACGAAATTCTTTTTATATGTCTTGCTTTCTCTTTTCCGACTCAATTTACGTGTGGAGATGTTAAGGGTAATTGTCCAGGGTAAATTTTCACCAGGATTGAATTGTCTAGAGGATATTTCTCAGGGAAGGGTGGTTTTTTCGTGGATGTGAAGCAAGGTTTCCTGGAATTATTTAAAAATTGATCAGAAATTAAATATAAAAAAAGTCTTTTCAATTGAAAGTAAGTAGCAACATTTAAACTTAAAACTAACAGAAATTCAACACCTCGCTCTTTACGCTAAAGCGGGAGTTTTGGCCCATTTTCTTATGAACGACTCCTGACATACATGGGTAGTTTAAATAGAACAATAAGAAGCTACTTTAAAAGTACTAAAAAACAAAGCGTGAGGAGCAATGTGTAGAGGAGGGGAGTCCCCCCCCCATGTAAGTAGAGTTGACCTTCTGGTTTCTATGGATGCCCTAGGAAAACATTTATATGGATGCCCTACACCTTTTCAAAGAGAGTGAGTAGCTCCATGCATATAGGTAATACTTATATGGATGCTCTACACCTTTTCAAAAAGAGTGAGTATCTTCTCAAATCAATGTTCCTTGGTACCTTTCCAAGCAAAGTGATCAAACAGGTTTCGGAAGTACAATTTGATTGTATAACGCAACCAGACGGGTTTTTGAGGCAACACCCATTTTTTAGGGGCAATCAGAGATTGCGGAGGATAATCCATATACGATAACTTTAATAGTAATTCGATTGGAATAAAAGGAGTGATTTTCATTTCAATTCATATTAGTAGGTGAATTGATTTCAGGGGAGAATAGTTTATTTGAGACGATTTTATTAGTGAAAATGAATGGAGTATTTACACTATTAGAGGTCAATCGGGAATCAGGCAGCAGCAAAGATATACGAGTACCAAACGTGGATGTGCAAATAACAGGAGGCTGTAGACCATGCCTTGAATGGGATGATTTGTATGCTAGATATGTGATATCATTGGGCAAATTTAAAATGAAAGAGAAATTAAAATTTGCTGCGAAACTGAATATTGTGCATATAAATAGACTTCAGGCAGCATTAGATACACTAGTGAAATATATTGATGAAAACAAATTGAATCAGTGATTATTATTGTTGTACATATGTTCAATAAAACTGTTTCTACATCAAAGATATTTTTCTTTCTATAGTAGGCTAGCGTGTATTTTTTAGAGTAGAAAAAAAATCTGGTTAGTCTGAAGTTGATGGAAAAACGTTTGATTCTAGATGATGATTTTCTGGAGCTGTCTGTTCAAAGGAAGATATTTTCTCAGGGAATGCTTGTCGATATAATGAAAACTGACTCTCCGTCATTAGACTATTGCATGAAGCCTTTACGTCGTGGTCCAAAGGCATTTACACAACTTACAGACATATTAATCTCAACACGGCAAAATGATATTGCGGATATACTTTTAAACACCAGCTTAGGAATTTAGAACTTTTTTCTCATGAAAAAGATGTAGTTCAAGGATGATTTAATCCTCTCTCTCTTTCTATCCCACTTAATTTGTTGTTGGTAGCTCAGTTTCATCGTGGCAGTGAGAGTGTCAACACATGAAAAAATGTTCCATACATGTGCACTATGCATGTACACACTGGGCAGCTGGTCATCATGTGAGAATTGTACAATGATTGATGAGTATGATGAAAAGTGCAGATCATGCAACTCGTGTAAATTGCATAGATGATATGCTGTACAAATTAAAGGTTTTAATTCCTGTCTTGAAGAGGTGTGTGCCTTTCATCCTAGGGGGCACCTATACTCTAATTGCCACTATTATAAATGTAATCAAAAGGAGAATAAATATCCCGGTACGATCGGAAAGAGTCCTAAAAATGATTTTAGTTTATTGTTAAGAGATTGGTATCGTCGTGGTTTTAGATTGTTTTTGGAGGAGGAAACGGGTCAGCGATTCAACCGGGAACAACAAAAGAATTTGGTTTCTACGTCATCGTTGTGAAGACAATGGCTACTAAGATTATAAGCCCACTAATTTTTTTTGGCTGTGACGGAATGTGATTCGCCGCTTTAGGAAACTGTGTGTAAAATCATTTCAAATAGAAAAGTTTAAACATCCGAACTCTACGGGATAAATGTGCATAGTATCACTCACAATAAAAAAAGATACAACAAGAGTAAAGTTATACTCTACTGTCGTAAATCTGAGCCTGACATTGCAGCACATCAGGACCAGTGCACTGTGAATTCGGATAATCTATCTGCATTAGTTGTTATCGACAAATACCTATACCTAGTAGAAGATGAAATCTAACAAGTAGAAAAGTTGTTTTAATCATGTATATACATTTTTCATTTATTAATAAACAATTTAACATACACTCTTAGAAAAATTTATTCGTACGGCAGTAAAATCAATATTAAACACGTTTGTAAGTATATTTTCCACTAGAAAGTCGTTCAATCGAGGTAAGCCAACGCAAAAATGTTGAGAAACTGCTTGTAGGTATAGCCACGACATCTGAATATGAAAAACAGTAGTGCATGAAAGCCACATGTCTTAGTCCTTAAATCAGGTACTCTTCGTTGATTTTAAATAATAGTTTTCCCACTGCCTTCAATAAAGTTGCTATGTGCAGTGTGGAATTTATATGATAGGCCAAAAGGATAAAAAAATTCAATATTCTCCGCTGTTTGAAAGATGCATAGCCAATGGCCTGTATTCAAAGTCGATGGACTGCTATTAGCAATGATTAGGTTATTGTTAAAACTTGGAATTTTTTCAATGAAGTCCGATGGTATGCAATAGGACTTGTACTGAGACATGTATGGATCCATACTAAATACGTTGATTATTTGGTTTGTGTTCTTGGTGCTAGGTCTAGTAGAACACTGCCGTCGGGTGTGATTTCCCAATAGGTTTCAAATTAACTCAATGATATTACCGTGATACTCTCAGTCAAAGCATCGGCAAATGTGCACTCTAAACGTACATTCCCTGTTCGTACTATGCTCATATCCTGGGTCCCCAACAGGTCCAAAACAATAACGCCATGATTTTTTGAAAACATTGAAGCGGTTATTCCATTTTCAAATAGTTGGGAGTCATGATCTAGGGATTGCATGGTCAACTCGTACAGAGTTCTATAGGATTTTTTTGTCAAATGATAGAGTGTACAGTTGAATACCATTCACTTTGCACACAAGGCTAGATAGACCAAAAAAATTTAAGTTATGGGAGGATTCTAGTCCAGGATCCAACAGCACTGCCACTCTTCACAAAGGCCAAAGCCAGTTTTGATGGGATTCCTCCATTGATAAATGATGAATCGGTATAGCTACGAGAGCCGGTGGCAATGTGACGTTGATTGGTGATCGTATGGGGGACAAGAAGTTTAATGTTGTTGCCATTGGCTCTTATCTTTTCCACTGCCAATTCAACAGAGCTCATAACCTGTTGTTTTCGGACGTGGGGAATTGCCGATGTGATAATAACATTTGCATCGGGTGCTGCAGGAAGTGTTTTTCTTAAAATGAAATTTGATGGGGCCAGTTGCAACTTTATGTGAATCTTGACATTGGGGGTAACCATTGGGATATATTGAATATCTCATGATTTAATTTTCCAACTAAATGATACTCCTGGGTAACTGCAGTAGTCAACTCACCGTCAGTATCAACACCTGATCGATATTCATAGCCCAATGACTGTCCTCTCAACTCCTTATATGCCTTTGGTGTCATTATCATATATTGTGTGTAGCTTGCATAGTTGGATAAATTATTGCTAGTGGTGACCAACGTTCAATTATTAATTACATTAATTTGTTCGAACAAGATGTGTAGAATAGAGTTATCGTAGCAGAGTCCATATGCAGCAGTTGGAGTTGAGTTATCTTATGTTTTCATCACCGCAAAATTTAAATCAATAAATGTTGATGACAAATCGATGAAATAGTCTTCATTGGAAAATATTTGAAAGAGTATATTGTCCGAAAGGGCTTGCTGGGGATGAAGTTGTTCATAATAGCCATACTTGACACTGACATCAACATTTTCAGCATTGAACAGATTCAATGAGGAACTGATTGATGGCTGTGATTCCTTGTGGGTGAGATAAGTCATCTTAAGAGAAGAAATCCTTCTTTGATCTAACAATCTTTTTCTTTTTCTTCTTCTTATTGGTCTTCCTCGTTTTATTCCTCAAATTCCTTGTTGTTCCTCTTCGCTTTCTGTCTTGGTAGAGGCTGATGAGTAAATGATGTGCATACGTTGTTTTCAATTCATTCCCATTTTGCTTAGATTTTAATTCGCCACCAACGGCTCTTGCGGAAGATCTAACATTTTTCTTAACTACTCTCCTTGAAATTCTTACCCGACTCCCAGTCCTGTAGTGTTGAGGCAGCAAAATTTGATGCAGCAGGTACAAGATATTTTCTGGCAAGGGGTAGTGCAGAACGAAATAACCTAGCAAACCAGCTACCAAGACCATAGCCAGACATTGTAGTACGCCCCTTGCAGTAGTCCAGTCCATTGCCTATTTGACGTGGACTCAGAGCACCAACGAAGCAATTGATATCGGGGCAGACAAATGGAATTCTTCTATTGTTGATTTTAGGAGGTGGTGTCGCTGACAATGGGTCGAAAATGACATGTAATCACTGCTAAGCCTTTTGTTATTGCTAGAGGATCACCCAATTCGCTTCTTTGTGTTAAGTGACAGAGTTTCAGATACGAAGTGCTGACAGGAAAATGCTGAACAAGCTTTATATTAGTTATGAATAAGTTCATGAGTTGTTTTTCATTAAGAACACGTAGGAGGGGGACATTTGAATTACCAACTCTCGATGTTTCAACAAAGGATGCATAGAGAAATATGCAAGAGTCCGAGGTAAAACCAGGTGCATAATCAGCAAAAATAATTTGATCCATCCCGCTAACAGTGCCAGCGTTTTTCCCATAGATCATATTCTGTTTAAAGCCAAGAACGTCTCTCAGATTATCATTGAGATGAATTATTTCAGCGTCAACAGGTGAGAAGAGGTAAATCCTATCATGTTCCATTGAATAATTAAAATGGAATGTACCTTTCCTACGATATGAAATTTTTCCTACGAATGGTACTTGTTATCAGAAAAAACGTCAATTGCCAAAAAAAATAAAAAAATAAAACACGCCATGCTGAATGTGCTTCAAAAACCCATCTGGTTGAAAACATGTTTGTTATCGTTAACCATTTCCAAATATTGATATTGTTCCAAATTTATAATAAATATCTCGTTTTTTTAAAATGTCCAAGTGATACTGTGTGAGGGAGTACTGACTCTCTTTGAAAAGGTGTAGAGCATCAAGCAAATAGTATGGGAATTCCTATAGCAGCGGTAGAATAGCATGGTAATTCCTATAGCAGCGCTAGAAATGGTACCTACTACTCTACTAATATCTGGTATTTTTGTGAATTTTTATCACTGTTATCATCATCACTGTCTATTAACAGGATTTTATCCTTATTCGAACTTTATATATATATATATATATATATATATATATATATATATATATATATATATATATATATACGAGGGTAATTCAGAAACTAACCTCCGGTTGATTGAAAAAAATACACCAAGTTAAGTAAAAATATTTTAATATATACATCTTACAACTACATCTTTTTTTCGACATAGTCTCCTAACGATTGAGGCACTTATCGTATCTCTTCACAAGCTTTGAAATTGCTTCTGCATAAAAATCACCCGCTTGTGCCTTGAGCCAGCCTGTGACCCCATCTTTGAGCTCTTCGTCGTCATCAAACCGCTGGGACCCGAGACATTTCTTCATATGCATGAAGAGGTGATAATCGCTTGGCGCCAGATCTGGGCTGTAAGGTGGATGGTTGAAAACGTCCCACTTGAAGGACTCAAGAAGGGCTGTTGTTCTGCGAGCAGAGTGAGGACGGGCGTTATCGTGGAAAAAAACGATACCAGAAGTCAGCATACCGCGGCGTTTGTTCTGTATATCCCGTCGTAATGTTTTTAGTGTTTCACAGTACACGTCTTGATTAATGGTCGTCCACGTCAAGAGTCTTAGAAATCTGTGGAAAATCAGTAGACAACTCCGCCATTGTGAAACGTCGATTTTCACGAACTTTTGCATCAACTGTCTGAACGAGTTCGTCAGTTACCAAGGATGGTCTACCACTCCTCTCTTCATCATGAACGTTTTCTCGTCGACTTTTAAATAAACGTACCCATTCACGGACAACTCCTTCACTCATAACTTTTGGTCCGTACACGGCACAAAGCTCACGATGAATAGCTGCTGCAGAGTATCCTTTGGCTGTAAAAAACCTTATAACAGCACGCACTTCACATTTGGCGGGATTTTCTATTGCAGCACACATTTTAAACTACCACAATAACTAAACTAGCGCAGGTACAATGTTCACTCGACTACGGCTTGATGCCGACTGACCTGCTGAGCGCGTGAATGCACAGATGGCGCGCTACTCCCCCACTACACGCACAGTGACCAATCGGAGGTTAGTTTCTGAATTGCCCTCTTGTATATATATATATATATATATATATATATATATATATATATATATATATATATATATATATATATATATATATATATATATATATATATATATATATATATATATATATATATATATATATATATATATTCTAGTTTTAGTTTCTAGTTTGTTTTTATATATATATTTTTTTACGCTGAAGACATCTTGTTTTATATGGGCGAAATATTCGTTGGATTTTTGTTGTTTCTCTTCGCTTTCATTTACTGGCCATAGACCCGTTTGTTGTCTTTATATTCATTTCTTTGTTTTTGTCATGGCTGGTCAGTTCGGCTTTAATCTTTTAATTTACCCAAACCTATGGCTTTAAGAAAAACTTTGGAAAAGCCTTTAAGGGGACTGCTTATACCTGGAATAAATGAAGGTGAAGATTTGGTAACAGGTAACGAGGAGATCGATCACGCGGATAATTTGAATAACCTGGGTTATAATAGCAGTATAGATGATGGAGGCCATGAACATGTTAAATGTAAAAGTGATGGCATCGGTAATGAAAAGGTGAAAAATAACTTGAAAACAAGAAAAACGAGGATATTTACAGTCAGTGAAAATGAAAATACCATGCAAACATTACGGCTTAGACCACCACTCAACTGTCCTCGGTGCAAAACAGGAAAGACCGTTAAAAGCAAAAACTAAATTAATAAAAACAAACTGTTGAAAACAACTACTAAAACAAATAAAAACAAACTGTAAAAAAGTACCACTAAGATAAAATCAGACCCGTTTCATGAAAGGGTGAAAGGGCAACTGAATAAAAGATCCGACATTGCATGGCAATTCAAGATACTAAATCTGAGTTCATTTTTTAACTGCTTTTTAAAAGCTAATTGCTTACCAGATTTAATTTCAACTGACAATTTCTTTGGTTGGAAAATAACACAATGTGAAAGTAATAAGTGGGAATTTAAGAGTTCATTATAAATGAGGCTCCAAAAAGTTTCTCCGGTATATCTAATAAGGGCTAATTTTTAGTACATACATTTTTTTTTAATTTCGACTGCCTCTCTAAAACTTTGTAACAGACCTGTGACAGATTCAATAACGGAGGTGTTTTCAAACAAAATGAAGCGGCGCGGCTTGTCCTACACTTGTTGGGTCAAGCTAGAACATAAATTTTCGGACCTTTCGCTTAGCTTCGTAGTTGAATAGATTGAAGAATTGTGTTTGAATAGCCTCAAACAACAAAAACAAGACGAACAAAAGGGAATTCTTTTCATAAGACAGTGAATATAATTTGAATGAATAATTCGGCCTTATGGCCAAGGGCCGTCCTCTGTAAGACAAAAATATATAAAAGAAAAAAGACTCACATAGAACGTGTGACCAATAAAACTAAAAGGCAAAGTTTTTCAACACAGTCCCAGCATCCTTACTTCAGAGAAGTTCAATTAGGACTGATGAAAAAGTTAGGTAAAACAAGGCGATCATTGAGATGAAAGAAAAATTATATAAAAACATCTTCTTATTGCTAATACAGCCTTTTTAGCAGCTAACCTCCAAGGTCTTTTTGAAACCAGTTTTTTGTTTAAGTCTATTGGTTATTTAAAATATTTCGTAAGATCATTTCTAATTAAATTTCTGTATAGAGCATTTAGTGTATATTCCCCCAAGTCCCTATTTAAGGAAATATTATTATTAGTCTCAAGTCTGATATCAATTGCTTCTCGAACTATAGTTCAGGAAGTGTGTGAAAAAAAGGGCCTAACCCGGAACAAATTGCAATAGAAATGATTCTTTGACTACCCGACTCAGAAAAATGTACTGATTCCGAATATACAAAGTTTGCTCATCTAGCTGTTTCACAAATATGTTTTTTTGGGGTTGAGGTAAATAACGAAGAAGAGAAATATATCTTTTGCAGAAATGCTTAGAACCAGAAAAACAATATGCATTTAGGGGTAATAAAGTACGCTGAATCTGAAAATGATCTCTAACTGCAAGGATAAACAACGGTTATCAATATTTAAAGGAGAAGTATGCGGGAGGAGGATGAATTTTCTCATCTAGTGTTAAACCACGCTGAATCTGAAAGAAACCGGTCTTAAAATGTAGAATGACAACTACCACCCATTTTGATGGTTTAATTAACGATTAAAGCATTCTCAACTTTTTCAGTTATATAATATACAAATGTGATAAAAAAAACGAAATGTCAATATTCATAGATCATCGTTATCTTCGAGATCATCAACTCCGAGAAACTCAGTTGTAACACAGTTCACACAACTTGTTCCCTTGCAAGCTCCACAGGCCCAGGTGCATTTTATGCCATTTCTTTTGCAAGTGCATCGCATATTTGAGCAGTCGTTTTTGCAGTTAAAGCGAAAAACTGCAAGAAGAGAGTTGGGGGCAGCGGGGAGCTCACCAAAAATAGGGCGATATAATCCATTCTGAATCACCCAACCGAACTGGCCAGGGTCGAGATTACATCCCAGGGTTTTCCACGATTCAACTTGCAAATAAACTCGAAATGAGTGGAAGCTGCAAGCATCGCTGGTGGGAGGGAGAACTTTAGACTCAACATATGATGCAGATGCTGTAACTTTCTCGATGAATTTGAGATGACGCAACTGATTGAGGGTTGAAATTCAGCCTGGACACTTAAACAAAAGTATCATTGCTTTCTCCCCAGCTGCTGAAATTTCGTGCTTGGTGGATAGTGGTCCATAAAAACTTTAGTGGATTCGTAAAACTCGTTGTTTTTTATCAGAAGCTCTAGTCCCGCTGACTTCCCAATGCCATAGACACGAGAAGTTGAATCGCACCCAAGGAAGGCGTGGACATACTGGATTGTGCTACATATACGAGGTCCAAGTTTGAGTTTCGTTGCATTTATATCCCAAATTCTATTCTTTGAGATTTCACCTCGAGGTTCAGAGTAAAAGTAGATCGCTGGGCTATCTGTCTGTGCGTGATAACAGAGGAGTATAAGCAGATCTGTGCCGTCTCCAACCAGGACAGTAGGCATAAGAGAACCAGATCGAACTGCGGTTAGAACAATTATGAGAAGATCAGCGTCCCCTTCTGCTTGGTATACCTGACACCCAGCTTTGGTCAGGTACTCACTGGTCATGGCTATGATTGCTTGCTTATTCTTGAAGTTGCTTAGGAACACTACTTTCTTTGTAGAACAGACCATATTCCTGCTAAAATTGATCTGCGGGCAGGATCGTTTCTCTTTCCGTCTCAAATGGGTGATGTCTTTGATTGAAGGTGCTTGGTCGTATCCGTCGAAAACCACCGACGTCCTTTGCGCCCCGTATTTCCGTGCAACGTAGTCAACGTACTTTTGGCAGATACTATCATAAGTTGAGTTTTTTTCCCAAGGAATTTGCTGAAGCAGTGCCCCACCATTGAGAACTATATGCTTGTCACTGAAATCTTTTACGAAGTCTTCAGTTTTCGGCTGCTACTCTGCAACTAGACGCCACATCGCATCGACGAAGGCAGGCTTATCGGCTGTTCGTGGTAGTCCGTTTGCTTCAAAAAGTGACGGAGGCGGTGAACACAATTCATACTTAAAGTATGACTCCAAATCATCTTCGCTATTTCCAGCAACTGTCACCAGCCGCTGAAACAAGAATGCTGGATCAACGGCAACTGACTGTCCGTCAGTAACTGGTGCAGCTTTATTAGCAAGCGTTACGGCCACAGACTTTTTGTTAAATGTGTACGTGCTGACGTTTTCCCCTGTCATGCTATCCATGATTTCTTGTCCGACGCATCTAGCTGTGTCGACGCTGACTTTTTCATCAGCCGTAACTCCAGAGGTAATGTTTCGCAAGCTCTGGTCTTCTGCGAAAGGGGTATTCTCAGCATGAAAGCAAAGGAGCTTGCTAGTGTCATGGTTGTCGCGTTCAATCCTTGACTCTCTAACTTCTTTGTGCTGTTCGCTCGTCTCGTATTGGAGCTTAGCAAAAGTTTGCATCGACGAATTAATTGCACTACAAGTTGGTGCTGAGAGTAACCAAGTCAGCCTCTGCAACTCACTCATGCCACTTCCCCATGTAATACCACCGTTAGTTTTCAACGAGCGCATGAGGACCATCTCAATGACCAGATCTGACGACAAGCCCGCCCAAAATTTTTCGGATCTGCGGATAACATGGCTCCCGTTCTGAAAATTGTCAAACACGTCGGGATTGGTAGTTTCCAGCTGTTTCATATTTTGCAGGTACAGCCTGGCAGACTTCGCATATAGGAAGTGGTAGGACGCTGCGAAATACGGCAACATAGCTTCAACTGCCTGAAGGTGAAAATCCCAGTTCCCCGTACGCTCTGCTTGGATGAACTTCTTCAGTATGTCTATCATTTCCATATATTGTATCCACAGTTTCACTGTAAGCGACTTTTCCGAAAGTTACTGTTTAAGAGAAGAAAATTTCTTGGTGACTTTTGCCAGGGATAGATTTTCCTATATACTTCGCATGTCTGTGTGACCTTCCAATGCACCAAGATAAACAGTGAAGAACTCCATAAGCTCGTCGGAGGCACTGAATATTCTTCCCGTGTCTGCTGAATTAGCGGCATCTTCAGTGCCGTAAAGTTCAATTTTACGTTAAAATAAAGGTTATTTTCATACTCACCGTGATCTAGTACCTGATTCTAGACATCAATTCTGTTGTTGTACGCCTTTATATGGAAACACGCATTTCACCTCCTCAAAATCAACCTCAACCTAAAAAAACACATTTGTGAAACAGTCAGATGAGCAAACTTTGCATATTTGAAATCAACGCATTTTTCTGAGTCGGGTAGTGAAAGAATCATTTCTTTTGCAATTTGTTCCCGGTCAAACCGTTCCCTTCCTGGACTATTACCTTTTTTATGCATAGGACATTGCTAATAAAGGCAGATTCATCAAAAAGTATTTTGTGGCTAGGATTTTCAAATGCATTGCTGCCTAAAGCTGAATCAAATGAAGCAGTAGCAGTATTAGAATTTAGAGCTTTGGCAATATCATCTTTATGCTGTTGTATGCGTTTCTCTATATTCTGGTGAGTTCTATCTACATAGTATTTGCCATAATCGCATGGTATTTGATAGACCCCTCTTTGGCGAGTAGCTGGAGTTTTATCTTTACCAGAATTTAGGAAATTTATGATTTTGAAATTATTAGTAAACACTACATACAGATTATTTTGTGTGCGAACTTTTTTAAGATTTGTAGTGATTTTTGGGATGCAGGGGAGGCAAATTATGTTTGAAGGCTTGTCGGGAGTCCCACATGGTAGACTATCATTGCTTTTACGAGAGTGTCTTTTGAGTCTACGGTTAATTACACATTTGATCAAGGAGGCACACTTGTGCCTCTATAAAGAGGCGACCCACCACAATGTTAAGCGATTTCAGGTCCTAGATGTCGCAGAGAGACGGCGGTAATCGCATTTTGTAGCCCAAGCTCAAACTAAGAAACTTGCAAAATTTCATCCTCCTCCGACTTTATCTTCATGGGGTAAACTGGGCCAGAAGTTCGGACCCTCCCACCACAGCCCCCCTTTAACGTTGTCCGATAGGGCTGAAATTTAGAAGTTAAGCTTTCCTAGGGCCCGGGAGCTTATCCTCGAAATTTCAGCTTAATCCGATCACTCCTTCCCTGTTTTCAAAAAACCAAATATAGCCACTTAAAATTCATTTCTTTTTTTTTTCTTAGCCACGCCTACAGGCCACAGTTGGCAACGGATCCAGTTGAATGAGGACTCATTCGAAGCAGAATTTGACCTGTTAGGGCCTTTTGATATTTTCAGACCGAAAAAATTATCCCCCGAATTTACATTTACGAAAAACCTCGTTTTCCTATATTAGCCGATGTTAATTTTTCCCACCACAACCCCCCTTTAACGTTGTCTGATCGGGATGAAATTTAGAGGATAAGCTTTCCTGGGACCTGGGAGCTTATCCTCGAAATTTCAGCTCAATCTGATCACACCTTCCCGGTTTTCCAAAAAACACATATCAAGATTTTTGAGAATTTGCTTGCGTCGAAAATAGCTTCAATTTGCTAAACAACAATAACTATTGTGTTTGTACAGTCCAGCGGCTGATACCCCAGACTCTTAGGCGGAAAACCCGGGTTCGATTCACCATCAGAGCAACTTTTTTATATACTTTGAAAAGAAACTCAGTTTCTTTTTTAAATTATTTGAAAAAAATTACGTTTTCTAAAGAGTTAGAGAGGCTGAGTTACAAGGTCGACCCTTAAAACGTACAGGGATTAGGAGGCACAGTTGGGGGGCTGTTAAAGAGGCTGAGTCACAAGTTCGAACCTTAAAACGTACAGGGATTAGGAGGCACCCTGTACGACGTGATTTGAGTATTCAGGAATTAAAAGCCTTAACACAAGAATGTTTAAGAGCGGGGGGTTTGGGGGCGGCAGCCCCCCAACTTTAACTCCTGACACGATCAGCTAACAGTTAGTCAAGCAATAATAAGTAATAAACTGTACAAAAACGTGCAGAAATTATTTGAAAAAAACTACGTTTTCTAAAGAGTTAAAGAGGCTGAGTTACAAGGTCGAACCTTAAAACGTACAGGGATTAGGAGGCACAGTTGGGGGGCTACCACCCCCAAACCCCCGCTTTCGCAGCCTTTAAATATAAAAAAAAATTTCTTTAAACTGAAAGTAAGGAGCGACATTAAAACTTAAAACGAACAGAAATTATTCCGTATATGAAAGAGGCTGTGCCCTCCTCAACGCCTCGCTCTTTACGCTAAAGTTTTTATTGTTTAAAAAAAGAGTTGTGAGAAAGTCAAACTTTAGCGTAAAGAGCGAGGCGTTGAGGAGGGCACAGCCTCTTTCATATACGGAATAATTTCTGTTCGTTTTAAGTTTTAATGTCGCTCCTTACTTTCAGTTTAAAGAATTTTTTTTATTTATTTAAAGGCTGCGAAAGCGGGGGGTTTGGGGGGTGGTAGCCCCCCAACTGTGCCTCCTAGTCCCTGTACGTTTTAAGGTTCGACCTTGTAACTCAGCCTCTTTAACTCTTTAGAAAACGTAATTTTTTTCAAATAATAAACAAAATAGGATAACTGTTTCCAAAAAGTATGTCCCTGATAAAGTTTAGTTCTTCTGTGATGTGGGAATCAGAACAAATGTTTAGGACACGATTGACGAAAGAGAATATGACAGTTCTTTTAACTTGTGGGGTGGTGGTGGTTTGATTTGAAAAGTAAATATTTATTATTTTGTGTTGGTTTTCTATAAATAGTAAAATTGAGTTTATCTAAGCTACGAGTAATTAACACAATTCCCAGTTATTGGCGGACTCTACCAAAATAAAAATAACCGCTATTATAGGGCATCCTATAAACAGCACTATCAAGAATGGGGCTGGTTTCATGTTTCCCACAGTTGGAAAAAGTTCGTATTTCATAAGGTAAAAAAATATTGCCGAACTTTAATTTATTTAGCGTAGTTCTGAATTGCCATATTTTCCTTCACTTGATACAGCTCTTGTAAGCAGTTTTCTTTCGGTATGGATTAAATTGTACTATAATGAACTGCAGCCCTGAGTAATAAATCTTGATTTGGCAGTTCAGAACTACGTTAAATAAGTTAAAGTTCGGGAATAAATTTCACCCAATGAAATTTTGTTTCACCAGCAAGAAGGTGAATAAAAAAACTTAAGGACTTGGTTGCTCTTTCCTCCACCCAGAACAAAAATGCCTATTTGAACTGTTATTGTTCTGGGATTGGAATTGTTAATCAGAGGCAACACTATAGCGTTACCTATTGTAAAGTCCATGTGGCTCCAATGTTTTATTATTTTTTATTTTTTTTTCTCAAAGGCACTTCATATGGAAGGACTCATCGCATAAACTTTGGAGGGAGCTCACACGATTAGAAATCAGAAGTTTTAGTGTCCTTTTTCAGAGTTAATAGTGATCGGAAGGCAACTAGCGCCCCACGCCCTTTTTTTCGCAAAAACACCCAATAATTTTTTTTTAGATATTCTTTTTTTTAAAATATTTCAAAGATCATATAATAAAAACTCAAGTATTGAAACAACCCCGTAGGACCCGGGGGCAGGCGTTGTAAGTTATGCCCTGGAGGCATAAACGGTTCTTATGGAAGGGATGCTCGTATGAACTTCAGAGAGGGCTCATTTGATGGAAAATTAAAAATTCTAGTTAAATTTTTGGGAGTCAAAAGAGATTGGAGGGCAACTAGCTCTTTCACAACCCCTTTTCCCAAAATACATCAGATAAAATTTTTTTTAAAAATAGATCAAAGGTCAGATTAAAAACAGCTCAGATGTTGGAAAAAACCCCAGGGCCTGGGGCCAGGCGTTGTGAGTTATTCATTCGGGGCATATATGGTTCTTATGAAAGGGATACTCGTATAAACTTCAGAGAGGGCTCATTTGGTGGGAAATTGAAAGTTTTAGTTCACTTTTTAAGAGTACAAAGAGATTCGAGGGCTACTAGCCTCTCCCGCACCCAGGGGCTTCGTGAGGCCCATTTTAATGGGGGGTGATATTCGTAAAATTCACCAAATCGCTACCTGATTTATGCCGAATTTTCTGCAGAAATCAAGAGTTTTGCTAAATTTTGGCGGATTTTGCAAAATTTCTGCCGAATGCAAAAAATTTTTTGGGGCGAGGATCTCCCCCCCCCTGGGTTGTCCCTGGGTACCCACGCCCTTTTTTCCCAAACCCATCCAAAAATTTTTAAGGCAGCCATTTTGTTGAAAACAGTTCAAAGGTCAGATAAGAAAAACGTCTGTGTCGATACAACCCCCCAGGGCCCTGGGGCAGACGTTCTAAGTTATGCCCTGGGGGCATTTATGGTCTTATGAAAGAGATCAGAGGGCAACTAGCCCCCACCCCACATTCTTTTTTTCCCAAACCCATCCGATACAAATTTTGAGAAAGCTTAAAAAAAAGTTCAAAAATTAGACAACAAAATTCCGGGGTTGAAACAGCCCTCCAGGGCCAGGGGAGAGGCGTTGTAAGTTGTGTGCTGGGGGTGTATGTGGTTCTTACAAGAGGGATGCTCGTATAAACTTCGGAGAGGGTTGATTTATTTGAAAATTGAAAGTTCTAGTTAACTTATTAAGAGTCAAAAGAGATCCTATATCAACTAGCCCCCCCCCCACACCCTTTTTCCCCAATCTCACTCGATAAAATTTTTGTGATACCCATTTTATTTAAAATTTTTCAAAGGTCAGAAAAGGTAAAAGGTAAGAAAACTACTGTGTCGACGCAACTTGTTGAGATGGTTTTTTTTTTAAGTTCAAAAATTATATAACAAAATTTCGGTGTCGACACAACCCCCCAGGGCCCCTTTTCAGGCGTTGTAAGTTATGCTCTGGGGGCATTTACGGTTCTTAGGGAAGGGATTCTTGTATTAACTTGGGAGAGAGCTCATTTGATTTGAAATTGAAAGTTCTAGTTCATTTTTCACAGTCAAATGAGACCCGAGGGCAACTAGCCCCCCTTCCTCCATGCCTTATTTTCCTCAAACCCATAAGACTGTTATGATAGCCATGAAAAAAATTAATCAGTTTTGAGAACAATCTAAAAAAATTTAGATAGCCATTATGTTAAAAATAGTTCGAAGGTCAGATTAGAAAAACTATTGAGTCAACGCAACCCCCCAGGGCCCGGGGCAGACGTTGTAAGTTATGCCCTGGGGGCATATACAGTCTTATGAAAGAGATCAGAGGGCAACTAGCCCCCCACCCAACATTCTTTTTTTCCCAAACCCATCCGATACAAATTTTGAGAAAGCTTAAAAAAAGTTCAAAAATTAGGCAACAAAATTCTGGGGTCGACACAACCCTCCAGGGCCCGGGAACAGGCGCTATAAGTTGTGTGCTGGGGGTGTATGTGTTTCTTATGAGAGGGATGCTCGTATAAGCTTTAGAGACGGTTGATTTGATTGAAAATTGAAAGTTCTAGTTAACTTATTAAGAGTCAATAAGACATCTTATATCAACTAGCCCCCCCCCCCCCACACCCTTTTTCCCCAACCTCACTCGATAAAATTTTTGTGATACCCATTTTTTTAAAAATTGTTCGAAGGTCAAAAAAGGTAAAAGTTAAGAAAACTACTGTGTCGACGCAACCTGTTGAGATAGTTTTTTTTTTTAAGATCACAAATTAGATAACAAAATTTCGGTGTCGACACAACCCCCCAGGGCCCCTTTTCAGGCGTTGTAAGTTATGCTCTGGGAGCATTTATGGTTCTTAGGGAAGGGATTCTCGTATAAACTTCGGAGAGAGCTCATTTGATTGGAAATTGAAAGTTCTAGTTCATTTTTAAGAGTCAAAAGATATCGGAGGGCAACTATCCCCCCCCTCCATGCCTTATTTTCCTCAAACCCATCTGATAAGGACGTTATGATAGCCATGAAAAAAATTGATGATTTTTGAGAACTATCTAAAAAAATTTAGATAGCCATTATGTTAAAATAGTTCGAAGGTCAGATTAGAAAAACTATTGTGTCAACGCAACCCCCCAGGGCCCGGGGCAGACGTTGTAAGTTATGCTCTGGGGGGATAAATGGTTTTTATGGAAGGAATTTTCGTATAAACTTTGGAAAGAGCTCATTTGATTGGAAACTGAAAGTTGTAGTTCACCTTTTCATAGGCAACGCAATAGCGCTGCCCAAGTAAAGAATGATGTTGACACAATGTATTATTTATTTTTAGTTTCTTTTGTTTCTTGGTCTTAGACCAGGGCACTGCGTATCGAAGGAGTTGTCGTAGAAACTTTGAAAAGGGCTCATTCGATTGGAAATTAAAGTGGTTTGTGCCCTTTTTAACAGTCGTAAGTGATTGGAAGTCAACTAAAACCCTTTTCACGCCGACCAGATCCCAAAACACATACAATCAAAATTTTGAGCCATTTTGTTCAGCGTAGTTGATTTCCAGACAGAAATTATGTTTTTGAGAAGGACACTCCCCCACAGCCCTCAGGGCAAGGGTTTTAAGTTATACCCTGGGGGCATATGAGGTTTTTGTAGAAAGTGTTGTCGTAGAAACTTCAAAAAAGGCTCGTTCGATTGGAAATTCATAGGGCTAGTGCCCTTTTTAATATTCAAAAGCTATTGGAGAGCACCTAACCCCCATTTAAGGCCCACCTTTTCCCCAAACGACATCAAATCAAAATATTGAGATAGTCATTTTGTTCAACGTAGTTGAAAGTTCTGGAAATTAGGTTTTGGAGAAAACCCCCTCCTCACAACCCTCAGGGCAAGGGTTGTAGGTTATGTCCTTGGGGGCATATAAGATTTGTTATAGAAAGCGTTGTCGTAAAAAATTCAAAAAAGGTTCATTTGATTTGAAATTGAAATAGCTGGTGCCCTTTTTAATAATCGAAAGTGATTGGAAGGCAACTAAAACCCCTTCCACGCCAATGTGTTTGGACCATTTGTCCAAACACTTCCAATCAAAATTCTGAGAGAGCCATTTTGTTCAAAGTAGTTGAAAGGTCCGGAAATAATATCTAAGAGGATGACACTCCCCCCACAGCCCTCAGGGTAAGGGTTTTAAGTTATGATCTTGGGGCATATAAGGTTTTTATTGAAAGCTTTGTCGTAGAAACTTGAAAAAGGGCTCATTCGATTGGAAATTCAAAGGGCTAGTGCCCTGTTTAATAGTCGAAAGTGATTTGAGGGCAACTAACCCCCATCTCACGCCCACTTTTCCCCAAACATATCCAATCAATATTTTCAGATAGCCATTTTGTTCAACGTAATTAAAAGTTTTATAAATCAACGTAGTTAAAAGTTTTAGGTCTTTGAGAATGACAAACACCTCAAAGCCTTCAGGACTAGGGTTGTAAGTTATGTTCTGGGAACATATATGGGTTTTATACATATTTATGTTGTAGAAACTTCAAAAAGGGGTTATTCGATCAGAAATTAGAAGGGCTTGTGCCCTTTTTAATAGTTGAAAGTTATAGGAGGTTAACTTACACCCTTCCATCCACAATTTCCTAAAACACATCCAATCAAAATTTTGAGGTAGCCATTTGGTTCGACGTAGTTAAAAAGTCTGAAAATTAGCCCTCGGGGTAAGGGTTTTAAGTTATGCCCTGGGGGCATGTAAGGTTTTTCTATAGAAGGCGTTGTCGTAGAAACTTCAAAAGGAATCATTCGAATGGAAATTGAAACGGCTAGTACCCTTTTGAATATTCGAAATTGATTGGATGGCAAATAACCCCCTCTCACGGCCAACAATTTCCACAAACACATCCAATCAAAATTTTAAGATATCCAGTTTTATCAACGTAGTTAAAAGATCCGGAAATAATTTCTTTGAGGATGAAAACCCCCTCACAGCCCTCAGGTCAAGGGTTTTAAGTTATGACCTGGCGCATATAAGGTTTCTTTTTATAGAAAGTAGTGTCGTAGAAACTTCAAAAAGGGCTCATTCAATTGGAGATTGAAAGGGCTAGTGCTCTTTTTAATAGTCGGAAATAATTCTAAGTTGTGCTCTAAGGGCATTTAGGATTCTTATGGAAGTGATGCTTGTAAAAACTTAATAGAGGGGTCATTTGATTGGAAATTGAAGGTTCTACTTCACTTTTTAAGAGTCAAGAGAGTTAAGGGAAACAATCCCCCCGTGCTCTTTTTTCCCCAAACCCATCCGCTACAAATTTTGAGATAGCCAGCTTTTTTTTGTTCTTATGAAAGGGATGCTCGTATAAACTTCAGAGGGAGCTAATTTGACTGGAAACTGAAAGTTCTAGTTCAGTTTTTAAGAGTCGAAAGATATCCAGGGGAACTATCCAGATATCCAGCGACTATCCACCCTCTCACGCCCAGCATTTCCCCAAACACATCCAATCTAAAGTCTGAGATAGCAATTTTCTTCAACGTAGTTGAAAGTTCTGGAAATTCAGTCTTTGAGGAAGGCAGCCCCCTTTCAGCCCTCAGGGCAAGGGCTGTAAGTTATGCCCCGGGGGCATATAAGGTTTTTATTAAAACCTTTTCGTAGAAAATTCAAAAGGGCTCATTCGATTGGAAACTGAATGGGTTAGTGCCTTTTTTAGCAGTTGAAAGTGATTGGAGAGCAACTAACATCCCTTTCACGCTCAGCATTTCCCCAAACATATTCAATTAAAATTTTTGAGATAGCCATTTTGTTTAACGTAGTTTAAAGTTCTTGATATTTGGTCTTTGAGGATGACAGCATCCTCAGAGCCCTCAGGGCAAGGGTTGTAATTTCTGCCCTTTGGGCATATAAGGTGTTTATAGAAATCGTTGTCGTAGAAACTCAAAAAGGGCTCATTCGATTGGAAATTGAAAGGGCCAGTGCCCTTTTTAGTAGTCAAAAGTGATTGGAAGTCTTAACATTTTTATAGCAAAGATCGATCGAGTTTATAGTAAAGAAACATCGGGTACAATGTATTATTATTTTTCCTTCTTTTTTGTTTAGACCAGAGCACTTTGTATCGAAGTAGTTGTCTTAGGAACTTCGAAAAGGGCTCATTCGATTGAAATTAGAAAGGGCTAATGCCCTTTTTAATAGTCTAAAGTTATGGAGAGCAACTAGTTCCCCTCCCATGCCCACCCTCCCATTTGCCCATTACGTTTAAACACTAAAAGTTGCCATAAGATTGAATCAAAACGCACTGCGTCAATGCTAATTCCCAATAAGACATCTCAGCAGCATCCCTAGAACGACTGAGGGTATTATGTTCAAACTTTCGGGGCTATTTCTGCTCTTAAAATTTAACCAAATCCAAATAGCGAAAGTGTATCCAAGCTATCAAAGAAAGTAAATAGATTTTTTTGCGAATGGTGTCAAGTTTTCCATTTCAGGTCAACTAGAGGAAGTATGAAACTAAATTAAACACTACTATTTGTGTTCAAATTTTTAAAAGGGTATATGTTTTTAAAACTGCTGAAAGTTTTTCTTCAGCATATAGATAGCAGGCCAAACTATAGAGTCTTAAAAAACAAAAAGATGAAAAGAATTATTTTCTTTTTCCCTGAAAAGACTATGTCAATAAAAACAAACATAAATTAATTAAAAAAACTTTTTCCACAAAATACGTTTTTCAAAGAAAAGTTAAGAACTCCATAAAACCAAAAATGAGCAAAAATAAAGTAAAATAATTTACGAAGCGTGAAACTACCACAAACCAGCATCGATAAATAAATGAAACCCAAAACGAACAGAAATTACAATAAATAACTGAGTCAAACTCAAAACGAGCAGAAATTAACCTAAGTAGGGCTCAAAACCCCTATTCCTTCCCAAGGCCAGAACAGGATTTGCACTTTACTGAAAAAAATACAAATGAATGTGCATTGTCAGTTTAATATACATATACTGATATTTAATATTCAAAATGTTAATATTATTGGACGTATTAAAGTTATAAAAGTAAAAACATTTATATTTTTACAGTAAAGTGCAAATTATGTCTGACCTTGAGAAGGCATAGTGGTTTTGAGCCCTACTCATGTTAATTTTATCTCATTTTGGGTTTTTACTCCGATTATTTATTGTAATTTCTGTTCATTTTAGCTGTCATTTATTTATCGATACTGATTTGTAGTAGTTTCACGCTTGGTAGATTATTTCATTTTATTTTTGCTCATTTTTGGTTTAATGGAATTCTCATTGAAAAACTTATTTTGCAGAAATTTTTTTTTTTAGTTGATAAGAGTCAAAAAGAGATCCGAGGGCAACTAGACCCTCCACGCCCTTTTCCCCCAAAACACATCCTTTAAGAACTTTGAGATAGCCATTTTGTTAAAAATAGTTCAAAGGTAAGATAAGAAAAACTCTAGTGTCGACGCGACCCCCCAGAGCCCTGGGGCAAGCATTGTAAGTTATGCTCTGGGGGCATTTATGGTTCTTATGGAAGGGGTGCTCGTGAAAACTTTGGAGAGGGCTCATTTGATTGGAAACTGAAAGTTCTAGTTCACTTTTTAAGAGTCAAAAGAGATCTGAGGGCAACTAGCCCCCTCCTCCTAGCCCTTTTTTCCCCAAACCCATCTGATACAAACTTTGAGATGGCCATTTTTTTTTAAATAGTTCAAACATTTGATAACAAAAACTATACATTTATAGTTTATTATACATTTCGAAATGCGCAAGAAATAATTCGATAGGCAAAAAGCTAGCAAAAGAACAGAGAATGTTGACTCTCATACTGACATTAATTTTAAAGAGGAATTCTCGTTAGAAAACTGGCCTTAAGCCCCCACAAGTTGTTTTTTAGTGTTTACACGTTAAGCACGTTCAGCGAGATCTTAAGGTGAAAGGTAAAACAACTTTCTGGGAGGGTGTGAGGAATTTTTTAGGCTTCAAGGGAGAGAGAGGGATGGGTAAAGCTAAACTAACAGCTTTATGAGAGTCTAGACGATGAAGATGACAATGACGGACACGGATGATTTCAGCTACAATAGAAGGGTACGGTATCAGAACACTTCCTTGAACCATAGTTTCAAAGAGTTGTCTCGCCCCAAGGATATTGGGGATGCCCCTTCCCTCGCTTTTCCCCTTTAGAATACCAAAAATGTAAAAAAGTTAAGTCTTTTAACCACTTTTAACTTCCATAAAATGTAAATTATTTATACAAAATCCTTCTTTTCCAGACGTCTCCCCCTCCAAGTAAAAACAATTAATGTTTACCTCCCTGAGGCTAGACAATTCATTTTGCGCCCTTACAAACTAGGGGCGTTTTTTTAATAATTAATAAGTGCAGACAAACTCAGGCAATTTTAAAATAAGAAGAAATGAAAAATTAAAAAAATAGCGCAACAAAGCTAGGTAAGAAGCATTTTGACTATTTTATTAAACGAACACAGGTTTTTGGTTAAAGGTCAAACATATTTATTCAAGGATCGTAGCTACACTTTCAACAACATAATTAACTTGGAAAATGTGGAGCTCATTTAAAGAAATCATACAGCATGATGGTATTCTAAATTTACAAGCGTATATTCTAAAATGTTTATAATCCGAACAACATCAAAGCAAACCACACACAATAAACTAGGCACAACTTGTAGAGTAAAATTATCTCCCATAAAAAATAGGCTTAGGTGCTTGAGCCCTTGGGGAAAGGGCAATTAAAACAATAACATTCGGTGCTTAAATTTTTTTTTTAGATGACCCACTGTTTTTTTTTTTTGTTTTTTTTGTCTATTTTAAAATAATTTCTTTAAATTTGTATGCGCAGGATACTTCTAATCAATCTTGGAGGAATTTTCCCCTATCCCCTTCCCTTGGGCAGGTACTACGGTGCATAGAGGGGTGGGATTGGGAAGGTATACCTCCTTTAAACCGTACGATACCCCCCCCCCCATAGAATATTGGCTATGGGAAGAAAGTTAAAAGTAGACAAATTATGAGCAGAAAGTAGAATGAAGGTGAGATTTTAAAAAACAAACAATAAAAACAACCAAAACGATTAAACACAATATACAGACCGGACCACAAGGTTCTATGTTATAACTAGCAGAACATAATTTATTTGTTTGCACTCTAAAGTTTGAGCCACTTACTTCAACAATGAATATACTTATGACTGGTAATCTTTAGGCGCGGCAGCTTAAAGTTAAAAAATAAGAAAGCAAAAAAGTTATCAATCTATAAAATTAACGCAACAGTCAATTCATCAGACATATTAAAACTCAAGTCTTAGCCCATTACTAAATAACAACTGTATATACAGAATTATATGCAAAAAGGAATCTTGGAAGAAGTTTACAATTATACAATTAAGAAAAAGGAGAATTATCTTGCAACTTCAGATGAGCAAGGGGAATTTAGGCAAAACTTATGAGGGACAGAAGAATTATCAAAAAACAAGAACTTATCAATTCTTCTTGATAATACTTTTTTTTGCTTGTAATAGGTCTTAGTTCAGCATTGGAAAGAGGCTTAAATTCAATATTCAGGTATGTCATTAAGGGGAGAAAAGAATGAAGAGCACCTGAAATAGAAAGATAGAAAATTCTTACGCTATTTACAGCTAACGTTTTTATTTTCTGTTGATTTATAACTAGATAGGCAAATCACTAAAGCTCAAATTTAAGAAAATAAATATGCACATATCACATTTCTATATGGCACAAGGCCTTCCTGGTAAAAATCAATTATAAATAAGTTAAAACAAAAAGAAGTTTATATGATTTCAAAGTTAAAATCGTGAAAAATTTTTAAACGAGATAACTGTTGCAACTCTATGCCCAAGCTCTTCAAGTTCTTTTTCATCATCCACGTCCTCGTCACTATTACCAGGAGGGGGGGTAGTTGCTCGAGAGGATGTTGGTGATGGGGGCTCTGAGATGGGACGAGGGTATTTGATCTGGCGAACCTCTCTTTCTTCTTCAACTGCCAGCTCTGGAAACACCTCGTGCAGTGCCAACAGCCTTGCTCTTCTATAGTAAACAGCAAGGGTTCGCCAATCCAGAAGGTCACTTAGACGCTCAGTGCGATTACGCTTAATAATTCTTTGTCTACGATTCAAGCGTATGAAATCATGCATGTAGTTGGAAAGCTGGGATATTGACTCATCTAAAGAAATGAAACGACGATCTACAATATATACGCCATAACTGGTTGGATCTGCTATGTGATCATTCATGAAACACCCGAATCCTGACAGGTTGGTTGTCACAGAGGGAATACCCATAACTGTACACTCTGCGGGTGTATAGCCCCATGGTTCATAGTAACTGGGGAAAACGCCTAAGTGGCACCCGCGTACAAAGTCTTCATAGTCAAGCCCTAAAAGGGGGCTAGTAGACGACAAGAATTCAGGGTGAAAAATAACTTTAACTCTGTCATTTTTACTATTAAACAGTTGGCATCGTCTCAAGTTATTAAGGACAGGATCAGCATGGTCATCAACAATATTATGAGTTGTTATTGGCGGTAGTGATGATCGCTGGCTTGCAAAGAGACAACGTTTAAGCTTGACAATATCATCCTGTGATAGCAGCTCTTCATTCTCTGGTAACCTACCCCTGAGGCAGGCTTCATACATTTTGCTACCGATTTCTTGTTGGACAAGGTGCACAGTGTCTCTTAAGCTTTTTGCTATTGCTTGCCCCCGGAGACTTTCTACATTATAGTTATTAGTTTGGGTGGGGAAAATTAGAAAGGCAACAACAGTCTTATCTGACCCAGACTCTTTCATCATGTGGTTGAGTCGAGCCAGTCCTTCAATAAATACATCTGCTCCTTTATTGCCAAATTCATATCTGCCAGCAATAAAAAAATATAAAGTTTTATCAAGATCAAAATCATGATGACCATAAAAATGTCCACGAATAAAGTCATGTATTTTTTCTTTATTTACAACGTGTAGGTTCTGAAATTCACGAAGAGCACTAAATTTCTTTACATTAAGGCCATTTGGAGTTATAATGTCAGGCTTTCGTTTCAGTAGATGTTCAGCTTCGATTCCCGTGATTTCAGACACGGTCGTAAAAATGTGCGCTAAATGAGTTGAGGCTCTTTCAATACAATATCTATGATGAAATTGGCGCTTGCCAGCCTCAGCATCGATATCAAATTTATCTAAATTGTTGTAGAAGTCAATATTTCCGGCACATAAATACCGCCCGAGAAGGGTGGCATGAGTTGTAAAAACAGTTGAAACTTCTATGTTCCATAGTCGTGTCATAATTAAGCCTATTCCAGAAAGCCACTCATGAAAGTGGCACACTATTTTTGGAGCTGTTTCACCATCTCTATTAGAGAAATAGTGGAAATCAGCAATAAATTGGGCAACCATAAACCCAAATATTACCGCGTCGTTTGCTTCTATATCAAGATGAGGAATTCCAATACCACTTTTTTCAAAGAGCTCATGTTTATATCTATCCATATTATAAGATGCAGAGGCTATGTCAAATAAAATGACTAAAGGATTTCCGTCAACGAGCCAACTCCCTGTATGGATCCTGAAACCGGTGTCACGAAGCTTAGAAACAGCATTATTCAATGGGCCAGCTGGGAATTCAAAATCTTCCACTTCTGTTCTAGCAAATTGTTCTTTATAAGGACCAAGAAGTATATACTGATTACCTAGCTCTTCAACAGATATACTAGCCTTGGAACGAATCACGGTATAAATACCACCTACTTTATTTGCCACTTCCCACGCACATTCAAATGTCCATATGTTACTGGCTGCTGCACTTTCGCCACGATCGAGATATCCCATCAAGTCATTCGTGCTGTCAACTTTGTAGAAACGGCGGTTTATCGGAGTTGTAGAATTGGTAGCCATTGTTACTAGATTGCCACAAGCCTGTAAAAAGAATAATAAGTTAGAAAGTTTTCGAAATAACCATAAATTTCGTTTCCCTATAAACTTTTATTTTTAATACAAACTGAAACGATAGATACCATTCCTGAATCAGTGTCAGACGGAAATTTTTTTTCACCAGGCAGTTTTTTTCTAAACGCGTTTTTTAACTTTTGGTTACTATGGGCCGTGATTCTCTCTTTACTAGGATCTAAAATAGGGTCACAAACACTAAATATCGTCATATCCTTCTCACCTAACCACGGTTATCAGACCAAGTGATTAGTCATTAGTTTTAATTAATTTCTCAACCCCCAAGACATTTTTTTGCAAATAAAGATTGCTGACTATTTTGGCGCAATACTATTTTCACATTGTCTAGATATGATTTTTTGGATCTTAATTGCCTTTACAACAAGGGCGGATCCAGGATTTTGTTTTTTTTTGGGGGGGGGGGGGCAAAAAAGGTTTATACAAAAAACGTGCGGGAGGAGCACGTTTGATTAGCGCAACCTTGCGTTAGTTAATTAAATGAAACGACGTTAGACGCCGCGCGGGGGAGGCGCCCTCTGGATCCGCCGCTGATTTTCAATTGCCTTTTAGCTACATGTGGTTTTGACTTCATCTGTAAACACTAGATTACTGTAAAAAATCGGCTCCCCTTGAAGTTGAGAATATGGTTTTGTGTAATCTTCACAGTTGCTTTTCTTTTTTTTTTATTTCTATATACTTTTGCTTTAACCGACATACTTTTTTCATTATCTTTTACAAAAATTTTGACTGCTTTGCTACCCATCAAAAACCTACCCATCATAAAATGATAGCCTATTGTTATATGAAGTGTAACTAAATAAAAAAAAAATGTTTTTTTTCAACTGAAGGTGAAAAAGCCACTTTAAAATATAAAACAACCTGAAAGTGTTCAGTATATATAGAGGACTTTCCCTTCTTCAACTCCTTGCTTTCTTAGCTAATGTTTTTAAGTGCTTTAAAAAAGCTTCTTTTTCCAATTCAATGGCCCTAGTGTTTCAGCAAATATTCTTAAAGAATTTGGGCCAAAAGTCAAACTTTAGAGTAAAGAGTGAGGAGTTGAGGAGAGGATAGCCCCTATTCAAATAAGGAATAAGAAATTTCAAATTTCAAATAAGAAATTCAAATTTCTGTTCGTTTTGATTTTTAAAGTTGCTTCTTACTTTCAGTTGAAAAACTTGTTTTTTCTTTTAATTTAATTGCTGATTGTTCCTAAAATTATGCCCAGCCCTAACCAGGATATGATGTGGGGTACCGGCCCCTTAAACCACTAGTTTCTTGGTGTTAAATACCATGATCTTTTTTGTTTATACGGAATAATTTCTGTTCGTTTTAAGTTTCAATGTCATTCATTAGTTTCAGTTGAAAACTCAGGAAACTGTTTAAGGGCATGTTTAGAACCTTATATTTATGCCTAGTCAGTTTTATAAATTTGACTTGATAGCACATTCGCATAAAGTGCACTTTCTGTTTTTCCACCCATTTTTTAAAATGAAAAATATGCCTTTTCAATGAAATAACCAAAAAAGGTGTTTTTCAAAACCTAGGCAGGAGCAAAAACTAAGGGGGCAAGGACGTCCCTTCCCCTCAATTACCGTCATTAGAACTAGCACACAGGCTTCATCGCAGAGTGAAGTTTGAAGGTTTAATTCAAAAGTGTTGATCATTAGAGCTTAATTTTCGGTAAATTTTTAGTTAAGTTTTTAGTTTTAGTTAATTTGTTTCGCAATAATCTTTTACTTTTAAGATGAGTAGAAGATTCATGAAACTTACACAGGGGGTTTGGAAGGGGGAATATATGTGAGGGGTTCTTATAAACCTCCAGTTAAGGGCTTTGGACCATAATTGTTGCAATGGTACCGTCTTATGCTTCCAAACTCTTCCACTTAAAAAGTGGCACAAAAAGTGCCGTTTTAGTGCTATATGGCTCCTATAGATGGTAAAATTGATAAAAATCACGTAGATATGAGTAATAGCTCTAAAATGAGTCTTCCCGGGATATGCTTGGGAAAATGAGTGCATCACATTTGCAAAAATAGTGTATTATCTAAAATGTAATGATAAGAAGGGACAAACCATGATTGAAAAAAAAAATCCAAGGAAGAATCAAACATATGATAATCTAATTTGAAGTCTAGCACTATACTAAGAGAACCTCGCCTCTAATAATCTAATTTAATATATTGGCGTTTGTAGGACTTTAATTGCGTAGCTTATTAAGGGGGCCTTGGAGGAGGGACCTGCGAGAGGTGTTCTTGCAAACCTCGAGTTAAGGGTTTTGGATCATAATTATTACAATTATACCGTTTTATACTTTCAAGATATTCCAATTAAGAAGTGACACCAAAAGTGTTGTTTTCAGTGGTATATCTCACTTATGAATTGTAAAATTGATAAAAGCCTGTAGATATGAGCAAACGTTTTCAAATGAGCCAGTAAACATCACTCTAAGAAGTTCTGGTAGCCACTAGCCCCAGCTTTTCCACTTCAGACATGGCACAAAAAGTGCCGTTTTTAGTACCATTTGAAACTTGCAAATGGCGGAATTTATAGGAAGAACGTAAATAGGAGCAATATTTTATATATGAGCTATCAAAAAACTATCTACGATGTTCTGGTTGGCCGCTAGCCCCACCCCGTGAGAAATGGCATAAAGTGCCCTTTCTTGTGCCAAATGGCACTTGCAGATCGTGGAATTTATACAAACCACGTACATATGAGAAATAGCTTTTGAATGAGCTCTTAAGCATCTCTCTATGAAATTCTAGTAACCCGCTAGGCCTGGAAAAAAAGAAGAAAAAGACCGTTTTAAAGTTTGTTAGCTTTTAGTCACTATGGGCTGCAGTTCGCTCTTTACTAGGTTGCAGATAATGCTTCAACCATGACAAAGAGTTCATTGCGAATTCTTCCAAGGAACTAGTTCATATTGAAATCTGTGAAATCTAATAGATGGTAGAATTTGTAAAAACCTAGTGAATATAATCAATAGCTTATAATTGAGCCATTAAACATCTAACACATGAGCCATTAAACATATAATTGAGCCATCAACGATGGTGTGGTAGCCTGCTAATGTTTCAGTAGCTTACTGGTGAGCCGACGATCTATAAAACTTACTAAGGGGGTTGGGAGGGGGAGGGTGCGGGAAGAGTTCTTGTAAACCTTCAGTTAAAGGTTCTGGAACATAACTATCACAATAGTACCTGTTTTGTACTTCGGAGCTTTTCCACTTATGAAGTGGCACCAAAAGTGTTGTTTTCAGTGCTATATCGCACTTACTAATGGTAGAATCGGTAAAAAAAAAAAAAAAAAAAAAGCACGTTGAAATGAGCAAAAGCTTTCAAAAAAGCCATTAAAAATAACTCTTATAAGTTCATCTAGCCCAATAGCCTCGGCTTTTATAATTTTGACATGATACAAAAGGTACCGTTTTTAGTACCATTTGGAAATTTTAGATGGTGGAATTTAGGCCTATAGAAAGAACGTAGATATGAGCAATATCTTTTATATGAGCTATAAAAATCTATCTACGATGTTATGGTAGCCTGCTAGCGCCACCACTTGAGAAATGGCAGAAAGTGTTATTCAGTGTTATTCTAGTGACATGTGACACTTGCAGATGGCGGAGTTTATAAAAAGCACGTAGATGTAAGAAATAGATTTTGAATGAGCTATTAAGCATCTCTCTATGATGTTCTGGTGACCTGCTAGGCCTGGAAACAGAAAAAGGACAGAAAAAAAGGGAGACAGATCAGTGCTACCAGTAGAGATGACCCTAAAGCTCCCACGCGACACCCCTGCTGCCACCTACAACTTTTTTTTACGTAATTTATGTCTGTTTGTTGTCAGTGAGAATGAAAAAACAGAAATTTTCTCACATTTATGACTGTTTTCTTGGATGGTTATGGGTGTTGGTCGATTTATTTCATGTTTTTCATAGATGTCAACAGCAGTTTATGTCTGTTCTTATGGTTTTTTTTATTTAGAATGAAAAAACAGGAAATTTCTCGTATTTTTCTCTTTTTTATGGTTTTGTCAGTGAGATTGAAAAAACAGGAATTGTCTCACGTTTATTTATTTTTTATGGTTTTTGTCACACATTGATGTCTGTTTTCTTGGATGGTTATGTGTGTTGGTCGATTTATTTGATGTTTTTCATGGATGTCAACAGTCATTCATGTATGTTTTTATGGTTTTTTTTAGTAAGAATGAAAAAACAGGATATTTCTCACATTTATGTCTGTTTTGTGGTTTTTGTCAGTGAAATTGAAAAAACAGGTAATGTCTCACAGTTATGTCTGTGTTGTTGCTTTTTTCAGTGAAAATGGAAAAACAGGAAATTTATCACGTTTTTGTCTGTTTTATGGTTTTTGTCAGTGAAAATGGAAAAACCGGAACTATCACATAATTATGTCTGTTTCCTTGGATGGTTATGTGTGTGGATCAATTTATTTGATGTTTTTCATGGATGTCAACAGTAGTTCATGTATTTTTTATGGTTTTTTTCAGTGAGAATGGAAAAACAGGAACTTTTTCACTATGATGGGTTACTGAGTCTATGGAGGACAGGTCAATGACTCTTCCTTCAAGGTCTGTTTCTCCCGGGTTGTTTTTGATCAAGGGACCCCTCGGAGATACTGTTATGATCAATAAATAGGAGATGAATTGTGACTGGGGACGCTAATTAACTTCTGATAGACAATGTCAAGTAAATTATTGTCTGTGGAGTTCGACCAGAACTTTTTCGGAGACAAAGTTTAGATAACACATGACAGATGATGTCATGATGGATTGATTGACATTAAAGGAGACTTATTTTTTGTTTCTAAGGGGAATCATTGATTCACGAAAGGAGAATTAATTTGTTGTTTCTAAAGAGAATTGTTTCCGAGCGAATGTTTTGATCTTAGCGATGAAGTAATTAGTGCGCGAAAGGGTTTCTTTGTAACTTCAAATGTGAAAGCACAGGGATACCAAAACAAAAGGAACTCGCTGAAATTACGTTTAGGGATTATTTGGGCGAAACCGTTTTAGCCATTTTAGAGAATTATTTGGGCGAAACAGTTAGAGACATTTTAAAAGATGATTTTAGAAAAGGTTTTAGAAGAGAATTTGAGAGTAAAGCTCTGTGGTCATTATAATACACAAGTTATATTTTAACAGTGTCGTGAGGTCCCCTACCCCAACCCCAAAGGGTTCCGATGCCCCTACCCCAACCCCAAAGGGTTCCAATCCCCCTAACACAACCCCGAAGGAAGGCCCCGGTCCTCAAAGGTCCCCCAAGCTCCCAAAGGGCCCCCGGACCCCCAAAGGCCCTCACCCGGTCCCCAAAGGTTCACCGGACCCCCAAAGGCCCTCCTCCGGTCCTCAAAGGTCCCCCAGGCTCCCAACACTAAGCAATACTTTTCAAAGGCATTTCAGGACAAGTTTTTTTCTTAATCTCCTTCATAAATCAATTTTACAACTTGAAGTAGTTATCTTTTCCCCCACAACTTTACTATAAGGCTTTTTGAATTAGCCATTATCATGCAATACTTTTCAAAGACATTTCAGAACAGGTTTTTTTCTTAAGGTCCTTCCTAAACCCATTTTACAAGTTGAAGTAGTTATCTTTTCCCCACAACTTTACTTTACGACTCTTTTGCACACCCAATCATCAATCAATGATTTCAAATAGGCTTTATTATATCTTTTCAAAAAAAGTTATTTTTTTAATAACCCTCTCAAACTAATTTTACAAATTCTAAATTTTTCCCTAGTAGATGAAAAAAGTTATATCATAGTTGCGAATATTTTCTCGGAAGACAAGCAGTTCTATTTCAATTTTAAATTTTATCAATGAAGTTAACAAAAGTTAAAGTTCTCTTCTGAATTTTCTCAATGAAAAAGAAATTAGTTATTAATCAATTCTATTTTTTCCAAATAATATAAAAATTTTTCACTTCGGATCAAATTTTTCTCAAAGAGATGAAAAAATTTTAAATACTGTTCCTAATGTTTCACGGAAGATAGAAAAGTTCAAGTTCTCTTCTGAATTTTACCAAAGAACACACTCCAATTGTAATTTCTCCAGAGAAAATAAAAATCTTCCACTTCAGTTTTAAGTTCACCAAAGACATAAAGAAATTTAAAGTTCTATTCTAAATTTTTCCGTAGTAGATAGAAAAAGCTATAGCATACTTGTGAATATTTTCCCAGAAGATAAAAAGTTCTACTTAAATTTTTAATTTTCTCAACGAAGTGAAGAAAAGTTCAAGTTCTATTCTGAATTTTTTCAATGAAAAAGAAATTAGTTATTGATTGATTGATTCATTTCTATTTTTCCAAATAATATAAATATTTTCCAACTTCAAAATGGGCACACACACACACACACACACACACAAACTTACACACAAACACACACACACATAAAAACTTACACACACACACAAAAACTTACACACAAACAAAAACTAAAACAGAAACAAATTCTTACAAACAAAAAAAAAATTAAACACACACAAACAAAATCTAACAAACACACACACACACACACAAAAAAACTTACACATACAAAAAAACTTACAAACACACACAAAAAAATTTACACACACAAAAAATTACACAGACAAAAAAACTTACACACACAAAAAAAATTACACACACACAAAAAAATTTACACCCACACACAAAAACTTACACACACACACACACACAAAAACTTACAAACACAAAAAAACTTACACGCACACAAAAACTTAAAAGAATACAACCATAATTACACACACACACACAAAAACTTACACACACACGCCAAAACTAACACGAAAACACAAAATTTCACACGCACACAGTATTGAACACGCAAACGAAAACTTACACACACAAAAACTTACACACACACACAAAAACTAAAGAACAAAACTTACACAAAAAATTACACACACACAAAAAAACTTAAAAACAAAAAAAAAATTACACACACAAAAACTTACACACACACAAAAAAACATACACAAAAACAAAAACTTACACACACACCCAATCTTACACACACACAAAAAAACTTAGAAACACACAAAAAAAAAAACAAACAAACACAAACTAAAAAACACACACACAAACAAAAACTAACACACAAAAACAAAAATAAACAAACACACACAAAACATAAACACACACACACACACAAAAACTTACTCACACACAAAAACTTACACACACATATACAAACAAAAACTTACATATAGAAACAAAAAACTTACACACACAAAAAATTAGAAACGCACATAAATACTTACACACACACACACACAAAAACTGACACACACACAAAAAAATTTACACACACACAAAAACTCAAAAACACAAAAAAAATTACACACACACATAAAGTTACACACAAACACAAACTTACACAAACACAAACAAACTTACACACACAAAAAAAAACACACCCACACAAACAAAAAAACAAACAAATTTACACAGACACAAAAACTTAACAACACGCACAAACACTTACACACACGACGGCTAAGTATGTTAAATGCTAACTATTTTCTTGCAAAAATACAAAAAATCAGAAAAAATTCTTATTGTTCCTTTAGTAGCCACGCAATTAGACTAAAAATTACGATATATATGCAGAGTTTCAACTAACTACGGCTAAGTATGTTAAAGGCGAGCCATTTTCTTCCGAGAACACAAAAATCAGAACACACACATACAAATCTTACACAAACTCAAAAACTTACACACTCACAAAAAACTCAAACAAACACACAATCTTACACACACACAAAAACTTACACACACACAAAAACTTACACAAACAAAAAAAAAACTTACACACACAAAAACTTACACACACACAAAAACTTACACACACACACAAAAACTTAAAAACAAACAAAAACATCGCCTACAACACAAAAAACTTACACACACACACACACACAAACACAAAAACTTACACAAAAACACACACAAACAAATTTACACATAAACAAAAAATTACACACACAACGGCTAAGTATGTTAAAGGCTAGCTATTTTCTTGCGGAAATACCCAAAAATCAGAAAAAATGCTCATTGTTCCTTTAGTAGCCACACAATTAGACTAAAAATTACGATATTTATGCACAGTTTCAACTAACTACGGCTAAGTATCTTAAAAGGCGAGCCATTTTCTTGCGAGAACACAAAAATCAGAACACACACACACACAAATTTTACACACACACAAAAACTTACACACACACAAAAACTTACACACACACAAAAACT
Organism: Artemia sp. Qi Xiang Cuo; assembly: GCF_049724085.1. Classification (NCBI taxonomy): domain Eukaryota; kingdom Metazoa; phylum Arthropoda; class Branchiopoda; order Anostraca; family Artemiidae; genus Artemia; species Artemia sp. Qi Xiang Cuo. The sequence continues at coordinate 23,722,912 of NC_142808.1, read as the reverse complement.
TACAAACACACTGAAAAATACACACACACAAAAACTAACAAACACACAAAAAAAACTTATACACACACAAAAAACTAAAACAAAAACAAAAAATTACAAACACACAAAAACTTACACACACACAAAAACTTACCCACACACACACACAAAAACTTACACACACACACACAAACACAAAAACTTACACAAACACACACACAAATTTACACACACAAAAACTTACACAAACAACGGCTAAGTATGTTAAAGGCTAGCTATTTTCTTGCGAAAACACAAAAAATCAGAAAAAATGCTCATTGTTCCTTTAGTAGCCACGCAATTAGACTAAAAATTACGATATTTATGCACAGTTTCAACTAACTACGGCTAAGCATGTTAAAGGCAACCATTTTTCTTACAAGAACACAAAAAGCAGAACACACAAACACACAAAACTAAACGAACACAACATCTTGAACGAAAACTAAAACTGTCTCAAACACAAAAACATACACACACACAAAAACTTACACACACACACAAAAACATACAAAAAAGACAAAACATACACACACACACAAACAATCTACCACACACGCACAAAAAACTTACACACAAAAAAAGTTACACACACACAAAAACATAAATACAAAAAAAAATTAACACACACACAAGAATTTACACACAAACAAAAACTTACACACACACACAAAAAAATTACACACAAAAAAAATAACACACACACAAAAAACTTACACACACACACAAACACAAAAACTTACACACACACACACACACACAAATTTACACACAAAAAAAAACTTACACACACAACGGCTAAGTATGTTAAAGGCTAGCTATTTTCTTGCGAAAATAAAAAAAAATCAGAAAAAATGCTCATTGTTCCTTTAGTAGCCACACAATTAGACTAAAAATTACGATATTTATGCACAGTTTCAACTAACTACGGCTAAGTGTCTTAAAAGGCGAGCCATTTTCTTGCGAGAAAACAAAAATCAGAACACACACACACACAAACTTTACTAACACAAAAAATAGTACACACAAACTAAATCTTACACACACACAAAAACTTACACACACACAAAAACTTACACACACACAAAAACTTACACACACACACAAAAAACTTACACACACAAAAACTAACACACACACAAAAACTTAAACAAACAAACAAAAACTTACACACACACAAAAACTTACACACACACAAAAACTTTAACCCACACACACAAACTCAAAAACTTACACACACACACACACAAAATTACACACACAAAACGTACACACACAACGGCTAAGTATGTTAAAGGCTAGCTATTTTCTTGCGAAAACACAAAAAATCAGAAAAAATGCTCATTGTTCCTTTAGTAGCCACACAATTAGACTAAAAATTACGATATTTATGCACAGTTTCAACTAACTACGGCTAAGTATGTTAAAGGCAAGCCATTTTCTTGCGAGAACACAAAAATCAGAACACACAAACACACAAAAACTTAAACACACACAATAACTTACACATGCACAATCACTAAAACACTAACTTACACACACACAGAAACTTACACCACACACACAAAAATGTACACACACATAAAAACTTACCCACACACACAAAAAATTACACACACACACACAAAAAACTTACTCAGACAAAAACTAACACACACACAAAAACTTACACACACAAAAAAAATTATATACACAAAAATTTACACACACACACAATTAGACAAAAAATTACGATATTTATGCACAGTTTCAACTAACTACGGCTAAGTATCTTAAAAGGCGAGGTATTTTTCTTGCGAGAACACAAAAAGTCATTAAGTGGTTTTAATGAAAATGATGATAATCAACCGAAAACCGTTAACGAGAACACCGATTAACCATCACCAAAGTGTCACAATGCCGTCAGTGTGTCAACACCCCTCGGAAAATAGGGGGTAAAGGTCAACTGCGAAGATATTTAGCCTAAGAAACTAGAATATGACATTACAACCCTTCGCTAATAACTAGTGACAAACCAAGAACTCAAACGCAGATGAACTACTGTTCGCTATTTACTACATTGCAACTACTGTTGCAACATGATAACTTGATAATCATTTCTAATTTTAACAATTCCTTGCATACATCCTTCAAACATAATAAACTCAGCCTTGGAGAGATTTGAGATTGAACACTAAATTAAACAAATGAAAGAATTCACATTTTAGAGTTAAAAAGTGCGCACAGAAAAAAAGCAAATATAATAGTCGTTTAAAATCTCCCTCCCCCCCCCAAACTCAAAAATTTCTCGGGGAACGTATTTTCAAGGTTTTATTCTAAGTGAACGATCTTACCTTTTCAGGAGTGAGGAGTCGTTCACAATTGATTGGGAATAAAATTCAAACTTATGCGCAAAGAGCGAGAAGTTTTAGTGTTGCCTCTTACTTCCAACTGAAAACTTATTATTTAATTTGATGTTTTACACATTTTCTCAAATCACGCCATAAATATCCGTTTGAATAGACCCTCACTTATCAGTTTAACTCGATTCGAGTACACGGTTCGATTCGAACAGCATACATTCTTTCTAGTCTTTAGAACTTTTCAAGCATAATAAACTTGCATTACGGTAAAAATTTAGACAATTTAGAATATTATTTTTCCAAATACATATAAATATTTTCACACACTTCAAAACTGGGCACACACAAAAACTTAAACACACACAAACACACACACACACAAACTAACACACACACACACACACACAAAAACTTACACACACACACACACACAAACTTAAACACACAAAAACTTAAACAGACAAAAAAAATTACACACACAAAAAACTTACACATACAAAAAAGAAAAATTACACCCAAACACAAAAACTTACACACAAACACACACATACAAACAATCAAACACACGCAAACAAAAACTTACACACACAAAAACTTACACACACATAAAAACTTACAAACAAATAAAAACTTACACACACACAATAAAAATTACACACACACAAAAACTTACACAAACACACAAACTTACACACACACAAAAAAACTTACACAAACACAAAAACTTAAACGAAAAAAAAAACTTACACACACACAAAAACTACCAAACACACAAAAACTTACTAGCACAAATTTAACAAAAACTAAGACACATACACACACACAAAAAATTACACACACACACACAAAACTTAAACACACACACACACACACAAAAACTTACACACACACACAAAAACTTACACTCACATATACAAAAAAAAACTTACACATACGCAAAAAAAAACTTACAAACACAAAAACTTACACACACACACACAAAAACTAACACACATAAAAATAATTACAAACAAACAAGGGAACTAAAACTTACACACAAAAAAGAAAATACACACACACGCACACACAAAATCTTAAAAGCGCATAAAAAAAATTACACACACAAAAACTTAATAACGCCAAAAAAAAATTACACACACACACAAAAATTTACACACACACACAAAAACTTACACACACACACAAAAACTTACACACACACAAAAACTTACACACACACAAAAACTTACACACACACATACACAATTACACACACACACACACACACATAAAAACTTACACAAATACACACAAAAATACCAACAAACAAAAACTTACACACACACACAAAAAACTTAAACACACACACACACACAAAAACTTACACACACACACAAAAACTAACACGCCATTATTCACACAAAAACTTACTAACTCAAACAAAAACTTACACACAAGCAAAAATACACACACACACAAAAACTTACCCATACAACCACATTTACACCCACGCCATCCAACTTACACACACACAAACTTATACACAAACACAAAAACTTAATCAAAAAAACTAACTTACCAACGCACACAAACCTACCCACACACAAAAAAAACTTACACACACACACAAAAATTTACACACACACAAAAACTTAAACAAACACAAAAACTTACCCACACACACACAAAAACTTACACACACACACACACACACAAATTTACACACGCAAAAACTTAAACACACACACAAACACTTACACGAACAACGGCTAAGTATGTTAAAGGCTAGCTATTTTCTTGCGAAAATACAAAAAATTAGAAAAAATGCTCAGTGTTCCTTTAGTAGCCACGCAATTAGACTAAAAATTACGATATATATGCAGAGTTTCAAATAACTACGGCTAAGTATGTTAAAGGCGAGCCATTTTCTTCCGAGAACACAAAAATCAGAACGCACACACACAAATTTTACACACACACAAAAACTTACACACACAAACAATTTTACACACACACAAAAACTTACACACACACAAAAACTTACACAAACGCACAAAAAACTTACACACACAAAAACTTACAAACTCAAACACAATTACACACACACACAAAAACTTGCAAACACAAACCCACTTACCCACACACACAAAAAACTTACACACACACACACACAAACACAAACACTTAAACACACAAATATACACACACACAAAACGTTACACACACAACGGCTAAGTATGTTAAAGGCTAGCTATTTTCTTGCGAAAACACAAAAAATCAGAAAAAATGCTCATTGTTCCTTTAGTAGCCACACAATTAGACTAAAAATTACGATATTTATGCACAGTTTCAACTAACTACGACTAAGTGTCTTAAAAGGCGAGCCATTTTCTTGCGAGAAAAGAAAAATCAGAACACACACACACACAAATCTCAAAAGAAATAAAAAAATTACACACACACAAAAACTTACACACAAACACAAAAATTTACACCCACACACACACTTACACACAAACAAAATAAATTACACACACAAAAAAAAAACTTACACACACAAAAACTAGCAACCAAACGAGAACTTTCACAAACAAACAAAAAATTACAACAACAAAAAAACATACCCACACACACAAACAAACTTACACAAACACAAACAAAAATTTACACACACACAAAAACTTACACAAGCGACGGCTATGTGTGTTAAAGGCTAGCTATTTTCTTGCGAAAACACAAAAAATCAGAAAAAATGCTTATTGTTCCTTTAGTAGCCACACATTTAGACTAAAAGTTACGATATTTATGCACACTTTCAACTAACTACGGCTAAGTTTCTTAAAAGGCGAAGTATTTTTCTTGCAAAAACACAAACAAATCATTAGGTGTTCTTAATTAAAATGATGATACATCAACCGAAAACCGTCCACGTGAACTCTGATTAACCATTACCCAAGCGTCACAATGCCGTCAGTGGGTCAACACCCTTTCGAAAAAAGGGGAGTAAGGCTCAACTGCGAAGATATTTAGCCTACAGAAAAAAGTTGCTCATTTTTCCTTTAGTAGCCACAGAATTACACTAAAAATTACGTTATTTATGCGCAGTTTCAACAAGCTACTAATATTCATTTTATAGGCGACAAAATTTATCGATAGAACACAAAATCAGAACACACACACACAAAAACTTACACACACACAAAAACTTACACACACACAAAAACTTACACACACACAAAAACTTAAAAACACAAAAAAACATACACACACACACAAAAACATACACACACAAAAAAACTTACACACACAAAAACAAACACAACACAACACGCACACAAAACTAAATCACACACACACTTAAACACGCACAAAAACTAACACACACACAAAAAATTATACACACAAAAGTTTACACACACACACACACAATTAGACAAAAAATTACGATATTTATGCATAGTTTCAACTAACTACGACTAAGTATCTAAAAAGGCGAGGTATTTTTCTTGCGAGAACACAAAAAATCATTAAGTGGTATTAATGATAATGATGATAATCAACCAAAAACTATCAACGAGAACACCGATTAACCATCACCAAAGTGTCACAATGCCGTTATTGTGTCAACACTCTTCGGAAAATAGGGGATAAAGGTCAACTGTAAAAATATTTTGCACAAAAAGCTAAAATAAAACATTGAAACCCTTCGCTAATAAGGAGTGAAAACCAAGAGCTCAAACGCATATGAACTACTGATCACTATTTACTGTAGTGCAAATATCTTTGAAACATGATAACTTCATTATCATTTCTAATTTTAACAATTCCTTGCATACATCCTTCAAACATAATAAACTCAGCCTTGGAGAGATTTGAGATTGAACACTAAATTAAACAAATGAAAGAATTCACATTTTAGAGTTAAAAAGTGCGCAGAGAAAAAAAGCAAATATAATAGTGGCATAATAGTGGTTAGGTTAGGTTAGATTATGTTAGGTTAGGTTAATTTAGGTTAGGCTAGGTTAGCCTACGTACGCGCGTGTCCGAAGGCAAACCTAGCCGAACCTAAATTAACCTAACCTAACATAATCTAACCTAACCTA